>NW_027210613.1:965000-1567500 GCF_029030835.1 Brachyistius frenatus | reverse complement strand
AACCAATGGCACATCTATTGAATGAGTCATCTCAATCCTCAGCTTGACTCACCAGTTCTATCTTAGATGTCGCTCAGTGATCGTGAAGGGTAAATATACCACCTTCCCACTTTGTCCACTTGTGGTTTTAATTCACAGCCCTATTTATATGTCATTATTTATTTTAGTTGAAATGATACATGTCATGTGTGTGGGTATTTGGGTGAGGAAAGATATTTGTATCCATAATTCCGTACCGCTGTAGATGTCAATGCTCACAGGCTGGCTACTGCTGACCTGGTGTTCAAGAAATATTGTTCTAGGCATATAGCCATCCACTTCAGTTTACTGTGCTCGCTGTTAAATGAACAGTCGACTTTCTAAACAACTATTCTAGCTCTGACAAAAGTTGAAAAATACTCCTTCTCACATCTCTAAGAAATCAACATATCCCATTTAAAAAAAATCTCAGATCCAGAAACGTACAAATATTTTTCGATTTCTGTACGATGTGCCGTAATATACTTGTCGCCACAATCAGCTGGGCAAAGTGCTGAACATGTGGATTTCAAACGTGTGAACAGATTGAGCAAACAAGACACAATACGTAAAGCTAGAGTTTTGAAAATGCTCGTGTGTTTTTGCCTTTGGCTCGAGCTCGGCTAGGTGCTTCCCCCTGTTCCTCCTCTTTATGCTAAGCTAGGCTGATTGCCTTCCAGCTCAGTCTCCAAACTCTCAACAGACATGAGAGTGGTGTTGAACATGGTGAAAGAAGGTTTTTCTCAAAATGCTGAACTTTTGCTTCACATTTAACTAATTGAATCAGTTAGAAGATTACCAAAACCACGATGATTTTAACAGATTTCTAAGCAATCTTTGAGCTGTATCAATACTATAAATGAATACCAGAACACTGAGACTTTCCTCTTGACTCTGTCTACTTGCGCCGAGTTAAATTTAATGTTCTACATTGCGAAACAACTTCAGTCAGTCAAATCTTTTTGAATTATACATAAATAGTGAAGTGATCTATATTTTTTAGGGCGAAACAAAGTTACGCAACAAAGTTAATGTAGGAAGCCAAGAATACATACTTTACTCCCTTATGTGATCGTCTGAGGCCGGATTAAATGTGGATTTGAAATATTATAACATACATTAAATGTCTCCATTTATAATCAACTGTTTAACATATCTGTCATGGGGAAGAAATTAAATATTCTGTAACGTACAGGATCTAATGTATGCTGATCAAAACGTCAGCATTTGTTCTTGCAGAAAGAGGGAGACTTGTGAACTGACTGATGGCTCACAAAGGAGCAGAGATCTTGTTCTTTCTTTCATTTGAAAGCCTCCACATTTTTACGGAGTGCTCCAACTCCTCCATCTTTATTTCTGTTGGCAGGCTCGTCTCGTTCTCCCCGAACATCCTTCCTCTTTCACAAGGCGTCTCATTGTCCGTAGAGGCGAAGGTAGGTTTATGGTCCATACAGAGACAAGTGGCAGCAGCACATTCCATAACTTATTGGGGCCTGTAATCCCATCGCTGCACATCTGCCAGCTGTTTGCACTATCTGACTGCAGGGGTCACTGCAAAGTGTAAACAGAAGCTAATCTCTGCTCTCTGTCTTCTAGATGTTTTTACTGTATTCTCATATTTCCAAACATAATCACGCCGATATAATAACAACACAAGTTTGCAACCATGGCACCCATCTCGAGCCAGAAACTGAAGAAAAACACTGTTCAGCAGCAACCTTGGTTGTCACTCTCTTTATTCATCATGTTCATATAATGAATTAGAACAGGATGATATGTCTTCTCTGTCTTTACAGGAAGCACTCCCTCCTCGTTTCTCCTCCTGTCTTGTCTGATTGGTCATTTGAGTGTGTGCATGAGTCAGTACTTCCTCTGAGTCAGTAGGCCTTCTGAGAAAAAGAGTTCTGAAGACTATAATCCTAAGCAGCAGCTTCATTTTTGATGCACCTGTTTGTGACTACATGATAAGGTCCCATGGGCTAGACAAACAGAAAAACCTTGTAAGACATATGAAAGTTTTATGTCTTACTATGCTGCAAACTTCTATCCAAACTCATCTCTTCTGTTTGAGGTTTGTGCACTGCTGAAATATACGGTAGCCACATTAGTTAGATTATAAACAGTGGCACACATACAGAAAAGTAATCATTAAGTTTATCATGTAAACTCCTAAATGATTTTCTACGGAGGGAAGAAGAGGATCTTTTGTTTTAATCTTAAAAAGTATATATTCTATTTCAGCCTTCTTTTTAAACATGCAGAGGACAGCAGTTTTGTCTCTCCAGGTTTTACTAATGTGTACACACGTGGTTGCACACATTAGAAGTTCCATCAAGATACTGAGGTTTAAATTAGGTTATATTATTTGCACGTATTGCGGAGAGAGCACAGCACTTTTTAAGAAAATGGTTTGGAGAAAAAAAAGAAACCCTGGGTGTGAAACAAAAGGTTCACCACCCTAAAATTTAGTGCAGTCCCTTATTTTGGCGAGGAAACTCAAGTCAAGCAGAAATGTAGGAGATTGTGATTACAGCCATCAAATCAGTTCCAGCTGCATTACATAATGAGACTTATATTTTTACTGCCAGATTTAGAAAAATATTCTAACCATGAGACATTTAAATACTTCAAAATACTAAAACAAATCTTAATATTTGGTGTTTCAAGGACACTCTAGTCTCAAGTTCAAACTGTGAGATGTTATTAAATAGATGCATTTAAAGCCGAGGGTCCAAATCAACAAAGGTCCAAATCAACGTGCCTGGTTCCAGACCTTTGAACCACCGTCATCAGGTCTGACACTGTATATTGTACTTTGATGTATACATTATGTATTTAAAGGGGGAGGGTGGGTCATGGCACATTAGTTTAAATGCTGTGGTAAGTGGTCCACGTTATATATTTCTATCTATACAAATAAAGTGATGGCTGTGACCGCTGGCTAGAGAGTTATTTGGCCGTTGAGAGTTTTGCAAAAAGGTTTACCAATGAAAACATAATCTTTCCTCACAGTTACCAGGTGACATCCATGAAAAACATTGGCAAAAGGCACAGACAAACATGGATGGGATTGGTGCAGCACAAGTTGTTTTAAATTCTTACAGAAAAGAAATACTAAATCCTCCCACTAGGAAACATGTCAGGATGAAGTGAAGTGAAAAAAGGCAGTTTGCAACTATGTAAAAACAATTACACTGTAGAAGCAGATAACTTCTGCTCCCGTTGCTTTGCTGTCAGATTGTATTTCGTTAACTATGACATGAGCCTGTGAAGGTTGCCCTTTTTTTTTTTTTCCAGCCAGATTTGCTGCTCAGTGGGGAAGCCCTGTGTGCTCTGACCTCGGCCCTGACAACAAAACCCTGCTGCAATTTACCGGATAAGCTGCTCATGGAAGTGGCGACAAATCGATGGCACCCAAATTCCACATGGCGTTTCCTGCCGTTACAGCTCGCTGCTACTAGTTTGCTGTACTTCCCTCCTCACATATAGCATGCATCATCTATTACACTTTCTCACAGTAAAGTGCGCTTTGCAAAGAAAACATGCTGCTGAGTAATGTACAAGAACACAGGGTCAAATCTTTGGCAGCCGCTGACGTTTTCCTGAATTATAAATTCCTCGTAATAGTCTTAGATTTCCTAATCCCTGATGTCTTGTGTCCTTAACTTGTGCAAAATCATTTTGCATCGTCTCCTTTGGTGGGCTACACAAACGTATATGTCAACCTTGGGCTGTTTAAAACTAGGAATTTCTCATAATTCAGTTTCTTTTCTTGTGCCTGTATCTTTTTTGTCATTTGGTAGAGCTCGGCAAACAGGTAGGTTGCTTAGTATTGTCTTTATTTATCATGTTGACATAATCCTGTGAGAGCCTTCCAGCATATCTTCCCAAATTTTGTACAATCTTATCAGAGGAAAAAGATATCTATGCAAACAGGAAGTACCATACTACAGCGTATATTGTGATATGGTATGAAAAAACTATTTTACTAGGAAATCAGATATTCTGTTGGTATTTTGGACAATCACAACCTGAATTTAACCTTGTCACATACAGTAAAGTTGCATTCGTAGATGTTTCTCAGAACATTTGGTGATATAGTGATACGTCTAGAGTACCTTTACAGCCACACCACTCACATCTGTAGCACATTCCAACCAATTTTCCTTTAAATCACCAACCTGAAATCAGATACTATACAAACCTGAAACTTTCTTTTCCACTGGAGCAATGTCTTGACCAAATAAATCCCTTTAGTTTGTGACAAATTAATCTTATGCAGAAGCATGTAGGGATCTGGACCGGTCAAAGAGCAAAAGGCTGGAGGCCAGGTAAACAATCGAGAAATATGATGTCTCCACAAGTCCCCAAGCCATTCATAGACCGAGATACCTGGTAAACATCTAAGCTATAGTTGTAAAATGACCATTACAGGCAAGTAAGGAGCACTCAAAATTCCTGAGTCACTCATAATGTGCAGCGTCCTGCGTGTTAAATTTCCAACCACACAAATGTGACTGATGCCCCTTTTTCCATTTGAGCCGCTGCCAGCGTATAATCCTGTTCATATTATAAACTATCAGCCGAGATGCCCATGACAGTTCAGTTCTATACTGAAAAATGGCACATTCGTATTTCATGCCCAGGCCACAAGCTTTTTGCACAAATAAACTCTGGGAGAAACTGGGACACAGGCCTCAAGTGTTTAAGTTATACAATATGGAGCAGCTCCTTGGGGGGTTACACTCAGTATGGATGGTTTATACACTTTGTTTGCGGGTAGGCTTCGCAAAAATACTTTTTCAGGGTTATATTGTTTTTATTTGGGATTATGAAGTTTTCACAAAAGGTAAATGGCAATGAAAACATGGCATTACTACGACCATGGTGGCATCTGTCTTCTTTTTGTCAGAAAATCATGAAAAATGATGTTTGTGCATGTTATGACAGAAGATAAACGTTTTGGCCTCTGTGCTCAGACTTGCATATGCAGAACGTAAGCCTGACTCCAAATGCTGGCTCAAAAGTATTCTTTTCATGTGAAGTACAGTGGTGGGAACACCGGCTCATGTATCATTAAATAATGAGAGGCTTGAAAATCAAAATGAATGCAGGATTGTAGTGGCGCATCAGGAAAACGACCTGTTGCAGAGATTTCATCTTGCAACAAGGCACTGACCTCAAACACACAGCCAGAGGCGAGACAGAGCCCAGACCTCAGCTCAACTGAGAATTCAGACAAGGCCTTGACAATTTTACCTCGACCTTTTTTCCCACTCAGTCACATGAAGACGGAGCAATTTAGTCAGAAAAGATTGAGCAAAAATTGCAGTGTCCAGATGTGCAAAGCTGAGATTATTCAGCGTAGGCTCGCAGCTGTAATTTCTACCAAAGGGCCTTTCCAATTTTCTCATCATATTCAGATTGAAGAATTTTCTTGGCTGAGGCCCTTATGCTACTGCATTACATTGTCAAAAACAGTCCGCTGCAGACCTTCTGTTGTCAGGAAACAACAGATGCAGCTGTCACACTCATGCTAACATGCAACCATTAAAAATGCACGAATCAATTCTTTGCATTACTGTAACAACATGCAGAGAGTTATCACTAACTCTGTAGCTCCCTCCAAGTTTACAGAGCCTACCGGGGCCATAATTTAATTGTGCAAGTGTAAAGACAAGCCCACAGCAGTATGTCTTTGGCACACAGACCCTGTGGGTGTCCCTCAGTGCACCTGCTATTTGAATTCATCGGTGCAGCAGCGGAAAAGGACCGGTTGAAGCGGATTATAAATCAGAGGATACAGTGATTCGTATATTCACTCTTATGCCACAGCTACAAAACCGATGAGTGACATCACAGTGAGCTGTCACGTGCACCTTGTTCAGACTGCCGGCCGAAATCCTTGTGTTTTGTCACATTCAGATGAATATTTGAAACGCGATTCCAAATGGATTTCTGCTTTGGTGGCTCAAACCGGATTTCTTGCGTAACTCACAATGACAACATCATTTTCAGAGACAGAGGGAGCAGAATCTGTGCTACCACTAGAAGAGCGATTTTGGTGCAGTGAAGGACAATGAAAACAACAGCCTGTGGACAGAAGTCAAAATTAATTGTCTGGTGGCACTTAGCAAGCCATGCAGATAGGTTGGTGATGTCTGGACACACCAAAGCCAATCTGCTCACTTGTAAATAACAGTGAGGACAGTCTGTCCTGAAGATCTGATTTGAGCAAAAAAACTGTTTTCTTGCAGTCTGAACAAAGCCTCAGTCATAACTGATTCTCCTGATGTGTGCATTTTAAAGTATTTTATAACTCTCTTTGCTGAGACACTGAATATATCGCCAGTCTTCTCACTGCACCAAACGGTAGCTTGTGTGAGAGCTCAGTCGCTGTGCTACCTTTTATCATCTCCCAGCAGAACGCTTTGCTCAGTGACGCTAAAATAAACAGTGAATTGCCCTGACAATGATGACTTTCTCCTGTCCTTTGTTTTATTGGCTCCAGACCAGTACCAGTCAAAGGAAATACACTTTACAAATCTGTACAACCGGGTTTGAGTTTGTAGCCAAACGCTGACAGTCGTGAGGAGTGGGATTCATATGGAACATATTGTTATTATTATGAGTGGTGGAAGCTGTCCAGCAGCCTACAGAGCAAGAAATGTACAGGATCATATGGTCAAAACACACACACACACACACACACACACACACACACACACACACACACACACACACACACACACACACACACACACACACACACACACACACACACACACACACACACACAAGACAAACCTTCAACATAAACAAATGGATGCACAAAAGGACACCCAGCAGGCACATGCACAAATCACCCAAACGCACAGCGCACATGCACGCACAATTAATGCTCGTATAAATCAGCTGCCCAATTTTTTTGTTGGAGCGCGCAGCAATTTTTTCCAAAATTCCACAAAATGATCTGCAGTAATTTATGGTGTGTTTTCCACCAAGGGGAGTGATACCGGGTTCTGGGCTGTAAACGTTGCTCTGCCATGTTTATTTTCATTTCATTTTGTTCTGCCTCTACTAACACTTTACCTTGGTGATTTAAGGAGGCTAAGAGTGGTTTTGGAACATAACCAGCTGGCAGTGAGCGCGCGTGTGTGTGTGTGTGTGCGTGCATGTGTTAATGTGTGTATGCGTGTATGTGTATGTGTGTGTCTGTGTGTGTGTGCATGTGTGTGTCTGTGTGTGTGTGTGTGTGTGTGTGTGTGTGTGTGTGTGTGTGTGTGTGTGTGTGTGTGTGTGTGTGTGTGTGTGTGTGTGTGTGTGTGTGTGTGTGTGTGTGTGTGTGTGTGTGTGTGTGCATATGCTCCAAAGCATCAGGCATCTGAATCCTCTCCTGTTCTACGTCCTCTCCCCATGTTTGTAATAAAGGTGTGATGGAACAGCTTCATCTGTTCTGCATGGTGCACCTGCCATCACAGCATGTGCTCTTTAATCCAAATCTAATTTCTAATTTCTAATTTCGAGCAGTTCTTATGAGGTCAGATGTGGGTTTTTTTTTATGGCTGTTGTCTTATTGTCTGTCCTCTCTTGGATATGTGGTAAAATGTTAAATCATAAAAATATGTGTTTTGTCTTTGCCCTCTAGGACACAGATAAAGTAGAAGTATTTTCTGATCTGACACCACAGTTGGTGGAATAACGTAATTTTTTGGTGTCTTCTAAAACTGTTACAAATATTAATTATTATGTTTTATGAAGCAGCAGTGGTCAGGGTTTAGTTTGGTTTAGAACAAAAACAACTTGATCAGGTTTAAGGAAACTTGAGTTTAAGATAAGTATTTTCTCTAATACTGTGACTGACGCAGTTCACTCATGCATTTTGTTTCTTTTCCATATTTTTAAATGTTCTTTTATATTTTATTTTATGTGAAACACTGTATATAAAGCACTCTGAGCTGCATTTCGTGTATGAAAGGTGCTATACAAATAAAGTTTGTTATTATTATTATTACTATTATTAAAAGAGCAAAACCAACACTATCTCTCAGTACTTCCAGACTTCCCCAGCCTATCTATGGCTCTCAGCACCAAGCCCTGAGGACTTAAATGCTTTAAACTGGTCTGAAATGCACTGTATAGTGTAATCTTTTACATAAAAAAAGCTCAGTGATTTACTTTACTTTTAGCAAACCTTACTCTGGCAGGGGAAATGCAGTGTGTCAGGGACTAACTTAAAATAAACTACAGTAACCATGATAATTGTAGTCCAGCACAACAGTGTGGCTCACTGATGTTTTATTATAGTTGTAGGACAACAATGAAACTGTGACACATACATCATGTATGTCAGGCTCTGGATTCATTCACATCAACTCAATGTTTTTTTTAAATGCATTAATAAGTACTGTCTAGATTAAAAGAACATTATTGGATCTATCCTTTCATTAAAAAGAGAAGTCAACATTAGGTTATGTAATTATATGATTAATGGCTAAAAAGTTAAAAATGTAAAGAAGACGTGGGTGCTGACAGACTTGCAGTTCACTCAGGGACAGAAACCAAAGTTTGAAGGACTTTTTCTTGGTTCACCATATAGAAGAAAGAGTTCATTAATCTCACACGTACTGTATGAAGCCAGCTGCCACTCAGTCAGTCAGTAATTGTCACTCCTCAGTCAGCCAGTCAATCGCTCATTCTGTCAGCTACGTTAGCCAGCTTGTCAGCACCCAACTAGCCCATCAGCTGGTCAGTTAACCAAACAGCTGAGAAAAAAGAAAACCCCAAAAAACACGCAACCAGTCAGTCAGTCAAATCAGATCCCATCTTATAGGTTAAGAATAGTTTTCCTCAAGGAAATCTGATTAAGCGTGAAATAGAAATCGAGAGAAACAGGATGCTGCATGAACCATGTCTGGACCATAAACGCACGCACAAGTGTGTGTGAGTGAATAGAGGAAGATACTGAGTGTAGCTCTGTGTGTGTGTGTGTGTGTGTGTGTGTGTGTGTGTGTGTGTGTGTGTGTGTGTGTGTGTGTGTGTGTGTGTGTGTGTGTGTGTGTGTGTGCGTGCGTGCGTGCGTGTGTGAGTGAGTGTGCGTGTGCTTGTGTGTGCTTGTGTGCTTGTGTGTGCGTGTGTGTGTGCGTGTGTGTGTGCGTGTGTGTGTGTGTGTGTGTGTGTGTGTGTGCGTGTGCGTGTGCGTGCGCGTGCGTGTGCATGTGCGTGTGTGCAGGCAGATCCTGGAGTTATTTTCTGTAATACCCCCAGTTTCATTTCAGGTTTGGTTTGTGTCCAGGTGGTTGGCTTTAATGTAGTCCAGATGGGAGACGCAGAGCGGAGAGTGGCCAGATTTTTCCAGAGTTTCGGTCGAACCAGGGCTTTGCTAATAAAAGCAGAGGAGATTTTCACAGTTCCGCAGACAAAACCTCGCATTCGAATTCTCCGGGGGGAACGGAGAGCGAGCGAGACCGCAATGTTATACTTTGTTTTTATTAAAGGAGGTGATTGACAGCTTGGAGAGAATTTTCCAGCATTAAACCAGGGGTCTTATTGGAGAGGACAGAGCAGAGAGCACAGGGACCTGGCGAAGCAAAGCAACGCTCTGGCAAGCTGCTACTGACTGAAAGCTTGGCTTCTTTTCTAATTCTCTCTTTCTTACCATCTCTTTCTTTCTCTCGTCTCTGTCTATAAGCCATGAGAGGGTTGCTCCTCCTCCTCGCCCCACCCAAACCTCCTCTCCCCTCAAAAGACAGATTTTTATTGGGATGAATACGCCAGCATATTAACAGTTTACGTTTGATGAAAAAAGACAGAGGCCTACCCTGTATGCTTGTTTTACTTTCTGCCTTCTTTTCTTTTTGATTTCTCGTCTTGCACCTAATAACTGCGTCCAGGGTGCTCGGAGTTTCACTCTGGGGAGGGCAGCACGTGTTCATAGCTGGATCTGTACACGCCTGCTTAGGGCCTAATAAAAACCTAAGTGCCTCCTGATTCACACAGCCTGTAAAAGGATGAAACACTTACTGCACTTGCAGCCCAGTGTGTGTGCGTGCGACTTAGGCAGCTTATAGGGTGTGTCTCAACCTTCGTCTATCTCAATAGCCATCTATCACAGCCAAAATCGCGTAGAGGAGGGAGTGTGGGTCACCTAGTGTTTCTCCTGGTTGACAACTTCATGCAGGAATGGAGGCAGAGTTTCAACATCACCTGCATATTCTGTTTTCATTTGGTTGCTAAGATTTCGTACATGTTCCTGTGATTGTCAGCTGGCAGTCACGTGCCTGTCGTTGGTTAAGGTTTGGCTCAGCTTTCCATCCCTGACAGCACAGAGTTTGTATGCCAAAAGTCAATCTCTTTTGCCCTTTATCATCTGACAGTGCATGTAAAATACATTGGAATAATACTGCTTTCTATTTTACACTTTTGGCAGTGTTTCGAAAAATGGAATTGATTGATTAATTGATCAGGGTATGAATCTGCAGATCAATTTACTTTCCAATTAGTTCATTATTCAGCTGTACAGTGGGTACGGAAAGTATTCAGACCCCTTTAAATTTTTCACTCTTTGTTTATTGCAGCCATTTGCTAAAATCAAAAAAGTTCATTTTATTTCTCATTAATGTACACTCAGCACCCCATGTTGACAGAAAAAAACAGAAATGTAGAAATTTGTGCAAATTTATTCAAAAAGAAAAACTGAAATATCACATGGTCATAAGTATTCAGACCCTTTGCTCAGTATTGAGTAGAAGCACCCTTTTGAGCTAGTACAGCCATGAGTCTTCTTGGGAATGATGCAACAAGCTTTTCACACCTGGATTTGGGGATCCTCTGCCATTCTTCCTTGCAGATCCTCTCCAGTTCCGTCAGGTTGGATGGTGAACGTTGGTGGACAGCCATTTTCAGGTCTCTCCAGAGATGCTCAATTGGGTTTAGGTCAGGGCTCTGGCTGGGCCAGTCAGGAATGGTCACAGAGTTGTTCCGAAGCCACTCCTTTGTTATTTTAGCTGTGTGCTTAGGGTCATTGTCTTGTTGGAAGGTGAACCTTCGGCCCAGTCTGAGGTCCAGAGCACTCTGGAAGAGGTTTTCTTCCAGGATATCTCTGTACTTGGCCGCATTCATCTTTCCTTCAATTGCAACCGGTCGTCCTGTCCCTGCAGCTGAAAAACACCCCCATAGCATGATGCTGCCACCACCATGTTTCACTGTTGGGATTGTATTGGGCAGGTGATGAGCAGTGCCTGGTTTTCTCCACACATACCGCTTAGAATTAACGCCAAAAAGTTCAATCTTGGTCTCATCAGACCAGAGAATCTTATTTCTCATAGTCTGGGAGTCCTTCATGTGTTTTTTGGCAAACTCTATGCGGGCTTTCATATGTCTTGCACTGAGGAGAGGCTTCCGTCGGGCCACTCTGCCATAAAGCCCCGACTGGTGGAGGGCTGCAGTGATCGTTGACTTTGTGGAACTTTCTCCCATCTCCCTACTGCATCTCTGGAGCTCAGCCACAGTGATCTTTGGGTTCTTCTTTACCTCTCTCACCAAGGCTCTTCTCCCACGATTGCTCAGTTTGGCTGGACGGCCAGGTCTAGGAAGAGTTCTGGTCGTCCCAAACTTCTTCCATTTAAGGATTATGGAGGCCACTGTGCTCTTAGGAACCTTGAGTGCTGCAGAAATTATTTTGTAACCTTGGCCAGATCTGTGCCTTGCCACAATTCTGTCTCTGAGCTCCTTGGACAGTTCCTTCGACCTCATGATTCTCATTTGCTCTGACATGCACTGTGAGCTGTAAGGTCTTATATAGACAGGTGTGTGCCTTTCCTAATCAAGTCCAATCAGTTTAATTAAACACAGCTGGACTCCAATGAAGGAGTAGAACCATCTCAAGGAGGATCAGAAGAAATGGACAGCATGTGAGTTAAATATGAGTGTCACAGCAAAGGGTCTGAATACTTATGACCATGTGATATTTCAGTTTTTCTTTTTTTAATAAATTTGCACAAATTTCTACATTTCCGTTTTTTTCTGTCAACATGGGGTGCTGAGTGTACATTAATGAGAAATAAAATGAACTTTTTTGATTTTAGCAAATGGCTGCAATGAAACAAAGAGTGAAAAATTTAAAGGGGTCTGAATACTTTCCGTACCCACTGTACCTGGCCAGGCTCTGGTTTAGCTCTGTACTAACGTAATCCCATGGGACTCCATGTCAGGTTTGTTCAAGTGAAACCATAACAACAGCATGGCAGAGAGCAATATCCCCGTTATGAAAATTTATATTTAAGCAATTTATTGTTGGCCTGTAATGTGACTAGCACTTATTATTCTGTCATTTCCAGTTTCCTCAGCACTGTCGTGCCAGTTTAATATTCTTTCCATTGTCACCCTAAAGGACCTTTAACTGATTGTTGTCCTAACATCAAAAACAATACAAAAAGATAAAAACACTAAGTATGTTGCATGGCTCAGTCTTTGATCTCACTTGCTGACACTGCTAGTGTCTTTCAGATTTAACATCCCACAGAGTCTGCAGTCAGGGTAGGTACGCTGTTTACCTTGTTCACAATCTTAGTTTAATATGTCATGCTAATGTTTGCTTATTTGCTTTTTTCTGAATCTTTTACGAGAAACATAATAAATCAATAAAAAAATAATCTGAATCATTCAAGGTTTTATTAATGGCTGATTGATAGAACAAAGAGGATTTTTTTTTTTTTTTTTTTTTTACCCTATTCACAATCTGCTAAACATATTACATAAAGGTAATCCTATTATTCACAGCCCCATTCAAAACTGGAAACAGGTTATAATAACTTTTCACAATTTTACATGATCCTTTTTACTACGTACCTCATCAAAATCGTCATTTCCACATCTACCTCAGATAACACATTTCTCACATGGAGGAACATCTGGGAGGAACTTTTACACCATTTCAACAACTGAGGGAGAAAACTGAAAGAAAAATTGTCCTCAATTAATTTTTTTTAAGCTGTGAAATCGTCTCAGATTTTCCACAGCCAAAACAGATGAACTTGATCAGTGTTTTATGTTGGGAATAAAATTGAATGAATGCATTTTTTACTTTGGCAATGGCTTTCAAAATGTCAAAACATCATCTTAGAGGATACACAGGAAGCTTAGGAAGAGGAATTAGGTGTAACCACGTCAACTGACCTGTGAAATACTCTATTGGACCTGTTCAACGCTGTTCAACAAACAGCATTACTCTAAACTCTTTATAAAGGATTTTCAGACGTGTCACCTCCATGTGATAAATGTTTTTGATGTCAAACCCATTTAATAAGAACTTTTAACTATAAACCAAATCCTGAGAATCTGAGGATATGATATTATTTAAACAAAACGGTGTCTGTATGGATTAATTACAGCTAACAAACTCATATACTCTTATTTGTTTCCAGTTTTTGTTTGTCCCAGTTCACTTATAAGACATTCATTTATGTTTTAGTGTGTAGATCAGAGGGGCATTGAGTCAGTCGGGGGGGGTTTCTTTTTCTTTCTGTAGTGTCTGTTTTGCTCCTGAGCCATGTGTTTCCTCACAACTCTAATAATAATACAAAACTTGAAACACAATTTATTAAATGAGAAGTTATAAAGGCTACAAAAAAAAAAAGCTTTCTTTTGAACTTTGTCATTTTGGCCTCTTGGTCATTTTCTCTTTGCTCATACAAGCATATTTTCCAGACAGACATTAATACTAGACTAAGTCTAGACGGTCACTGTGACGGTACTTTAAAAAAAAGGAGGGGAAACAGAGGAATATCAGGGAAGGAACACAACGAGGAGACAATTAGTGGCTCTGGACAGCTCGACTTAACTCCCTCAACCACAAGAAGAGCTGGGTGATATGGACAAAATCAAATATCCCGATATTTTTGATAAATCAAAACCCATTATGCGACGCTATTGTAAGGATGACTCTTGGGGCTTTCACAAAATATGAACACAGAGAGATTATTGTTAAAAAATAAACAGTAATGTGGATGTTATGACTAAGTGGACAAAGTTAAATAATAGAACAGCTCGAACAGTCTGGTAAGTTCAGAAAATGGCATCAGTTTACTGTAACGCAGCCTTGAAAAAACAGGAAAAGACAACACATGTACAATATCACGATATTACCATGTTCAAAATCGAAAACTAAATCTAGTCTCATGTCACGATATCAATATAATATTGATATGTCTCCCAGCTTTAACCACAAGCTTCAGTAAACAAAAAGGTGCCTGACGAGACAATCTGAGTGAAACAACTCTGCTGTTCGCAAATGATGAGTACGAAACACCAGACACGGTCAACACTCGACGGTCAACTCATTGGTGGCTACGAAGCAGAATGAAAGGGACCGCTGATATAAAGAAGGTTCAAATTGAGTAAACACTGTACAAAAGTGTTGATTTTTCACTTCGTACCACTATACTGCTGCTGGACAGAAGCCATCAGCGTGTTTATTATTAAACAGAGGGCACGGAAACAAACATGCTCATTTCTGGATCAAATTATTAAAGCTACAGATTTGTTATTTCCGCTAAGTGCCGAACGGCAGGTTGCGATTTGAGACAACGCTATTTTGTCAAACTTCAGGAACGACACGATAAGAATACTAATGCTTAAGAGTACTACATGTGAGTGTACTTAGGAAAGGATGCTATCTGGGACTCAGCCCCGGCCTTTTAAAATCAGGATATTTTCCGGAGACAAAACATTAAGCAACGCAACTTTGCAGATGATGAGGAATTGCAGTGTTTTGTTGAGTTGAGTTAAGTTGATTCTCCTCATAATTTTCTAACGTAACATAAACGTCTATGTTTTTCCAGTGCAATGTTCTGCTCTCATTTTCAAGTGTTTTTGTGGTCATGTGGGATCAGGTGACTGAACATGATGGATGACTGCACAAGCAATGCACTCGGTGGTCTTGCAGTAATAAACACCAACAGTGATACACATTTGGACCCGTTACTCACCTTCTGCTTGTCGGAGGGAAAACACACTCGCATGCGGTCCGAGAGGCTTCCACGGTGGTATCCTCTTCAGCAGGAAATGTCTTTTTAACAACCAATTAAAGGTGAGCTGGGCTGCAAGAGGAATGTTTATGCGGAGGACCTGTCGGAGAGAGAAAGAGGGAGAGAGATTCATTGTGGGGGGGAGAAAAAGGAGAGGAGGAGGAGGAGTAGAAGGAGGAGGAGAGGAGAGGAGAGGAGAGGAGAGGAGAGGAGAGGAGAGGAGAGGAGAGGAGAGGAGAGGAGAGGAGAAACCTGGAGAGCTGAACGAGGCCAGGATTTGGCACTTTCACAGGTGTGCACAACAGGGGGTTTGAGGAGGAAGGAGTTTGTGTACATGCGTGTGTTGGTGTGTATGCGTGTGTCAGAGTGTGTGCGTGAGTGTGTGGAGCTGCCAAACTGGCCACCTGTCTTTCCCTCGTTGTAGTTTTAGTGTTTCCTTTCATCCGGCCCTCAGCAGCACAGCTCCCACTTGGAGCAGTTAGCCTCCTGCCGCGCAAGACTGTGTGTTTGTTAGTGTGTGTGTGCGCGCGGGTGTGTGTGTGTGTGTGTGTGTGTGTGTGTGTTTGCGTAGCTCGCGTCCCAGTTGGGTTAGAAAGACTAATGTTCCTAAAGGTGCATTTCGCTCTTTCCTCCACGTTTTTATATCTTTGTTCTTTATGTTTTATTGAGACAGTCCGAGTGGAGGCAGGAAGTTGGCCAACAGGCCCGCGGAGCAGAAGAGGACACCAGAGGAAACTTCTGCTCCAATGTCAACAGGAGGTCATGCTTCAGGAAAAGCACTGCGACCTATCCATCTTTAATTAATAGACCTTATTCAGCCGGGTACCATCAGAGCGTGAAAACATGGATGAATTGGAAAAAAAAACAGGAAGTGCTTCTGTCTCCTTCACTGATTCTCATGTTATGACAGTTGAGAAATGTAGAAATAACTTGTTTATGTTTTTGACAGAAGGTCTGAGAGCCTGTCCAGACAATTATTTTTTGTGAAAGTACTTAAAACTGTGATGGTTGATTTGTGAATTCCAACCTCTATGTTCAGTTTCCTACTTCCCAGGGTAGAGCTGAGGCCGATACTCTATAAAGCCAGACACTTATTAGAGATACATGTGTTAATAATTCCATACGTGACTGTTCACGTAAAGAGCTGCTTTTATCAGTATTTTTACACACATACTGTATTAACACTAGTGGCTCAGAGGATTTTGTGAGTTGTGAGATGAGTCACCCAGAGGTCCCCTCATTTAACCATGTTAGCATCTTGAAGCTCATTGTTTTGGTTGTACAACTCACAACAGTCCAAGTTAGCAACTAGCTGCTGCACATAGTGGAGAATTCAGCAGTTTCAGAATATTTTTCTCAGGAGATGGTAAAAAAACTGAGCTAACGTGAGTTTTAATATTGGATTTATATTTGTTGGGTGGCCAGAAACTCAACAATGAATATTCCTCAGTGTGTGCTGGGTGTTAAATTGACAGTTGTTTGCCAAGTGCAAATCATATTGACCATTTTTTCACGAATCAATATGTTTGGAGGTTGCTGTACTGAACCAAAGTGGCCTGAAAAATCAACAACTTGTTTTCTTGCAATTTTGTTTTACTTCATAATACCGCAACCTTTTTAAAATACATTTTTAAACTAAAACTTTGACACTAAGTAGGTCATGTAGGGTCACTGTTTGTTAATCGAACAAACTAGTTGTAAGTTGTCATAAGAAATTTGACTTCCAAGCTGAGGAAGGCATCAGATGGGAGCCAGAACATAAGACAGACAGCCTGTAGCTCACAACACTGTGGTATCTTTTTCTTTAAACAGGGATTATAAATAAACACATCTCTAGTTAGTTTTTTTCCATACCTAAGCCGTCACTGTGTTCTGCCAGATATCAGTCATATTCCCACTAAATCCAATTTATCTAAATCGTCTTCAGGCTGCTTCCCACAGCCCTCTGGCATCGGTGCCAACTAAAACCGCACAAACGCCGGGACAAAAGCTGCTTTTTATTACTTCAGCTATCGGTATTCACACGCCAGATTTCCATGGGGGCATCCTCGTCAGACCGTTATATTGATAATAAGAACCAGTCGATCTTCCAACCTCCGGTTCACCTTGATCCAAAACCGCCCACTAAAATACGGCACAGCAGTTTGCCCTCTCAGCTGATCTGTTTCATCAATGTGAAACACAGAGATCATTAGACAGCTAAGCTATATCACAGATCTTCCTGCTTAGCAAGAGTGTGCGCATGCGAGCGTGTGCACACCCATTCATACGGTGCGTCCATCTATTTGTGCATATGTAAGTTCATCTGCACACAAGTGTGTAAATGGTCATCTGCGTGTGTGTGTTAAATTGTGTGTAGGCGTACAGGGGGAACCTGATCTGGTCTGTGTGGGAGGAACCGGTTCCTTTTTCCCCCTCTCCACTGCTCAGACAGACGGCCTGCTAGAGAGATCAGACTCTCAGACTAACTGGACCAGAAGTCATTAGGACACACTAGACACACAGCGCTTTTTTAAAAAGCTATTGCTTCCTTTAAAAAAAAAAAAAAAAAAAAAAAAAAAATCTCAGCAGTAAGATTATCTACGTTTCATCGGCTCATAATAGGACGAGGTTCTTTTAAACAAGTCGCATGGCGCTTTTCAAATCTTTGTCTCAGGAACCAGCGAGCAGCAGGGACCGTTTATACAGACTGTGTCCTGAGATTTTGTATTTTGTTTCCCTGTGCTACATTTTTTTTTTAGGAAAGCTCCGGCCCTTGAGTTTAAGGGCACTTCAGGCATGAAACATCAGAACTGCATTTTGTCTCTGGTATAAGTGATTCTCCAGTGGATTTTGCAGCTATTTCTAGTTTAGATTATGAATTAAACTTTTGCTTTCTGAAAGACTTCTTGAGGCATACTATAAATTTTGAACCTATATCATTCATTGCAGTCATAAATTTCAATTTACACCTTTCCCCTTCATCACCTTTGTGAATTATTTCATTAATGTGAGTGTCCTCTAGATGACATCTCTCTGAGGACATATTAACTCAAAAAAAACACCTGCAAGTGTTCAGTGCTGTTTATAGTTTTGGGGTGTTTGTGAGATGACACACGCAATAAATCAGTTTTGTTTTTCAGCACCGTTTCCACTAAAAACTGTCTTTTGGCAGCGCAATGTGACATTTGAATTTTTGTTGGTTGTTTTTTTTTCACCAGCCACTTGTCACATTGTAGGAAAAAGCTTCATAATTGGCACTTCAGTTTCAGAAACAGCTTGTTAGCGCTGTTAAAAAATTATTTGGGAAAAGCACACCAGTGGAGCACAGCGGTTCGCCTCCATTAAAAGAACGGCTCATTTACATTTCACTTAATGGCGGAAAATGGCTTGAGAAACACTGCTGCTATGTGGTGTTAAAATGAACCAGGACACCAGGCACATTAACAGATCGCTAATACTCCTGAGGCAAGATCACACTAAGAACACTTTAAGGTAGCCACAACTTTTGGTTTTCCTTGGGATTGTATTTGCAGTGTCTGTCTATATCTACTGTATCTCTATTTAAACAAGTGATTATGAACTATAGAAAAAAGCCTTAAAGAAGGTATATCAGAGCTCATGGCATTGGGGAAGAGAAAAGCAGGCAGAGGAGCAAAAAAAAAAAAAAAAAAAAAGGCAGTATGACAATGCGGCTCAAAAAAAAGGAAGGGCGGCATTCCAGGCTGCTAATGCCCGGATCATTTCCCATCAAGGCTTCGGACAGACTTAGAGAGTGGAAGAGATGCTGAATGAAAGTGATGAAGGTGAGACAGAGTGAGAAAAAAGTAGATAGGACAGTAGAAAATATAAGAAAAAAAGAAGATGAATGGATGGATCAACAGATAGACAGACAGAAAAGGTAAGGAGAAAGTAAGCACTGTGTGCCTAAACACACTGGAAAGCCATCACCAACCAGAGTCTGGCCAGTGGCACTCCAGGGAAAAGAGAGGAAGAGCAGAGGAGGAGAGGAGAGAACAAGCATGTGGAAAGGTAAAGAAGAGGACAGCGAAGGGACAAAGGCAGATGTCCAAGCAGCCATACCTGCAGATTCAATTTTGCTGGGTTTTTTCCGCTCTCTCTCCCTTCTGCTCGCCCTTTCCTCTGCTCTTTAAACCTTTGTCGGCCTCATCTTCTAAACCTCTTCGTCTCTGTCTGCTCTGATCTCTGGTCAGCACAACAGCACACTGACTAAAACTCCAGTCCTCCAGATAAGAAGGAAGAAAACAAATGAGAGGATGCACGTGAGAAAGAAAGAGAGTGAGACAAAGGTATAAGCATTAATTATGCTCGCTTAAAGCTTAGTGTGGTGCTTCGTTGGTGAAAGACGAAACACCTCTTCAAAGTTAAAGTATATTAAACAACCATTTTGTGTTAGAATATGTCTGTAGCTGCACAGTGGAAACCTTTATATTGTTTATTGGTTGGAGCTGGCATGAAGTAGGACACGATTTGAGAGTACAATCTGCTGAAAACACCAACAACATGTAAATAAAATCTACTTCCAGATATACAAACAATTTATTGGTCATCTTGAGTTATTTCCCACTTTCTGAAATGATTGTTAGAAATAACCAATAAGTTCCAGCACTTTTTAGGATGCCATAAACTGTCAATAGTCAATGTTTATACCTTAAAAACAATGCACAAAAAAAATGCCATATGCCTGTTAAATAACATTGTTTCATTATATAATGTCACATAAATATACATTTATATTTCAGTTTACACATTAATAACACACAGCTCTTGATGAATACAAATGTGTGGGTGTTGTGTGTGTTTTCTGATCATGTGCCATAAGGTCTTTAGATCTCTAAGCAAAGAGTCACTAAACAATTCAGGAAAAAGTCTCTTATACGTGTTCTTGACGGTCTTGACAGAAATGTGAGTACTTTGCGAGTACTTTTGAACTTCTAAAAACGGTAAAAATGTAAAAAAAATAAAATAAAAAAAGTTCCTGTAAAGTGATACAAAAAGTAATCAAAAGTTCCTTGAAAAGTCCAGGAAGTGCCATAGAAGTCCTTCGAAAGTCTTTGACATGCATCACAAGTCTGGTTCGTCTTCAAGTTGCAGTAAAAATCACTAAAGGCACTGTCAACGTGGTGAGCGTTTTGTCCGTGTGGTTCGGGTCCTCATTGTTAGCTTCTGATGGCCGTCTTCCTGTCTCTGTCTTTGTTCTGCAAGAGAGAAAAAAAAAAACAACGTCTCAAATGATCAGGGATTTAACGCCGACATCGATTTGAAGAAACACTTTGGATTTTACTCTCGTCCAGAATCAGACAGGAGGACTGACACGGTACAAATGAAGCTGGAGACAGCTTGGCTTAGCAGGAACACTGGAAACAACTAGATTTGGTTCCTTTTTCCACCGGGCCAGGCTAGCTGTTTTCCCCCTGATTCCAGTTTTTATGCTAAGCTAAGTTAGCTGGCTGCTGTATGTAGTTTCACATTAAATGCAGCAACAATATAGGGTTTGGTCCTCAGATGTAACTGGAAGATAAGAAGTTTGACTGTGACAAATAAAATTAGGTCATTTAAGACATGTCAGAAGCTTTTTCTAGTTTCATAAACTCTAAAGTAGAACACATGTACTTTACTTTGCATTTATATATACTTTATTTAAACTGATAAGCAAATTGCTTTGTAAAGCTCCTTAAGGGGCACAGCAAGTTTTCAACCATTACGCTCTTCAAATATTTTTTAACAAGGAAATAAAACTGCTGCACTTGATGTAAACCCTTTACTATAGAGTCATAAAGTTACACTCTCATTCCCAGGGCATCAAATGCTGTTGTTTTGTTAAAGCAACTGGTGTCAGTGTGATACACACTAAGCGCCATTTGGCCTTCGCACTGTGACCATCTGGGTCAAAGAGGGAGGTCATGTCACGGAGTCGTGTCACCAAGTGTGACAACGTCCACATAGGGAGGAGCTGAGGTGAAGAAACAGTTGAGAGCTACGTGTGCGAGTCCGGGAGAAAGAAAATGTCGGTGTGAATTTTTTAAGTAATTTAACAAACATAATGTCTGTACGGTACTTATGTAAAATGTATTATTTCAACCCAAACCATGATCTTTGCCCGACCCTAACCATGTAGTTTTAGGTGACTAAACCTGAGGGACCTTTGTCTGTATGTGACACCAAGAGGCTGTTAAAAACCAGCTGTGATGAAAACGGGTTTAAAAAAAAAAAGAAAAGAGTAGCACCCATTATGGGAATGCAGTAGATACTGTTTTACTGCCATCACTGACACAGTGAATTAAAGTGGTTTTGAATGTACTCTGCTTCCAGTTATTGAGAAAGTAAATCAGCCTTAGCAGTAAACTCACATAAACACAGTCTGTACAGCAGCACGCAACATTAGTTGTTGTTGTTGTTGCAGAGAGCAATTAGCGTTTCTTTAATTCTGTTGGAGTGACATCCTGAGCTGATTTATGACAGCAGAGCACCACGATATGCTTCTCATTTATCTGAGATATCAGAGGCGAGAAGCCTTGATTTCCTGGCTGGTGAGGAGACTTTCTCTATCTGGCCAGGAAAATAACATCACTTTTTCCCTCTTCACCTAACCTCTTCTCTGCTCACTTCTCAGGCCATCCACCACTGGCTTTTCAAGCAACAGTCAAGGGACTTTGTTGAACACACCATTGAGTGATATGCAACACACATCATCTCTGCCTTGGTCAATACTTTTCAGCGCTGACGTTTCAAAGATTAACTCATAGCTGACAAATGATCTGAAGTGAACTTCATTTCTGGTTGCCTTTCACTGAAAAACCATGTAAAAAAAAACCAAAACACTTTCTCACCAGAGTTTAGGCTAAATTAAAGGCATTCCTGTCCTGTGCTGACTTCTCTCTCCCCCTCATATCATCTCAACTGATCCTCTCTGCTGCCGCCCTCGCCTTCCTCTCATCAGCCGAACACCTGTTACACATTTCCTGTCAGACGGAGCACAAGGTGTAGGTGTTTGGAAAAATCCGCTTGACTGACATCAACAAAGGTGGGTAGGTGTTTGGAAGAGTATCAGGTGGTAATGAGAGAATGAGATCATAGGATTTTGGACAGGAATCGATCCTCCCACTGATTGAGGGGAAGATGAGGAGACACAGAAACTATTATAGTCGATCCCTCCTCCAGCTGGACGGAGTTGGATCATTATTAGATTGTAATTGAATCGTTACCATCACTGGACATGAACTATTACCAAGTAGTCTGTGAGTGCAAAAGTATGAGCAAACCGCATCATTTAGTTCCTATTTCCAGAAGTAATTAAATGTAGATTATGTGGTCTTTACAACAATATCTTTCTAGCATAACATAATTCTGAAACAACATCAAACAGTAAATGTCAGGTTTTATCAGTTTCTGAGCCAAATATTTCATCCTTATTGAGTGTTTTTTTTTAATGTTTGTTTAGGCCAATGCTGCGTCCAAAATCCTTCACTATTCACCATAGAGTCCATCACGTAGTGTCGACCATTATAGGAATTTTCTAGTTGAAGTTATAATGTGTGCTGCAACTTGTCTCCTCTAAATCACACTGATCTAATTTACTCATTTACGACCCCAAAAAGGTTTTTGGCGAAAACTACGACGATGCTGTCTGCATTATGTTTTACAAACGTCGTTAAACATGGTGAGAGTAAAGCCATTAAGTGCAGTGTTTGTTTAACATTTGACCGTAACCTTGGTCTTTTCCGAACCTTAACGAAGTGTTTGTGTTGCCTGAACTTCATCATACACAGAGCGTAGGACACAAATAACTGCGTCCACAGCCAGCTGCTGCACCCTGTATGATCCTATCACCTCCTATCACCTCCTATCACCTCCTCTCACCTCTTATCACCTCCTATCACCTCCTATCACCTCCTCTCACCTCTTATCACCTCCTATCGCCTCCTATCACCTCCCAACAAATTCCTCACGGAGGTTAATCGCTGCATTTTCTTCGTAAAGTTGTTCAGGCCAGTAAATCTACTTCCGACAACAATTACTTTAAAACATAGTCGAGAGGGTTGCAATGAAGAACCCCATAACTTAAAACTTGCAACCATCATGAAAGACTGAAACAAAAAGGCTGTCCAAAATTGTTTGTAATTTTTTGCCATCTGACACGATATAATGTCTGCGTCCAAATTTCTCTTCATTTGTGAGGAAAAGTTTCACACCCAGCCTGGAAATCTTCGACCTCACTACTGCATTGCGGTTATTGTGCTTGCTCCCAACTCAAACTATCGAGCTGGACGACAACAGCGCAGCCAGCCACTCTGGTGTTTGTTGGAAAGCACTGTGGAAAACTGTAGGTATTTATCAGTGCACGGAAAAGTACTTGAGGCAGGTTAGAGAAACATGACAAATTTCACTTAGAAACCTGTGCGTGAAAACTGGACGATTTAGCAAATTACATCAAATTACAATGGGATCAGTAAGAGCCAGCCCACGTGCTCCGGTTTAGGAAGCACAGCTGTGGCTGGTGAAGGTGGTTTAGCTGGAGTGGGACTGGTTCAGTCAAAACAGGGGGGTGGTGGGGGCTTTCAGACCGGCCTGGTAGTCAAAACAATCTCCTGAAGACTAATAGGGCATGGCTGGATGACATCTCTGCTCTCTCTTCTCTCTTTCCAAACACACACACACACACACACACACACAGACATACCAGTGAATTCCCAGAGGGGCGATTTGTCCGACACTAATATGATTACCTGACGATGTTTACTTTAGATACGGTATGATGATATTACCACACTGGAACAATATTATTGCACTATCAAGGCAAACATAGACTCCCTTAACCGTAATATGAAGACAGTAAACATATTCTTCACGACATCTTATCAAGTCTTCAAACTCGAGCTCTAATATTGTTTTTCTGAAAATCAACCCGGCTGTTCCTTTACCTATAACTGAGGATTTTCCGTGCACTTTTTTCTCTTTTTTTTTTCCTGTGTTAAGCTGTTCTGTCAAATACAAACATCTAATTTAGGTCCTGGCCGCATGAGGACAGGAATGACTGGTTGGAAAAAATAATTCCACTTGGGTACCGGCCCGCGATCGTATAAGGAGAATGGTATTTAACCATGAAATGAAAACGGCTAATATTCCTTTAGTTTATCGAGTGAAAGTATGCGAGTGTGCGTCAGTGCCTCCAGTGGCTTAAAGAAGCTGCAATTACCCTCATACATGACCATCGATTAATAAATAACACATTAAGACATTTAAACTACGCTAACGAACGCAGCGAATGAGCCACAGTCGGCCATTATGTGGCTTGGACACATCGCAACGTCATGTTCACTGTGCGCCCCTAATAAGCATCCTGATGGCTTCTGAAAGAGACTTGATCAATGTGAGATTGCCTAATCAGATGCATCTCACACCAGGCAGCCACACGTGTATTTAATCATTCCCACGTTTTATTAATCTGCTATAATGACTCCAGAACAATCCCGACTTCATTTTCATCGGTCTCGCATGACTTCATCCTACTACATTTTGCACTAACCATCGCTTTATCATCACTGCAAAGATGTCCACTCTGAAACAGCCAATATGTCATTAGCTTCTGTAGATATACACAATTCAAACTGCCAATCTTTGCCTCTCTCTGTGTTGTAGATCTTTCTGGCCGGCTCAGCTTTCTGTAGTTTTGTTTTAATTTGCTCGGTGAGCAGCCCTCTCCCCGGAGGCCAAATGACAACAGAATGATAGTTTTGCTAATAGATTTTGTTAGTTATCTGACCCGACTTCTTCTGTCTGTGTTAAATTAGGGTTTAACTGCTTCCATCTGGGCTGAACAGGTCCACAGTCCCACACAAAGCCAGGCTTACACACACACACACACACACACACACACACACACACACACACACACACACACACACACACACACACACACACACACCGAACGTGGGTAAGAATATATTAAAATATTGCCTGCGGTATATCAGCTGCCTTCGATGCACCTCATTAGCATAGCTCGAAATGAGAAGCAAACAGGCAAAGCTGCTGCTCATGAGACACAAAACATTAACTCAGAGTCAACACCGGCATTATCAGCAATTGAGGGTAATTTAGTCTTCATCTATGACCTTGAAACGTTAACGTTCACAAAAGTGACGTAATGCTTTTTCCAGTGAAAACAGACTAATATCCAAATAACTGTAAAAACCGCAGTCATTAGTGCGGCCTGCACATGTCCCATGCATGCATTTAAGCTCTCTTTAGGTGCACGGTTCATTTGATCTCTATAAAGAAGCAAAGTGTAGTTTCAGCACGGTCGAAAACCAACTGTCCAAAGTGCAGGATAAATAGCTAAGTTGATTATCCCGCTGAGTCGCTGGCTATTTCTCTCTCTCTCTTTCTCCCTGTTTCCACAACTTCCTGCACACCATTAGTTCAGAAAGTGTTGAAAGCACAGTCGTGATCCAGAGCTCCTTAACTAAGTGATCATATGAGGGTTTTTTTTTTTTTTAGGGCTGTCTAGAAAGAAGCGGTGAACGGCCGTCTGGTTGCAGCGACGAGAAAAAACCCGAAGAGGTAAAATGAAATGCTTTTGATAAAAGTCTCTGAGTGTGGTGCGAGTGCGTGTCCACATGTGTGTCTATGTGTCATTTGTGTGGGTGTGAGTGTAAGCAGGGAGGGCGTTTCACAGAGAGCGGTTTCCAGGCTCCTTTAACATCACCATCAAAGCCCAACGTCAATGTGTTTCTAATAGCAGCAGCTGAATTAAACACTGGCTGCACAGCCTCAGCAGAGGATAAATCATTTACAGAACAATTAGCTCATTTGTTGCTCTGCTCTGTACTGCCAATGACTTCCAGACACAGAGAGCCAGCCAATGTGTGGGTGTGGGTGTGTGTGTGTGTGTGTGTCTGTGAAAGTCTACTGTATACGTGTACGTACACTCACATCCATCTTACACAAAAACGCATACAAATCTTCACTATCTGTGTCCCTCTTACACACAAATACACACACGTAACATTAAGTTGCTCTCACACACACAAACAGACAAACACAAGTCTGTCTCCAGAGAAGTTTCACTGCCACTGTTTCCATCCACCCACTAAAATCATCACATAAAAGTTTTACAGCAGCCTTGATGTAAATTAAAACTGTTTATGCTATTAACAACAGTATATAGCTTTTGATATGTTTGCTGTTTTTGGTTAATTTATACATTTCATTTTAATTTCAAAAAAAAAATTCCAAATATATCTGTCAAGTCAAAATTAACTCTGGGCTGTGCCATAAATTGCTCGCAAACTCATCTAAATTTAACCATTTCAAAAGAAGCAATGCTCCATTTACAGCAACCACACCATAAGCACCACGGTAGTTATATTTCTGCCCAATTTTTTTTTATTTTGTTTCCAAACACGAGGCTTCTTTTCATTCATCAAACGAGACGCTTTAAAAATTCAAATATTGGAAAATGTTTGGATGTGTCACATCCAGCTTAAAAGGAAAAAGTTCTGCATGATTGCTGTTATTGGCAGGTGAGCTGCCATCTCTGTTTACGCTTGCCATTGAAATGAATTGACCCTCTCGCTGCATCGGGCCAAAAGAAATAAGCCACAGTTGCGGAAGAAGCTGTAAAATTGCGCTGGGGCCTACAGACAGAAGCAGACAGATTAGCACATTTAAAACGTGACGTATCAGAAAATTACTGAATAAACACCATCTCAACATTATTTAGTCACGCTGCAGTCGTACTTCTTCGACAGCACAAATAAATATATAATTAAATGCAACTGAAGGCAATCAAGACGGCAGATTTCAAGGTCATTACAGGTGACCTCTTCCAGGTACAGACTGAATATAATAAAGCCCCGATGATTAAAAAAAAGCCTAAGTTGTGCAGTATTCGTGTTATATGTTGAGTGCAGGCACCTGACAGTTACACTGACAGCAGAGGGAGAGAGGCCTTGCACAGGATATCTGCATCAATCAACCAGACAGCCCAGGGATTTAAACAGCGCTCAGCTCACCTCCGTCCTCCATCCTCAGCCCTGTACATCTCATTTACAGATGTAGCCACATCAGGAGTGTTACCCTTTTTTTTACTGCAACTATCAAAGGCACCCGTATGCAAAGGCTGCGCTCCAGTATGTCCACGCCAGACTGCTGCTGCTGCTCCACCCCACACGGCTTTTGAGAAGTCACATTTTATCATGATATATTTGAATGATTCAAGAATGGCTTGGCCTTTGATCAAAAGATACCGAGTACGAATGTCCCTCAGTACGTGGCTGTACCTGACAAAACGTAGTCCCACTCAGTAAAAAGCATTTAGTGCAGAGGAATAGAATTTGTTTTGTGATCACCAGAATAAAAAGCTCTTCAAAATGCCCCACGAGAAAAAAACCCTTACGTTTAGGGCTTTAGGTTACACGGAGATGAGATTTTTTTTCCCTGACAAGCCTCTGGACCTCTCCACAGTAGAAACAATGTATACCTGTCCTAAGGCAACTGCTTATCTCCAAATTCATAGTGAGTTTGGAATTTTTCAGATAAATGAAGGATGAAGAGTTTATTCGAGGGTTAAGAAAATGATTCTTTAGCTGACGAAACATTTAAAAAGCTGTTGGATGAGCTGAAAATGTTTTGACAACAGGCCTGTTCTTTTGCGCTTTTGAAAAGTTGACGCTTGGAGATACAAGATTTTCAAAATACAGCGACAATAAGATGTATTTAATCATTTTCTATTTGAGTTGAAAAGTCCCCCTCCTAGAACAAGATAACAAATAATAAATGATAAATCCTTCACTTGTATGAAACCCATTTTAAAGCTCTCTAAAACATGAGCACGAAGCCACAGATCATGAAATCACATCACTATCCTCCCGAATATGTAACCTGCACTGGTTTAGCACTGTGAGCAGTAGTCATTACTAACGAGACTGTTTGTTTTGAAACGGTTATATTGTACACGCACATAATAAGAGGAAATGACCGTATACTTTTCTCACTTTCACCCTCTCCTCCATTGGAAATGAGTGTAACTGAAGCGGCTGCTCTAAGCAGACCTGACAGCTGTGATGAACCTCAATGACCATAAAAACATACAAAGAGCACACTCAGGACACAAAGTCTCATTTTACCTCCACAATCGTTTCCTCTTTGTAATCACCAGCTCTGATTCTGCCCTTTAGCCCACTTAAACGCACTACAGCCACTTTTCCAGGGAAAGTGAAATGTTTTCAGGTCCTGCCAATCACAGTTAACCATTTCTATGCCAGGTGAACCTGCACAAACTTAATTTTTGTTTCTTAAAGGAACTTTCAAGGTAAGAACGTCCATTTCATTTAGCAAGTTTACAACAGGTTCAAAGAGGAGACAGGAGCTCTCAAACTGTGACATGTCTTTCACCATTTACCATCAATGTTCATTTCTTATTATAAAGTCTACTGCTCTGCATGTCTCAATGTAGAGGGAGGAGGAACAGAGACGGTAAGTGGTGGAGATTTTCTGTATTTTCCTAACAATTAATCCCATTAAAGACCAAAACCAACAATGAATCAATCCCACTAACAAGTAGTGTGCTTGTATCCAAAGTTCAATATTTAATACCCCTGTCAAAAAAAAAAAAAATCACTGAGTCGCCCTGATGCACTGAGCAGCAGCTTCCATCATTATGGATTTATTTGAGCATTTTGTACTTAGTTTTAAGATGTGTATGTTCAATGTTGGTGTCTCTGGTGGTTGTGTTGTGAGTAGCTGCCGTTTCAAAACAATTTCCTGTAAGGATCAATAAAGTATCTATCCATCTATCTAATGAAACTTGCGCTCTATGGCCAGAGACTTCTGCCAGCTGAGCTGGCTAACTTCTGGTTTAGCTTCATCCTAACTTGAATGTGGATAACCTGCAGCTCTTCAAAACTTTCCAAAGGTTAGCCCAATTATAGTGGATCAAATCCTGCTGGTGCGATGAGTCATTTCATGGGGATTGTGATGACTTTTATTTAATTTATCCACAATGAATCGATTGTTTTACAGCTGCAACAGTAGAGATCCAATTTGAACTGCCAGTAATGGCTAGTTTTGGTGCTGCATTTAAAAGACACGGTGAAGTACTATCACATTGTTGGTTTGGCTCTTGTTCATGGGTTTAGATCATCATAAATATCAAGCTCAACACAAACCTTTTATTTTCCATGTCAGTGGTTCAAGAGGAATTCAAAAGCTAATTAACTTTCCTTTAACTGGACCTTTGAAGAGTTTATATTTTTTTTTGTCAAACATAAAAGTTGCTCTAAATGTACCTGCATTTTTTGAGACAGACTTTTCGCTCCTTTTGCACAAATCTTAATCAAATTTAACGTTTGGGAAAGTCAACCGAGGGATAATTAAGAGACAATGACTTTCACGTGTGCTCACCTCATCAGTGCACCACGCCGAGTACGTTTGGTATAATTCACAACACACACGAGAGCATAGGGAGACTCTTCATTGATCTAATGGGAAACAGCAGAATGTGACTGACAGTAAGTAACACAGACTTAGTCAAAGTGTCTGTGTTTGAGTGTTTTGACATGAGAAAGTTTCCACATTGTTTTCTGCCCAGCATGCATTTACAGGTCGGTCCTGAGTGTGCAGCGGTGAGTTGACAGCAGTAGATAGTATTACACAGCTCCTACTGACAGCTCCGACCTCCACCAGGCTGATCGATAGGAACAGAGGTCGCGGGGGGTCACGAGTTGAGGAGGGCAGAGTGAAACCAAATGAAATGAGTGTGAGGATGAAGGAGGATGAGAATAAAAATGAAGAAGGAGAGAGAGAAGCAAAGAGAAACGAAGACAGAGGGGACAGAACCAGACAGGTTTCAGACTGGTTATCTCCCAGCTGAGGGCGTCTGGGTTGAGACACCGAGGACGTCTAGGCTTTCACTCGCAGAAGTTCAGAGGGGAGGCGGGAGGGGGGAGACTCACACTGCTGAGACTCAGGTTATCCCCCAGCTAAAGGGTCTCTGGGTTTAGACACTGAGGAGGGTATTAGCTTTCACACACTGCTGGGGTAACGGGGGAGTCTGCCAGATGTCAGCTCCTTACCCATAAATCCTGCTAAATGGGCAGCAGCTATAGGTTAGAGGGGGAAAGTTGAGTGGACGTCACCTCTCTATCATCTCCTGTGGTGTTTGTCAAAATCTGAGCCGGGGTCACATATATTTGATTTCACTCAGCTGATGTCAATTCTTCATCCCCTGTTATTTCTCATCAGGCCGATGACTTTTTTTTTTTTATGGGAGAGTGTTCTTGATTATGTCAATTTCCTGTGGCGAATCAATCAAACATGAGCAGGAACGCCCACCGGGTGGCGTTCACCCCGTCTCTACCTGTGTTAAGGTGTAGATCAAGTGGAGGAAGGGTGAAAAAAGTGTCACTGAAATAAGAATTAAGATGGTTGTGACTTTGTCATGGCACAAAATATATTTAAATATGATCTGTTTTCCCAAACTGCTGCATTTTTCAAACCGGTACCGGTATTTTGTGTTATGACTGTGTTTCGGATGAACAGAGTAATTGCCAGTTACCAGCATGTGTATCTCAGGTCATTTCTTCAGCAGTTATGATTAAAACCTTCTCATATTCAGACTGACGTCAATACATTCTTGAAATTATACACATGGTTTTGGATGGATTTCATTGGCTCCTGGTCATAAATCTCTCTCGCTGCCTAAATACCCTTGTAAACTTTAAATTCATATTTTAAAAAGGAGAAAGAAAAAAATAAGCTCCATAGACAGGGTTAGAAACAACGGCCGTACTCAGCTCTCTCTGAGCTCCTCTGACAGAAAAACAATCACTTCTGTGGACTGTAATATTCAACGATTTTCAGAAACCACCGTGAACTTTCAAGCCACCTGCTCGAGCAAAACTAACCCCCAACGGTACAATGATACGCAGTCCTTCACCCCAGAAGAGGACTTTAAAAGAGGTTCTGCTTTTAAAGTCCCTCGGGGCCAATCAGGCTTACAGGCACAGTCACTGATCTCAGGTCAGCTTTAAACACCAAACTAAACCTAAAGCACTAAACACTGTGTATGAACCGCTTGTTTTTCGATGTTATTTACTGTTTATTATTCTGGGAAAAACTCTCTGCGTGTACATTTTAAAAAAAAAATGTTAATATTTCCTTTTAAAAGAATGTGTTGATTGCCTGTTTTGTGAGAGGACTTACTGCATACACTGTTTGATTTCTCAAAATTACCGCTACTTTAACTTTTTGCTCACCATTTTCCTCTGGTTGCTGAGGCAGAAAGTACAGATGTGCTTGGGCTGAGCTGATTGGTCCGATCCTCGGTTGGGGGAGGAGCTGACGTGGAAGAACGGAGGTGAGGGGGCGTGGCACGGCTGTCCGTCGTGAAGCCCTTCACCCAGGAGCAACACGTTCCCCAGGTGGCTTATGTAGCTGCTGGCCAAGCGTAGTGTCTCGATCTTGGACAACTTCCTGTAAATATCAAAACATTTGTGGCATTAATTAAGAGCGAAATGTTTTAAAAGTGGAATTACAATTTATACAGTATTTAAAAATACAGTAAGGTACAACATTACAGCTTACAGAACACATAGACATGGATGTTAAATGTTTTGCCCGATTTAAGTTTGGAGTTAGCACTTCCTTCAGGCAAACTTTATATCCAACAAAACTATTATGTGCGAACTCAACTCATAATAACAAATAAAAAGTCAGTTTTAGATAGAAGGTCCAAAAAGAATAAAATAGTGATGAAATGAGTGCGTTGTCCAGAGCTTAGCTCCCAGATGGAAATCATTGCGTGTCATGTGTGCATCAGTGTGAGTAATGCAGCTCTGTACCTGTCTGCAGGCTCGGTGGGGATGAGTGTGCGCAGCGCTGTGAATGCTGTGTTGACAGAATTGGTGCGATCTCTCTCCCGTGCGTTGGCTGCGTTCCTCTGGCGACCCTCCCCGGGGGGAGATGAGCCCGGGGGGCCCAGCCTCCCCGCCATGTCTCCTACATCTACGCCTACGCCTAAGCCTAAGCCTAAGCCTACGCCTACGCCTATCCCCCCGCCCCCGCCTCCCCCGCACAGCTTCCTCTTCCTGTTCACCTTGATGTGAAAGGCAGATGGGGACGAGGAGGACAGGCGGAAGGCAGCAGAGTTGGAGGAGTTGGCGGAGCGATCCTCGGAGCCCGACCCCTCGCTGCCGTTCTCATCATCGTCTTCAGAGAGGAGGGCGATGTCGCCGTACAAGAAGCGGCCTGCGGGAGGCGCCGTGCGCAGCATGGCAAATGTCATCTTCACGGCGACAATGTGACAGCTGCTGGTCAGTCCTGTGGAGACCTCCTTAAGACCAGGTGCTAGACGCTGAGGTTCAGCTGATAATGTTTGTTATCAGAAGCAGCTGAACAAAGTTTGTTGCGGTTGCCAACTGAAGGTGTCCACCAGTGTTGTTTACCCGAAACTTCTCTTCTTTACAAAAATTATTCAGCCATGTAAATCAGATGTTTCCCTTTTAAATCTAAATTAAGCAGGGTTTATAACTTCCCTTTACTGATAGTGAAGCATCAGCAAGTTGATCCCAAAGCAATGGTGAAAACAACTTGACCTCAGAGCTGCTGTGTCTCAGGTAGCTGCAGGATCGGGGTCCTTGTTTTTCTCTCCTGGTTTTCACAAAAACGCTTCACATCCCAAAGATCTGTTTTCTCCTTCAGTTATTCCTTTGGAATAAAAGAAAATTTATGAAGACATGTTGCCCTCTTTTTCTTTACTTCTCTGGACTTAATTCTTTGTTTCTGTATTTGTCTGTTTCAATCCCAAAAGCCAAACTACCAAAAACTACTCTGCCAGCAGCTTCAGTGTCTCTTGGTCTCTATTGGTCTCTGTCTCCGTCTTTCTCCCTCCCTCTGCCTCTCCGCTCCACGTGTGCCTGCAGTCTGAGTGTTTCCGTCTGTCTCTGGTCTTATAGCCAGTGGGAGGGCCAAAGGACTGCCCTGCTCCTCCCTCTGAGCACTCAGGGTCCCTCGGCTGCAGTCTAGAAGCAGGCCAGAGAGACCGGAGGCAAGAGGCTAACCATCAGCAGGAGTTTGTTTTGGCTGCACGCTGATGTGTTCCAGAGGAAATCCACCCTAAAATACAATTTGCATCACCCGCAGAGCCCTCTGAAACTCACATTCCTATCAAAATGACAGGTCAAATTCTGTCGTCTGACAGCAATAATAAAGGAGGATCTTGGAAAATTAATCCATTTCAAGGTTTAGTCTTGTTTTTCTGCAAAAATCTGACCAAACTGTGTGAACTCAGTTGTTTAACTATGTCAGAGGCCAGTTCTTTGCATAACAAATACTTTGATCAAATTATTTAAAGGAATTTCCTCTGTGATATTTTGTTTTCATGTTCTCACATGGATCAATTGTGCTTCCAAAAAAAAGCTTTCTCCTTCAAGTTTTTACGTTTTACAGAGCTCAGTGATTTTTCCTATTGTCTGCCGTTTACCTGACAGAACAGGCTACCAGCGAGAGGTAAAACTGGGACAAAAATTAACATTTTGTTCAACCGCTTCCTTAATAGGAATAAGCTGTGAAGCTTAAGTGAAGTAAGAGTTTGCGTCCCCTTTCTTTCCCTGCGGTCTGCAGCTGCAGAGCTGGAAGCTGACAGGTCAGGCTGAGCTCGTGGATGAAGCAGGGAATTGGGTTTATTCAGCCATGGCCGAAGCCTTTTATCTGCCCGAGCTGTGACACTAGAGGGCCTGCACGTAGTTTACCCTCAAGGGATTGGGATTTTTAGGGTGGAGTGTTTTGGTGATGAAGGCGAGGTTCATGGATAGGGGAGCTGCTACTTTACTCACTTACACTCCCTTTTAACAATCTGTCTTCTTCTGAAGGAAGAGAAAAAAATTAGAAGAGACAGTAAAAAGAGCAAAGACAGAGGAGAGAAGAAAGACAAGAGAGGGAGTAAACTAGTGACAGACAGAATTAAAAAAAAATTAAAAAAATAAAAAAAATAAAAAAGCTCTATCTATGCATGTATGGCAAGACATAATGGTTTCAAACTCTGATCTGCTTTTCCTACTTAAAGTCTTTGGGATTTTATTGGCCATGATTGTGCAACTTAACTCAACCTCCTCAGTGACCTTTAAATTGTGCTTCCTACTTTAAATGCACAGTGGTTTAAGGTTGACAACCTATGTAAAACTCAACTATGAGCTCTATAATCCTCAGTGGTACCTTACTGAAAACCTTAAACCCAACTGCCATTGCTGGTATGCCTCTTTTGTGTAGATTGGCAACGATAAGCTGCTGCTGAAAACTAATAGCACAATGAATAATCTGTCAGAGTTACACAATGTTACAGTCAGCATTCATCACTTGTGATTTCTCTGTCTTTTTTCCTCTTCTATCCATATTTCTCTCTCCCTCTGCTCTGTATCTATCCCTACCCTTCAATCTCAGTCGTGGTGTTTATGCTGTGGTATGAAGTGAACGAACAGAAGCCAATGTTGGTTGCAGCGGTTGATTACAGCACATACAGGAAGTGCTCGAAACAGTAAGTATGAAGAAAGCACAGGGATGGGTAGGCTCTGTCTAAACACTGTAATGTGGGTCAAATCTGCTCTTCCTTCATCATGTAATGTAGATAAAGAAAACAGAAAAACATCAGGCTTTGGCATTTAGTGCCTCTCTTACAAATGCAGTCAAACAAGGCAGTTCTGGTCATTTATAGTTCATACTGCACCACTTTGCAGTGTTCAAACTGCGACACTGGAAACACATATTCCTCATAAATATCCTTCAAAATTCTGAAATAAATGAATATTATTCAACTGCATAACTTATGTGGACGAAGACTGCAGTGGAAACCAGCAAGAAAAAGGTCTTTAAATTTTACAGTTTGTGCTACAACACTTTTTCCATTCTCCTTCAGGTCTCATTGGACACATCCGGTCACTGGATGGGGCCTCACCTCACTCAGGGCTACAGATTCAACTGCCACGAATATACTGTTATAGTTATGTAAGATTTGCAAATAATGAAAACCTAAATGAAAGTGGACGGAAAATAACAAAACCACTCGGTGAAACCAAACTTTGTCTTTCAAAAGCCGACGCTGCAACACAATCCAACAGCTCGTTGCTCTTGCAAAGGAGAAAACTGTGACAAAATGTGGTAAACAGTGGGGTTTTGGTTCCGAGTACATTTTGGATCTGTTTCTAAATATTTATTTGGCATATGTGTTATAAATTGATAGTGGAGACAGACAGGATATGTGGGGGTGGGCCATGCAACTAAAGGTCAGTGCATGTTTAAATCTGTGCAGTTTTAGAATTTATTCTAATCTACCAAAAACATGTGATGATGATTTTCAGCTGTGGACTGTAGTCAAGATGAAGTTATGACTGAAAGGATTTGTTCTGTACGATGTTTTGTTCAGATCTAAGTCTAAAGAAGGTTTACTAAGTCGATACCTAGTACATGGCTGGGTCGTATATAAAGAGCTTCAGGGCTTTTAATTTGAAACAGACACAGGAAGTCGTGGCATTTGGCCAACCAAACGTGTAAAATGACCACTTAGTCAGTGTTAGGAATTCACATTGATAAGGATAGCGCCACTGTTGTGTTATATACAAATATAACGGATATCATGACATATAGTATGTTTGGGTAAACCTACAATATTAACTCGGCAAAAATTAAACAAGCCACTAGGTCATCACCCACAAACCTTGATTAATGTTTAAACTAACTGTATAGTTTTGACTGTCTGTGGAGGTGTATTTTTAAACCAGCTCCACTCGCTGTGGTCCATCATTACATGCATTAGCATGATCTTCTTCTGATTTGCATCTCCCAGGAGTGTGTGGCTGGTCTAACACAGTATCCCATTTCTCTGAATCACTGCCCGCAGGCCACAACACATTTGACTGGGTATAACGTGGACTATGAGTCTTTTTATAATCGCACGTCTGATTTTGACAGAAGAATGTTGAATGAAAAGGAAAGAGCTACATTACAGCCCTATAATGGCAACATTTACATATAACTACATGAAAATGTTGACTTAAGTTCACAACACACACTCTGGATTTTACATAATGATGTTGAATGTGCCCCTTGTTTGAGAGCTGGCTGTCAATTGCAGGTTATTTGAGAAACTATTTTACAAGTTGTACGTAAAAATTAGATAAAAAAAATGGACAAAATGTACAATGTAAAGTTTAAAGAATCAACAACATAACAAAGCTGCACAAATACGGGATATATTATTTTTGCAATGGACATGAACATAAGTTTGCTGATGATGTAGACACTGTTGGATTTTTCATGAGACTTTTTTATTCAGCTTTTGTTGAACTCAATGTATGCTCCAGCTCTAACGATGGTTAATTAATTAATCGAGGTTTGTGGGTGATGACCTAGTGGCTTGTTTAATTTTTACCGAGTTAATATTGTAGGTTTACCCAAACATACTATATGTCATGATATCCGTTATATTTGTATATAACACAACAGTGGCGCTATCCTTATCAATGTGAATTCCTAACACTGACTAAGTGGTCATTTTACACGTTTGGTTGGCCAAATGCCACGACTTCCTGTGTCTGTTTCAAATTAAAAGCCCTGTAGCTCTTTATATACGATCCAGCCATGTACTAGGTATCGACTTAGTAAATCTTCTTTAGACTTAGATCTGAACAAAACATAGTACAGAACAAATCCTTTCAGTCATAACTTCATCTTGTCTCCACTCCACAGCTGAAAATCAACGCTCATGTAGGCAACAACGGAGAAACCTGGGAGGGGGGTGATTGAGAGGAACGGCCTGCCCGATCTGAACCCGAATGGTGTTTCGTTGTTAGCCACGGGTTGGCCGTAACATCTCACTCATATCTCTAGTGGAGGTCTCTGAGGTAGTCAAAAAGCTCCTCGCTGGCAAGGCGCCGGGGGTGGATGAGATCCGCCCTGAGATGCTGAAGGTGCTGGACATTGTTGGGCTGTCTTGGCTGACACGCCTCTTCAATGTAGCACGGAAGTTGGGAACAGTATCCATGAACTGGCAGACCGGGGTGGTGGTTGCCATTTTCCAAAAGGGGGACCGGAGAGAGTGCTCCATCTATCGGGGTATCACACTACTCAGCCTCCCGGGCAAAGCTTATGCTTTGGGGCAGTTTGCAGTCGAGTGTGAAGCGGCGGGGATGAGCGTCAGCGCCTTCAAATCTGAGGCCACGGTGATCTGCCGGAAACCGGTGGACCGCTCCCTCCAGGTGGGGACGGAGTGGCTGCCCCCAGCGAGGGAGTTTACGTACCTCGCCGTCTTGTTCACGAGTGAGGGGAGGATGGAGCGAGAGATCGACAGGCGGATCGGGGTGGCGGCAGCAGTACAACAGGCGCTGCACCGGACCGTTTTGAGTCTAAAGGCAAAGCTTTTGATTTATCGGTTGATCTACGTTCCGATGGTCACGAGCTCTGGGTCGTGACCGAAAGAACAAGATTGCGGCTACAAGCGGTTGAAATGAGTTTCCCCCGTAGGGTGGTAAGGAGTTCAGGCATCAGGAAGGAACTCGGAGTTGAGGCGCAACTCCTTTGTGTCGAAAGGAGTCAGCTGAGGTGGTTCGGGCATCTGATCAGGATGCCTCCTGGGCGCCTCCCTCTGGAGGTTTTCCGGGCACGCCCAACTGGCAGGAGACCCCGGGGAAGACCCAGGACACGCTGGAGGGATTATATCTCCCGGCTGGCCTGGGAACGCCTCGGGATCCCCCAGGATGAGCTAGAAAATGTTGCCGGGGAGAGAAGTCTGGGCCAAGTTGCTCGGTCTGCTGCCGCCGCGACCCGATTCCAGATAAGCGGAAGATACTGGAATGGAAAAACAAACTACTTTTCCATTGAATGCGTCTTAAATATGAACCACCTGAGTGATTTTTTTTTAAGTTCTCTGTGACTAATTTATTAACAAGTTAAAGGCACAGTTAGACTTCCATTGAGCTGAATCAATGACAGAACTGTCGGCATGCTGACACCACCAATAATCATGTCAGACTAAGCTCGACCACACGTGTGCAGAGCACAATGGATTACCAGTCTAACACCTGAACCACTCGGCCACCTTGTGTTGCAACGCTCTTCAGAAGGGTTGTGATCTCACAACAGTCTCTGGAAATATCAGGTCCCGTTTTAAAATAGAAACATGGGGGGATGGGAGGAGGAGGATTGAGGTGTGGCTACACTTCAAAGCTGCAGACAGGGGAATTAGCTCAAATGGTAGAGCGCTCGCTTAGCATGCGAGAGGTAGAGGGATCGATGCCCTCATTCTCCAATACTTTAGTCTCCAAGAGACTTCAGTCTGTTGATTGTTGAGGCCGACTTTGGTGCATCAGCTCGATGACCCGAATGAAATACTCTTTGTCAAACAGCAGTCCAATACAAAAATTGCCATTCAGTAACATTTCTAACCCATCTGCTCTGATGAATTTCCATTTCGTCTGAGGCTGCAGATGGTGGGTCAGTATTTGGCATCAATACCATGAGTCTTTGTAACCAACCTGCCTTGTACCAATAATGCTTTGTTGCTAAACCTTGGGCCACCAGTCAATGATGGTTTTAAATTTCACCCCTATCAGAGTGTATTTGCTGACCATTTCCACCCCTCTGTGGCCACTGAGTACCATCTTTTAATTCCTCCTTCCAACACAATAATGTCACCGCAAATGTCCTCTCAAACTGGTTTCATTAAATTGTCAATAAGTTCGGTAGACTTCAGTGGGCCAAAGTGAACACACAGTTTACAGTTTAATTGAGCTAAATCTCTGAAGGATCTCTGAGCATCGCTTCCACCACGAGCAATAAATATAAGAGTTAATCGACGAGGATGGGATTCGAACCCACGCGTGCAGAGCACAATGGATTAGCAGTCCATCGCCTTAACCACTCGGCCACCTCGTCTGGGAAACACACTCATACACAGCAGACTGATGATCTAACCCTAACCTTGTTCTTTGAACCCCATAATCTAATCAATTCATCCTTGTTTGTGCCAAATTTGAAGAAATTCCCTCAAGGCGTTGATGAGATATCGAGTTCAAAAACATACGCATGTACATATCCTCAGGCTACGCTGTTGCTGGTGCAGCGACATAGATTGGGCTCTGGATGTTAAAGTGTTGTTAAGAGGGGAACTGCAGTGCCAGGCAATAATGGGCGTAAGACACCAGGTGACGAGACATTTAGCTCTCTCGCTTCTACCTTTGGGAATGAGCTGTTTCTTTTCAGGATGGGGATTTCACAGCTCAAGAGAATAATAATCCATCCATCCATTATTTATAAGGCTTTATCCGGAACAGGGTCACAGGTGGCTGGAGCCTATCCAGACTTTTAGTCGAAGGAAGGGTACAACTTGGACACGTCACCAGTTAGAATAATAATCACATATACCCATAATATAACATGTATTTTCCTTTATAAGAGCAGTGAGTAGGATTTAGTGGAATCTAAAGGGAAGTTTGCAAATTGTATAACTGTATTAGACAACCTTTCTAAACATGCGGGAGAATCTACGGTGATCACAAAATTTGTGTTTTGTTTGTGTCTTGTGGTCTACTGGAGAATCATGACGGTGCAACATGGCACGCTCGGAGGAAGCGGACTCACTCCCTATGTGCAGTAGATTTGAAGGGCTCATTTAAAGGTTACAAAAACAATAACACAAAAACAACAACATTTTGTTTCAGCTGATTCTACCCTGAAGAAAATCTAATTATGAAAATGATATTCTATTTTCTGCCAATAGATCCCCCTGAATGCTACACACTGAACTTTCAAAGACACAGCAGCAGTAGTGGTGGCAGCAAGCACAGTAGTAGAGCACCATCTGATAGTCATTACCCCTCCCCTCTTCTCCCCCATCCTTTCTCCTCCTCTTCTCTTCTCGCTTGATACTCTTCTCTCAGCTCAGACGTATTATTCATTAGTCTGATGAAAAACACCCACCAACTGAGCTGGGTCCAACTTCACACACACACACACACACACACACACACACACACACACACACACACACACACACACACACACACACACACACACACACAACGTACACATTTACAATCACACAGACACACAGTCCCAACCCAGCTGAACCACTCTGGCGCGGGTCAGGGACCTGTCAAAATTCGGAAGCAGGTCCGGACCCGACGCGGTACCAGAGAGCAGCCATCTAGCAGGGGAGAGACACTCCAAGGAGATGAGCTATTTATCGCAGCCTTTGGATGATTGTTTGTGGCCTCCGCCGAAAGTGACAGAAAGAGTGGAGAGAGAGGAAGAGTTTCTGGACTTGTTATGGTGCCACTGAGCAGACGTCTGGAGTGTGTCATTACCAAAAGTAATTGTCTGCTTTCCACAGCAGGGAGCACAGAAAGAACGACAGCAGGAAGAAGAATAGGAAAAGGAGGAAAAGAAGAAGGGATGGTGGAAAGCAGCACAAGGAAGAAAAGTAGGATAGAGAGGAAGGAAGCGAAGGAGGGGGGCGAAGACGATGAAGGGGAGAGGGTTGGTGGCAGCCTGCCAGCGCTCCAGACTGCATGGTGTATTGCACGGGGAAAATGGTCGGAAGTGCTCGCCCCCCAACTTGCACCCCCTCTCCTCGCCCCCACACCACCACCACCACCACTAGCCCCAATTTCAGCCTCATTCAGCTTCAGCGCCAGCCACACTCTACTGTGTTTCCCAAGAGAGCCAGACTCTACAGCTGGCCTTATTAAACCGAGAGAGGCAGAGAGACAGAAAAAAGAAGGAGAAGGAAAGAGAGGTCACACAACTGGAAGACATCAGTTGAATCGTGCTCGCTCTCTTAGTTTTTTCCGTTCATATCCCGTTTTATGATAGAGTTTCTCACAAACACGCTTGCGGTGCACTGGGTTCAAGCACATAGTAAAAAGCTATTGTTTGATTTGACATCCCTCAGAACGCTGTAAAACAATGAAACAAATGCTGGGAAATTAAAAGTCTGAGTGGCTTTTATCTCGTTTGTCTGAGTGCATCTGAAGGCTGTCGTCATACCTCGGAGGCCTCCAGTACGAGCGCGCCTCGTCTAGTTTGTGTGAATCTCGCAGTATTAGTGAACTCAGTGGGGCAATAAAAGACACTTTGAGGGATGAACGTCTGTTTCCAATCCATTATCTGGTGTTCATTTTGAATTTGCTTCATTTCTGCATTTTGTCCGAATAGCCGTTTAACCTCGAAGGGTTTTAGTTGCAGATGCTCTTCGTTTTGGAATAAGGCAATTACACAAATTCACACCTGCACTGAGTCCACCAACAGTTTGTGGCCACTGATCTGCACCACTGGGACGATGGAGGTCGAAGTGCATGGCTTAAGGCCCTATCACCTTCAGTCCATATCAAGAGTCAGGAAAGCATTAAGTAGTCACTTTTTTACTGAGGGATTGAAATCAGAAGCACACTAATGTCTAAAACAACTTTTATGTGTTTGATCAATTGCCTTTTTTTCAGTTCTGGTTTGGTTTGCTGGAGCTACAACACGTCAAGCCTTTTGCCTGGGACAGTGTGGATCTGGGGGGAAAGTTGGGCTTTTTACTTTTTACGTGGTCATTGTGTCACTCCTTTAATGATAATTGGTTATTATACATAACATACGGAATCAAAAGTGATTCCATGAGGTTCTCTGCAGCCACTATAGCCCCGACATTGGGTGCACGTTACCTATGGTGTAGCCGACTCATCGCTATGGAGGCTGTGCACTCTGGAGCAAGACCAAGCGCAAACCAACAGTGACTTCCACCATCGGTTTGTAAACCACTGTTACGAGGCCTTGAGTTTGGATTCTGGGCATCGCCATCTTGCTAGTTTGGAGCAATTTGGAGCTAGAAATGACCATATTTGTACAAGCTGGGGAGGAGCACCACAGGCCTGTCAATCAGACACCCCCCCAAGCATACCACTTTTTGAGGCCGAACATCTAATTAATGGTGGGATTATTTTCAGATTGACTGCCAGAAAACTAATCAGGAGGGACTTTAGCTAACAGCACCATAAAGATTTGTGGAAAAAATATATTGACTTTGTATTTCATGAGAGAAGTTGGATGGCAGTTTATGGAGCCAGAATCCATGAATCTTTCTGGAGATTTTCACCTTCCCGAGATATTGAAGCCTGAATTGATGATACTCTTGTCTTCAGTTTAATGTTGTAATCATGTGTATCTCAAAGTAAAATATTTCGTCAATTATGCGCACACTAAGCTTGGTTACAGTCGGACCACTCTCCACACTCTCTTACCCTCAGTGTTTTATTTCAGTGTAGGTGAAAGCTCTGCTTCATGTCATGGATATAAAATACAAAACTGTTCTTCTCTGCAGTCAATCAGACTGTGAGCAGGTCTCTAAACTCTATTAGGCTTTTGTTTCCTGTTGAATTAATGCTGCACACAGAAAATGAACAGACTCACTTAACGAAGGTAAAAGGATTGTCTGGAGTTAAGTGGGAGCCAGTTTGGAAGCACGACTGGTCACCTATGAGATATTTGCTTGGTTGCTGTATAAACAACTTTAAAATGTCTCTGTAGGCATTAACATGAGCTGTATCCTCAAGGGAAACTGTTAAAGGCTTTGTTTCAACTAAATCAGAGGAAGACAGGCATCTGCAGCAGCTCTGCAGTCCATTCATGAAAGGCAAGTAAATCTCATATTAAAGAATCGACGCTGTGATTACTCAGCTCAAAAAAGGCCTCTCCAATCAGGTCCAGCCTCCTTTTTACTCGCTCTGAGTTATTGACGACATAAAAGCAGCTCCCCAGACTCTGCTGTTAAAGACTCGGGCCAGTAGCAGCTCTCTGTTAACAGAGGAGCGCTGGAGCAGTAGTAGCGGACTAAAAGAGAAATCAGCTGTGATGTCATCACCACTAATGAGGTGGCAGGAGCGATTTGACCACCTGACTCACTCACCACCTCACCTCTCTCTCTGTATTTTTAACTTCCTCTTAAAGTCTCTCAATCGCTTTCTCACTCACTTTTTCTTCTCCTCCCATGTGCCACCATCTCTGCCTACCACTCATGTTTTTTTTTCCCGGGACTTTGTGTTTTCCCTCTGGTTATATGAGCTGAGCCAGGCTGTCCTGCTCTGCCGGGTGACTCCAATCATTTCCAGAACCACTCTTTAATGCAGCAGTTTGAGCTCACTGAGATAAAACTTTGTAAAGAATCAAATCATTTATGTTAAGAGGGTCGGTTATGATAAATGGGTATCGACTAAACGGTACCAATAAATAAAACCTTACACACTATAGTTTTCCAAACTCTTCGGGCTCTGCTTGGCCTCGATACGTTCCATAGTGTAATGACTGGCTGCCTCAAATGCCAGGCAGCTCACATCACTGAAAGACAGTGAGGGGGAAACAAATCAGGGGGAGCTCCGAGTGCAAAAGACTGAAACAGGGGTACGGGGGTGGTTAGGAGTCTACTGGCAGAAACTTGCCACCAAGAGACAAAACTACAAGCAGTTTCCACAATGGGCTTTGAAAAGGAGAGAAACTGAGACACAGTCCATAGAAAAACAGTGTCATTAATTTAGCATTATTTAAATGGGAAACAGGACATGCTTGCTGGAGGGTATAGTCGTATATGGTCATGGTTTATATGTAAGAATACACCTGCTGAAATCACGAAGTACAGTAGGTCTCCAAAAGAATATAAAATTGTTACACCTAATTTGCCTGTGGTCTCGTCACATCTCCGACCACAGAGGTGATGAAGTGAAGGTCAATAAAGTAACAGTCTGGGATAGTCGTGGCTCTCTTTTCTGGAGTTTGATGAGAAGACTGTTGTCACTGTGAGGTTTCAGTTGCAGCAGCTAACTAAAATACAAGATCAGGGAAACGAAAGTCAACGTTATCTGCTCTGAAACATATTTAGAAGTGTTACAAGCTACAGAATTACGACACAGTAAAGTCTTTTTTTTTTTTGTATGAGTCAATGGTAATTTCCAAGTACAAATTCAAACATATAAACTACCTAAAGTACTTCAAATGTGGTAAATATGGGTTTTTATTATGGTACCTTACTAGACGTGTACTTGTACCATTATTTTCTGAATAGATAAATGCACTCTATCGATGTAACAAGTTACTCTCAGTCAACACTGACAGTTTTCCACTGCACTGTTTTTTTTTAACTTCTTTTCAGATTTCCTTCAGAAGTTTTACTTTGGAAAAGTTGACATGGACGTGTAACGCAAATAAATATAAAGTCCAAAAGCAGTTTTATGTCAGGTCAAGTACAAACATTTCATACTTCATTCTGAATTTTATGGCGCTTCTACTGTGGAGCAGCAGTCGAGCAACTTTCACAGAGCGGGACCTTGAAGAGTGAAAAATAATCCTGCTTTAAAAGTATCACTCAAATTATTGGGCAGCAGGGGGTTGAAGGGAAACCTTTTGCTTGTCCTGCTCCAGGCAGGTCAGAGGTCACGGTCACCAGCAGAGCTACACCTGTTGAGCTGATACTGAAGGATTTTTCTGTCTTGCTGAAGAGCACTTCAGCAGCCTGTTGACACTCTTGTGTCGGACTCGTCATCAACACTGGAGTATTGCACTGCATGTAATCAATAGAGAAAACAGCAACGGAGCGTTTGAATTAAGAAATCTTTTACTGTGTCGGCATTTCATTATACTTGAGGTTGGACGAGGTGTGAGAGGAAAGATCAGTGGCATGTCAGGAATGGAAGAAATGACAAGAGTTCATTTGATGAACTTGTTAAGGGAGGCTGAGGGTTGAAACGAGGGATGTGTGAAGTCAAACCCTTGTGTTAAAAGTGTGTGTATGTGTGTGTGTGTGTTTGATGTTACGGTCTTGTAAAGCGGCAGCTGGAGAGGGCTGTCCCCTGAGAACCACCACAACCCTCTAGTAAACCACACACACACACACACACACACACACACACACACACACACACACACACACACACACACACACACACACACACACACACACACACACACACACACACACACACACACCCTTTAATAAAGCCATTGCTTGGGAAACAGACCAGACTCCACCAATCTGAGGCTCTTCTGAGGCGAGAGTGACACGGTTACACTCACATTCATATGGATTCACATCCTTTCAGCCAAAAACAATCGATTGGTTCGATACAGCACAGACCTTTAAACATGCAAAGCAACATTTTAACTGACCAGACAACAACAAAAAAAAGGAAAAATAAAAACTAGACGTGAGTCAAAATGATGATCTTTTATTAAAGTGTCCTCAGAGATGTGTGCAATTATACCTATTCTGCCTGCATATGGTTCTACTGTAAAACTGTAAATGTACTGTAAAACTCCCCCGGTCCAGATGTGGGGTTAGTAATACAAGCCACAGCAGGGGGGGACACCTAGTGACTGCTATGAAGTCAGTAGTTCAGTGAAACTCATTAGAAACGTGGAACACCTGGAAGACCCTGTGAAATACCAGACTGAGGTACTTCTTGTACTGTATAAAGTATGTAATACTTTTATATGCTTCTTATTTGATAATGAAACTGAAGCTAGTAAATAGTCTGATAATTAATGTGTTTGTTCAAAACAAAGTTTTTTTTCTGTTTTGTTTTTTTTAACCTGTTAATTCCCTCCAGAAACAGGAGGCAGGTGTTTGAGTTAAGACAACAAGTATTTCTGTTTATGGCAAGTCTCTGTTTAAACAAACATTAGCTGCAGACACAGCTCTAAATTAGTCTGCACCACAAGAATCTCCAAACCACTGTTCTTTGCACAGTCACATGTCACCAAATAATCTTCCCCCCTCCCCCCTGATTGTAGAAATTATATTGGATGACATCATGCTGCAGCTGACTGGGAGCAAACACTCCTATTTTAGAGCAGTGGAGTGTTTCCAGGGAGATGATATAACGTCGTCCAGATGAGTCCCTCCAAGGATTGTCTCATTATCACACACGCCGCAGCTGCACACAACCACTGTGTATATGAGGAACTGTGTTTATGTGTGCGTGTGCATGCAGGCTGCATGTGTGTGTACGTGTCTGTGACCATTTAAACTCTTGCAGTCAATTACCAGAAAATTACTTGTGTGGACCGTTTTCCCTCCAAAAAAACTAATTATAGGGTGTGGGTTAAGGTTAGGATTGGGGTTGGGATCGCAGGAAAGTCCTGGACTGAGCCTGAGCCATGTGGAAGACGTGAAACCAGGGGCGTAGCCAAAAGGGCTGCCAGGGTGGGACTGGACACCAGACAAATCTGATGGCTCCCCCTCTCTACCACCCCAAAGTTTGGACTCTATTTTTAGGTATTTTGGCTTTCCAAACTGTTTTAAGTCACTAAAGTAACATTTCTGACAATTTAGGAGAGAAATGATTTTGTATTAAATATTTGACAGCTCTCATGACAATGACCTACAACTTCAAAAGTTACTATACACTTAAATCAACTTCTCTTCGACATAATCTGTTTTTAATGTGAGGACAGTTTAATTATTGTTTATCCAGAGAGTTAATTTTGTGGTAGTGATAATGTTCTGAAAGCGCAGCCTGGACGGCCTTCACCAGAAAATAAACTTTACATCAAATAAAACCCTAAAGAATAGTTGCAAAAGCTTTTAGTGGGTGTTTAAAGCTAATTTGGTTCAAATGAAAAATGCTAATTGCTAAAAAGCCATTCAGTAGTTCAGTAAAATTGCTGTTTTTCAACCACATTATTATAACCTTGTACTCACCAGCTTCATTGTGAAGCAGTCCTTCTTTAACGAAGTGCTAATGTTGAAAACTTTTTCATTACAGTTTGTTTTAGCAACAAAACAAACTGACAGATCAAGTGAACAGTAATGGGAAGACTTTGTTTTCTTTAACATGTCTTACAACAGTACATTTATGTATGACCCATTTGCTTTGTGTAATTTTAATTTAAATCTGTGACTTCACAAAAGCAAAAAATGTTCATCCCCGATCCTGCAGAAGAAAAAAAAACTTACTTTCTACTGAAACTAGATACATTATTCATTATTGATCATATTAATAAGAATGTGCTTTTTAAAATGATAAAGCTCATAAAACTAAAACTCATCTCATCACATGGATTAACTTTTTATTTTTATATCTGAAATTCACTTGATGTCTTACTGTTACACTCACAGTCACTGGTCTTTTCAGAGATTAAAAAAAAAAAAAAAAAAACGAGATTGATGTTGAATGACTAACTCAGTGACAGTTTATATATATAAAACCTGGTTCTCCTGTAAAGTCTTAAGATTTAAAAGCGATGGATGAAGAGGAAGAGGAGGAGGTAATAGTAGTAGGAGGGTTTCCGACAGTAGCCCAGACCTGACAGGTTCCTTCATATCCGACTTCATTCAGTCCCATACAGGGACTCTGCACATGGTAAAACTATCACAGGCGCGCGTGTACACACACACACACACACACACACACACACACACACACACACACACACACACACACACACACACACACACACACACACACAGAGAGAGAGACACACACATACAGACTCCCACACACAGTCTCTCTCAAATACACATACAAGAAGACACATGTTCTCTCTCAGTCTCAACCAGGAAACGGCTTTAACTCATATTTGAACACACAAAAAGAGAGAGAGAGAGACAGAGAGAAAGACAGAAAGAGAGACAGACAGAGGCAGAGAGGGAGACAGCGAGAGAAGGAGACCGAGAGAGACAGTTAGAGAGACAGAAAGAGACAGTTAGAGAGACAGAGACAGAGAGAGAGAGACAAACAGAGACATTTGGTTTTCAGCAGGACGTTTTTGCCACTACAAGACTGAGGTCATAATTGTCAGCTGGTAAAATGTGGACAATAGAAGTGAACACGGTTTGTTCACAAACTTCTGTCTGTGAACCTTGGACTTCCACAGACAGTTTAATGTATGTGCGGAGCTGCACTGTGTGGGCGTATGAACACTTTCCAATATAACACCTGGTTTACAAATTCATTTTAGCCGCCTGGAACAGTTCGACACACTCCCCAAACAAAACAAAGAAAAACCTACATCATATAATTACAACATTTCTGAATGTTTACTGCCAATATAACACTATCTGGTTTTTGGTTATAATTCACTTATTATGGTGAAGTATTAAAGGAAAGGTTTAACAGTTTGTTGACTTTCTTGCTGAGAGTTAAATGAGAAGAGTAATATATCACTGTGTGTATAGGAAGCTACGATTATGAGCCTGGTGCTAATTAACATGTTACTTCCGGTTTGTTCTACACAAAAACGACATATTGTGACACTGTGTAGATATTATATATCTAGATCTAGATATCTATATATATATATATCTAGATCTCGATATCTAGATATATATGTCTCAGCCAGACACTGCAGTGGCAGCACCAGAGTTTCTTTTGCTGGTGTTTAGGTGGTTTCAGACTCTCCTATCACTGTGCTAGTTATAATATGTGTAATACATAACATGTGTGTGAACCACAACAGGAATAGATGGTCAGCTCGAGGTTCACCAGCCGTCCTAAACACACCTCTGAATATAACATGTCAGTGATGCCAGAGAAAATGGCCCGAACACAATGCGCAAGGACGCGACAGGTGTGTGCACATTTCAGCCATCACACACTCATAACTGCAACACCTGCACCGATCAATCAACAACACACCTTCCTCCTCCTCCGGCCTCATGTCCAACAACACACCTTCCTCACGTCCAACAACACACCTTCCTCCTCCTCCGGCCTCACGTCCAACAACACACCTTCCTCCTCCTCCAGCCTCATGTCCAACAACACACCTTCCTCCTCCTCCGGCCTCACGTCCAACAACACATCTTCCTCCTCCTCCGGCCTCACGTCCAACAACACACCTTCCTCCTCCTCCGGCCTCATGTCCAACAACACACCTTCCTCCTCCTCTGGCCTCATGTCCAACAACACACCTTCCTCCTCCTCCGGCCTCATGTCCAACAACACACCTTCCTCATGTCCAACAACACACCTTCCTCCTCCTCCGGCCTCATGTCCAACAACACACCTTCCTCACGTCCAACAACACACCTTCCTCCTCCTCCGGCCTCATGTCCAACAACACACCTTCCTCATGTCCAACAACACACCTTCCTCCTCCTCCGGCCTCATGTCCAACAACACACCTTCCTCCTCCTCCGGCCTCATGTCCAACAACACACCTTCCTCATGTCCAACAACACACCTTCCTCCTCCTCCGGCCTCATGTCCAACAACACACCTTCCTCATGTCCAACAACACACCTTCCTCCTCCTCCGGCCTCATGTCCAACAACACATCTTCCTCCTCCTCCGGCCTCATGTCCAACAACACATCTTCCTCCTCCTCCGGCCTCACGTCCAACAACACATCTTCCTCCTCCTCCGGCCTCATGTCCAACAACACACCTTCCTCATGTCCAACAACACATCTTCCTCCTCCTCCGGCCTCAGCATCGCAAAAAGACCGCGTTTGCACCTCAAACCCTCCAAAACGCGGTGAATTTATAAAAGTAATCACGGACTTACCATCAGACGTCTTCATAACATCACGTGTTACGGATTCAAGGCCTCTGTCCTCTCCGTGTTTACAAAATACTCAAGTAAATGTTCAAAACAAGTTTCCATGGAGACGAGGCCCTCTCTCCATGGAGACGAGGCCCTCTCTCCATGGAGACGAGGCCCTCTCTCCATGGAGACGAGGCCCTCTCTCCATGGAGACGAGGCCCTCTCCATGGAGACGAGGCCCTCTCCATGGAGACGAGGCCCTCTCCATGGAGACGAGGCCCTCTCCATGGAGACGAGGCCCTCTCTCCATGGAGACGAGGCCCTCTCTCCATGTTGTATAGCAACGCTAGCATCCTCCGCGACACCTTCTTTGTCCTCCTGCTTTTCTTGGTCCTTCTTCTATTTCTTCCGGATATTTTCCGGCAGGCTAGATGCCTTGCGACACGCTGCCGCCTCTCATGTGTTGTTGTTGTTGTTGTTGTTTTCTTGGTCCTGGTCAGCAACTACACCTTAATCTTACACACAATTTACTGACGCAAAGTTAGCAAAAAAATATTGCGCTCGAGCTAACAGGAAGTGGAAGTGAGGTCAAAGGTTCAACGCTGCTGCCCCCGGCTCTTGTGTTGTTGATGTTTTTAAGTGTAAATAATATGTTTGATCATGTATTTAGTCAGCTTCGAATTATAGTATCCACATATAAAAATACGAAATTATTAAAAAAAAAAAAAAAAATTAAAAAAGCGAGGTGGTTTGTTGGGGGGGGAGGGTGAGAGGGTGAGAGGGGGGGGGGGGTCAGAGCCTCACTGACAGCCCTGGGGTGCAGCTGAAAGCCTCTCTCTGGCGCCCCCTGTGGGGCACTACCTGCCCGGCCACCAAAATGGGGATCAGGAGACTCCAGAAAGTTGAACTGTAATAAGATGTAACATGTAATTAGTGAGCTGCAGAGGTGCTGCTGGTTGTGTTTTGTTGCACTTGGACAGAGCCCAACTGGTTGTTTCTCCAGTTTTCAATCTTTATGCAAAGGTAAGTGAACTGGCTGAATGTATGGCATCATACAAGTCATGAGAGTGGTGTCAATCACTTTTCCTTTCAGAGAGCAAAATGCTTATTGTTCACTTTTCTTCTGTGTCAGAAGTGAAGATAAGTTAGTCTGGATAAATATGGATGGTTTTATGCATCTTTTCTTAACTGACATGAAATAGCAGGTCACAGAGTCGTTAGGATGTTTTTTTTATGAATACATTTTCATTCAACCAGCTCAGTTAAACCTGCTGATGGTAAGAATGGAAAGAAAAAGGTCTAATCTTCAGTGTTGATCAGCAATAAATGAACAAATCCCTCTCGGAGCTCGAGCAGTATATCTCCACTCGTATTTGATGTTAGCACGGTTTCAGTGATATAGAGTACAGGCACCCTATGGCACCCAGTTATTGGACTCGAGAGTAGGGGGCACGTAGGAGAGTATTTAAAATCCAGGTCTTTACTTTCTGCTCAAGGTTAATATATAAAACGACAATCAGAGAGGCAAACTGAGGTGGCAAAAAACAGGTAAACGCAAAATCCGAAAAAACAGACCAAATAGGAGGAAATGCAAACTAGACACAAGGTATTGCTGGAAATTTCAACAACAACAAGACAATCTGGCTATTGGGAAGTGTGAAGGCAGAGTGTTATATATACCTGAGTGACAGGTAAGGCACAGGTGGTTACAGAGGTTGGCAGGAGACTGAACAATGTCAGGAAGTAAATAGTTAACCAAAGTGTAAATGGGGTGTGACTTCTGCTTTTGATTAGTCATTAATTACTGTAATTAATACTTGTAAAGCTCCAAGACTTCAATAATAGCTTTAACTTAGATTTTCAGAGTTAAAATTACTCTGCTTCTATTTGTTAAAAAAAAAATGTCAGTTCATACTGATGTATCACATTCTTCATCATCTTCATCAGCTTCAATGAATGTAATCATCTTAACATAAAGTTACAACTGCAATGTGCTCTTACAGCCCTGACCAGAATGTGTACTTTACTCATTGCCTGGTTAAATGAGACCATGATCTTAGTCAGCTTGTCTGGACGAGGCTCAAAAAAAGATGTAATTTTGTCTGCTGCCACTAGACGGGGTGAGAGTCGGGGGGAGCCAAACGCCTGCCCATAATAACCACCAGACATGACTCATTCAGCGTGGAATACCGCAGCAGCCACAGACAGGTCTCTGGCAGAGAGGGAGCAGAAATCCGACCCCACAGCGGAGTTTGTGAATGGGACAGGAATGAGCAAAAACCAGGGTAAATTTAATAGAGCTTCAATAAGTTCCAAAGATTTAGAAGTTTTAAGAAATCACCAAGTGTTTGGTTTGGCTTATTTGTAAAAGTCAAGTGTGTAAGTGACTAAATACCGTGTGTTTTATTGATAACATGTATCAGTTTAACTAAGGGGAAACTCAGTCTCTCTGCCTCACAGTTTCTCTTTGTTTCTTTTATTTTATTCCCCGTTGGTTCAGTGATTCTCTTGGCAAAGATCCAGCTCATCAAGTCATCTTGTAGGGCTCCTAGAAGACAGCACAGGAACAACATATCACCTTGTCAGATATGATTGGAGCTCTGATCATCGTCATTCTTGCCCAGACTTCCCCCCGCAGAGAGCACCACTCAATATGAAGACTAACACATGTTGGACAGTCGAATCATTATTTGCTTATGTGGAGTTCGTCCAAGGCTTGGAGGGCCTGGAGAGCCAAGAGTCTAATCTGTGGGCATAAGGAATAACACAGAAATAACATATTGTACAGCTTAAAGTATGGCAGGGGAGCAAACTGTGAGCGGTCACATTACATGAAAACAGCAGGCAGGAAGTGTTTTGCAACAGCGGAAAATCTTCAGGTCCAGTTTGACCACCAGACGGTCACACTTCATCTGGCCTGGAGGCTGCGGTCAGTGGATGGATATCTTCTCTACCGTCAGGGCAGGATACGCTGTCATACATTTTGTCTATTGCTCCCGCTCACACTTTTTTTCCATTTCTCCTAACACTTATCTACTTTGAAACTTTTCCCTCCTTTTCTTCCTCCTTTTCCTCTCAACTTTCTCTGCTTCTCTTACTCCAGCCCGTCTCTCCTTTCTTTCTTTCCACCATAGCAACCTTACCTCATTATGTGTTTGTCCCCCCCCCCCTTCTCTTCTACCTTTCCCTTCAAACTTTCTCATTCTTCCCTCTCTCGCCCTCTTTCACTCTCTGTTTGTGGTCAGTCACACTTAATCTAGCGCCATCCATCTGTTTCTCTTCATTCGTTTAGTCCGCTCTGTTTTCGATTAAGATTACATCAGGCTTTGACCTATTAGTGTGCCGTGATCCTTTTGAAGTCATTCTGTGGTTACAGGTTAAACTCAAAGCCCACCAATCTTCAACATAATACAGACAGTATTTGGAGGAGGGAGAAAAAAAATCTGTGTAGGTTCTTAAAACTTTTCAGCCAGGGACCAAAATGACTTTTTTTTCTCTGGGATCCAGCATCATTAAATCATGTGAGAGTTCCTGTCATGTGGAGACCCACTAGAGGAGAGCCTGTGACCCATTTTGGGTCCCAACTCATAATCCAACCTAGCAATCTGTGAACTGGAATATATTGTTCACTTAACCTCATATCCTGAAGATTTTGATTATATTCTGAAGGTAACTTTCCCAACCATGAGCTCTCTGTTCCCTATTAGGATTTCTGTTTAAAGTTGAGCTCAGTTTTCCCACTAAACACAACGCAGACCTCTTGAACAAAATTATATTTTTTAGGAGCCAAATGAGGAACATATTGAGTCCTATGTATTAACCCAACCCTCCATGAATATATATTGTATCAAAAAGCCACTAATATTCTTGTTTTTATGTGAAGACCACCAGAACTGGGACTGCAGATCCTGAAACCTTTTAAATCGGATCTAATCGGACAGCACAGATCCCTTGTGTTGTCCCCCTGTCATCTTCATGATCAGGCGGCTAATAAGCAAAATGTCAGCGTTTGTCTCCAGATGTGGATCAAGATCATCTCTGAAATCTTTAAGTTAACTCCCTCTCCTTTTCTTTACTTGAAGACCTGTGAATAAAGATTGACTTAAATGTTAAACTGTACATCATCATTACCTCCTGGGTCAAAGCTGGGGTAAGTAGCCAATTGGCCGCGTCATGACGCTAAACTGACATCTATTGGCCAGGTTGTGGCAGGGAGGGATGTTAAAGTCATTTAGACTCATCAGGCTAAGTGGACACAGTTGACTGAGAGGTCTCGAACCTCCCAACGTCTGGCTGTGGGTAGCTTTCAGTGCCAACAATTCTCAATTAGAGCAACGGATGAGAGGACATCTGGGCTGCGGAGTCTACGGCTGCTTGACTTATGTATGTTAATGCACGCCAACAGGCCGGTTTCATTTCACAAATGAACCAAAGGCTCAGTCATGATGGTCAGAGTTTGCACCAATATTGTGACAATGTCAGGGTAGGGTGAAGACTTACTCGCTTTACCGAGTAATAAATCTATTCACTGAATATTCTGGACTTCTTCAGGATGAAGCTGCTGCACTATTCCATATTTTTAGCTGAACAATGGGTCAAATAACTATGTGTGATGTAACACAGAGATTAATCACCCAAGTCTGCCATTCTTCTCAGCTCCACTGAGCATTTTAGCACCTTTCAGCTCATTGTTTTGGTTTTGTGTCCAACAACTTTTTTGATTCAGTCTCAATGTTCTAATCAGTTTCATTTCATCTTTTTTTTTTTTCACTAAAATACTCTGATAAACTTGACAGGAAATAGAAAGAATTATCAACAATGGAGCATTTAGTATTTAGACAAACTACTCATGGAATAGTGAACACAAAAATAAAACTCTTTGGTGCCTGTTTGTTTCTGAACATTGCTTTAAAGTACACTCGCCAGCAGAAACAACAGGAAGTGCAGCTGTGAAATTGCCTTTCATCGTCCCATCTTCATATTTAATGGACAGACATGAAAGTTAACTCGACAACAAAGGAACTAAGCATATCTTCCAACATGTTGAACACTGCTGAGGCTATGATGCACAATCAAGGACCAACATGTGAAAAGTTCACACTTAGTGTTTGGTTTTTTTATCAGTTTTGGCCATTTTTGACCTTTATTACATATCAAACAATAAAGAGATGATAGGAGAAAGATGGAAAATGAAGTGGGATGATTTAGTTCATGCAGAATTTAAACCCCTCGGCCATGAGGACCTCATACTTGAGACACTTTTAAACACAGCTGCCTTAAATGTTGGACTGATTCTTTATCATGTGTGTCACTCTTCATGATGTCATGATGTGTGTTGCTTGATTACATATTTAACACAGGTTAATGACATGTGACCTGTAGTAAGAATAATTGCCTCGTTCAGTTAAAATAGACAAGTGTGGAAGTGAAATGATCACAAGGCTGTGACATTTTCAGTCATCGGAGCAGTGACCTTAAAATACAGTTTGAAAGGGAGAAGTGGGAAGAAAAGAGAGAATAAAAACAGTTCAAAAGGTGGAGGATGCACTTCCTCCTCCTCATCCTCCTCCTTATGCCCCTTCCACTCCTCCTCCCATCTCATACCATCTGATTGTGATCACCATGCATCTCTTATGCCGGTAGAGATCTTCTCCATCACAGTCGGGGTCGCACACACTCTGCATGTCTCTCTCTGTTTAACCGGCTGAGTTGAATGTGGATACTCTAAGAGGTGAGTACTTCCCATTTAACCAGGCGAATGGTTTTTATCCTGATAAATGTGATGTTCAGCTCTCCGTCTTGTTGTGCTTTTCTCCTTCTCCGGTGACATTACAGAGCTCGCGTCAGCGGAGATGTTGGCAGGTGCGTTAGTTCTGGGCACCATCCTTACAGCTTTACCAGGTAAGAGAAACACGCCAAAATACACATGAAAGGTTTTTCTTTTCATAATGTGCAGCAAATCTGAATTGATAATGAGCAAAGTAGTTTGAATTATTTGATTGGATGACAGGTCAGATACTGTATTAGACATTTGTATCATTGTACAGATTTTTATATCATAAAGGTGTAACACGATGTTAATCAGGTTTAAAAAAAATAAATGACTGACTTATAGGCTTCATTATGAACAAAAGGTTCTGCAGCCAGGTGCCCTTGCCTTTACACTCAGGTTTATTTATAAGTATTGATTGCCTTTTGTGCAAGGTAGTCAGCCAGGCAGGCAATAAGCAGCGCAGGATGACACCTCAGCTGCACATCAAGGCTCATTCACAGTGCTTCACTTTCATGTGTCACTCTCTGATCAGAGCTCGGAGAACTGTGGTTTCACAAGTTTTCCTCTCAGGAGTCACACTGAAGGGTTTTTTTTAACTTGTGAGTTGTTGAAATTTACATTTCTTTTAGTTTCCAAGAATATTCCCCTAAACCTACATGAGCCTGTTTTATACGGCATTAAATTTCTGGACGTAAAAGCCAACAGATGCGAATGAATCTAAACAGGAAAACATTAGAACACATGGAAAGATGTAAACATTTGTTTATGTGTGAAACTTTTGTGTGTTTTTGTCCCATCTTTACGCCTGTTTGTGTGTCCAGCAGGTACTCAGAGCAGGTGGAGTGTGTCATTTTCTAGGAGGGAGATCTGTGTGTGGGCAGGAACTACTGTCACTCTGCCCTGCCGGTATGACTACCCATCAGGTATGAAAGTAACATATAGACCTTTTATTTTGGCATTTTATTTTCAAATCCTCTATTGGGTATTGTATATCTTGTTTTAATTTTTTCATAAAGCCTCAATAGATCTTAGCTCTAAGAGGTAAATCCTCTTCCGACTTTACCTTGAATAGTTGAACTTTAGTAGCGCTTAAAATGGCACTTACTGATAGAACTTCGTAGTTTGGTTTTCTTGAAGAAATTGTATTTTCTTGATTCTTGTTGTTCTGGGTTTGTACCCTCATGGTTGAAATGCACTCATTGTAAGTCGCTTTGGATAAAAGCGTCAGCTAAATGAAATGTAATGTAAAATCCTCATATGTTTCCTCTTTTTATTTATTTTTCGTCAACATGTGTTTCCTGTCTTCGTCATTACAGTTCTCCTTACATTATAATTTTGCAGGCATTTTCATGCAGTTTTGCTCACACAGGTCACACAGTGAAACGGGTCATGTGGTTCCGTGTGTCTGCTGAGGGTCGCCGGGAGTTCACCCACCACACCGACCCCGACCAGATCAGCCTGTCATACCGCGGACGCACACGGTGGGAGGAACCACATGTGATGGATGTCTTGAGTTGAAATTATGGTTTTGAAAGTTTCCATAAATATGAAATGAAGCGAAATAATTGAAATTGCAGCTATATCGGGGGCAGCTACTCCAGCTGTTCAGTCCAGATTCGGGGCGTGAAGCTGAGTGATGAGGGCCAGTATCACTTCAGGTTTGAGACAGACCAACCACTGGGGAGATGGACATCCCCTGATACCATCACCCTGGATGTAACAGGTCGGTCTTACATTAACTGAAGCTGCTGTGAGGTCTCAGCTGTGACACTGACTGTATGATATGGTCCCACTCACCCAGCCAGGGTTTTGTGTGTGTCTGTGTGTGTCAGACCTCCAGGTCCAGGTGCATCCAGCCAGACCCTCCAACATGTTTGGGTTTGGAGAGACTGTGTTTGTAGGCTGTCAGGCTCGAGGATGTGCTGCTCCAGGGAGGAGCCTCGCACTCTACAGGTGTGTACGTCTAATCTGTTTTCAGAGGGAAATGATGACTCTACTGTTTTTTACACTGGAAATGATGAGATGTGATGCTGCACACAGGAACGGACTGAATCTCGGCTCCTTTGAGAAGTGGATGATTATTAACGGCTTTGACCAGCAGCATGCTGGATCTTACAGCTGTCGACCGATCCCACCTCAGAACGTGCAGTCACCATCTCTCTCCCTGGCCCTGGGACGTAAGTATCCACAGACATCCAGCCAATAAAAGAGTCCCTTATCATGTCTTAACACCATCACATGCTTTTAGCATCTAGGCTGTGGGATATAGATATTACTCAAATGTGTTTTATTGTTAGAAAATAAAACCCCGGAGCCATTAAACTGTGGTACAGAGAACAAGCATGTTCTAAAAAGGGCTTAAGGTAGTTGTCTTCAAGATATAATAAAAGAAAATTAAGTATGCCAAAGATGAACAATGTTTATGTCACAGCACATCAACATTCTTGTAATGAAATGCTTCAAACTTCAAACTTATAAACCTTCACTTGGACTCAAGGATGAATAGATTTGTTTTTTGGGGTCAAAGCTCAAGATAACTGTGACCTCTGGTCCCTCGCGTTCATTCTTCTGAACTCATCATTTTAGGATTACCTTGAGGGAATTTCTTGAAATTTGGCACAAACATTCACTTGGATTTAAGTAATTCCTTTTTAAGTGCTTGGGTCAAAGGTCAAGGTCACTGTGTTCTTACCTCTGTCCTGGTGTTGTGAACACTGTATCACAAGAATTCCTTGCAGGACTTTCATCCAAATTTGTCATCAATGTTTACTTGGATACAAGAAAGGAGGAGTGAATAGATTTGGTGATCAAAGGTCAAAGTCACTGTGACCACAAGTCTATCCCATATTTGCATTTAAATGTTACTTTACCTCCCGCTTCCCTGAGTCCCCATTTTCTCTCTCTCGTGTGCAGACGGTCCTCGCTCCTCTTCCATAGCAGTGTTTCCTGGAGGGCCGGTGTCAGAGGGCGCCTCCGTCACTCTGACCTGCAGCAGCGACGCAGCTCCACCCGTCGAGAGCTTTGCATGGTTCAAAGGTACAGGACAGTATGTTATGAAGGACTTTACCCTGAATGTTCAGTGTCCACATTCAGCAGCTGGGTGAGAGATGTGGATCGATGTCCTCTAAGGGTCCTTTAATAATTTATATTAAAAACTAGCTGGGATTTGGAACTTTTTCGAGGGTGCAGTGTGTAAATCTTTGCATGCATGTCTCTGGGAATCAAAGTGTACAGTCAGCTCATTTCTTTGTCTTCTTTCCAGACATGGAGAGTGGCAGCATCCCAGACAGCTTTAGGCCTCAGCTCCACCTGTCCCACCTCAAATACACTGACAGAGGAGAGTATTTCTGTGTGGCACGTAACTCACTGGGAACGGATCGCTCCAAACCACTTCTACTCAACGTCACCTGTAAGCTTAATGCATATTTTCAAATGTATCCCAGGAAGAGGGTCAGCCCCACGTCAAACACTTAGACAGTAGATCACAATTGAATTTTGAGGGAGAAAATCTTTGTAGCTCTTTAGTCTGGTTTCATGTCTTTATCTTACTCTGAGTCCAGTTGTGAAGATCTGTCAGAGGGGAGTTGGGGTTAAACCAATTAGGCAGCAATGTTATTTACAACTCTAGTTATAAAGGGAATACTCTGTCTTATGGATCCAAAAGGAAGTGATGCAAACTCAACTCAGACTTCTGTTTGTTTAATTTCTTTCATAGTTTTGCTTTTCTTTTTTAATAATCAATCTAATAATGCAGCAGAGCTGAAAAGATGAGTTGCCGAATTGATTAGTCAGTCACAAAAAATAAATTTTGCCGATTGTGATAAATTTGATAATAGTGTCAGAAATAATTTGAAAAACATGAATTGAAAAAATATAATGGTGATGAAAATCATTGCTGAATTCTTAAAATTAAAGGCATAGGAAATTGTATATTCTTTGTTGCAAAATAGTAAACTTTCTTGACTATGGCTCTGCTTATATGTTTACTTTCCTCCATACTTTAAAATAAAAGATCCATCTGTGGTATGTCTTTTTTGTATTTCTTGCCTTAACTTGATAATTAGTTAAATTATCAGCTTGTTTTAAAGTTTTGAAGATGTGACATGATGGGTTAAATAACACACTGTTGTAGTGATGCTCCTGTTTTTCTCTCGGTCTGCCTGTTTAGACTCTCCAAAGAACACACGTGTTCTGCTGAGTCCTCGAGGAGACATCAGAGAAGGCTCATATGTGAACCTGAGCTGTGTCAGCCACGCCTACCCTCCTGCCAGCAGGTACGACGGCTCAACAAGGAAGATGTAGATCAAACATATGAAGGTTGAACTGAGCCCATATTTTGTTCTGATCATGTTATTAATAAGTGTGCTTGCTGTTTTTTCACTGACATGATTCTTTTGTCATTTTCATTTTTCATCATATTAAAATGATCTAAATTCAGATATTGACCCTTCTTCACTTTCTTTTTAAACTGACAAAACTGTTTCACCTAACCAGCCTAGTGCTATCACTGCATTTTTACTCAGTCCCATGAGTTATTTTCATCATCATCACCATCATCTCCATCATCATCATCATCTCCACCCTCTCTCCTGCAGGTATACGTGGTATCGTATCCTTGGTGACCAGGTGATTGCTAAAGGTTCTTTTCAGAACCTGACATTCCCATCTGTGCATGCTCTCCACACTGGTCAGTACTACTGCACAGCATCGAACCGATTGGGATACCAGACCTCCCCTGTTGCTACACTCACGGTGCTGTGTAAGTAGAAAATGTGATGAAAGTGTGTGTCACATGTTTGGGAGTTTTCTGGATTGAATCTGATGGTGCTGTGTCTTTTTAAAACAGTTATGTCAGACTCTCTTCATCCTTATCTCTCTTCCTCTCTGCAGACCCTCCGAAGAACACTTCAGTTCTGGCTCGTCCCTCCAGTGTGGTGGATGCTGGCCGACCTTTGACCCTGACCTGCAGCAGTCAGGCCAACCCGGCAGTGGACAACTTTACGTGGCACCGTTTAGCTCTGAACGGAGGTTCTGCACAATGTTAGCATCGTAAAAATGTGGTTCCTCTCAAGGTTAACCTTACGAAATCACAAATCACTGTCTCTGTGGGAAATGTTGAGGATCTTCATTCTCTTCCTCTGCTTGTCTATTCATCTTGCAGTATCTATTACAGTTACTAGATCTCATTTCTGTCCTCTGTCATGCAGCGTGGGGCAGCAAGTCTGGTCCAGTCTTCACCTTCTCAGAGGTCGGCCCCGGTGAGAGCGGTCAGTACTACTGTGAGGCCAGGAATCGAATCGGAGCCCACAGCTCTCCGGTCCTCACCGTGAGAGTCAGAGGTACAGATGCACTCATGCACGGCCACCTTTGTGTCTTTTTAGACTTCTTATTTGTCTTGAGGTGATTAAAGAATTACTCAGATCATTTACTTAGGTACAAGTACGACATTAAAAAAAAAAATCTAGTACTTAAATATTAAAAGCAAAATTTACTATTAAAAAGTATTGGTTTGGTTCCTGTGTCATCATGTATAACATCATTAGATTATTAATACTGAAGCATCAGTGTGTCAGCAGCTGATTTGAACTACTCTACGTTCAGTTTTATATCCAGAGACAGCAGATAAATCTGACAAGGTCGTTAGATGATTACTGAGAGCTTAAAGAAAAAAAAAAACTAAGTTCTGATCCACAAATCTGTTTTCAGTTATTAGACTTTTCCTCTAGTCTTTGTTTTTAGCTGAGATATCAGATCCTTTGAACATTTATTGAAATGAAACCATGTGAGAAGTTGAGAGAGAAAATCCACTATTTGGTGGAACTGTTAACCACTTATGTACATCTAAAATGACACGATAGGACGTCAGAAGACAAACAGGTGGTAAACCGCTGGCTTCCTCTCTAACAATGGGATGTATTTTTAAAGCTTTTTATATTATCTATTAGGTCAAATATTTATCTAAAAAAGTTACTATATCTGTCAAATAAATGTAGCAGAGTCGAAAGTACAATATTTCTCTCTGAAATGTGGTGGAGTGAAACTATAAAGCAGCATCCAATACAAATAATCATTAAAGTACATGTATCTCAAAATTGGTACTTGGTAATCGGTACTTGAGTAGATGGAGTTCATTTCCACAACTGATTTTTCGTTTTCGTCAAAATAAAAAGAAAGCCTATTTGTTGTCCATTAAAGTGGAGACTCCCACTTTTATTTGTATCCTCACTCGCGGTGTGTCTTCAGAGATGGAGATGTTGTTTGATCGGCCCACCGCTTTAGTCCAGACTGCAACATCTCAAAATATATCTGGTGTTGTTATGAAATATTGTCCAGATATTCAGGGGATACATCTTAATAAATTTGGCATTAAAATCTGCATAAATCTGACTTTCCCTTTAGCACTTTAAAGAGATTGACTTCTGTTAACCTCAAATGTCTCGTTTGCTATTGGATAGTCATGAAGATTTTTACAAACATGTTGTCTTTAGGATGAACTGCAGCAGTTTTGGTAATCCCTTAACTTTTCACACAGTCACACTCAGTCTGAAGGCCTGTGTTGGTTCATCTCATGTTTTGCTGTCATGGGTTGTTCCATTACTTTCCTCTTTTTTTCTAAGTCAGCGTGCCACCACTGTCACTTTTAGACAAAGAGATGAGGATCACTCCTTATTAAAACCCTCCAGCTCCACATTTACATCTATGTTTCTGATTATCTCTGACAATTTTAAATAAAAAACAAACTTTGAGTATTTATCTGTGGTTGTACCACAGGGGATGTTTGGATGGGTTTCTGTGTGTTTGAAATGCGGAGTGATGAAAGCTCCCTGTCACTATCACAGTGGTCCAGGCTCTGGTCTTCATTGTTTATGGTCTTATGATTTCAGACTGTTTTTCTATGAGTAACGGTGAGTCATGTAAAGCCCTTTCACTGTATGAGGAGAGCAGGAGGTGATGAGGTGCTGTGGAAAACTACTATTTGAGTCTAGACAGATGAAGAAGTGGAGTTAGGTTTGGAAATCAGAACTGGAAACACAAGACTCAAGTCTAGACGGCTGCTCGTCGACGTACCGTTCTTTCCCTCTTTAATCACTTCATTTCTATTTTTATGTCCACTGTTCTTTTTTAGCTCACTGCACTTCTGTTTTTGTTCATCTTATGTTTTTTACAAATGCCTCCATCATCTGGTCTTATTTCTTCATGTCTCTAGTCGTGCTCATAACCCTTGTAATGCTTCCACTGGCAGGTCGTCTAAAGGTCATTGCCTTGGCTTCAGCAGTGGGCGTGTCCGCTGGACTCATCACTCTCACAGTGGCCATTATGATCAGGTGACAGGAAGTGCACTGCTATACCCACTGCTATTTCTGTACTCCTCCACAGAATTAAAAAGCATTTTATATCACAAAGGTTTTTTTTCTGTTTTAGGAGCAATAGAGAATAATTCATGTCTGTCAGTGTTTATGAATTGTGGCTCTTCAGTCAGTCATTTTTATGGTTTATTTTGTGGTAGAAGTTGTCACTTGGTCATGTTTTGGTAACCTGTGTCTTTGTCTTCACAGTAAGAACATGCACAGAGTAGACATAGAGTCAGTAGAGGACGCAAACAAGGTACAATAATCTTTTTGTAATTATTTTTGATTAGAAAACAGGCTTTTAATACTTCAAAGACTGATCCAATGTGCGATTGTAATTCTCTGTTTTGTCCTGTGTGTGTGTGTGTGTGTGTGTGTGTGTGTGTGTGTGTGTGTGTGTGTGTGTGTGTGTGTGTGTGTGTGTGTGTGTGTGTGTGTGTGTGTGTGTGTGTGTGTGTGTGTGTGTGTGTGTGTGTGTGTGTGTGTGTGTGTGTGTTTCTGTTTGTGTGTGACCCCCAGCGTCCATCAGTGACAGCTGACACCATGTTCTATGAGTCAGCCCAGCAGACCTTCCCAGTGAGGAAGGGCAAGATGTCTGACATACCTGTGAGAAGCTCAGTAATGTGAAGTTGATACAACTATGGAGAAGAATAGCAATATTACTTTTTGATGTATCTGTCTGTGTGTGTGTGTGTGTGTGTGTGTGTGTGTGTGTGTGTGTGTGTGTGTGTGTGTGTGTGTGTGTGTGTGTGTGTGTGTGCGTGCGCGCGCGTGCGTGCGTGTGTGTGTGTGTGTGTGTGTGGGCAGGAGGAGCCAGAGGACCTGAGTGACAGCTCCCATCCTTCCATTGTTCCCTTAATGGATGCTCCACCAATCACAGGGGTGGAAAGTCACAGCCCTGCTTCCAAATACATCACTATCCACTACTCCAAGTTGTCCAGGTACAACTCATCATACTCACTCTTACTTCATTAGCCTTTCTTTGTCTTTGTCACTGTTCGTCTTTCTTTTTCTTCTATTTTTCCTTTGGCAGCATTGATTGTGTCCAGAGCTGTTCACCACCCTGTCACTGTACTGTTGCTATGTCTTCTCTGATCTCTGACACCTCCTCCTGCTTACGAGAACACTACACATCTTTTATCCCTGTTTTAAAAGCACTTTAAAATAAGACCTGTTTTTGATGTGCTGATGAACTCGTGTTTCCTGTTTGCTGTTGGTTCAGTTCAGATCATGTGCAGGTACACCACCTGCCACTGGGTGGTGATAAAAAACCAAAGGATTCCTCCAAAGTTGTTTACAGTCTTCTGCCGCAGCCTCGCCACTAAGGGAACAGCCTGTCTGGTACGATATCTTACATCCCTCAGTGCTGTGATCCGAAAACCCAAGCAGCACAGTGTTATCCTGGTTTGTTGCTTAAAATGGTCCCTACATAAATATTACCAAGAAATTTGTCACCATGCAATACTGCAGTCCCCTACATACGAGCTACATTATTGAAATGTTAGCCCCAGAACTCGCAGCCTTAGATCCTCCGGCGGGGCCCTTCTGGCCTTTCCAAAGTCGAGGCTTAAATCAAAGGGTGACCGTGCTTTTGCCATTAGAGCCCCTCGACTTTGGAACGACCTACCTGAGGAGATAAGGCTTGCAGAATCATTAACTTCTTTTAAATCACTTCCTAAAACACATTTTTATAGAATTGCTTTTAAGTGATGTCGTCCTTTTATGCAGTTCTTTTGTTCCCCTGTTTTTGTTTGTTTATTTTATTCATTTATTTATTTGTTTGTTTTCTATTCCATTTGCTCGTTTTGGTTGTTTGTTTGGTTTTGTTGTATTCATTACCTTAATGGTATGGTCTTTTTTGCCTCCTGTTTTCTTAATTGACATTATGTTTGACTATGCTTTGCTTCTCTGTAGAGCACTTTGTAAACTCTGTTTTTAAAGGTGCTATATAAATAAAGTTATTATTATTATTATTAGTAGTAGTAGTAGTGGTAGTATTATATACAGCAGTAAAGGTGGAGTTTTTGCAAAAATCCACAAAGGTTTTAGATGAATGAAAGACAAAAATGAGTCACAATAAGACTTACAAAGTGGAATCTGATGACCAGAGTTTTCCTGTTTTGTTTGTTGCAATGTTAAAACAAACTGCAGTATGCCAGAGGGTTATATTTATTGCAACCTCTTGTGGCTGTAGTAATCTTGACTGGAGAAAACAGGGAAGTCAGGTGAGGAAGTATAAACACAGACAAAGGACGCACACTGAGCAGATCGGAGGCGGTGTGATGGTCAAACGCAGGACTTTCACCCAGAAGACCCACTGTTAGTGTACTGTGTGAAAACAGAAGTCAATGCTGACTCACTTTCAGTTACATACATAAGTTGACTCATGGAAAATAATATAACTCACGTGACATCCCTGTACATATGTAATTTATGCAGCTATAATCTACCTAGTTTAACCTCAACCATGATCTCTTGATAAACCTAAACAAGTAGTTTTGGTGCGTAAACCTAATAAACTGCTTCTGTGTCAAAACATTAACCACATGTTTGTTATTGCTACTATGGCATAAAGGTCAGTACGCCTGTTGCTGGTGTCTGATAGTCCTGTATGTCATTGATAACAGGCTCTTGAACCTACTAGCGGGCTCATTACACCCCACCAGCCAATATACTGTATGTGGGACAGGTGTGTGATGATAACAGTCACACCAGGTGTATAGGTTACTCATGTTTCCGTTCTTGATATTTTAATGTATTCTTCTGTCTTTCCCATCTGTCTTCCTCAGCTGAGCAGCACATCAGCAATCCTCATGTGACCCATCGCTTTGCTTCCATCTCTGTGTGGGACAGGAAACTTGTCCCTGTGAACTCTGCACATCGCTCTGGTTCAGACAGGCTGCGGTATCTTGGATTCTCACTGAAAGCAACATGCGGTCCTGTTTGGGAACCCGGCTCCTGAACTGTCCTGCATGTCCGTCCCTTTTCTTTTTAATGCTGTGTGATGAAGTGACAGTGCTTAAAACAGTCTGTAGAGGAAAACATGAACATCAGCACAGAGACACTTTGCTTGCAGTTACAATATATCTGGTGCTGCTTTTGTTGTTCATACTTTTCCAACAGTGTATAAGCAGATGACACAGTTGCTACATTAGCCTTTGCATCCTCTTTGTATGAAAACATATCTGACTCCACTACAAAGTGATATAAGACGTATTAGTTTGACATGTATAAAAGATGTTTGAGTGTTTGAAACATGGATATTCAACAATCTTCTACAGTAAATAACAAACAGGTTTGTTCTGACAGCTGATGCTGCGACGTTTATTCAGTTATATATTGCCTGCTTTCACCAAATCAGTCTTTCCATTTTTATGTAGAGTGAGCTAAATCAGAAGTAATGCAGATTACATGTTGGAGTTTGTTACACTGAAGAAAAATAAAACCAAACAGGTGACTTCCACTGCTTTTACACATTTTCTTTCTAATTTACTATGACTGCGAAATATTATTTTACCTGCTTATAATTAAGGTTAGGTTAGGTTAGGTTAGGTAGTTACTTTATTAATCCCCGAGGGGAAATTTTTTAAATGTATTAGTGAGAAGTTACTCTCACATGCATTGACCTAATCTATTTATTGATTAATTAGTTAATTATTTCTAATAATCCTGTGTGGTTATAAGTGAGGTTTTCAGTGGATTGCGCTGTTTTCTCTGCACAGTTGAGAATTTCCAGTTACACTCTCAGCTCAAGAATGTGTTGTGACACTGATGATGTCTCCATCATACCATCTCACACCACAGACACGATCTTTTAGCAGTTTTGTAATATCACTGATGGGCCTTAAAGTGATAAACCTGCTGGTTAGACCTGAAAAAGAAATGAACTACTCAAAGACACAGCACATTTTATATTTCTTTGCCAGAACTCTTGAATCTTGAAATCATAATCATCTTTTTTTTTTGCATTACATGTCATTTAACTCCACAATCAGTTACTAGAGCTTTAAATTCAACTGTTAAAGTTAAAATTAGACAATTAAAAAAAAAACATAGTTATAACATTTAATGATGTTAAAATCATTCTGTTTTCATAATCTTTTTTTTTTTTTTTTTTAAGTTTTAAGAACAGAGCACAAGAAAGGGGGAAGTAAGATAAAGGGGACAGTTAATTGGTTCTTCTTGTTCATGCACAAAAAGCTCCAAATACTGTGTCAGCCTGTTATATCACAGTTTGAACAAGTAACCTGACTAAAGCATTAACCCTGTTGTCCATGATATACGTTGTACAATGGAGTTTTGATAAACAAGACACATTGGTGCACGTTTAACTTCAAAAATCAAAATGAGTTACCACAGTGTTAAAATGCAAACTACACACACAAACATTGGATGAAAGTGAAGTATCTGAAGATCATCGTAATCAGTCTCATAAAATCACATCCTCTTTTTAAAAGGTTGAAAATCAGGCTGCAGTTCCTGTTTCACGGTCCACTAACTCCACCCAGTGGACGAAAAGAGGGGCCAAGCAGTCACCAGACAACCAGCTGTTTCTGAGATCCTGAATAAAAAAATAAACACAAAACAAACAGTATCAACAGGTTGGTGAGCCTAATGAATGTAACGAAAAATCTTTCTGTGATACTTCTGAAGTTAAAAAAACATGAAGAAAGCTCTATTTTACTGCACTCACCGCTCCTTACTGATTCACAGTGAGTAGTGTTACCTTTTTAATTATTTGCTGGTATCAGTCTCTTACTACGCACTCCACTGTGGACTGTTCACAATGTTGTCAGTTACTTTAGATGCCTAAAAGTGTCCACACTCTTCAGAAGGTTAAATTCTTTCTGACCCCACACATGTTTTGTACCACGACTTTCTCTTCCTCCACAAACTGAAGGCCGACCGTCATTTACAGTTCCTTATCTATTGGCTAAGGTCATTTTAAAAATCTCCACAGAAAACCAACCTGGCCCTTCAGCTTTATTTCCCTCACTGTTTGCTTTAGCCTGTTTGGAACTCCAACACCAAAAATCCAGTGGAGGTCTTTTACATGTCCCACAATAAAGATACAGTAGAGTACAGGATGCAACTATTATCCACTGCAGTAAATGTTTGATAGCCACAAATCTGAAACATTAGGGCAGATAAACAGCTCCCACGGATGCTGAGAGATGTTGCATAGAAATAAATTACCATCAAACTTCACCCTCAGTTGTTGCTCGAGCTCCATGACGACAGCTATGTGCTGCTAGACACTGAACATCCTGTACTGTGTTGCCTGTACTGTCCAAATATTATTTCCCCACATCCTATATATGTGCGTTTGCTCATATTCTGCTGTCAGTATGAAACTTTTTGGTGTTGCATAATCAGCAATCTGAATGTGTGATGGTATAATGAGAGGAAGCAAAAGGAGAGGACACCTTTTCACTTCTGCTTTTCACGCCACAAATATATCCCCACATAATCTACAAAACACTGAGCCACTTTGATTCCGCTGGTGAGTACTTTTGACTTTCATACACTGACGATTTGTTTCTTTTACTTTGATGTGATCCTTCCTTTCTCCTGCCCACATGTCATGTAGTAACCTGTGTCGTGTGTTACAATGTTGCAGGTGGATTTAAATAATGGAAAGTTTGATTCTTATTATTCTGGTTATAATGCCAGGTAAGGAAACATTTTATTTTAATAAATGGGAAAACCATGGGGAAACTAAATAATTTAAGAAACAGACACACAACTACATTTAGCTGACTGTATCTTCTTTTTTTTTTTTTTCTCCAAAGGTGTGTGGAGTGGAGACTGGGGTGTGACTTTTGATAATAATCAGTGTGCTTTAAAAGGGACATCATTACTTATGAAGTGCATGTACGACTACCCTTTCGGTCATGTTGTCACTTCAGTCAGCTGGTCTAAACTCCAGCAGCATGTATCTGGCAACTGGCAGCTGGTTCCCCTTCGTAATCCTTCTTCTGCCCCAGACCACTTTGAATACGTGGGCAACAAAAGGGGGAAATGTGATCTGGAGGTCAATAACGTACAACTCACTGATGAAGGAGCATACTTTTTTAGTTTTGTGACAACATTCAACACATGGAGAAGCAAAACATATGCTTATTTGTCTGTGAAAGGTAAAGGTAAAATACTGGAACATTTCTCATGACTTAAAATGCTTTTTGTGGAGATTAATTTGTTTATGTTTCTGTGTCAGAGCTGACAGCTGTTGTGCGACCGAGCACTGTGACAGAGGGAGATAATGTCAGCCTGACCTGTGTGTCAGGTTGTCCTGATCAACTAGACGTTGTGTGGTTCAGAGATGGACGACCTGTGTCACGTCCAGTCTTCCAGGCCAGGAGAGAGGATGCTGGGAGGTACCACTGCGCTGTCCTCAGTCAAGAGACTGTCAGATCTGCCTCTGTGGCGCTGAATGTTCAATGTGAGTAACACAGAATATTCCAAAGCTCCACTTGTATAGAGCATGTTCACTGCAGACATGATTAACTTTGTAATATCTACACTTGTGTTGTGATAAAGTCTGACTGTTACATGGATGCAGCTTTCTAGTGTTTCCTCTCTCAGAGCCTCAAAGTCTCAGTGGATTCATTTGACGAAATACATGACTCATCACCTTTAACACCTGGATTCACTTGACCAATCCACTCAGTTGTAATTAGACAAATGTGTCAAGTTTTTTTCTTTTGAATTTAGAGTGAGAAAGGTCTTTTGTTGTCAGGTTCAATAAAATAATGAGCTGGTAAAAGGTCTTCAGGTAGAGTAGACATATTGAGAGATCTCTCCTCCCAGTTATAGCAGCTTTAGCTATTTTACCTGCAAATGTGCTGAGAGGGATGCTCTTTATCCAACCATGGAATCACATTCCTTTTAGAAGTGGATAAATTTGTTGGTATCCTTCCATTAAAACAGAAGAGCACACAATTGTCTCTGAAATAACTGATGAAAGTAATTCTCCTCCATCATTGTTTATTCATTATTTCATACAATTCAAATTTAAGTTTTGATTCAACAGAATATTTTAGATAATAAAACAAATAAAAACGGCACGGGCAAAGATGGAACCCTAAACCGAATATTTTCTTGCATAACCTTCATTCATTCATTCATTCATTCATTCGACCTTTATTTAATTCTCGGGAATACATTGGGGGTAACCCTCATTTTCAATGATGAGATTACATTTAACAAAGAAAAAGATTACATCAGTAAAATATGTGCTAAACATGATAAAACAAAATAGGCCGAATTAAAACAATAAAATATAAGACTTAAATAAGCTTAATAGCTGGTCAAAATAAAATAATAATACACAGACAAGGCGCCAATAAAATCAGTTAAAACAGTTGCAAGTTTGGGCTATAAGGTGGGAAATCAAAGCAATCATTTCTCTTCACTCTTTCTTTGCTTTACTATGCGACATAACAAAGATCACAGATATACATGACACAATAGCTTTTAATTTCACCACTTTTCAGGAGGAATGAAGCATTGTTTAAATTAATAGTTAACACATGTGTCCACGTCTTTATAGGGAACTGGAAACTATTGTTTAACAAACTGTAATTGCAGCATTTAAAAGACACACAGAACTGATAGCTGCACCAAGAACTGCGGAAAGTATTTGTGTTTTACTCCATAAAACAGCCGACGGCTCTACTGTCATTTAAAATCAACTCTATAGTGGAGCCCACTTTTATCATTTACTCTCCTTTTCTCTGTTTTTGCTTTTCTTTTTCCAAGTCTGCCAATAAAGGGAAAAAAATTACTAGAAATGTATTTCTACATTGCATTTTTTTTTTTTCATGTAGCAAAATCAGAGTAGTAGTCGTCCTTTATGTGGTTAAACCTTCTATTTTCATCTCAAACAGACGCTCCCAAGAATGTGATGCTGTCAATGAGTCCATCGGGCGACATCATCAGAGGCAGCACCGTGACTTTCACCTGCAGCAGCGACGCCAACCCTCCTGTGACACAAAGTGGATACAGCCTGTATACAGACGGACAGTTTCTCAGTTCAGGGCAGATCCACACCATCTCTGACGTCCAGCCCAGCCACAGCGGACGGTACCGCTGTCAGGCCAGGAATAACATCAACTGGAGGGGCATCGACTTGGTTGACTCGACCGAGGTCCACCTCGATGTCCATTGTGAGTATAAGTTTAAAAATCTGTCTTCAAATGTCTGTGTTTTGATTTGTTACAGAAACTGAGAGGAGTCAAAAGTTCACCCTTGATTGTAAGAAAAGTACAACGTCAGTTTACTGGCAATTGAAAATAGGAAATTCATAATCACAGTTTCACTGTCTCCTATTGACCTTTATACAGTTGAATAGCTGTTCGTGTGTGGTGCATTGAGCGGCTTCATCATGTTGATAAGAGTGGAAAGAAGAGAGATGTAAAAGATATCCCTGATTATTTAAAAGACACATCCTTCATGAAAAGTTGGACATCAGTTCTGGAAGAAACTGTTTATTTTTTAAGTAAAATGAGACGAAAAGAGCATAAAGTATATAGAGTCTGAGGGCCCTCTAGTTCCTTGGACATCTTCAGAAGCGGCAACTGTGACCCATCATCCCAGTTTGTGGCCTCGGTCGTCATTCTTTCATTTGAACGAATCTTAGAGGCCTAAAGAGTTGAATACTGTCCGTGTTAGGGAGAAGACTAGATTTACCACCTCACGTTAGCACGATTCTGCCAACCAGTAGAGTGAATGCTGTTCACATTCATGTAGTGAAGACACTGATTCAAATATGGATTTTGCTGCAAAGACGCTGTGATTTCTATCAAAGAAGATCAATACAATCAGGAAAGTTTCAAGGTGGATAACTAAGATTAATGTCATCAATTCAGCAATCAACCAAATATAAAATGTACATTTTGTTTTCAGAGTGAAGTTGACCTTTGACCTTTTGGATATAAAATGTTATCACTTCACCAATTCATCCAATTAGACAATTATGTGACATTTTGTCATAATTATGAATCATGGACTTATGGCCACAAATCTGTTTTGTGAGGTCTCAGTGACCTTTGACCTTTGAAGATCCAATTCAAATCAGTTCATTCTTCAGTCCAAGTGAACGTTTTTGACAAATTTGAAGAAACTGCCTTAAAGTGTTCCAGAGATAATGCCTTCACAAGAATGGGAGAGACGGACGGGGTGGATGAGAGGTCACAGCGACCCTGACCTTTGACCACCAATATCTAATCAGTCCATCTTTAGGACAAGGTGAACATTTGTGCCAAAATTAAACAAATCTGTTTTTGTGTATCAAGTTGACAATAATAGGATCTACAGATGGAAGAACAATCCAAAAACATAATGCCTCATGCTGTGGCTATCGCTGTCACTGAGGTATAAATAATTTGAGAAAATAAAAAAATAAAATAAAAACAAATTTGTAAAACAGGGAAATAATTGTTTCAATCATTTGTTGGAAATCTTTAGAAGTCCTGTGACCCGTCAGATTTATCTCACAAGCAGGTTGTGAGTCGCTGGTCAATAATAGTTTTATGCTGCAAGCATTTTTTTAATGATGTTATTTTGAAATAAATCTGTTAACACCAACAGTGTTGTGACTTTTTCAGACAGCCCGATGAACATTACTGTTTCGATGGATCTTCAACATGTTGTTAAGGGCAGCACGGTGAATCTGACTTGCAGCAGTGACGCTAACCCTGCAGCAGATAAATACACCTGGTACTGGAGGACAGCCTCCCTCAGCTCCAGCTCCGTGCAGGTGGGCTCAGGACAGGTGCTGTCTCTTCCCTCTGTGGAGGCGTCCGACGCTGGACTCTACCACTGCCACGTCAGCAGCAGAATGGGGGAAAACATATCAGCCGAGGTGCTGCTGGCCATACAGGAAAAGCAGCATGGTTTGTTCCCCTTTTCTATTTACTACTTTATAGAAAGACTGCTGGATATTTCTCGAATCCTCAGTACTTCTTAATCTAGTGTGACATGTAAAATGTCACCTTTATTATTTATTTGTAGTTAACTGATCTTATTTAAAGCATGTGACATATTCCCACTCTGAGCTGACTATGTGTTTCTCCTCAGACATCGAGCCCCTCCCAGTCTTAGCTGGAGTTGGAGTCTTTCTTTTTGTGACTCTGGTGATAGCAGCACTGCTTCTGCTCTGGTGAGTCAGTGAATGAGGGAGAGAGTCAGTCTGACTGAATGACTCAGATCGTTTTTACTGTTCGCTGCTGACTTATATGTTCATGTTTGCGTCATCTCTGCATCTCCTGTTGCTCAATATTTTTGATGTGTTTTATCTCATGTTGTCTTGAGTAATAGCATGACCTGTGTGTGTCATCTTCATTTCCATTCTGTCAGCACTTTAAACCACTTACTCAGTTTTTATACACAGCACAGGGTCCAGTATATTAATATAGTGAATATGGTGATGACTGGTTTTGGTGTTCTGTTGTAAGTGAGGGGAATTATGAATATTATTGTAATTATTATTATAACAAATGTTATAGACATACAGACTTTCATAGATTCTGGACAGCTCACCTCTGACACAGTAAAGAAAAAAGGTGAAAACATGAATGCACTGACAATCAGTTCATAGCTTTCTATGGTTGCCATTATTACATAATTCCCCTAAAATGTGACACAACGGGATTGAGCAAAAAAAAAAAAAACCTTCCCTTAGTTCCCTGTTCTGAGTGGAGAAACGTTCATCTTTTTTGCAATATTTATTTGTTGAACTAGTTTTTGTTGTATTGACAGGAAGAAGAGGACCAATGCAGATAAAAAAGTGCGTATGTCAAACTTAAGTTGTTTAAAACTGCGACAAGGATTTTAGGGGAAATTTGAAAGATCCCACTCAAGTTCACAGTTAGTGATTTAAAAAATATCTTGCATTAGTTCTTCTGTGATGTTAATTTTTTTCTGTCTAACTTTAACTTTACATGATGTTCCACAATATTTAAACCCCAGATTAGACATTTTAGTTGAGGCAAAGCAGAAATTTCAATTAACCAAAGGGCCCGTGGAAGGAAACATGAGGACGTTTGTTGTGCTCTTTCCAGCACGCCATGTTTGACTTTAGGCCCTGTGGACGAGGATCAAGCTCTGCCGCCACTGAAGATCCATCTGACCCTATTTACACCAACATCCACATGTGTCCATCCTCTTCTCTACCTGTGCACCACCATGTAAATACTGTGCTCAAACACTGTTCAACACAACAGCTCCACTCTCAACAACAACAAAAAAAGATATTGACCCCTCTACTTTCTCTCAGGCCTCCAGATCATCTGAAGATGAGGTTACCTACTCCACAGTGACCATCAAACCCAGAAACACCAGTGGTCCACATCACAAAACCAACAGCAGAGACTCTGGGTAGGTTTACTGTCCAAACATGGATTTAATCAGATCTCTGTAGTCTTCAAATGTTCAAGGATCCAAACACACAACAGGACATGACAAGTAGTAGACTAGACACAAGGAATCTGGCTTTCTAATCCTGCAGAAGTGCAGAAGGTGTATATATACACAGAGTGACTGATCACAGAGTAGCACCAGGTGGGGCAGAAAGGAAGACAGGGAACAGGTGAGGTAGGCAGGAGACCAAGGCATGGACAGAGACAGATAGACAGACTGAGGACATCTAGTGGCCACATGGAGTAACTCAGGGAGTGACAAGCGAGACGCAACAGATCACAGGCAGGCAGAGGGAGTGACACTAAAACAAAACAGAGGTGAAGCAGACAGACCAAAACTGTGACACAGTGCTTCTGTATTCACTCACTGTTAGTCATGTTCATATGTTTAGCCTCGAGTTACTCTGACTCTCAAATAACCAAGTTACAAAATAATGTAACCAAGTTACTTTTCACAGAGTGAAATAAATGTTGATATCCATTGCTGTAGACAGAATGTCACAGTAATCGATAAAGTGAAATCATTTGGGGTCAGTGCAAATGTGCATCACTCATATATTTACATTGACTTTGTATGCAATCACACTGATTGTATGTATTTCTTTGCATTCATTTTGAAAACCTCATAAAACTGAGAAATTATACAATTGACTGAGGATTCAAATGTAATAGTGTTATCAGTTATTTATTAATTTAACTTTTAAATATTTCAACATTCAGACACAGCATTAACAGTAATCACAGGAATGAGACCTCAGGCAGTTTGATTCACACTTGATTTTCTCCTCAGGTCCAAAGCAGAGAGCGACGCCTCTGTCATCTACGCCACGGTGGTTAAATCCAGCTGAGATTCATCAACCTGTCACGTCTTCATCTAAAAATAATTATGAAAAGTTCAAAGTGTATCAGGGCGGTTAAACTGAGATCTTTGTGCATTTGCAGTAGTCTCGAAATATACTCGCTTTCACAAGTGTTAAAGACTCAAAACACCCAATTAGTTCAACTGTGCATTGATATTTATTTATAATACTGTGCTGTTAAAAGGTTTAACCCTTCTGAAACACAGCTGAGTGAGGTGATACTAAATGCAGGTATTTCATTTTACCCTAATTATTTAAAAAGTGTTTAATGGGGATTTTTTTTTTTTTACAACAGCACATCTCTGTCTGTATTTATTTCTGTTTTGTCTGAGACACTGTGTAATTGCTCTGTACTGCAGTTTCTACATTAAATATAAAAAAAGTGATATTGTTACACAATGACTGTGGGCAAGTTGTTTTTAATTAAGACTTTATTTCAATACAATACTCAATGCAACAACTCACATTTTACAAGATTCACTTCTCTTGTACCAACATAATGGCTATAAATGGAATACATACGTTGATTTTATTTCAAAAGGGGAACTGGTGGCGGGTCGTACGGGACTTTTTGAACAAATTGAAATAAATCATACAGTTTTTGAGTGAGTCTCATGTGACTGAACACACTTGTTCAAACTAAGTTACTCTGTTTAGTGGAGAGCTAAAGATCAGCTCCAGAAAGTGTTGCATACTTATTTGGCAGAGAGTAGTTATGGTCCCATTAAACAGATACAGTGATATCTACATGATATTTTTCATGATGTATTTGGATGTTCACATTGTAATATTTTTTCCTTGTTTCTGAACATCATAAAAAGCACTTTTAATGTGTAAATTCAATGTTTTGCAGAAATATAAAGAAGTACAGCATCCTCTTTATAATAATCTGAAACTCAAAATATTGCTGAAATATGTGTTTTGTTATGTTGTGCTTCCTGTTAAATATGACTATATGGGGAATATCACTTACAGTATATATACAATATACACACACGTGCCAGTTAATGTGATGAGACATTGTTAACATCTGAAATCACAGGTAGAGGCAGTGAAGTCTGTCAGGTTTGTATCTTATGACAACATGATTGTAGGTGTAGACCTGTGGAACTGTCAGACATCTGCAACACGTATCGAATAAACATCTACATAAACAAGGTATTGACTAATATTTACAAGACAACAACAAAACACTGATTGGGATATCAGCATCATTTTTCACCGGGTCATAAAGAAATACAGTGTCTTGTATGAATAATTAATTTCCATAGAAAAGTCAGGTTACTGCATATAAAAAGACATGGCATGTATCACACAAGTGGTCTTTATACTTATGAATTAGCATTACTCACAAATTACAACCATGTTAGATCCCTAATTGTCTGCATGTCTGACTGTGCCATTATTATTATGATTATTATTATGAATGAGTGGTGCAGTCGGCACACTCAAGAAAGTGACTCATGGAGAAAATACAGTTTACAAAATCTCCACATAAAGAGGAGAAAGTTGAAATACAAATGTTGAGATTACATGAAGAAAGCTTCAGATAGACCTGAGCTGCTACAAGTCTCAGCTGTTTATCATTGTTTATCTCAGACTGTAAGTAACATTGGTTATTTGTCATGTATATTATGGTGACATTGCAGCACAGGTGTATTGATCACAGCTGTATTCCACTTAGTGGAAGTCCTGTTTTTGTGCACGTTTGTTCCCTGTCATGGCTCACTGGGATACTCAATGAAAGTGAGTCATCGTTAATACAACTGTGCTTGCCCTACAATGACAAGTCAAAATGTCTGCTGCGAAAAATGTCTATTGTATGCAGTTGAAATATAATATAATATAATATAATATCATATAATATAAATGAGGAAAATGGCGTCAGAGAAAAATAATCTCAATACTCATTACTTCACAGTAACTCTTTGCTGTTGAGTTGAAACTTTGACTCTCTTACGTGCTCTGTCTGAGTCTCTGCAGACATACAGGGAGTATACTGTATGAAGGAGTATTGGTAGACATTTAATAATGGGTCAAGGCACAGGAAGTGTGTAAATCCTCAGTGAAATGCTGCAGAGTGATGGGAAATGCTGAGGCCATGACAAGAGGGGAAGATCACAGCCTTTCATCCCTCCTGTTGTAGCAGCCTGCAGGATCACAGTATCACCTACAGAACCTTATTGTCCATATTGTCATCCAAGAGTAGAAAAAGTAGAAACACGGCAGCAGCGTTCTCATGTTCGGGCCATTTTGTGAACACCTGGCGAGTTTTGATAGTTCTGGGGAGAGATGAAAGTAGAACTTTATACTGTATGTGATGCAGAGAAGAAATGAATGATGTAACTGACTAAAATGTCCCCCTGCAACATGCAACAATATTTGATCTCCTTGTGCAATTAATTGTGGCACTTTAGGATGTTTGTAACTGCGAAGTTAAGTTCTCATAAGGCCGAAGACATACTGTACTTGGTTTTGAACCAAGCGTTCGCGTTGACAACCATTTGCATCGTGAACGTTATTATTACAATCCAAACAGAGTGAGGATATGTGAAGCAGCCATCGTGCAAACACGTCGTTTTACAGCAAGTATAACCTGGCAGTTACATGTTTGGTGAGCAGAAAATAACTCGCCTCCTACTGTTTTCAATACTCAATATAAGTATTTTATGTATACAGTCTGATTGTATTTGTTTGGTGATTTTTTTTTTTTTTTACTATTGGCAGTCAACGAATACAATACAACACAATGAAATACAAGTAATACAGCGAGTGGAATCCAGTTCAAAGTGTCGGAGCTCTCACCCTCATAGCTGTAGATATCCAGGGCAGAAATCGGGACACTCTGGTGTAGACTCCAGGTTTCTTGGGCATAGCGCAGCCAGTTCCCCAGCTCACCACTCCCAGCAGACGATGCCGACTGGTCTTAGACAGGCAGTCCTCTCCCACAAAAGGACCGCCGCTGTCCCCCTGAAACCACAGAGGATTATAGCAGCTCACACCCACAATTTAACTTCCCATTTAACATCAGCACAAAGAATAAATCAAGTGCTTAGGAATGCAGGAATATATCACACAAGCTTCTTATTATCTGTTGTCCCTCCATTCAGTTCCCTCGCTCGCGTAGTTTCTCTTCTTTCTTTTGCAGATGTCCCGTCGTGGAGCTGCATGTCTCTGTCCTGCGCTTGTCGTCTCCACCAACAGTTCTTCTCTTGTATCTCTATGCTGTCCTTTTCTCTCTCTGCTCTCCTCTCACCCCAACCGGTCGAGGCAGATGGCCGCCCACCTCTGAGCCTGGTTCTGTCGGAGGTTTCTTCCTGTTAAAGGGAGTTTTTCTTCCCTCTGTTGGAGGTTTTTCTCCCTTAAAGAGGAGTTTTTTTTCCCTCCTAGCTTATGTGGGAATTGTTGAATTGTTGGGTTTCTCTGTTTAATGTTGTAAAGTTCCACTGTAAGGACTTTAATGTGCTAAGTGCCATGAAATAACCTATGTTGTGATTTGGCGCTATGTAAATAAAGTTGAATTGAATTGAATTGAACAAGCAGGTATGCATTGGACACACATTCGTATCAAATAATAGACTCAATTATAGATACAAACATAGAGAGGACATTATGCCAGGACCAGTATTTATACACCAAAATGCACAAACACAGGCGCTCTCTAACCTGGCAGGCATCGGTGCCTCCTTTCTCGTAGCCAGCACAGAACATACTGGTGGTGATCTGGTTGTCATAGTAATCAGGTGCATTGCAGACAGCGTCACTGATGATGGGGACATTTGCTTCCTGGAGAACATCCGCTAGATGACCTGTGATAGCAATGACAATAACAACAAAAAAAGTCAAGAAATGTAACAAAATAACTTTCAGCATAGTTTCACAGTGCGACTGTGATAAAATGTTGCCTCACCGTAGTAGCCTACGTTTCCCCAGCCTGTTACTGTTCCCATCTGTCCATCGATCAGTCTCTGACCGTATGCTGGCAGGCAAATAGGCTGGATGTACTCTACACACACACACATGTGGATCAATAGACTATAAACACACACATGCTTTCTACCACCACCAGTACATACACAGATGATTTTGTCACAGTTCATTCAGTTCTGTCATTTTACATCTTTCCTCTCCAATCACCTGATTCCAAACACCTTCTTACTCACCTCTTCCCTCATTAGCTACTTCAGTATTTACCACATTTTCATTCATTCCCAGCCAGATACCCTATTGTGCCGACCCGTTGTGGCTTTACAGCCTTTGTTCCTGCTTTTGGACTTTCGCCAGTCTGATGCTGAACCAAGCTTACCTGCTGACTGTTGGATTTTTTTTAGCCTGCGTTAACTTCAGTGAAAGTTAACGGTTTTAACTTTTGTTGTGCATTTGAGTCTGTTTGTCCGACTGAGATATATCATCCCCATCAATAAAAACAAAGTAAAGCACAGACATAAATAAATCAAATGCAGGTCATGAAAAGCTCTTGTTGTTTTTTAAGAGCAGCACACTAAACCAGTCATTCAACCTCAGACTGGACAGATTTGTTTTTCTCCAGTAAACTTCATGCTGTTTTTGTAGACATAAATGCCAAACACTAGATGTCAGTCATGACCTGCAGAAACGATGCTTGGTCTTACCGCTACTGCATTATAGCACAGAACCATGACTACATGCATTGCATTGTATCTGATAAGTATCTGCCAACTTTATTAACTGACATCATTGACGTAATCACCTCAACACTCACTGCCTGACTATACAGTATCATCACATAATAAAGGTTGCTGTAAATCATATGTTCATTTCAGAAACGTGATGCTGTTGTTTGCTCCTTTATATTCACCTTCCAACTTTCTTAATCAGAGTAAATACTTTATATTTGCACAAACACATTTGTCATTTCTCCCCCCAAAAAAGGCTTGTAACTCATTCCGTTTTTTGTTTATAGTTTTATTATCTCGGTAAAATGTGTAATTTGTGGCCCAATCTTCTGAAATTCTTGTGTTTCAGCTTTGTGTGGATGTTTCAATAAGGAGTCCTGAGATTCCAGGAGAGACCGTCAGTGTTTACATCCTGTTCAATCCCGATATAATCACTTTAGATAAAAGAGGGTTTTTTTTCCTACTGGCTGAAATTTAGGAAACAAGAAACCTAAACTGGGCACATTACCATGATGAGTGACTCTGACTCTGTCACACCATGTATTTGCCATTCTTCCTCTCTTACCATCTTTATATGTGTGTCCTTGTGCCCGCATGTGGCCTACCATTGAAAGTGAGAGGTTGGGTCAGGGCCAGAACAGCGATGTCCCTGCTGTTGTCATCAATGTTAGCGTCTACAAAAGGCAGGTAGCTGCTGTGGTAAACGATGGTTTTCACTTCGGCCACGTTGGCGTTGACCGGTTTATTGTAGATGGAGCCCAGCAGCACACGCCAGCGGTTAACAAAACGATACCGCCTGGCACGGGAGGAGCAAAAACAAAGACGCTGTGATGACTCATTGACGAGTCAATCTGTGGCTCCTAAGTTTTCCAAACACACACACAAACATAGAAATTCACACCCATACACCATCTTGCACACGCATGGAGAAGATGTGTTCAGACCACAACAGTCTGTTATTTAGATTCTTTCTGGCTCCCTAGTGCAAACTACAAACACAAACAGTGGTGAAATATGTCGAAAACGAAGTAAATCCATACAAGCATGCGTTCAAATATACCTGCAAGCATTTTGGACAGACAGACATGGCGAGAAATTTACATGACACCAGATTTTCCCTATAAAATAGTCCATTCTGTCAGTTTTTCCTTTATAAAATCCAGAGCTGTGACTTACTCTGGAAAGCAGTGAGCTGCAGAAACAATCCAGCGGTTTGTGATGATGGATCCTCCACACTGGTGAACGCCATCGTACTGCAGGCTGACCTGCCAAGGCCAGCTGCCCTGCCTTGCATCCACTCCACCAACTATACGGTCTGCTGCAAAACTACGTCGGCCGCAGTCTGCCGAGGAGAGACAGGAGATAAAGATTGACAAAGAGGAGCAGAAAGATAAGTTCAAAACTCGTGTAAACTGGAAGTGAAAGATTTAAACATTTATAGACAAGAAAAAAAATCGAGAATACGTGCGTTAAAGACTCAAAGCAGTAAAGAGCTTAATAAGCAAACGTGAGATAAGCGGGAAGAAGACGTCAGGCTCTGTAGAAAAACATTAGACAGAAAGAATAAGACACAAATAACAAGGTGTATGGGAGGATTACAAGCCGGCGTGCAGACAAAGATGAGAGGTGGGTGTAAGGTATCAGCGTATAAAGTGTGCCAGTGTGTCAGGCAGAATGAGAGCAGATCGGTGATCTTACCTTGGCACAACAGTGTGAGAACTTCCCTGCTCTCACAGTCACTGAAACAAAGACAGACAGAGTTAACACCAGGCGCACGGACAAAAGAAAACATCCAAACTGACGTCAGTGTTCAGCTTTTCTCCGTGTTAACCGAGTAGACTAGTGAAAGAGGAGGCAGGAGGGGCTACAGAGAGGATAGTGTGGTGGACAGGTGCAGGTGTTTGTTACCATGGGAACAACGAGTCTTTGATTTTCTTGCCGTAGCTGAGCTCTTCCTGTCTGACACAGAAGAACTCGCCACCATCCCCACTGGCCTCTGGCACTGATGTGACCGAGTAATTCAGCACACTGAAACAAAACACACACATTAGTCCTACATCATCCCGTGCTGCAAAAATACATCAAAATATAAGTAATTATAATCATCTCACCTGACAAATCCCACTTCTTCACAGCTGATGCTCGCTAGAAGCTCATTGGCTGAGGAGGAACACACCTGACGCCACCTTTTCTGAGCGGAGTCGAAGACTCTGAGACGCTGGTCAGCGGAGTTTACCTGGACTGCAGGGAAGCCTACACGTCATTTAAAGCACACACTGCTGCAAAGGCATTTAAATACAGTAAGGCTTTTTCTGAATATAATAATCAAAACTTACAGCTCCACCAGAAACAAAAACACTACAGTGAGTTTGAAGTTAAATCTGATGTTTACTACATCGACACTTGGTATCTGGTATAAGATTACTTCCGTGAAGTTAAAACCATCAGCATGTCCCCTCTTACTTACCATTGTACAGTCCCGTGTCTTCCTCCATTGTGCAATATGTGACTACAGAGGCATAACAATACAAAGAAATGCAGGTCAATTTAATCTGTGATAGCAAATAGAGCAATGACAGACTTTGGTAGTATGTAAATATAAACATCCTAAAACATATCTGAGCAAAATGTGTGTCTGTGTGAGAGCAGTGTAGTCTGACCTACGGCCCAGACGGCTGCTCCGATGGCTCCCAAAGTCATCAGCGTTACACACACACCGATCACCCGGCAGGGGGTCAACACACAGGTCAGAGAGATGCCCCTGCTCCCTGCAAACACACACACACACACACACACACACACACACACACACACACACACACACACACACACACACACACACACACACACACACACACACACACACACACACACACACACACACACACACACACACACACACGCATGCATACGTTTTCATAAGACTCATCTGACAGTATGTACGCAGACACGCAAATACACATGCTAGTGCACATGTGCAGCAGCACTCAGGCCTTATACAACATACCAACGAACACACTTAGCTAAAGAGAAGACTTAGGTGATGAAATAAATCAAAAGAGTAAATATTGAAAAGTGAACTAATGTTAACTGAGTAGTTGAGGATTTTTATGGATGCAGACATTTTACTAGTAATGTGACAAATATTTAGACTGCTAGTGTTTAATTTAGCCTCTTTTTTTGAACTCTTAAACCGCCCCACAGCAAACATCAGAGAAACGACTGGTTTTAGCTCACTGCCCCAATATGAGGAGGCATGCAGCCCATTATCTGGCACAAACTGAAAAGTACAAATGACACTGATAAGATCAATAGTCTAAAGTCGAGCATTTCTCCACAAGGCAAGAACAAACTCTTAAACTGGGATATAGTGCCATGTCAGTCCAGCATGTACAGTGTGTGTGTGTGTGTGTGTGTGTGTGTGTGTGTGTGTGTGTGTGTGTGTGTGTGTGTGTGTGTGTGTGTGTGTGTGTGTGTGTGTGTGTGTGTGTGTGTGTGTGTGTGTGTGTGTGTGTGTGTGTGTGTGTGTGTGTGTGTGTGTGTGTGTGTGTGTGTGTGTGTGTGTGTGTGTGTGTGTGTGTGTGTGTGTGTGTGTGTGTGCGTGCATGCGCAACGGCATACAGATGTTATTATCAGTCTGTCCCTCTCTGCCCCTGATATCCTCTGAGAGGAATTTGTCAACTTAACCCTTAGAGTTGATGCATATTTGTTCATTGCAGATGTTCAAAACAGCTGTAATTCACATGAACATTCAGAAATGAGAACGGTCAGTCTGTAATGCACATCTCCTGTCATTAAACTCAGGGCAGCACTTTCCACGATCAACCGTTTACACAGACCCGTGGTCATCATCTTCATCATCATCATCATCATCATCATCATCATCATCAAGGTTAGAGCAACAGTGCAGACAAAAGCAGGAGGCCAAGGTTACACCTCTTTGAACGGACACATTAAATCACATCCTAAATCTGTAAATCTTGACTTATGGTTCATCTACGTCATCTAGTGAAAAGTTACTGTGCTCATCGACCACGCTGACACCAGTGAATAAAATCAGCCAACCTGGCTGCTTATGATGATCTATATTACTAGAAATTACGAAAGGAATCTGCACACCTTTATGATCTCTGCTCAGGTTAAAGTCGGGTCGAGCGTTGTGGGAAATTATGGAATATCGCATGACTAATTAGCGTTGAGTAAAGCGGCTACTTGTTTGCTCAGGTGCCTGCAGGCGAGCGTGAAATGACCTAAAGAAAGCCACTCATACCAGGCAGCCACACAATACGGCTCATTTCCTCCTGAACGTTCAACTCTGGTCTGCAGGTACCGAAACAAGCGTTGGTGTATTCAATGAAGACACGATTATAGTTGTTTTTGTGTTTTTAGCTTGTGTTTGTATACTCGTGAGTTAGATTAACATCATTTCACTTTTTTTTTTTTTTTTTATGAAGAAATGCAGTAATTCAAAAGGTGGACACGTAATTTCTCAAAGCAGAAAAAGCAGGTGTTACTAATACCTATTAACTAATATCTATCAGTTACAGTTACATTTAAGCCAGAGAGCCGTGACGTGACCACAGCGCAGCACCTGCTACGTTTTTTATGTTATGAATATAACTTGTGAGTTTCCAGCTACGACTCGTTAAAATGTCTGAAGAAGATCAGGAAAATCAGGTTTTCAGGACATTTGTTGAAGATTGGTTTTTTTAAGTATCTGTTAATGCTAATACATTTTAAAATCATTTAGTCTGTTTACAGTATATTTATTAATACTGATCATTGAAAGAAGAAAATGCTGAACAGGTCAAAATGAACACTCTGCTGTATACTGTGGACCGTCAGGACTGTAACAGTAATACTGTCCATCTCTGTGCCAGGAAACAGCTGGAGATACTGTACGCATACAGCGTTCGCTGTCCAATCAGAGAAAACATTCGACGAGGCTAATTTCCTTCCTGCCTTTCTCTCCCTCCAACAATTTTCCGATATCTTTCTAGTTAGTTGAGGAAGACAAATAATCAAATTAATCAAATTAAGAGAATATTCCTTTAAAATGTTTGGAAGAAATTGTGACATCAGACCAAAAAAAAAAATCTAAATCTTCATCGGTAAGGTGTTTTGTGACAATATAATACCAACATCAGTTTGTAAGGGGGCATTTTTATTGTTTTACTATTGGACCCAGTTGATACAATAGAAATAATTCTGCACAGTTACTGAGTCAAAATCTGTTTCTGCAGCTTATATGTAAATTCCTGTGTTTTGATCTGCTGAAGAAAACAACTCAAGGAATGACAAGGAATCAGTGTTGTACAAAACCAGTAACACTGCATGTTGTTGTCAAGAAACATGATAGTAGTATAGAGCTGCTACTCCACTGACCTTAACCACCTTCTCTGCTATCTGCTCACATCTCCTAGCTCCCTCTGCCTCTACCTGACAGTACTTCTCTTGAAAACTCACGACCTTTTCTTTTCTGTTTCTCTCCTCATCTCTTTCTGTCCTCTGTCCTCCTCTTTGTGTCTCATGTCCACTCCTCCTCCCTTTCCATACCTGGTCTCTCTTCCCCCTCCCTTCCTCAGGCTTTCCCTCCAAACAGCCAGTCAGCATAATAATGGTGTAATTGTTCTTTGAAATTGTGACTAACAATGAGGACCCAAAGGACAGAAAGAGAGAAAATACAGACAGAATACAGGTGAAAAGAGAATCAAAAGGTAGTAAACACAATGATTGATTGATGTCGGACATCCACTGACATTCCAAGCTTGTGTTTGTTCTTTCAGATAGTGTCTTTCTGGAAATACCACAACCTTTCCTGCACACCTCAGCTCCAGCAGACACACACCTACACCGGTGCTGTCCAACCCCCTCATTCCCCAAGTCCTTCCTTCTTCTTCCTTTCCTGCTCTCTTCCCAATCACATAGCAGGACAGAACAAACACTCTATTGTGTCTACTTCTACCTGAGACCACCTACTTCTGTGTGTGTGTGTGTGTGTGTGTGTGTGTGTGTGTGTGTGTGTGTGTGTGTGTGTGTGTGTGTGTGTGTGTGTGTGTGTGTGTGTGTGTGTGTGTGTGTGTGTGTGTGTGTGTTATGAGTCAGGGTTCTTCTTAGATCCCTGTGGTATTATGTGCTGATGAGTACGCTTCAATAGTACAAGCTGGTAATTATTTAAAAAAAATAATACATGTATGATTTTATCTTGCTGGAAAAAAGAGAGCTGACAGAGACCTGCTTTTTAAGCACTAACCCACACACAATGTAAACATTGATTCATGTTATGTTTCAATTAAATGTTTTTGCCCTTACATAAAATATCGTGAATTTCACACGTGCGAAAAAAAACAAAACACTTGTGATGTCCTCATATACATGTTTATGTGCACAAACAAGTGGTGTTGGATTATTTTCATGGTGTAATGTGTGAAGCCCACGTAGATTCCCATGTGAAAACTTTTCCACATATTTTCCCCATGTTATCGTATGTCGCAACATGTGATAAACGTGTGTCATAGATGTGATCGCATGTGTCCCATGTAGAAAACGTGAGAAACTCATGTCCATTTTTCTGTCATGGTGGCATTAACTCTATCAAAGTGATGTTGGCAATTAGACATGTAATGTATGACTATCCTATATAATTTCTGACATATTTCTCTGAAGGGTCACACTGCTGCAACCTGTTAATTAAAAAAATAAATAGTAATTTGACAACTTGAAAAATGATCTACAAGCAAAATGTCCTCTAATACATGAAGTTTAATTCTGTGAGTTCATAGGAAAAACAAACTTAATCCTAATTTATGCTCAACGAAAAGGTGCAATACTAAATAAAAGTGTTACAATGCATCTGTGTTCAGTTTCATTTCACACGGCAGTCTAAATTTAGAGCGCCCACATTGTGTGACTGGACAGTTTGTCGCCACTGTTGTAGGCAGGGCTGGCATTGGAGGTAAGAATGACCCATCACTTCTTCCATGTGACTGACCAACACTACAATACATACATTTTATGGGTTATTTCTGTCCCCATCCATGAGTCACACAATACTCATCACTGTGTGGGATGTTGTGAGCGATACCCTTAACTTTACAAAGATTACGCCTCCGTCCTACCCACAGTAGCACCTTAGTTTTGGTTGAGATGAAGCAGCTGTGCACCAGATGAAATGTGCAGCTGTCCACTCCCTGTATTATGAAATAAAATATACTTTTTGTTGTCCAAAGCCAAATTTTCTACTAAATAGTGGCAGTGACCTTTTGTCCGAAGGACCTTTCCACCTTCTATCTGCTGATCTAAGGAACTCTCAAGGGTTTCTCAGTGTGTTCGTGGTTCACTGTAACAGTCTTTAGAGAAACCTTTCCCAGGTTTTATAAACAGAAAAGGCTTCTCAAAAGTCATTGTTGTTTGTCAAGAACTCTCTGGAACACTTCTTAACGTGAGTGTAAGTCATTTAGTGCTATTCAGCAAAACAATCCCAGCTAAAGCTCGACCGCAGCAGATAGTTTGCCCTGTTGTCATAGCGATGTATCTGTTGACATGTGAGCACAGTTGCACGGTACTTTGTTGGCTTAAAGTTAACCACCAGTATCATTACAGTTAGCCAATAACGTCCACCTTTTAATATTCTAGTTCTCCTGACCAACTCCACACCTCACTGCATTGTCAGCATCCACTGCATTAACCTCGGCCCTCTCAGCGGCACTGACATTTGGACTTTGGGAAACAGATTTCAAAACTACTTTCTGTAGCAGGAAGATCAGATTTTTGGGTATCTGGTCCATCAAAAACAGGGCTGAGCCTGATTCAACATACACCCACTCCAGTTAAAATAGGAAAACGGTTTAAAGGGTTTTCAAAATACAAACTAAAGAAAATACCCAGAGTATCTCGAAGTGAACCTAGGCGTTGTCAGAGAGGGTTCAAGCAAAGACAACAGTACAGAAGCTGAGGGGAGACCTCACACACACACACACACACACACACACACACACACACACACACACACACACACACACACACACACACACACACACACACACACACACACACACACATGAAGACACAGCAGAAGCCATGACTCATACTTTTAGGGGTTGACATGGTGGAAAAGTTCAAATAAACACGATCATACTGAGCAGTAAAGATAAGCCTGATTAGAAAGATGCATATTGCAACCTGTCTCTACATGTTCACACATGGATGGTGTAGTTGCGTACCACTATTCAGGTAAGCACGGGTTGTTTCTGAAAGTAGATAATATCCCACCTAATCTTAGCTCAGACAAATAAAATACCACACCATATGTGCCACTCCTAAGCAAGACTGTGTTTCTCCTGTAATTATACACACCAAAGCGTTAGCCTGAACCACTGCATCTGGGTGGACTCCTTTCTGTCAAGCAACAGAAATACAAACAAAACGTCTGGCTCACTGTGTGCACAGAAAGTCAATTACAACAAAGGCACAGTGAGGAAGAAGATGTGTTGATGGGAGCAGCCGAGAAGGTGTGGAGGTGATTCCTAGCTGCAGACTTGATGAGAGACTTCTGGCTTCTTTGTGCTGGCACTTAATCTGTCCCTGATGTAAGGTAAGCAATAGTACTTTTATCTTGTAGATTTATGTAGTAAAAGTTGCTGTCTCCACAAATATTTGTATCCAGGGATAAAACATTGTAATATAAATTCCAAAGAAAGACTTGTTTGTTCGTGAGTAGTCAACACATTTCTGTAAACATCATGAAGAGTATCATAGTTCACTATGACAGAAGACAGAAGTGCTTTCTAGCAACAGTAAAATACAGCAAGTAATCCTATCTGTCCTTCCTTAACAGCATCATATAACTCACAGTAAACTCATTAGGAGCCATAAAACTTCAAAACACTTGCACACCACCCTGCATTTCAGCTAACGAGTAACAGGAAGATGGATGTGGACTCTCTGGTTTCTTTTTAATATTGGGTCTCATTGATGCCAATGGGGATGTGTTGAAATAGGGAAGGACAACCTCATAATAACAGTGATGCGGTTACAGTGATCTTTTTGTTTATGATTGCCAAGACAGATGTTGTTATATCTACAAATACAGTATAATGTGTGACAAGCCAGTGTACTTGAGTGTAAAGGTCAATTCTGGTTCCAGTTATCACCATCACTATCACATTTCTTTTTGGGTTTGGGCTTGATCTTACTGCAGGAGAAAAATATTACAACCATTCCAAGTACATGTTTTCCAAGTTGAAAGAACAGACCTCCAAAATAAATCCAGTGAATATCAGAGACAGCCGGGCAGCTTTGAACAAATCAGTTAATGTTTAACTGTCAAATGGGCTGATGTCTGTTCCCAAATACAGAAAACAGGCAGCATGAGCTGAAGCATGACCAGCACAGCATTTTTTTGTGTGTGTGTGTGTGTGTGTGTGTGTGTGTGTGTGTGTGTGTGTGTGTGTGTGTGTGTGTGTGTGTGTGTGTGTGTGTGTGTGTGTGTGTGTGTGTGTGTGTGTGTGTGTGTGTGTGTGAGAGAGAGAGCTGGGAGAAGGGGAGCAAAAAACAAGTGTGTATGTAATATGTGCACTCACCCATCTTCCCTTCAGTCACGACTTTCTCAGCGTACATCTGTACACAATAAGTTGCAGAGGGCAACAGCAGACAGTGATGAGGGACCTTTCTTCCTTCCTTCCTTCTGTCTTTGACTCCTCGGGGCAGGTGGTCTGAGCCCTCAACACTCCCTTCTGCCTGGCAATAAAATATTGGGGGTCATGTAAGAAAAATGCCACACAATAGTTGATACTATATTTCTACAATAAACATTTTTAAATCATAAACAGACAAAAATGATTAAGACTGGATCCTGTCACGCAAACAGGGATTATTTTCCTTATCTATTACTTTCTCTTCCGCTGGGATAGACTCCAGCCCCTCCTGACCCTGCTCAGGAAAAAGCTGGTATAGATAATGAAAGGATGGAGGTAATATTTCCTTGATTACTCGATCGTTTGAGCTTTAAAATGTCAGAAAATGGTGAAAAATGTTGACTGGTGTTTCCAAAAGTCAAAGGTGCAGCCAATATTCACATTTATGAAGCTGGAATCAGAGAATTTGAGCCTTTTTTTTTTTTTTTTACATTAAAAAAATGACAAATTTATTATTCATAATTAATTTTCTGTTGATCGACTAATTGATTAATTAACTATTCATTGCAGCTCTAATGTAAAGTCTCCTTGAAAACTCAAACACCAAATCAAAAAAAATCACTTTGTATGTTAACTGAGCTGCTTTTCATAATATTTGTATCATAATCACATGTAAACAAGCTTCTCTGCTGATAACCAGGTTCATTAAAAACCTGTCGCAGTTTTAACTGCTGTGCAAACAGCAGGACATGAAGTTAAATGAGACCCGTGACAAAAAAAAAAAGCTAACGTGAATCTTCACTTTAGTTATTTTTCTTCCTAGTTTGCTATGTAAAGTTATATTATGATGTGAATGCTGTGATATTTAAAAAGCCTATAAATTTAGTAAATGTTCATAATATTTGCATCACTTTTGCATGTTCACTAAATTAGACTACGAAGGATGTGGGAGAGAGCTGGTTAAATGGGTTCAACAGACCAAAGGGCATTAAAAAAGTTCACCACGATAAATGATGTTTAAATAATTCAAATGATACAGTTGGACTATTTTACTTCTGATGGCTGCCTCACAAATACCATTTGCATGGTTATAATCCCTGAATGAGACCAATATTAGCCTGCTATCTTATCGGACTCTTTAAGTCGCCTCCCAGAAAATGACTCACCTGTCTTTCTTCGCTGCAGGTGAAGCTCTGGCTTTTCCTCTTAAAACAACAACAACAACAAAAATCTTACTTTTAAGCCCGTAAACAACTTCTACCACGAAGACAGGCGATAATACTGTTTCAACGCCACCACAGATAGATAAATCCCAGTTTTTAGTAAATCCTTTTTTTTTTTTCCTCGTCTCTTCACAGGTTACTGACCCCAAAAGAAAAACAGAAGAAAAAAAAAACAAATATCACAAAGTTTCCTTCGACCGTTTCTATCAACCAAAACCACCAGCGGCCGCTTCTGAGTGAACACAGAGGGACATTTGGAGGACTGGACCGAGACAAAGTTAGTGAAAGTTTCTCTGGAGTCGGTCGCTGCTCTGCGCTGTGGTCGTCGGGTGAGCGGTCAGCTGCGCACACGAGAGGGGCGCGAGTGACGTCAACGCACGTCTCTCAGTGGACAGAGTGGACACGAGGGCTCTGTTAGAGCTGCCTGACCCTGCAGGCCTGTTCTACCTGAACACACCGTCTTACAGGAGAGGACACAAATAATAACGCACAACCTGATAGAGACACTTAGGGGGCACTTAGGTAAGATGTCAACCAGCCATTAGTCTCAGCAAGGTAGACGTACCACTGAGTCAGCAAAGAAATACCGGATCCCCCAGCCACCTAACACACTCACACACACACACACACACACACACACACACACACACACACACACACACACACACACACACACACACACACACACACACACACACACACACACACACACACACACACACACACACACACACACACACACACACACACACACACACCATAAGTTCCCTTTACTGATATGAAAACCCAGTCATAGCCCTAGTTCCTTGTTGTCAGAAAGGGAAGCTGAACAATCTGACTTAAAAGTGTTTGCTGAGGAGAAAGAGACACACAAACATCACAGGAGAGACAAAATAAGGACCGCATCAAAGCCTGAGAGGAGGAGGACAGGTGAAGCAAAGGAAGGGGAGCAGATAATTTAGGTTAAAAGGTCAGAAGGCTACAACAAAAACAGACAGCAGGACTATAAGAAAATGGGTGAAGGCCTGGCACACACCTGCTGGCTGCTGCTCATGTTCTCTCTGACCGGTGAGTACAGCAGCATTCATGGTGTACACAAGGTAATTAAACATCAAGTTTTAAATGGTTTTAATGTAGTAACCTGTTCTCAGTAGGGCACTCATCCTCTCTCACCAGGTATTCTTGCTGGTGATTGGTCAGTCCATCTCCCCTCCAGTCCCATCTGTGCTGTGATTGGTTCTTCAGTAGTTCTCCCCTGTTCCTATGACTACCCCCAGAGCTCCAATGAAACCAGGGGAGGGGGGCGACCCACTGCTCAGGTAGGCTAATAAAGAAGGCATTGTTGACTGTTACAATATATCCTGCAGCTTGTCTTTAATCGTAAGACTCTTTCTGCCCCTGCAAAAATCTGCAATCACAATCAAAACTATTAATCCAAGCTTGCATGCAATGTTTTTGTTGTGGTTTGAACATCTAGAGTCAAGCTACCAACATTCTTTGTTGTCTTCTGTTAGGGTGGAAGAAGTGAAGAAGGACAGGCGTTCAAAGTTCTGTCTGAGATGTGGTGTCTCGAAGACAGCCGGTGTATTACACCAAGGTATAAGACACAGAAACACACACTCACACACACACACACACACACACACACACACACACACACACACACACACACACACACACACACACACACACACACACACACACACACACACACACACACACACACACACACACACACACACACACAAGACCAGAACGTAAAGCAGAGTTTAGTATTTAAGTCTTTGTCCATCTGTCTGCGTCAGATACGTGTTCCACAGCGCTCACATCTTCGGAGATCTAACCTACCAGAACAGGGTGCAGTACCTGGGACAGCCAGGAACCAAGAACTGTTCTCTGAGGATTTCTGATCTGAGACGGTCGGACAGTGGAACCTACGTGTTCTACGTCATCACCAGCCATCCGACAGACAAGATGCCAGAGCAGAGCGGCATACAGCTCATGGTGGCAGGTGAGAATTAAAATCTAAATCCCACCTGTCTCTTATGAGACTCTTCTTTAAATGTCTCTCTGACTGTCTTCTTGCATGAATGGAGATATTTTTGTGGATGTAAATTCTCAGTTATAAAAATACAACACTGTTTGTGCAATTGGTATTATTGTCTAAAAACCTGAAAACTAAGAAAATTTCTGGTCTTTCAGCACCCGTAACCACTTCCTTTGTGTAACCTTTGCTTTGACATCTTGTGCTATTTAGGAGAAGCAGAACCGGAACTGACCACAGACTGCTCATACATGACCTTGCATAAAACTATTCTTTACGGTTACATTTTTTCAGATTAAATCAAACTGCAGTCAAATTACTCTCACAGTTCAACGTGAGGACAAACTGTAACTGCTCTTTAAAAATGGGATTTAGACCATTTTAAGGGATTAAAAAGTTGAGTCATGTTGTGTGTCTAGACTTTTATTAGTGTGGGAAGTGGCATTGTTCTACCACAAAGATATTCCTAAATAATAATAACAATAATTATTGAGAAACATCTGTTCAGTCATTCTCTTGTTGTTTTCTTGTGTTTTCCCCTGTTTCTAAACTGTGTCATCCCGTAATTCACAAGACCCCAATAAATCCTGGTAACCAGTAGGGCTGATAAAACAAATAAATTAGCACAAAAAAGCTGAACAGTAAACGGTGAGACATAGGCCGAGCAAATCAGAACACAATTTGAAGGTGTTACTCGCAAAAAATAAACAATAAGACTAACTACTGTTAGACCAGTGAAAGAATTTGCCAGAATTTACTATTTTGTGGTCAACTAGTCACTTTGTTATTACTGCTGGTGGGACGGTACTATTTTTAAAATGTAATTTTTAGGTCCAGAATCCTTAAATGTTATTATTTCTTAGTCAAAGATAAAGAAATTACTAAATATAACCATTTAACAATTTTCCTACCAGAATTTATTTCTTGTTGGGTAGATGAAAAATAAATAGCTTAATTTAGACCATCACAGAGAAACACAATCTATATTTAGATACAGTACAAAATGCAACAGGTAAAATAAATGTGGATAACATATTAGAAATGTGGAGAGGGTTTAGGAGCCTTGGCCTCAAAAAGAGAGTTTTATGCAAACTCTTAACCTACAAATTCCTGAACTTAAAATGATCTCAGTATTTGTAGCCAAGTCCTTAGTATATGATTTTTCCCTGCTGTCATATAGACAAATATTTACTTCAAATGGTGAATTTTGTCAAAATGAATATCTAAAGTAGAAATTTAACATGTAATTCTCCTCTTTCCAAACTCTTGTGTTCTCCAGACTCCTCCAGTGCAGTCACCGTGTTGAGTCATCCGTCCAGAGACATCACTGAGGGTGCAGCCCTACGGTTGGCCTGCTGCAGTCCTGCAGCCGGTCCGCAGGCCCGGTTCAGATGGTACAAGAGCACGAGCCCGAGCCTCAAACACCATGGACAGGTGTGGAATATCAGTGAAGTAACATCTGGTGAATCTGGCAGCTACTACTGTCAGATACAGACTGGAGATGAAGTGCAGAACTCAACACTCCTGGACGCTGATGTACAATGTAAGCATATACAAATCTACAGTCTTCAAGATATGTTAATATCCACTCATTTATTAATCCATTTGTTCTAGTATACTCCAAAAAGCAGAGGGAAACTTTAGAATAAGTTCAGCAAAGTGCAGCTGATAAAGCATTTAAACACAGAGTTTTTCAAGAGAGTCTTCACTGGATGAAGAAACTTCCCTTCACAGTTTATTAACTGGGTTAAAAGCTGATAATCGGGTTACAATTAGAGTTTTGACAGACTCACAAGGCTTGAAGGCTGATCTTTGTTGCACTTCCTGGTTAGACCCTCCTCGAAACACAGCTGTCTCAGTCTGGCCTGCTGCAGAGCTACAGGACGAGCTGCCTGTGACCCTGACCTGCAGCAGTGACGCTAACCCACCTGTGCACACGTACACGTGGTACCAGGATGCAGCATGTCTGCCTACAGCCGACAGAAGCTTTTATCGAGGAAGACAAATTGTGGCCGCGTCGACAGGAAGAGGCCTGACGTTCAGCGGTGCCAACATCACCGCTGAGGAATATGGGCAGCACTGCTGTGTGGCACACAACAGACATGGATCCCAGATTTACAGCGTTACCCTCAGAGGCTCCGGAGGTAGGTACATAAATAGTCTGGCATTCATATTGGACATTGTGTAAACGTTGACTTTGACTTTATCTTCTGTTACAAATCTGAGTATCCTTTGCAACCAAATCACAAAAGAACAATTTATGGTGTATTCAAGACAAACGTAACTGCAGCACTGTGGGTTTAGTCCTTGCGTGAGGCCTTTCGCTGCATGTCATATTTTCCTCTCCTTACATTCACTGTCTGTCTCCCCACTGTCAAGTATCAAGTAAAACCAAAAAAGGTTCAATAATCTATTTTGCACATATTAACACTACCTCACTATTTGTCAGCAGAGACCCCGTCGGACTCCACAGGAAGCAGAGCGGTGCTCATCGGAGTCACCATTGGAATCATATTGGCTATTATAGCCATAATAGCCTGTCTCATGACAAGGTGAGGTCTTTGTTTCTCTCACAATCAGCCACTGCTATCACATTTCTTTTTCTGCTGTCAGCGTTTCTGCTTCATGTATCATCAAAGTTGCTAAAGTCATACTGGTGCACAGTGTAAGTTAAAATACTCATTAAAAAAAAGTCATTGCTTCAGTGCTTTTAACTAGCATTGCAAATAATAAAATATCACAGACAATGTGTGGATTCATTGGATGCTGCTCTGACTATTTAAATCATCCAAGGAGTATAATTTGCTCTTAAAAGGTTGGGGTAATGTCCACAGTGTCTGGTTTCATGCATTAATATATATGTGATTATATTTCAAGAAAAGTAATAAGAGAATTGAATTAAATTAACTTTCAAGGATTTACGTTTTGGTTTTTTTGTGTGTGTGTTCAGGAACCGGAATTCATCCAGCAACCAGTCGTATGCTCTCACTGAGACAACTGCTAGAGAACCTTAAAGGCTCTGAGAGACTCTGTCTTAACTCTGTATAAAGTCACATCCATAACACTTTACACCCACCAAAAACATCATTTTTCAAATGACATGTATTTAATAACTCATGATTGGACGACTTGGCCACCCTATTTTTTTCCTCAGTCTTCTATCATTCTTGTGTGGCTACGTTAACACATGTTGTTGTCCAGTAAGCCCGCATCACACAAGTCTTGAAATTACTGAGCTCTTCATCCTGCCATCATGCCTGCTTTAAACAGTGACTGAAATGCACAGAAAAGAAGAAATCTTCAAGACTGTTTAACCAATTCACACCAGTTGTGAAAAATTGAAGATCAAACATCAGTTTACATTCAAGAAAGCAGGATGCAACACTGAATCCCAACTTTCCAGATTTCAAAGCACTGAGCTGAGCCAAGATGAACTCAGGTATTGACAGAGTTACCGTTTAGTTTTAAAATACATAGAAGTGAAACAAAAACAGACTTTTTTTTTTCATTCTGTTGGCATGTAGCTGATAACTTGTTCCTTTTGTTTAAGTACATTTGCTCTGTGGGAAAAGCTAAATACTGCTGTTGGGAATCGAACAAGAAAAATAAAAACTATTTCTTACAACAATAAAAGAACATAAAAATTGTGTCATCCCGTTTAAATAAAGAAAAATTTCAGTTTTTTATGCTATAATTGGTTGAAGTGTTGCAGCAACAGATGTGAATTTGAATACATCTTCCACGGTTCATCGCATGTGAAGACCACAGACGACATCCGGAGTTGTTCCTGTAGCACTGATACTCTTACTAGACCTGAACAACACAGCTTCAAGTGCACCAAGCACTGTATAAAGCCTGTAAGTGATGATGATGATGAGAATTATGACGATGACAAAATAATGTCATAATGATCTAATTAAGTGCTGTTTGAATCCTGTTTGTGTGTTTTTGAGTAAACTCTTCGGAGCGATAAGGCTCGAAACTGACACTGACCAGAACAGGAGGAGGAGTTGGGAAGGATGAAAACCAGGAGGACAGTGACACCAGGATCACTTGTTTACTGGATATCAACTCTTCATGTTGTTAGTCTATTTTTACGACTTATCTTTTGTCTGATTTTCCATATTAAAGTGCGATTAAAGAGGTGCACACATCCACTATTTTTAAACACTGATTAAATGCAGTGCTTCATTAATTTTATATTTAGAGAGAGGGTTTTGCACATGTGCAGATCAGTTCAAGTTGCATTTCCTGTATAATTTTAGCGTTTCTCTGGATAATTATTGATGCACATATCCTAATGCTAGAGATGCCACCCTGCTCACTAAAACTAATAATTTCATTAAAACTCATAATTTGACATTTATTCTATGAGAGGTTTTAGCAAAGGAAAGAAGGGGTGAAGATGCAATGAAAATCTTTTTGCAACAACTGTTCAAAATAAGCTTCATTTAGAAAGATTGAGTTTATTGCATACCAAAATATGTATAACATAGAAACAATAGAAACAATTATCAGGGTAGTAGTTTGCTAAAAAAAATCTTGGCAATATCCCTTACAAAAAAAAAATTATACATCACTTACAGCAGCCTGCATTTATTCAAGCTTTCAGTGCTGTTTCTGTTACCATAACAACACTCAATAGCATAAAATAAATCTTAAACAGCCATAGAAAAGGCCACACTTGAAGATTAATAATGTAAGTAATTCTAATAAGTTGGTGGACAAAGGCTTTACAAGTTTACCAGAGCAGGGCGTACATGTGTAGCTTAAACTCCAGGGGGCAGCATGTCCCACTTCAACAGCAATGATCCTGAAGACAGTTGATCCGCCAGCAGAGAAGCATTCACACCACTGGAAATAACTGGTTTCAGACCAGCATCCCTCCAGGCTATAGATATTTAATCAAAGCAATAAACATCAGTCATGTTTTCTTACCGCCCCCGACCACTCTGTCTCCAGTGTAACAGAGAGCCATGAGAAGGAATGAGCTTTAACACTGGCAAACATGTGGCTCAACTCCAGCTGGTTTTCATTGAGCTCAGTGGAGCTCCAGGCAGCACACAGGCCACGCCACACACATTCTTGGCACCCATGCGCCAAGTCATCTGTCTATTGTAATAAAAGGTCATCCGGCTCCTCTCGCTTTGCTCCTTCTTCATAACCCTGCCTTTTTTGCAGTTGTTTTAACTCATTGGTGGTTCAGCGTCTGATGTTTTCATAAACATGGCTGTGCTTCTGAAACATAACAGACTAACATTAGACATTTGTGAGAGACTATTGTTATTTTTTTCAAAGTACAGAAATGGGTCATCCTCCTCACCTCTCTGTCTGCAGCAGAATTACGCCACCGCCTCCTTTAACAATGAAATAAGAGAAGTTTGCATACCGAACTCTGCAACATTTCATGGTATAAAATGAATCTGAGCCAACTACTGCAAAATTAAGAGTGCTTTGTATAACTTAACTTACCAAGCGCAGAAAATAACCACTGGAAGCAACAGCAAAATAATCCCTTTGACTCCCATACCAACCAAGAGGATGAAACGGTTCACTAGTAGAAAACAGTGTGAGAAATAAACCCAACAGGATCTCAGACGTTCCTCTAATGCACAAATATACTTGTACAACTGTAGTTAGAAATGTTCTGCTGTTACACTGTATAATTTTTTTATATTCAAATTCAGTTGCTGTTTAATGTTAATAGTTCTTGTATTTTCTAAACAATATTAAAAATAAGTTTTGGACTAAAATACAGATTTTTATTTGCCCACTTAATGAATAAAATTCTAGTTGTTGTGAAAGTCACCTCTTAAATCATTTTTAATCAGACTATTTGCAACAGTAAAACAATAATTCTAGTTGTGTGAGTTATAAATCATCCAGGTTATTATATGTACGCTGTAGCTTTTTTTTGGCATACTTACTGTCTGCTTTTTCCACAGTCAGCAGCACCTTAGCTGAGCTGTTTCCTCTTAGACGGTTCCTGGCCTTGCAGAAGTAGAGTCCAGTGTGGGACACCTCGACAGAGGGAAGAGACAGCACCCGTCCTGAGCCCACCTGGAGCAGGGAGCTGGAGCTGGAGACAGCCTCCCTGTACCAGGTGTAGTCGTCGGCTGCAAGGTCGACGGTGCTGTTGCAGGTCAGAGTCACACTGCTGCCCACCGTCAGGAGGCCGACAGGACTCACTTCGACAGACACATTCAATGGAAAATCTGTATTAAAAAAAAACAGTCACTGAAGTATACATTACATTATTGACTGCATTTCTGACCATTTAAAAAAATATATATATATATATATATATATATATATATAACATTTCAGGAAATATGATTCATACAAAGCTACTAGTAGCAGCAGGCTATCTTAGCTTAGCATACACAATGCTGAAGAGCTACTTTGAAGAGAACAAAACACTTCAGTAAGAAGTGAGACTTACCTTAAGAAAGACTCGTTCCAGTCAAACTCTTTATCAGTAACGCTGCAGCCTGTAAAGCTGCATCTACGATCATTCATCATCATCAGCATACTTACACCAAACATCCAGAGCCACAGGCTCTGATTGCACTGACTCCTGTCCTTTAACAGCGCATGAATAGTTCCCAGCATCCTCTTCCTGAGCCTGGAACGCTGGTTTTGTCACTGGATGACGTCCATCTTTGAGCCAAACTGTGCTGGAAAGTTCACAGGAAGTCCTACATTCAAGAGTCACAGTGTCTCCGGCTCTCACTCTCCGTGGGTTCACTCTGACTCTCAGCTCTGTACATCAGTCAGTTAAAGATACACAAAGACTGTAATGTTAAGAAAGCTGCAAACATCAAACCTAAAGAGTAACATTCAATATAGAATCACTTTACCTGTGACTGACAGATACACGGATCTTTTACTACGCCGTCCGTACCTGTCCGTGTCGAAACTGAAGTAGTAATATCCAGAGTCATTGTACTGCAGGTCATGAAGTGCCAGGCTGCAGTTGTGTTGCTGGTCACCGAGATATCTAGTGCGATTTTTATATGAGGGGAGGACCGAAAGCTTATCACGTATCCAGTTGCCATCTTTTAAATCTCCTTTGGACCACAAGGTTTGTTGAACAGTTTCCTCATCCGGGTAGTTGTATGAGCACCTGAACTCCACCGAGGATCCCTTCACAGCACAAGGATTTGGGTTTTCAAAAGTCACGTACCAAACAGTACTTACAGCTCCTGTTAACAGAACATGAAACATATCATGTAATGCATTTCATTAGATTTACTGATTTATAAGCAGAATTCAAAGAAGAACTAGAATTGCAAGCAATTATAAAGGCGTCCAAGCACGCCTGCACAACTCAGACCCGAAGCCACGTCGACCCAATCCAATCATCATCACACAAGTCAGACCTGAAGTTACACCCACCTGAGGGAAGCACCCCGGTTCACTTCACCAAACACAGACAAAAGACTATCTTCCAGTTGAATTTGAACCAGTCAGATAATGTAATGTGACATGATTGGCTGCATCTAATAAGAAAGTGAATGCCTCCTTTTCACGTTTCCCTCTTTTGTCTTCAGAAGATCTAGATATAAAATTGTCATATGTGTAGCAACACAAGACTTGTCACTGTGAGCTAAACGTGGAACCAAAGCCTTTAGGGCAACTCCCTGGATGTGTACACATACCAAAATTTTATATTGACATATTGACTCTGAAACTCATTCTTGACACAATTTTGGGATTGTCTGGTATTGCTATAGTGTTTTATCCAAAAATGTCACTCCTGGTTATATTTTTACATAATTTGTGGGCAAATTCAATTGAAATTAAAAACCCTTCTCATTCATAATTTACAGACATGGTTCAGCGAACCTTTAGTCAACAGTTTTGTCATTCTTGAGTAAAAAAGTGAGCAGGGCCTACAGCAGCAGATGCAGCTCCATGTACGCAATGTGTTGATAAAAACATTCTGGATGTGTGACTTTAAATTTTAAATAAATGTCTACTATTTCACAGAATTACCTTACATTGCCTGGGTTATGGTTAGCCTGTACACTATCTTGGGAAGACCTAGTTTCAAACCCTTGCTTCCTGATTGGCAATCCAATGTTTTATTATAATATAATATAATCAATATTTTTTCATAACGCTTTATTCGCCCGAACAAGCTCCACTCACCAAATACTGGTACTATATGCAGCCTTTGAATCATAACTCAGGGCAGAAATTCCCAACAACCAACAACCACTCAGTGTTGATTTGCAAATCACAAAAATGCAGATGCAGTGATTGAGGATGGCTCAGCCCCGATGAGCATGTCAACCATTTTGTTTTCTTGCAACTCAGAGGTTCAAATTACAAAACTGAAACTTTGAAAAAAAAAGTTGTCTGTGTAGCAAAAATTTGAATTTCTGGAAAGTACCTCGTCAAAATAAAATTATACTCCAACTCATTTATCTCATTTAATTTTGGACAGTATTTCACTCTGCAATATGAATAAAACTGATAATGACTAGACATCTATAAAACTATCCCAGATGAGTTCATTTAATTTATTTAAGAGAAAGAATGTTCGAACACAATCTTGCATTTTATCTCAAAACATAAATTAGAAAATAATTTCTCCTTACCTTGCTTCATTATCAGGAGCAGCAGCACTGCGATCATCTTCTCCACATCAACACAAAACTCAAACTTTCAAGGAAGCTTTGTGAACTCTGGATCAGACTTAATAGTTCAAAAGTGGATGTGAGAGCGGACAGTATGGCTCAGTGGGGGGAATTCACAAACCAGACCACCGGTGCACACTTCTGCAAAATGTTCAGGACGAGTGAAAACTAAAGCTCTGACACGAGCATACCAATATTTACATCTGTGTGTTGATGGGAGGGATCAGGGGCCCATGATGAGTCAGCACAATAACCTGATGTTTTACAAGAGCCGAAAATTTAAAGATAAAAAAAAAATAAGCAAATATTTGGCAACTCAGTAGTTTGTTAAACTAGCAGGAAAAGCATGCATAGTTAATGGGGAACTTGTGGTTGGCGTTTCATCATGATCATCTTTGCTGGCCTGCTTCCGTGTAACGAGGTCGCCCAGCAGCCTCGGCCTATAACAGCATGATTAAGGGTTGGTTCAGGTCTACCTGAGCCAGCCCTAACTATAGGCTTTATCAAAAAGGAACGTTTTGAGTCTAATCTTAAAGCTAGAGAGGGTTTCTGCCCCTCCAACACAAACTGGGAGCTGGTTCCACAGGAGAGGAGCCTGAAAACTGAAGGCTCCGCCTCCCATTCTACTTCTGTAAACTCGAGGAACCACAAGCAGACCAGCGTACTGAGAGAGAAGTGCTCTGCTAGGATTATATGGTTCTATAAGATCTCTAAGATATGATGGAGCCTGGTCATGTAGAGCTTTGTAAGTCATCAAGAGAATTTTAAATTCTATTCTTGATTTCACAGGAAGCCAGTGAAGAGAAGCTAAAACTGGAGAAATATGATCTCTCTTGCGAAATCCCGTCAGTACTCTTGATGCAGCCTTTTGGGTGAGTGACAGATGTCCTGGCCTCAACCCTGGGATGTCAGGTTTTAGGGCTGTTAAGAGACATGGCCATGTTTCTAGAAAGAAGAGCTGCACCATCCAAAGTAGGATGGATGCCGTCTCTCCGGATCAGACCAGGTTTTCCCCAGAAAGTATTCCAATCGTCAATGAAGCCCACATTGTTAGTGGGACACCACCTCGACAACCAGCGGTGAAGTGAAGACGTACGGCTAAACGTATCATCACTGGTCCGGGTAGGAAGGGGTCCAGAGAAAACTACGGAGTCCGACATAGTTTTTGCAAAGTTGCACATCAGTGTGTCAGCATTGTTATTGCGAGCATGTTAGCATGTTGTTGTTCGCATTTAGCACCTGAGTAGAGTCTCACAGCGCTGCAATCATAAGTATACTCTTACAATCAAGCAGAAGCCAAACTCTCAATCTCTAATACTAAACACAAACACCAAATAGCACAGAGCATTCATATAAAAAGGGCAAGTACTTGATGAAAAAGAGATGTAACTTCAGTCTGCTGTGAAGGCAGCAGGTCGACCTATTGCTCCTTCAGACAGAAGGAACTTATTTGAAAGTAAAATCTTTTGACCCAAGTATAAAAATCTCATTCTCAAAGATTGACAGATGGAAAGTAAATAAAAAAGGAGGATGAATGAGGAAGAGAACAGATGTGTGTGTGTGTGTGTGTGTGTGTGTGTGTGTGTGTGTGTGTGTGTGTGTGTGTGTGTGTGTGTGTGTGTGTGTGTGTGTGTGTGTGTGTGTGTGTGTGTGTGTGTGTGTGTGTGTGTGTGTGTGTGTGTGTGTGTGTGAATAGAGCAGCATAAACATAGCCAACATGTTTTCCAACCTGATATTTTGGGCTCAGGCCGTACCTGCTCAACCTGTTTATAAATCTTTACAGAATGTTCATTTTCCTTCAGGTGCCTTGTTCTGAACTTCCTGTCTGGTCAGAGAGGGAGGATGCTGAAAGACAGAAGGGGAGGGAGCAGTGAGCAGAGAAAGTCTCCTCATTGTTTAGGGACACTTGGACAGTTCAGCTCTGATAAGCTGAGACATCTGAGAAGTTAATTTGAACAATAAATAGGAGTTATTTTCTACGGAGAACCATCATAGTCTACAATTAAGGGAACTGCCTGCAGATCTGCTGGGGAATTTCTACTTCATTTTGTGGTTTGTATGACAGATCAGTTCCATTGTACGCTAAATCTCATATTTTAAAAATAAGACAAACTGATATTTGTGGACAAAGAACTGAAATACTCATTTCATTTGAAAAATCTGCATTTCACAGAAAGTAGACAAACAGTTCAGCAAACAAATTGAGTGAGCTATATTTATATATGAAAGCGTGAGAGGCATTTGAATTGTCTAAATGACAGTGTGACATAATACTTATTGCACAAAAGGCAATTTTATATAAAAAATAATGATAGAGGGGATAAAATACAATACAGTTTTACTTGTATTATTTTTATAACACTGCTGTTGTATCCAGCTTGAAATGTGAAATGTTACATTTTGACTTGTATATGAGTAAATTTCAATGCTTCCTGACGTACAAGTCTGAAACCTTAAATCAGTAAAATGTTCTATAACCAAATAAGCATTTTCACAATTAAACTATTTGTAAAATCATATAATTTTAGAGCTGCTAAACTGCTTGGTCAAAATACTCTCATCCAGTTGATTGTTGCTTTGATTTATTTGCTACAAGAGTGCTTTCTCAATTCTCTTAGTTTGCTATCTCCCTTATAACACTGACCGTTCAACCATACAAACCAGCTGCACACTGTAATGTCACTTCAGATCAAATAACAATTTGACTGGTTAGCTGCCCACAAGATCTCGTGTACTATTGTGTTTATTAAATTCCTTTATTGTTGTATAAAAAGTTATGTTGTTCAAATTTTCCAGATTGACTGATGGAATAAGAGTCACTGTTTGGAGCTAGAGTGGAGAAGAATAGCAAAGAAGACATGAGGAAGAAGAGGAAGGACTCACATATCTTCTTGTTGTTTCTGGCTGTGCTCCAAATGAGCACACCCTCCACAGGTAGCAAACCACATCCATGATTTCGAAATAAAAGCCAATACTTATTTACTTTGAAAACATTACATTCTAAACTGAAGACATCCACAAGTTGTTGTGTATAGAGAAGTCTTAGCTTGAATAGAGAACTATATGATTATTGTTAAACGGATCACTGCAGGAGGCAGAAAGGTCTGTAAAGACACTTTCAGTATAATGTTAGCACTGAAGGATTTTTATATCACAACTTCCTCATTCATCTGTTGTCAATCTTCCCAGCCCTGTAAGAAAATCATGCAGGGAGAAGCCTGTTTTCCAGTCTTTATATTATTCAAATGTTAGAGTGAGTCACTTTGCTTAAGGTCTCAGGTAGCATTCAGTTTGGAACTGACAATATACGACAAGGGTGGGTGGATATTTGCTATTTATATAACAACAACTCAACAATTATCTGACCATGAAACAGTTTGTTTGTTTCTTTTCTTTAATAATGAGCCGCATCCCACTTCAGTTCTACCAAATGAGAAATTATTTAGTATCTTTCACCAGAATATGTGATTTATGAATATATTCTGTATATTGTATATGTTGTGCGTTTTGATTTTATTCAATTATTCTCTCTGCCTTCGTTTACTCCATCTTCCCTATCACAATCTCTCACACATACAACCACCACCCTTTCCCTTCTCCAGCTCAAAACACCACCACCACCTCAGCCTCGAACCCTGCAGCTCTCAGTTACCGCACACGTCCAGCTGATGTCACAGTGGAGGTGGGAGAATCTGCAGTGTTTCGCTGTGGAGTGCCTGAAGCATCTCCAAACCTCACCTTCACCCTCTACGGGAGCCACGGCAACTACAGCCTCACTTGCCCTCAGGGCTTTGTGGAAGATATCCCCCAGGTGAGGCGGTGATCATCGTCTGACTTTTTATTCAGTTGTTTTCTTACTCATTACTTTCTCTTGGAAGTTTTTCCATCTTGCATCATATTTCTGCTAAACCAGCAGCGACCTGAAGCACGGTTATGGGCTCTGGCTTTGTTTATGGCTTAGAACAAGTGTTATGACCCGATGGAAGAAGGAGGCAACATAAAGCCAGGTGTAATTGGTAAACCAAAGTTATTAACAAAAGGAGGAATTAAAAGTAGCTCAAACGGTAAACTAAAAGGGGAAACAGGGCATATACCAATGTACAGGTGATTAACAGAAGTATCACATGTATGAACTGAATGTTTTGCTGATCACTAAAGATGGTCCAGAAATCCAAGACTAGATTTGATCAGGAGTTCTGCCCATTTCATTTCTCAGACGTGCAGTATTGAAACTAAACTTGTCATTTCTTAAACTCATGTTTCCACATCAGCCAGGGCTGAGTCTTATTAGAATTTTGTTCAGTAAAGTATGAAGACAGTAAAAGTATGAAGACAATATTTAATATCTTAAATCTATGACCAATGTCCACTTGTTGCTCTGCCAAATGCTAATGCCTTCGCTGACATATTGACCACCATTCATGTGCAGACTCACAGGGCGCTGGAACCTGTCCCAGCTCACATTATGCTTCTATTATTTTGTCTCGCTCTCTCTTTCTCACCTTTCTTCACTGCTGAACTCTTTTCCTGGCTGTGACTCTCTCCTCAGGCTCTCTATGGAAGCTGTGACATGAAGAGAGGAGAGTCGGTGGCTGTGTGGACCCTCAGGGGAACCTCTTTCTCTGACAACGGCACAAGAGTCATCTGTCAGCAGCCTAAGAATCCCAACGCACCTGCTGCCGTCCTGCATGTTTATGGTGATTAAAATATAACTGCCTACATTGCCTAACATTGTCTTTTTAGAATTTGGCTGCGAAAATCAAAAATGAAATTGAAAATCACAACTTTTGTGGTTCTCACCTGTCAACATGATACTACAACTGCCTTTTCACTGTACAAGTTGCTAGTTTAATTCATTTAAGGAGGCCCTCACCTCGTCTCTGTCCTTCAGATAACGGCACCAGCAGTGCCATTCTCATTGGATGTGTCATCGGGGGTTTCTTCGGCATCCTGTTGGTGTTTGGTTTATCATTTGCCATGCTGCAAAGATCTGAGACCCTCCAGAAATGCTTCAGTGAGTAGTGTCTCAATTCACTGGTGTAAAAAGACAGAATTAATACACTGAATATAGAGAACTGATCAGTAATACATGATAACTGTGCTTTCAGGGGGGAAGGAAACAGAAGATGACATGGCCACAATAGTAACAAAAGACTAAAAGAAGACATGACGACAACACTTTGTAAGAGATAATAATATTGCTGCATTAATTATGTCCAGAAGAGGATTGAACTTTTCCTATTTTTAAGTTTTAAACCAATCGGACTGGCGTGATAGCTGGATAATGTCTAAAATGTTTGAATGTTAGGTAACTACACTTTCACAGTTTGTCCACTTGAGGGAAGGACTTACTGTGACGCCCACAAGACGCTTAGTTTCACCTCCAAAGAACGACTGTAAATAACAAAGTCTAAAATAACATCAGAACATGTTGCAATTGTATAATTTTGTTTTGGATTTAGCCAATGAAATGAGTTACAGGCCGCATTGATGTCACGCTAAGTGTTTGTACATATTTGCATTGTTAAGTAAATTGTCCAAAGCTAAAGTAGCTCTTGGTTATACAGTCACCAAATGTCAACATGTATTTATGTTGTCATTTGTTGGTTTATGTTGTTTGTTGTTTATGCACACTATTTTTCCCTTAAATTTTGTTTATATATTCATATCATTACATTAAGAATTTCTTATTGTCCTGCTGTCTGCTCACATGCGCATGAAATACATTTGCAAATTGGCACTTGCTCTAAGTGTGCAGCCTACAACCAAATTAAAGTGATGTAAGTAAAAACAAAAGCTGAGTAAACTTTAATGCTGTGTCGTTTTCCTTCCTCTAGATATGTTGTTTGAATCACTGTGCAATCTTATTTGATGTCACTCAATTATACATTTAATCAGTATGTATCATTAGGTCATCATATACTGTACCTACTTTCAATCATTTGTAGGTTTTTGTTGTATTCAGGTCCACAAAAAGGTACTCAAAAAAGTGTATTATACCTGCAAGGACATAACAATTATTCAGTCTATGTTTATATGCACATATATTTGAGTTACATTAATTACTTCAACTGGCTGGCTGAAAGAAGACACTTTCTGAATATGCAGTATGTGTAAGTGTTAATGATATTATACAGCAGCACCTGAAAGACAGAGAGTACATACCAAAGAAAAATATGTAGCTCTGAGGCATGTGTGACCACATGTCTTATGCTTCCCCCTGGTGGTGAAAACATGACATATCCGCTTGTACTATGCCTGACCAAAACCTCCAGTCTTTTAACGGTGTTGACCTTTATCCTTCTGCCTTTATGCTGTTTACGAAATCATCTACTTAAAGATGCTGTAAAGCAAATTCCAAGATTTGTTTCTCAGTACATTATATACGTGTGAAATGAGTTGCTGGAAGCATGTGCAAAGCTTTTAAAGTTTGTCGCACTGAAATGTGGAGTTAGACCGTGAAACAGTTTCTCATCTGTCTTCAGCTCAGGTTTTTTTTAGGCGGGGCTAAAACCTAACCTATCTACGTCACAACTACCTATCTACGTCAGATCACAGCTGGTTTATATAACCTTCTGCATGGCTCCTCCTCTCACAAGGTGAAACGCTATAAAATCCTGGAGCTCATTTGCATAGAGGTCATCCCACTCGACTTCAGCTGCTACTCAGATTGTTATTGTACATCAGCTAGCTGCTACAGGACGTCTCCCTCCACCCGCAAGTTCATCTTTCCTGGAAGCAAGAACCTCCAAAGCAGCACTGCATCGCTGTTTAAATGGAAGAAAAAAAGAGGTGGATTGGTTTCGTGAAGAGCCTCGCTAAAGGAGACCGTAGGATTAACACCAACAGCCACGTCTGCAGGGACCATTTCACGACAGATAGTTTCAACTTGGACCGGAGACGGACGGAGTTCACGGACGCATCGCTTCTCCTTTTACTCGGTGTAGAATAACTTTATTTTGGTGAAATGGGAGCTAACGTGCTAAGTAGCTTCTATTGAGCTCGTAGCCGAGTTCAGAGGAAAATGCTCCGATAACCGCGGATTGTTTTATGCGTCTCAATATAGCTCCGATAAGGAACTATAATATATGTAACTCTGTATTTTACATGTCGGGGTGATGGTGAACATGGACCAGAGGAGATCTTGTCCTCACATTAATGAGGGTTGTTGTTTTTGTACTCCGGTGTAACGTTACGATCAGCGACCCTCTCGGTTACATGTACCGGTACCGGTCCGGATAAACAAGCCCGACTACATGTGCAGGAGGCTGCAGAGAGCAGGAGGAGGAGGAGGAGGAGGAGGAGGACATCAGTGGAAGAGAAAGACTGTTGGCTCGACCTGAGCAGGTTCAAAGTTTGAATTGACGTGATGTAATGAATTAACATGTGATGTGATGCAGCGTTGTTCATGTTGCAGTCGTTACAGAACTAAATCAACTCCTCCGCTCTTATTATCTCCACTATTGTAATGCAGGTACATTAGAAGTAGTTGGAGACTCACTGTCTGCTGTCTCTGGTGTCCAGTTTGACTCCTGTGTTACAGCTCAGGGGGACAAGCTGGATTGCATCTGTATGTTTCACTCATTGGACAAATAAATTCTGATTCTATTCTGTTTTCCCAAAGCAGGCTGCTCCGTCCACCAGAGACAGAGTACCAGTGGGACATCATGCATAAAGTCACAGAGAGGTTGGATGTCAGACGGACCGCTGAGTGGGGAAAAGAACTGCAGCCACAGGACTGTCACACCTCCAGCGAGTGGGTGGAGCTTCAGCTCCTTCAGGACACGCCCCCTCAGTCTCAGAGCAGAGATGACTGATGATTTTCTCACTATTTCAAAGCCTAATTTAACAAACTTGTCTGTTTTTTTTCATTCAAATTTGGATGGGTAGTTAACAACCCATACGTCTGCGGTGTGATGAACTTAAAACTCATTTTCATTTCTACTTTACAGCATCTTTAAAGTATTAAAGACGTTTTAATGTTCTTACTCATCTCCCTAAATTCAAAGAAATAATGTTTTTTTTTGCCGCTCATATTACTAAACACAGTTGCTCACACAATCTTTAGGATTTTATATCAGAATTCAATTAATAGAGCGTTACACAATATAATACTATGGCTGTGGTCTGCACTTCTTTGACTATGTGTTGTGACACCTGATGGAGCAACACGGACAGCCAGACAGAGAGAGAAGACACACACACACACACACACACACACACACACACACACACACACACACACACACACACACACACACACACACACACACACACACACACACAGCAGGAGAGATTTCTCCCTCGTCTTTTATTTGATACAATAGAGGTGGTTTGGAGCAAAGTGTTGATTCAGCTGCTCATCTACTCCTCAGTTCACTCTTTCATGATTTTTCTTTGTATTCTACAAATCTCAATGAAAACTGTTAGTCGTTGGTGTTACCATGACAGAACATGAAATGAGAAAATAATGTGATGTATTTCAGGGTCAGCCAGGTCATGTTTGCTCCTGACTCAGGTCTTTGCTATGGCTGGAAGAAAAGACCAAACTTGTAACTCTGTCTAAATACACAACACTTGTCATGTGATCAGAAACTGGCACAGCTCTACATTCTTGAGTTTCCAAATATGACTCGGCAAGTGACTAGATTATAACAATGACTGTTTCCCCATGCAAATCATGTTGTACATTATAATGTAGTTTTGAGGGAATATCATTATCTTTATTTGCTTTAACTGCAAGTTTAATTTGTGTCACATCTCTCCAGATGTCGTTGGAGACATTTTTATCTGCTGACTGACTGAGTTCCTTCTACTCACTGCTGTGTGAGCTAACCTGTTCTTGGACCTTTAGTTTTACTGTTTATGGACAAACACCCTGAAATACCACCATAACAGAGAGCGTGTGTGTGTGTGTGTGTGTGTGTGTGTGTGTGTGTGTGTGTGTGTGTGTGTGTGTGTGTGTGTGTGTGTGTGTGTGTGTGTGTGTGTGTGTGTGTGTGTGTGTGTGTGTCCAATGATAACCTACATTGTTCAGTGTGTGTTCTCAAGATGACCTTTAACAATGTCAATCCAACAATCTAACTTGCCACATCAAACCTACCTGAGGAAACAACTGTTAAACTTTTTACAAATTAAGTTAAAGGATAAAAAAAAAAAGGATCCTACTTGTAGTGAAACAGATGATCAGTTCTACAACTTTTAGAATCACTTTAACTGCCCTACAAGTGACCTCTACTTTTCCACATCCATGGTGGAGAGCAGCTCTTTAAATCCTCCAAGCAAAAAGGAGACTGATATTGAATTTCTTGTTCTGAAGTTTAAAAGAGCTTTCCTTAAAAATAGGTAAATTCAGAAATGCCAGATTATATTGAAGTAAACAACACTGCTGAATCTTTCGTTCCACTCAGGAGTTTGTTTGCCTGCCCGCACTGGTTCAGGAAAAGCAATAGGTTATATCATACTTTATAGTAAAACACTAATGTTGCATTGTAGTTCATTAATGTGGACAAGAGGGTGTGTTGCTGAGGAAAACTCTCTGCCAGAACTAAATATTGTGATTTTCTAAAGCAATGTTTGCACATATGAAACATCTCATATCCTACATTTGCTGTGTGTCCTCTTTATGCTCTCCAGGTCCTCTAACTATCAAAGACAATGTCAGGGAACAAAGTGACCTTTACTCAACCTCACTTCCAATGATGCAGGTACTTTAGACAGACACACAGAAACAGAGAAGTTTTAGAGCTCCTCACTTTTTCCCCTTTTGGAATTAATATAAATAAAGTTTAAAAAAAATCTGTTTGAGGTATTTATTTATAATTTTAACAAAAAACCCACCTGATCACAGTCTTTATGGGAGAAATTAGTAAAGTAATACAACGTGAGTGTATAAGCTGCTGTAAATGTTGTCTTATTCTCTGCTCTGTTGTCACCAACTGTTCTTCTATCTGCTGTTAAATTACTGTATTATCACTCACACACACACACACACACACACACACACACACACACACACACACACACACACACACACACACACACACACACACAATCACACACACTCACTTTGAACTATCTGTTTGAGTGTCTCTCTCTGTGCTTATCATTTGTTAAGAGACTGTTACGTGCCTCGGCTTTTTTCAGTGTGTGAAAGAAGAAGGTATAAATAGTCACATCACCACTGTGACCCAACGCACGCGCATATATCTGCACACATGTATTGAATGTAGGGGTCACACCAGCAAATCTACACAGATATACACCAACATGCAGTAGCCTATATTATGGGATGTTCAGAAACATAATGGCAATTACCAGATGTAATGTTCACCTGTTTATCTGTGTGGGCATTAAATCAGTTAAAATGAAATCAAAAGTTAGGAGTCCTGAGGAAACAATAAAAAATCTCTACGTCCTGTCCAGGTGTAGTCAAAGGAAAACGCCTGTCAACCGTCAGACCAACCCAGTGCTCAGCAGGGTGAGGAGCTCTGGGGGATACCTGGACACCTGACAGCCTCAGAAGAACAACAAAGTGAGCCGATGGCATGTGAGCAGAAATAAAAAGAAAAAAGGAGAGAAATAATCCACTGTACAACACACTCCGAATTGAGACAAAATTTAATTTTATCATTCTCTGTTTTTTACTCTTGATATTTCCTTGACTGTTATCTCCTCTGGTCTTGCAGAGAGGCAGTACATGAATCTGATTTTATTACTTTGATATGTTGTTTAAACATGGTGCAAAGGCTTACTGTTGTATCAAAACAGACTTCGTGGTAAATCACAGGAAGCCGATTTAATGTCAAAAGATTAATGTGAAGATAATTAGTGTTAGATTAAAACTGTAAGAAGTGTGTATACAACTCTACACATACACTTCAACACTGCAGCCTGACAATTTACAAAGGGCTTTGACTGCTATGCACACACACACACGTACGTTGATGTTTATGGTATAACATCACCACTGGCCTCCGATACCCAGCAGCCATCTCACATTCACATTGGACACGTGCACACACAAATGTTTATATCCCAAATAAAGAGGAGGAGCGGGTCATACTTACTCAGGTAAAATAGAAAAGACACGCTTTTAACCTGGCAGTGTCCTGGAACATTCACACTCTGCTCTTAAACCGACGGCTCAGGTAAGCACAAGTAGGGTGGAGCGAGGCAGGTTGGGAGTCAGGATGTCGGGGTCAAGGTCACTTGGTTCATTTATTAGTTATTCACAGTTTGGGCTACCGAGGACAGACAGAAATGTGTGCGGCATATGAATTTTTTTTTACTAAAACAAATGCTTTGAAATCACAGGAGATTTTGATGAAAGACAATCAAATAGCAAATAATTTTGCAATGATAGCTGATATTTCACAATTTTTGAATTATTCCTTTACTTGCATATTTATGACATGAGCAACATGACCCACAGTGGTCTTATGTCTGGCATTCCTGTCTTTTGATTTATCTGTTTGGAAGACAGCTGTCCAGGAGCAGGGACTTTGTTAACACAGTTAAGAATAGAGTGGACGATGAATGAACCTCAGTGAGATGTTAAGGGCTCTGAAATGTAAAAGTTGTAATAACAACAACTAAAAGGAATGAAATCTACTGATTCCGTAAAACTCGGCTCCATTCTGTGTGTTGCTGTTGTGTTGTCTGAGAAGTGGCGTCTCAGACATTTGAAAGACAAAGGCCTGGTTGGCCTTGACTGATGTAATGCCAGCTGATAGTGTAGTTTAAGAACAAGTCACGCTGGAAGTAACAGAAGTGATGACGATCATAGCTTTCTGAATTATCTTTGTTTGCATTTAATGAACATTTCTTGAAAAGCTTGTGCACTCTGTGACTCTCTGCCAGAATTTGCATGTTGAACAGTTTGAAATCTAAAAGCCGGTATTTGATCTTCCTCCCAGACATAACAAACATTCTTTAAAAGCACAAGGTGTCTTTTGCCTTTTTCTAAGCCCACCATGATTTGCTATGCATGGTTTCAATAGCAGAAAGGGTTGTTAAAAATCCAACCGCTGACTTGGAGTCAAACTACGTTAAGCCGAGGAGGAGCAGAGCAAACAGGGGAGGAAAAATGCAAAACTTCCCAAATGCTGCGAATGTTTCCCAACTCAAGGCGTCCAATGTCAGTTCAAGGTGACAGGGAGGTTGCTAAAAAGTCATTTTACTTGCCAAAAGGAGAATGACGTGCTAAATAATGAGCTACAGTGAGTGTTTTTAAAAGATTAAAGGACAAACAGTTGGCTTTTGTTTATCTGCAATGACCTCCAAAAATTGTTTTGTAATAATATACAAAGGTCAAATTGACATTGGTGCATGGCCATTTTAACAATAACACTTATACTATGATGATGCACATATATTTACTCTGGAATGCATTTCACTAAAACTGTAAATCTTGTTTATATCTCTGAAAAGCTTTTTTCTTCTATGTGAATACTACATGAGACGTAACTTTATAAAGTCACAAAGAGCATCACAGGTTTTGACATGACAGTGTTTGACCGGGTGCAACGAAGATTTCTGTAGCTGAGTGCGGGCTGAAGGAAAGTTGTCAGGAGACCTGCTGGGTTTCGCCCCATAACAAAAAATGATCCACTGTTTACTCTCCAAACACCCAGAATGCATCCCTGCCGGCGAAACACTGACCTCTCGCACCACAAGGACGTTCCTCCTGAGGAGAGAGGGCGAAGTGTGCGCTGGGTGTGCGCATGTTTGTGAGAAATGGGGGAAAAGTGATGGGAAAAATGTCTCACAATCATCTTCTCTCTGTGTTTATCTATCTGGCTCAGCTGTGTTGAAGATGGGACATCTCACTCTTGTGACTGTAATGGCAGGTAAATAAAAGTAACAACAGACACCGTACAAATATAAAAACATGTTTTAGGAGAAAAAATCCCATCATTTCTCATTTCTTTAAAAATGCCGACTATGCACAGTAGGAGACCACTGGCTGTTTCAGGACAAATCCCACTTTCTAAAATGTTATCTGTTTTACTTTTTTGCAGTGCTGTTCACCCTTTTCATGGAAACTGAAGCAAGTGAGGCCAAAACTCTTCCTCCTCTTAATCTTGTCATGAGACTGGTTTGATGTGGAACTGGTTTGTGAATAAACCTTCTTCTTCTCCACAACAAACGCTTATTTTCTGCAGCATTGGGCAAAACTTTTGAGTGTGAAACTGTTTGCAGAAGATCATTAAAGATGAGACAGAACCTTAAAACCTCAGTTTGTTCACTTTTTACATTAACAACTGGTTATAATATATCACAAAGCCAGGTTTTTAGTTGCCATGCCGCCAGTCGTTAGGGCTGAATTTACTGAAGTGAGTCTCTGCCACTTTGTGATGTGATTGTTTAAAGTTTGTCACTAATTTTGCTTGTCTCTTTTCTTATGTCTCCTCATGTTGTTGGGTCTGCAGATCCATTTATTTACAGTAAGTGCTCTTATTTCCTACAATCTACAATTTGCAGTCTATTATCCCACAAGAACAAACACGATTATAGTGCAGTATTTATTCACTCAGATTATTGAAACATGTACAAAACAGATTACCAATATGCCAATGTGATTTGTTGAAAATTAAGGCATCTGTCTTTCAAGATCATATATAATTCTCCTATTAATTTTTGGATATGTTTTCTTTTGAATTGACCTCTACCATTACTATCTAACAGACTATGACAGGCTACGAATCGGAGGCCTGATCTGTGCCTGCTTGTTGGTGGCAGGAGGTATCAGCGTTGTACTTTGTAAGTGTTGCAGTCACAGAAAAATACGCCTGTGTACCTGAGAAAAAGTGGTTTACTGTAGCTGAGCTGAGATTGAACACCTCCTCGTTTGTCTCCACAGATAACAGGTGCTCCGGGAACAACAAGTAAGGCTTTTTTATTCATTTTGAACTCCTGATAATTGCTGTGTGTTTCTAAATTTAAACATGTGACTCCCTCTTATTCTCTCTTTATCTCTTTCTTCCCACACTGCCATGTTACCTGCCGCTCCTCCCTCCTCTCTCACCTTTTAGAAAAGGCGAAGATGACAACAGTGAAATCTGATATCGTTCCTGACAAACCGGTTTCGTCCAGGAGGAAGAGCTGACAGGCGAGGGGAGGAGAGATCGGGTGCGTGGAGAGGGGTTGAGAGCGAACACACCTGGTCAGATGGTTATTCGTGTACAGACCTGTGCAAAGATTTTATTTTCAAATGAAGTGCTGTTGAAATTGGACATCATCTTGAAGCAGCATGACCTCATAGATTGACTTGTGATGCAGTGAGATAAAATAAATGAAGCCCCGCCCTCGTGTTTTCAAAATGCATTCAGTGTGTTCAGATCTGTCCTGATATGTAAGTCAACTATTTCGACAAATATGTGTATGCCTGTACACATGGAGCTGTGCAACATATACAGCGTGTCTGAAATCTGCTGCTTAGTTTAGTTGTTGCTATAATGTCGCATATAGCTTCTGAGATGGTGCATTATAGGGATTGCAATGTCCTTGTTAGCTTCATTTCCTCCTGTATATTGTAGGATTTGCTGTCTGATTAACTGCAGAGTTTAATCATCCATGTGCTCAAACTATTGAAAGAATTAGAGAAAACATAACAACCTGTTGCAAACTGTTGCACATCCTAATATAAAATAAAAGTCATTATCCCAAACAAGAAGAATTAAGATTTAAGCGTTGTTTTTCATAGTTATATGCAGCAGATCGAATCAATTTGATATAAATTAGTTGATCTCCGTAACTGAAAAGGGCAGCTATTGATCTCCAACAGTTTACCTTAAGCTCCTTTATTATAGCTTCTATAAAGTGACTACACTCCATCTTTATGACAGCGATGTTGTCGTTTTGTTGTTCCTCTAACTGCTCATGTCCGGTAACTTCCATGAGAGAGTCGAGGTGTCGCAGCCCATCCCGACAAACTTCGACGTCTTCGTTCCCGACAAGCAAACATGAATGAATCCTCCTCTCCTCCTGTCTGTTTGAGCTGACTCTGGATCAGCCTTCCACGCCCCGCTCCTCGCCATCCGCCTCCAATCCTCTCAGCCAGAAACCGACCCGGGATCAGGACACAGCAACAAAGCTGTAGCGTTTTCAAAACTCTGCCTCCCCCCCTTTTTTTTTTTTTTCTTTCTATTTTTTTTCCCCTAAAACCGAGCCAACCTGTTGAGTGTCACGGCGGTGCAGGCGGGGTGTTGGCGCACAGAGCTGAGAGAAGCTGCTGCTCCTTGACTCGCGTGTCCGTCCGCTCGTGAGACATTTCCTCGTGTTTGTCGCTGCTGAGAAACAACGTGCCAGAGGTGGGTGAGTGTTGAACAAAGAAATTAGCTCACGTTTCAAACAGCTTTGTCCCTCAAAATGTTTCCTTCCGCGGCGGAAATTTGTTAATGAAGCCTGAAGTGTGATTTCTCAGTCACGTCAAATAGTTTTAAGCTCTTCTTCGGCTAATTTCAAACACACTGTCACATTTTAAACTGGCTTTTACTTTCTAAACAAGTTTGTTTGCGAAGAAAAACTCGTGCAAAATCACTGTGTTTCTTATTGTGTTACCGGCTCATTTAAAACTATTCAAGACTCGAATATAATCAGTAAGGGATATATTTCCACAGAAAAGTGCATCATGGGTTGTTTTTTTTTGGTTTGTTTGGTTGTTTTTTTTAAAAAGTACAATAAAAACATACGCATGTATAATATCTAGCTCATGTCTTCCCAACTGAACGGGACGCGCCCAACGGCGCAGATGTGCGTAATGGCTGCTATTTTGTGTTTCCACCTTTGGTCCTTGTTTAAACCCACCATATAAGAGGAAAACCTAGAACTATCCCAGATCTAAATAAATAGACCTGGCATTAAAATAATAGGAATACGAATTTATTCAGTCCCATGTATCAACAGTTGGGAGACATTTTAACCCTCAAGACCCAACATCCTGTCAATGAAGACATCCCACTGGGGAATCTTTGATGCGGTCAAACTACTACACGCTGCGCGCGTGTGTGCGCGTGCGCGCGTGTGAGAAAAGGCCACCTGATAAGAGCAGTAGTGGCAACACTCTGCTATGTGCCACCGGGACAAGGACAGGAGTTGTCAAATTTAGCTCTGCAGCCTACAGGAAAGGAGGACAAGGAGGATTGTTGGATCAATCAGCTGCTTATTAGCTACTAACAGTATGTTTATGAAAGTATGTGGAAAATAGGGCATTTGCAGTGGTTGAATTAGGCGTCTTGTCAAGTGATTTAATTAATAAATTGCTCATCAACTAATCAACTACAACTTTTAACTGTAATTAATGGAGCCTATATATACTAAGGTGTTCGGAAAAAGGCCACGGACAGATAACTGATATCAGAGGACAGAGACTCATAAACGGTTGAAACTAGGAGTGGGCGACGATATGGCTCTAAAATAATACCACAGTATTTCTTTGATGACAAATATTCTTGAGGATATGACAAACTACTGCAAATTGTTGATTATTCGTTTCAGCGTTGTAGAGAGAAAGAGAGATTCAGACTCTATAAATGTTGTTTCTTTCAGCCATGCTTGTTGTTGCTGTGTGTAAGTTGCACGGTATGACGTGAGCAAGTCAGAATATTTCCATTATCACAATATGAATTTTTTGAATCACATAAAAAAAAGTATACAATTTTTATTGTGAACAATTCGATATGGCACACGCATAGTTAAACAATCTTTGTTTTACATTAGGAGTGTGTATCTGCGAGCTATGGTTGCAGATACACACTGTTCTGGTTAAAGAGGAAGATTTCAGTCATAAAGCACAAGAATTCAAACCTTACACAGTTAAAATCATTTGACAGTCCAGATGTTGTGATTTGAACAGAGGGCTCTCCCGTTATCATCGTGCTCCAAATAAGGGCTGCAATTAACAATTATTGACATTGTCCATTCATCTGTTGGTTATTTTTTTATTCATCACTTATTTGATTAATGTTTGGAAATGGTGAAAAATGTCGACAGCTGTTTCCCAAAGCTGAATGTGCCATCTAAAATGTTTTGTTTAGTCCAGATAAAGAACCAGAAGATACAGGTTTTTTTTTAATCAATAGTTTATTATCATAGAGGACTAAAGAAACCAGAAAATATTCACATTTAAGAAGCTGGAATCAGAGAACTTTTTTACAGACAAAATTCCTCTCGATCTACTATAATTTATTTGTTGGATCCAAAGCCAACATGCGCTGTGGAAAGCTTTCTGCAACTTTCTCCAAACAGATAAACTCCTCCTCTGTTGTGATTTGTAAAAAGTCTGAATCAGGGCTCATGTGGGTTCACCAGACAAATACAAGAGGAAGAGAAATATAGTTAAAGTGAAGGACCTGATGTAACAGTCCAGAGACAATGAGGAGAGAGGACACAACGGGCTCTTAAAATGGCTGTTAACGCCACTCATGTAGTCACAAGACTTCATGAAAGAAAAGAAAAGCGAGGACAGGGAGGTTGAAGTGTCAGAGATAGAGAAGGTGAAAGATGGAGTCTGTATCGGGTGTGAGACAGACTTAGCTGTTTGTCCTCACAGGATCACAGATCTTTTAACAAAAAAAGAAAAGAGGAGCGACTCTGGAAACGGTCTGAAAGGATGGAGGAGGGGAACGCAAAGCGCTGTTTCTTCTCACCTTTCCTCACATCGCTTTGGTGACTCACAAATTTAGAAACCTCAACGAGGAGGCAATGAATTGATATCAGACATGTGACCTTCAGCGCTCTCCATATGCAACCACAAAGCTTTGACTCGGCTCGGCAGAGGCAAGGCGAATCATTTTTAATTCATTATTAAAAATCTGAACATATTCAGGTTTAATACAAAGTGTGCCAGAGCAGCTGTTGGTAAACACTTGAATTATTAATCATTTCTGGATGGAAGCTGAGAAGAATGATGTAAATGTGCTGTTGTCCTTTTGGTCCTGTAACTTCAGAGGAGCATGTCTTGTGTTGCTCCTCTCTCCCTGTTGGACTTGTGGTTACCATGTGTGAGTCACGGCTCCAGTATGTCCCCCTCCCTCTTGGCCTCTGTCTGTCTCCGTGTCCCTCCTCTTTCCCAACCACACTCTCCCTCCTCTCCCTGCCTTCCTCCCTCGTTCCCTGAGGCTGCCACCCCTCTTCCTCATACACGCCCTCTCTTGTACTCTCTGTTTTTTTATAAACTTTATTGACTTTCCTCTCCTTTTTCACCCCTCTTTCTCTTTATTCACCACTGACCCCCCCCTCCCACCCTCCGTGTCACTTCCTTTATCTCTGTTGCTTAATTGTTTCTCTTTACATCATCTTTGTTTAGTATCACTTAGCTGGCTGCTGTTGCATATTTCAGGAATACATTTGAGGTTACATTTCTGGGCATTCAGTTCAAGAGAAACTTCTTGTACTGTGGTTGTAAAATTACAAATTCCTGAGTGAAAGAGAAGGAGGTTCATCTCTGTCTCAGCTGAGTGAAAACAAATTCCTTGTCACAGAGCACGACACACACCAACACTGTTCACTTTTCTCTGTGCGTGTGCGTGTGTGTGTGTGTGTGTGTGTGTGTACATGCTGGAATGCATCGCTTCTAATTTAGGAATAAAAAATGCCCCTGAGAATAGGCAGCTGTCTTTGTAGTGCAGCACAGGAACACAAACACACCCATGTCCAGCGTTCAAACAGGTGGGTGGGGGAGAGTCGGCTAAATAGAAACAGTCAAACATGCCTACATGCTGCACACACCACATTTAACAACACACAGAGTACTGGAAGCAGAAATCTAGCCTGTGATATGCAGACTTGTACGTATACAAACACACCGCGTAGAATACATACGTGTTGTGTTTGTTTTTCATGCACACACAAGTCATCCCACAGACCCATATGATGACGGTTCCCCCGGTGACTCTAAAGGTGATACGCAGCTTTAAGAATGATTGAATGCGTTGTTAGACTGGAAAACCAAACTTTGCTCGTAGAAAATAGTGTAAAGAGACTGAGAGAGATTCAAAGGGCTCGGATGTGTGTGGTTGTGTTTACTCAGGATTGTCTGCACTGTGAGTGTCGTCACCTACAAGCAGGGACAACAAGGAAACAGTCTTTTTTTCTGTAAGTGCAAACACTCACTGCTGTGAGCTAACCTGTTCTTGGACCTTTAGTTTGACTGTTTATGGACAAACACCCTGAAATACCACCATAAGTGTGTGTGTGTGTGTGTGTGTGTGTGTGTGTGTGTGTGTGTGTGTGTGTGTGTGTGTGTGTGTGTGTGTGTGTGTGTGTGTGTGTGTGTGTGTGCGTGTGTGTTAGAGCTGCAACAATAAATCAATAAATTGTTTTGAATCATTTTTTAATGAAAGTATGCTTAAATTGTCTGATTCCAGCCTCTTAAATGTGAATGTTTTCTGGTTCTTTCGGTCCTCCATGATGATGAACTGAATACCTTTTGGTTGTGGACTGTTAGTTGGGTCAAAACGAGACATTTTATGCTGTGTTGCAGGCTTTGGGAAACACCGGTCCATATTTTTCACAATTAACTGACTCATCAATTTCTCAACAACTATACAGAGTGCCAAAAAAACATGCCGTGTTGAAATTCAACAGACGACCAACCCTGAGCTTTTTTAGCACCTCGTGATTTTTCCTCCAATGATACAAGTCAGGAAACAAATCCCATGTCTATTCAACACATGAAAAATAAAATCAAAAAAAAAACCTCCATCTTCATCTGCTGGACAATTTGGGTCACAAACTCTCCACGAATTTAAACTTGTTAGTTCAGGTTGAAATATTTAGATTTGTTTAAACTTGCTGGTAAAATGCTGTTGAGGCCCACTGAGGATATAAGTGTTGGGTTTCTGACCAAGTGACTGGCTGACGGATAAGAAAGGAGAAGAAGAGTGGGATTGAAAGGGGGAAGGTGACTCCGGGCCTCGAGAGCCTTTGGGAGTTTGTATGGGAAGGAATAAATGAGTGGAAAAGACTTCACCAATAGAGAGGAGAGGGGTGGAAGAGCATGGACGTGCAGGAGTGTGTCGGGGAAAGGGAAGCGGTCGAGGAGAGGCCGAAAGAGGCCGGAGAGGAGACGGGAGCTTTGTGAAACAGTGGTTTCAAACAAACGGCAAAGGGTGTGAAGAGACAGTGAGAGAGACAAACGAACGAGAGACAGTCCCAGAGACAGGAAGGAAAAGAGAGATGCTGCGAGAGCTGAAAACAAAGAGCGAGGGATAGTCGGAGACAGGCGGAGGAGCGTGACGGAGCCAGAACAGAAACGTCTTTATGCCGGACCAGGCCGAGCGGAGAAGGAGCTCCGCGGGGAGTTTGAGCCAAAACAAACCAAACGGCCCTTTAAATACGGATCATCAGCAGCTGGTTGGACATATTCGTCATAAAGTTGTGTGTAGCATAAAACTATATCGCAACTGAAACAGTTCGATAACTGAGCCGTAACTATTGATGGTTTTTAAGAAAAAATACCAAACTATCTATTTTTCTCGTGATGATTTCTTGCTTTTCTGGGTTTTGTATAAAAACATCAGAGTTGTTGGACTGTTAAAAGGACAAAACCAACATGTGAATGTCAATTACGTTAAAAAATAATCAATAATTTAATCAGCAATAGTGATAAATGCTAATTTCAGCCCTAAACTACATAGCGGTGAAAGATAGTGAGCGTTGTGTGACGGCTGCATGTGATCGTTATTTACATGATTGATTAATGCCTTTATTATTGTTGAATGTGAGAAAGGAGTGAACTGTAGTTGCCACAGTTTCAGAGCCAAAGCTGACATCTTCAAACTGATGTTTATAATGAACTGAAACGGCAAACAAATCCCTAATTATTGAACGTGAGGTGCCGAGTCAGCAGATGTTTGGCTTTTCTTTCTCTTGAACACCTGATAGAATCGGTTTTTGCTCTCGAGTCAAAGCAGACTTTCTCTCTCCTGTAATAATGACAAACACGTACCTTCATGTACTTATATCTTCTCTACACGTACCTTCATGTACTCCTGTCTTCTCTACACGTACCTTCATGTACTCGTGTCTTCTCTACACGTACCTTCATGTACTCGTGTCTTCTCTACACGTACCTTCATGTACTCCTGTCTTCTCTACACGTACCTTTATGTACTCGTGTCTTCTCTATACGTACCTTCATGTACTCCTGTCTTCTCTACACGTACCTTCATGTACTCCTGTCTTCTCTACACGTACCTTCATGTACTCCTGTCTTCTCTACACGTACCTTCATGTACTCGTGTCTTCTCTACACGTACCTTCATGTACTCGTGTCTTCTCTACACGTACCTTCATGTACTCCTGTCTTCTCTACACGTACCTTCATGTACTCCCCTGCTGCCTCCACCTTACACTAACATTTGCTTTTCAATATGATCTACAAATAGGAGCAGGAAGGAGTCGTCTCTTTACCCTCTAAACCTGCCCCTCTTTCCTCATGTCCATCTCACTCTCTCATGTCCCATGTCCCCATCTCACTCGCTCATGTCCCCATCTTACTCTCTCTCCTCTGCTTGACCTTTCAACCGTCTCACCTTCTGTCTCTCCTGTTTTCTGTCTCTGTCCTCTGTTTCTCCTCCTTCTCTCCTCTCTGTCTTTATTATGAGGTAACCCATTCTCTTGTGGTTGTTGGCCTGTTTCCCGTGCTCTACATTCCCCCCTCGTCTCCTCTGGTTGCCGTGGGGAACCTGGAGAGAAGCACTCGTAACGCTCTTCTCTTTCTCCCCTGCTGCCAAACTCTAAATACCAGCAGCCGAGGCACGTTGTTTTCTGACATCCTGTATTGTGATCTCCTAGTTTATCAGGTCACTCTGGGTTCCTCTCGCACATAAAAATCCTTGACGATACTGAAACTAGTAGATTAGATTGTTTAATATAAATAAAGCAATATTAAAAATGCTCATTACAATTTCCCAGCCGGCTAGTTAGCATCAACTGATAGCATGTGAGGTGTTCAGGGAACATCGGTAAATTGTCGTGTCTAACTTGCATATGAGGGGTTTTGGGGATATCTGTTAACTCTAGCTGCAGGAAACAACCGGAGTTACATTCTCTGCCTTTAAACTGACTGAAATGTGATTGGACTTTCTTTTTCTTTGGTATCGAAAAAAGGATATCGTAATCTGTCTTTCATCATCACACATACATGGTCACAGAGTTTAATCTACGTCACTATTTTCACTTGTGTGGCCTTCAGTTGCTCCTGCCGCCTTCAAAGAAGAAATTCTGGAGATAAAGATGAGAAAATGTTTTCCATTTCTAAAAAGCAGTGAGGTCAGACAGATGCAGCAGTAAAGTGTGAGCTGTATCTGCGGTCTCCGGCGAGTGCACTTCAACTCATTTGACTGTCTGCTCCCACACTGCAGGTGACAGTTCAGGGTGTGTTCAGATCAGCTCTTAGAAAAACAGCCAGTCAATCCAACTTTAATTTAAAGTCATCCATGATTGTTGCACTTTTAAACATGCCTCTCACACGTGGCTCTGTGTAAATGCCTATTTGAAAGTGCCACGGGTGTGTTTGCTCCTCACTACGGTGCACCCAAAATGGAAAAGTGCAGTAAGTGGAAAATGACTGCCGTGTTACTGAAGGTGTCCCCTCCCGGTGGACATGGTGCCTCTGCTGCTGCTGCTGCTTCAACATGGCAGCACACACCAGGAAATGTATCTGTTCCTTAACCATGGTATTTGTGGAATTATTGTGTTTTGTAATAATAATTGTGCAATAGAAAATAAAAATATCTCCACTGAGTGATGGCACTTTAAAAAGAAACACAAAGCTCTCTATCTATGTACGGATGTACTCGAGGAAGTACGATTAAATTAACCTTTTTAGACAGGAATAGCTTTGCCGCACAAATGAGGACAGTCCCAGCAGGTGACTACATGTACATAAATGTGTGCATACGGTAAATCCTGCACGGTGGAATTAGACTGTTGTGACATCGGGTAACCTGGCAGCGGTGTAATGCAGTTACCAGGAGAGATTTAATTCTTCTGTTGAGGCTCCATCAGAGCACTTTGTGCACATCAACATTAGATCAAGTTTCTCTCTCTCTGTGTGTGTGTGTGTGTGTGTGTGTGTGTGTGTGTGTGTGTGTGTGTGTGTGTGTGTGTGTGTGTGTGTGTGTGTGTGTGTGTGTGTGTGTGTGTGTGTGTGTGTGTGTAAGAGAGAGTGAGAGAAAAGAGCGATAGAAACCACTTTGTGTCTTTGAGTTTGATCAGATTTCTTCTGTGCTTCAGAGTGAGGAGCGCTTGTTTGTGTGTTTAAGTCCTTTTAGTGCCTCTCAGAAAACACAGAAACGTTGCATCACGTCTCTGTTGACTTTATTGGCTGGTACGAGCCAGTTTAGAGCACTGTGACTAACACACACACATACATACATACATACATACATACATACATACATACGCACGCACACATACATACATACATACATACGCACGCACACATACATACATACATACATACATACATACATACATACGCACGCACACATACATACATACATACATACGCACGCACACATACATACATACGCACGCACACATACATACATACATACGCACGCACACATACATACATACGCACACACACATACATACGCACGCACACACACATACATACGCACGCACACATACATACATACGCACACACATACATACATACGCACACACACACACATACATACGCACGCACACACACACATACGCACGCGCACACACATACATACATACACATACATACATACACACACACACACATACGCACATACATACATATGCACACACACACATACATACGCACGCACACACACATACATGCATGCATGCATACGTGCACACACACACACATGCATACACACACACACACACACATACATGCATACACACACACACACACACGCACACATACATACGCGCACACACGCACACATACATACGCACACACACGCACATACATACATACACACATGCACATGTAAAATGTGTTTGATTTCCCCTTCGTTAATGAATGAACTGTGTACATGAAGGAGCACACAGCCAGCTGATAGAAGTTTTGATGTCTTATTTACTGAATGTTGTTTCTAAAGCTTCCACTCTTCTTCCAGTGAAAACAGCCTCCAGCTTGAAGATGTCAAAGATCTGTGCTCTGGTGTTGATGACACGTGAGTCCTAAAGTCTTTTCATTTAATCACAGTTCATAGCAAAAGAAAGAAAATCAATACGAGCGACATCATTGACTGAATAGATTTTGTCTTGAAATTAGTCTCTATATTAATGTTGCATCACTGAGCACTCATGACCTGTTAGCTTTACTTCCTCTTCAGGAAACTGCTGAAGGCTTCTTCCATCAGCACATTGCACAAATTTGTATACCTTAAGGATTTAAGATTAGGGGTGTGACATATTATGTTGTATATCTGAATAATGTTTAATATGATTTTTTTTAAATTATTCTTTGTGATGATATGTCCCATATTACTGCCAATGTCACATATCGTGACAAAGGCCGTATTCTGACTCGTTGACATAATGATGTCACACCGTTACTGTTACGGTATGATGAATGTTACGTACGTAATTAAAACTCTCACCTGTGTTTGGTCTGAAGCTTCGGACAGCAGGTCCGAGACAAAAGCAGCAAAAAAATACTGTAAAACATCAAATTTCCTGACACTGTTGGTGAGACGGTAAATGAAGTGCTCGACGATTGCGGCGCTCAAAAGGTGAAGCTCAGAACCTCCAGAGCTCCTTCAGGTGAAGGAAAAAAAGAAACAGCAAAGATCTAAGAGATTTAAAAGGTGTTTAATCCACTGACTCTGATAGTTCCCGTTTCCACCGATTTCACACACCAGAAAATTCTTTACCTTTCTTTCTTCAACAGTACCAGTGAAACGATGGAGAGAAAGTTCAGCTCCAACAGTGAAAACAATACAAGGAAATGTTTGACCGTGTTTAGATGTTGCATGTCTGTGTAGTAGCTGAAATAACAGCAATAGGATGTTTTTATTTTCTGTCCGACCCTCATGAGACGCCTCAGGCTCTGGGTCGCCGTGGTAACGTGTGTTTGTGTGTCTGACCTCTTGCAGTTGTGTCCCTGGTGTTTGCAGAAGAACAGAAGCGTGAGTGCAGCACTGTAATATGTTTCTACATGAAGTTAGATTGAGTGTAATGTTTAAATTGTATTGACGTGATTGTGCGGCATGTCGATACTCAGTAACTAGCTCATTGTTTGTGCTCATCACACTTTGTACTGTTTACTTTGTGATGTCACTGGTGTACATGTGGCTGTTTCTTTGTGTGTTCGATCAGTAAACTGACTCTGTTCATTTCTGTTCCCACAGCGGAGGAGGACCCCTTTACTTTTGGTAATACACTTTATTTGTTATTATTGCTATTTAAGATGATTTGAGTCATCGGAAGTTATTGTTTTATCTGTGAAATATACAAGAAGAATAGAATTGACATATACTGTGAATATTGTTGGCCAAAATAGTCAACGTTTTTGTTGTTGTCGATCGCTTTTTAATACTCGATGTTTGATTGCTTTTCATCTCGCCTCTTTGTTTTGTATTACCGGGTAGTTTGCCTTTATGTTTAGTGACTGCATGTCTTATCTGGAAGATTTTATTAAAATACATCTGTTAAGTCGCTATCTATCTCAGACTGAGGTAGTAACACAGTGGGTGACCGAGCCTGCGGTCCACTGATGAAAGCCTTTACATTTGCGGAGTGAACTGAAGCATCACTCTGGTGACAAATCACAAGCGGAGCAAAGTTAGTGGTGCGATGTTCATCATCAACGCAGCAGTCTCGCTGCTCAACTCGCGCTTTAACTCCAAACTGACTGACGTCAGAGAGGCGACACTGTTTACATCTCTGAAAAGGGAAGTCCAAAAACAGCAGTCGTTTCCGCTTATCGCCACCGGTGACGTGAACAAGAATTCAACAGAGATCTTTGAGGCTGTAGCTGAAAACGTATTTGTGTCTGCTGCTTGATGGTAAACATGAACTGTTTGTCCAGACTACCACAGACTGCGTGTTGGAGGCCTCATTCTAGCTGCTGTCCTCTGTCTCATCGGCATTACCATCCTGTTCAGTAAGATGCAAATCACACACACACACACACATCATGTGTGTAGTCATAAACAGACTTGAACAGAGCCCAGAGACACTGAACATCATAAAGACTAAGCTCCTCTTCTCTTCTTCTAGGTGGCCACTGCAGGTGCAAGTTCAACCAAGACAAGAGGTGATCTTGTGATCCGTTGATCAGTAAAACATTAAAAAGATGTTTGTCTAACTGCAACAGAAACTACAAACTAACATTTTACACTTAATATTTTATTATTGAAGCAATATGCAAGACGTTTCTTTTCTATTCTCTCACTCCCTCCACTCTTCTCTTTGCAGAAGGAGGACAGGAAGCAATGCTCAGCAGATGCTCAACGATCAAGGTAATGTATATTCAACCAAAACAAACCCTTTCTGCCTTATTAACTGACTCTAAAGATGATCCCGGTCCAGTAGCTCAAGTCCACCTCCCAGCTGCCAAGACTACAGTTTGTTTATGACGAGTTCAAGACATGAAACCTCAGACAAAGTGAATTCACCGGTTTAAGGTCATTTGACTGTAACTCAGTTTGACTAACATCCTCTAAGCTATAAAGGAAACTGTCTTAATTCAATGTCAACAGAAAAGATCAGCACAGATAAAGCCAGAGCAAAAATTTCTACTTTAGAGGTCAACTGTCATTTAAACAACTAAAGCTGTCTTTCCACGGGGATTTATAATTTCTCAAAGAAGAAGAAAAAAAAAAAAGACAATCCTGTCTGTGCATGCTGACATGAGTGCAGCGAGATACACGGCTTCCTCCCCTTTCAAATAATTCAACATTTCATCACCGACTTGGTACCCTGCCGAGGTCTAAAGTTATATTTACTCTGTCCATCTGCTTCACTGTAAACAGCCTCATGTCACACACGCATACTAACACAGAGTGGAGCAGTGCTGCACTCGGACGCCATGAACCTCGCTGTTCAACAGGTGGTGGGACTCTGGGTGTCCAGGAGGGGGAGACGAGGGAGAGGAGGGGGAGAGGAGGGAGGCCATCTTGCTGCTTTATGTATTGGTGTAGCTACAAAAGATCCCCTGCTGGGTTCAAACACGACACCCACGTCATTCACATGCAGTTTGTAACACAGGCTCTCGAAGTAGATGATACTGGTTGTGTGTGTGTGTGTGTGTGTGTGTGTGTGTGTGTGTGTGTGTGTGTGTGTGTGTGTGTGTGTGTGTGTGTGTGTGTGTGTGTGTGTGTGTGTGAGAGAGAGAGAGAGTGAGGGGGGGGGGGCATGTAAGCAACTCAGCAGAAGCCCACAGGGACACACTGCACTGATTGGCTGTTTCCACTTGCATGGGCGCGCACACACACACACACACACACACACACACACACACACACACACACACACACACACACACACACACACACACACACACACTCTCTCTCTCTCTCTCTCTCTCTCTCACTTAATGAGCAGCAGTGTTTCATTCTCTTCTCATTATCCACATACAGAGAATGAGATATTGAAAGGAAATATGACTCTTACATGACAGCTTGTGGAAGTTTTGCTATGGTGCCTCATTTCCGGTGATGATTCTGTTGGTATTTCAGCGTTTGTAAAAGACTCAGACTAAAGACTTACATACTTCAGTAGCCACTTCCCCAAATATTCTCATGACTGTCACGAGATCCAAGTTATTTCTACAATGGAATAAAGTTAACAGTGTGAGTCGTGGTACTTGCAAAAGTAAAAAAAAAAAAAAAAAAATTGCATAATATTGATATAAGGAAAAAAATGTTGTAATGGATGTTATGCATGTACAATAAAAGTGCAGTTTGATTCTCATTGCACAACTGACAAATTTAGGAGAAAAGTCATGTAGAAATATCGTGAAGTAAAAGTGTGTACGTGTGTGCGTGCAGGTCGTGCCTGCAACTGCTAGATGTCGACCACGAGGCGCCAAAAACCTGCAGCCAACAGATGACACAGAGGAGCATCAGCGGGATTCCTGACATCTGACAAGACGCTTTTGTTGTTAATTTAGAGAGATCGACAGAAAGTAGTCCGCATGCGCCTGATGGGAGGCGTGAAGCTTCCTGACTGATCTGCAGCCTGCACTTTGACACACACACACACACACACACACACACACACACACACACACACACACACACACACACACTTCCACACTCGGACACATGTACACTTTTGTTACTTTCATTTCAATCCGTTTTTTGGTCCTGAGACGTGAATAATACATCTTGATATAAATCAGCCATCTGAGTGAAATGAAATGCCTGGTCATTCGCTGGTATATTGTATTTGTGTTAATAGTTTTCACTGATTGAATTAAAAGTGACTTCATACAATAGTAACACAAACCTGTTCCCAAAAAAACCGCCCACATACTGTAGGTTGTGTCTCACTAGTCCTGTTGTCTGTGCTGTGTAAGGTAAACATTGATGTAGATATTAGTCGCTTACTGTGACCAACCTAACACTCTATGCTTTCATGTCAAATGTATGAAATCCACATAGTCATGGGTAAATAGTGTTGGTTGATTCAGGAGAATCTGCTTGTTTCCATGTTTGGCTTTATGGAGGAGTCTTGCACTGCCCAGAGTCATGTTTCTATAAAATAACTGTTGAAACAACTACGGCCTGTGGACTTTACTTTTGAGCATTGGAGTGCATATGTTAGTGTGTAGTGTGTGTTGGGGGGGGTCAAGGGTTTGAAGTGGGTTTTGATTACTCGACAATAGTGTGCTGAGGATAGTCAGCTAATCCTTTAGTATAGTTGATGATTCATGTTGTTTCCAAGATGGAAACTGGTAAACATGACTGAGTGTAAAATGATTAACAATGTATGCAACCTATAATCTCCAATGTTAGGGTCTCAGCAGAGAAAGGAACTGAGAGATCTAATCTGGCACAATAAATCAATTCATGTTTTGGGACTTTCACAGTTTCAATTGTAATAAAATGCTTTAAAAAAAACAACATTAATATAAAGCATATTTTATTAAATCCTGAGTGCACTAAAAATGTAGCAGTAGAGTGAGCAGCATACATAGCAGGAGTTTAAAACAAAAATCGTGTCAGTCGTGGAAGTATTTGGATTCTTTAATTAACTACCAATACAACAATGTAAAGATAATCCATTACAATTAAGTCCTGCATGAAAAATCCTATTTAAGCAAAAGTACAGAAGTATCAGCAGCAAAATGTTAATCCTGGTTTGGTCCCTTAGACCGATAAATGAGTATAACATCATTACATTATTAATGGTGAAGCATCCGAGTGTCAGCAGCAAGTTTCTGTTGTAGCTGCTGCAGGTGGAGCTTTGAACTACTTTATATCTAGGGACAGCAGATACATGTGGGGGGGGGGGGGGCATCAGATCATTAATGGGAAAGGAAAGAAGAAACAACAAAGATCTGATTCACAAATTGGTTTTCAGTTTCTGGACTTTTTCTCTAATCTTAGATCTTTGGGGGGGGGGGGTGTTGGATTATTTGAACAACTATTGACATGAAACCATGTGAGAAGTTTAGAGGGAAAAATCACTATTTGGTGAAGCTGTTAACAACTGAGAGACATCTGAAATGTGACCGCGACGCCACACTGCTGTTTGTAAAACGTCAGACGACAAACAGGTTGGAAAACTACTGGTTTCATCTCCAACAGTGCGATGTATTTTAAAAGCTCCTATTGGGTCAAATATTCCTCTGAAATGTAACTAAATCTGTCAAATAAATGTATTGAAGTGGAAAGTACAATAGTTCCTTCCGAAATGCAGTAAAGTGGAAAAACAAAGTCGCATTAAATGGAAATATTTAAGTCATTTGCAAGTATCTCCAAAATTGTACATATTTAGTAAATAAGTAAATGTACTTACCGTAGTTACTGTCCACCGCTGAGTATTACCATTTAAGGTACCTGTGCTGTTTCATTGGCTGCTGACGTGAGAGCCCTCTCCTCTTTCAAAAAGACTTTGGCTCCATCTAGCGGACACTATTCAATGTATGCTTCTCCTTTTCTGGGGTTATGTTTTTATTTTTTATTTCAGGTATTTCCTTTTCTATTTCCCCTCTCGTCAAACCACCCAGTCAGCCTTCAAGCCATCTGCAGGCTGTTTCTCCATTGAGATGTATAAATACACAAAGAGAAGAATCATGATACTGCATGATACTTACCGTAGTTACTGTCCACCACTGAGTATTACCATTTAAGGTACCTGTGCTGTTTCATTGCTGACGTGAGAGCCCTCTCCTGTCCAGAGTGACCACAATAGTTCCAGTGTTTGGTTTTTTGTGATGGGTTTTATTCTCCATTTGACCTCTCTCTGGATATTGTGAGAAGTCAAGCCTCTTCTCTTTCTGCCCCTTTCTATTATTGGCTCATAGTAACGAGAAATTAGAGACAGCATCAAGGCAGCTATTCATAGTCAGAAGAAAACCGGAAATCCAACGTTTCGGCGGTCAAATATTTAGGACCTATAATATGATATAACATGTTCAAAATGTGGTTAAGCTATTTTGGAGTTGTACGTTTATTAATTTCCTTTAACCCTCCTGTCGTGTTCGTTTCTCCCCCCCTTTACTTTAGTGTTCCCGGTCAAGTTTGACCGGTCTGTTTTAACTGCTCTTACGTTAACACAAAAACCATTCATCATCACCAAATTTTATTTAACACCTTTTTTTAAGCTGTAAACAATGTCTCAGACTCGTGGTTTACACGAATAACTGCTGTGAATATACAAAGAATAGACACTGAAAATGTATCGCTAAATTAACATTTATTGTAAAAAAAAAAAAACTAAAAAAACAATCAAAATCAAAACAGAGACCAAATTCACAGAACATCAACATGAATAGTCATTTAACACAGGCTCTCGTAGTAGATGATACTGGTGATGTCAAACCAGTGTGTGTGTGTGTGTGTGTGTGTGTGTGTGTGTGTGTGTGTGTGTGTGTGTGTGTTCATGCACAGAAGTGGCATTGTGCAATTAGGTCGGAGTGTGCCTTGCAAACATAGGCATCACATTTGTAGCATTTAAGTCCCCACCATGGTGAGCTTTCGTTTCAGCAGCTGCTGACCGCGCATATGACGTAAAAATAAGTTATCACGTGATATTATGCCCCTTGAGACCGGCTGTCATGTCCTGTACAACACGCGTGCCCCGTATGTTGTTTTTCCTGGCCTTTCATCAACAGGTTTTCCCGTGTAGACCTGCATATTACAGGCATAGCTGCTCCTGGCATCACATGCTGCCCAGATGTTGATTCCATACTTGCCTGGTTTGCTCCTCATTGTGTTCACAGAGTAAAATGAGAGCAAGGCACAAATAAAGGTTTATATAGGGGGGGGACGCGAGAAGATATGAAACATTGTTTAATCTGGAAGGTGTTGTTAAGTACATTATATTCTTGATATTTTTCTCCTCAGGTAGACCAGAAAACTCCGTTCATGTTTCCCGTGCTTTTAATTTGAAAGCCCGGACCGGAAGTTTGTTTTTGATCCTGCGTCGCTTGACACTGATGAAAACAATCTCGAACTTCAGCGCTGGTGCAGCTCCTCATCTCTCAGCAGGGACGGAGTCGGTGGGATAAAACTTCTCATTGAAGACTTCGGAGGAAAATACGCGAAGAGGTCGGCGAAGGAGATTTTATTTTTCAGGTGAAAGCCCAGCACAGACTAATCTCATACTTTATGGATCCCAACAAGTCCGCGAGCGCTCCTCCACTGGGATGGGCTGATCAGAAGTCCTCCGCGGGACAGGCGCCCCCTCCGCCCTACCAGGACAACAACCCCTGCCCGGGGTTACCGCAGCCCGGCTTGGCGTACCCGCCACAGCAGCAGGTAAACAGCACAAATAAAGCTAAATGTAATTAAATGAAAAAATAATAATAATAATAATAATAATTTCATGGCATAAAATGTGACACAGTTCAGCTTTCAATTGTTGTCCCCTCCTAAATATCATAGCAAGATAAGGTCGACGCATTTGAATGCTCTTTCCTCCAAAAGAAAGATTTCTTTATTTGTATCAATAATGTAGGAGCAAATTCCTTTTTTTTTTTTTTTTTAAATACTTCTATTTTCTGCCCTGTTGTATGTTAGTATTGCATTTACTGAGCTGATTGGCCTTGTTTGTCCTGGAAGGGTTGAAGGGAAAATGTAAGTACTGCGCTGTTAGTGAGTCTGGTTCTGTCCAAGGCTTCTTTCTGTCGAAAGGCAGCTTTTCTTCTCTATCACCAAGCGCTGCTAAGAGGGGAATTGTTGGGTTTCTGATCTTGTGCTCACAATGTAAACTTAAAGGATTTCTAAAAGTGTATAAATTATGCTATATAAATAAACTTGCCTCACCAATTATGGGGGGGGGGAATATCAGTTGGACATATGAATTTAATTAATGATATTTGATCAAGCGCAACATATATTATACAGTTTTATACATATTAATACCGTTTCTGCATTTGTATAAGACTTTTGTATCTAAATATCCAACTTTAAACTAACATGAAGTCTCAATGTTTTTTTGCACCACTTACCTATGAAATTAGCAGTAATTGTATCTGATCTAATTGTGTTGAAAAAAAAATCAAACCAGGAAACTTGATGGATGACAGTTTGAAGGTGAACACACTCTGAGTTCAATTCAATTTCACTTCCTCAGTCCAAAGTCCAGATCTGCTTTTTCCAGATCGTATTATTACATAATGAGGACTCCTGGAAAATTTTAAGTTTCATTTCTGCACCTCCGAGTTTACAGTAACTCCCTCCTGCTCCAGATTTGGTATCATTTAAGCTGAATATGTTTTTGAATTGTGCTTCCTACGTGTTGCCTGCAGGGCTTTGGATATCCACCCCAGTATCCAGCTGCTGGATATGAACAGCAGTCTTATTCCACGGGCCAGCAGTACCCAACACATCTGGGCCCCATCACTGTCCAACCCACAGTGTATGTGACCCGAGGCCCTCTGGCCAACCCCGTCAACGACCACCTGTGCTACTCCATCTTCACCATGATGTGCTGCTGCCTGCCGCTTGGAGTCGCTGCCCTCATCTACTCCATCTCAGTGAGTTTTATAAACTACTCTTCGTATTCTCCTTGCACTGCCATGGATGCAGCTTTGCCAAGTTTCCCCCTCAAACACCGATCAAAGTCATTTAAGTCCATCCTGCAGCTGCTCAGAGCCCATTTCAAAAATATGTCCAATAAGAGAAGAAAAGCAGCCGGCACCACACATCTGTAAACTATTGTAAGAAAAACACAATAAGCTTTTGAAAACTAAAAACATGCACTGACCGAAGAGTCACAATGACCCAAGTCATTTCAAAATAAAAGGAGTAAAGTTCTGCTACTGCCACTGAATGAATAACTACAGTACAGAGACTGCAGTAGTAGAACGGGGGATTGGGGATTGTCCTCTTATCAGAGGCTGCAGACTCAATGACAAAACAATCAGAAAATCCTAACAGGCAGCATCCAGTCAAACCTGAATATCTACATCAGTAGTTTGGCTCCAACAATGAGGCCTGCCATTAAAAACATGGTCTTCAGTTTCATTCCTAGCCCCTGTAGATAATGGCAGAAGGTCAGCCAAAGTTATTTGAATGCCAGTGTGGCAGGTTTGAGGAAGTGAATGAAAGGTCTTGGAAGATGGATAAAGACATCAGCAAACAGATGAAGAAGACTTTAGGTGGTCTTGAATGTCATGTTAGCTTAGAGGTTTATCCTGAACCCTTTTGTCTCTCTGTCGTCTGAACTCAGACACGTTGGTAACGGAGGCTTTCAATTGACTGAAGAGATCGTGGGACTTTATTTATTTATGCTGTTGGTTAAGAGTTTATTTTCTGTCAATCTTTTCGTAACGTATATTAGTGGTAGTAGTAGTAATACAGCACGTTTACTGCTGTTGGTCGAAACAATATTTCATCTGCCAATCATCAGTATCAAGTGGTACAAAAGAAGCATAATGAAATACTGTGAATCTGAAGGAGCCATTTAACCTTTAAAGTGTGAGAAAGCTAAATATCACCTCATTTCATGATTTATTCTTCAGTTCATCAGTAGTCCTGTATTTTTATTCTGTGAGGTAAATCAAAAATTTCACAAGTTTGTTTTCCCACTGAATCATTGGAGTGGTATGCTGTAGGGAAAAGGTCCAGTGTTAAGCTGTTGGTTGATTGTTTCCATGTGATTAGTGTTTAATCCTCAGAATGGAAAAACCCTCGTGTGACGTCCTTCTTGCTGCTCAGACTAGTTAAAGTGTAAATATAAAATTTATTGGTCCATAAAACTGACTGTGATTCTAGAAGAGTCTTAGTTGCACGTAAAAAAGGGGATTGTTTTTTTTTGTTTTTGTTTTTTGTTTTTTTTAAAGCTTAAAAGGAGAACCTTTTTTTGATTTGCTCATTTTCTTTATGTGGTTTTGTTTGTTTCTGCAACAATAAATTATAAATATTCATGAGGGTTCAAAAGTATGCAAACATTTTATATACTGTACATCTGGTGAGAAAGCGCTCTCCAGTAACAGCGCTTAGGCTCCAAAGGGCAGCAATAGCGAACTGTTTAATAGAACTTGGTTGTTCAGTATCTAGAAAGTTACGTAAGATCATGTCAACAAACTCGACTCTAGGTTTACATTAACCCTTTGTGGACACGTTTCACTGTTGATCGGCCCAGCTTCCTTTTAAGAGGGGATGTTTTCCATTTCTTACTGTTCAGCACATACACCCAAACACTGTTGTATCTGTTATATGCCAAATCAGAGACCAATTGTTGCTTACATTTTATTAGCATTCGTAGTTGCTCGCAGTTTCTGAATGTTACCATGAATGGAAGGAGAACAATCGTTGGTTTACTCTGGATTCTGGGGGGAAAAGTCAGAATCGTGTAATTGTGAGGCCAAGATCTGCTTTATTTCTTTGACGTCTGAACATATACATGGATATTTATCTTTGAAGAGATACCAAAGTCACCGGAAAACCCCTGTGATTTTAGGTAGGTAGGTAGTTACTTTATTAATCCCCAAGGGGACATTTTTTTAGCAGGATGTGTGTTGGGTGTTGGGTAATTGTTTCATTATGTGTATCACATTTTGAAAACAATAGAGTAAGGCTGAGCTTTAATGAAGTTACCCTGTGATGGTGTAAATGAGGCTATAAGATCCTGATAGGAGTCCAGAGTAAAAGTGGAATATGTTTTATTCTGCTGCGCTTAAAGGGATGATTTGGTAAAACTACCAAAACATTCAGACCTCACTGTCAACAGTTTACATCAGAATGACTTTCTCCTTTGAAGAAACACTTCCCATGATAAAAAATAGGATTGTGTTTTCCAAAGTAATGTGGAAATCAAATCATATTTTTGTAGTTCTGACTGCAAATCAAAAATTACTCCAGTCAGATTTGCAGTGTCATTTATTCATTCTTTAATCAGGTAATTCATGTTTTTAAATCAAAATTTGTAAGCATTTTTAGTAGAATTCAATAGAATTGTTTTATTTTACATACGAAAATATGTCTGACTTTCTTGAAGAAAAACATTATTATTTCTTCCCAGTATTGAGCAAAGTTTTGATGTCAAGCTCATTTAGACTATTTTATAAAAGTTATTCATGTCTCTACAATAACTTAGACCTTGTAGAGAAAGTGATTGTAACAGGAGACTGAAACATTTTAAGTACACAGGCCCATTCTTTTTGACATTCGTTTTCCAATAATATTGCTGCATGAATGAATTTCAGAGCAGTGTCAGAAGAGAACAGGCATGAGTGTCCCACAGTCACCTTCTTTGAGGTATTTTGGGCTAATATGCCCACAAAAATAGATCGAATAGAAAAAAATCACTAATTGTCGAAATCAGTGAGTATCATACATCCCATGGCTGTTAAACTGGTTCATATATATATATATATATATATCTTTATGTAATGTCATAAAAACATAAACGTCTCACAATAAAAAGGTTTACTTTTGTAAGACTGACGTTAAGATCCAGCAAACTTTACGTTCAAATTGAAAGTTCGAAAGTGAATTTTTTGTATTTATTTTTTTCACAAATCTAAGGAAATTCTGAATTTCACCATTATATTTTTTCTATTGTGTGATTCCACTCTAAAGTACACATCCTTTGAGGTGGAAACATGCTATGGTGTAAACATGCTAATATTCACTAATTATAACAAAAACAGAAAATGCAGTTATGTGATATCGTAAGTTTAACAGATATTTGGTCATAAAACAAAGTATAATATATATATCAATATAGTATATTTTTTAGTAACCCATTCAGTTGTGATCTAGATATTTGATTCAAAGCCAAAACTGTGAACGTCCTGGTGGCGCTTAAAGAAAAGTGAGGAGGTGCACAAGGTCAATAGGATTCATCCTGTGGTGCCAAAATGTTTTTACAATTTGTCTTAAGGTTGTTCATACATTTCAATTCAGTCTGATGTGGTTCAAAGCCCGACAGCCTCGAGACACACTACCTAGCTTGGCTAAAAACATTAAGCAAATGTGTTTTATCTCTTACAGCAACGCCTCTAACATTGATCTGACCAGCGTCACAGCGCTGACCCGAGGTTATCACTGTGTGGAGAGCACGGAAAGGAAAAATCAAAGTTAGACACTTTAGTTTGTTGCTCAGGAGGCTTGACGAACAGTAGAACTGTTCTTGAACCTCTGCAACACTTAAACACAGATTTTTCTGCAGCTTTATTCAGAAGACTTTTTTTTCATGATTTTTTTTTTCAGCCACACAGCTGAATTGTGAGCTGCCATTTTAGCCTAAAAAGTCATTAAGAGAATCCATTTTGTGTGACTGCAGTAATCCAAATACAGGAAGCAGTCAGCACAATAGTTGCCTGGCAGCATTAATGATGTCTGAAGTGTATAAGCAGGGCTTCCTGGGAGCCGCAGTTGGACTGGTGGTGATGCAGAGAAAAGATACACAAAAGATTAGGAGACTAGGAGTGAAGAAGAAAGAGACAAAAGACAAAAAGAGGATAAAAGGAGACAGTTGAACGTTTTTGGATTGTTTTTTGGTTTTGGAAAATGTCAAACAGAGTGTTCTTTATCAGAATAGAGCAAAAATAACCGACAGGAAGAGGTTGATAGATTTGGAGCTGGCTGCTGGAATCTGTCTCACATTCTCAGTGTGTCATTTCAGGCAGGATGGAAAATAAAGAGAAAGCATCCGTTGAACGACCCCATTGTAGCAAACGGACTAAATGTCAATTTCAAGTTCTTTCCTTTAAAATGTTTCTGCAGAGAAAAAACAATTCTTGGACAATGGAACTGGAATGTTTTGCACCAGGGTATGTCAGCTCTGTCTCTGTGGGACTGATGTCGATTTTAATGGAGAGAAAATGTGAGTACGTTTCCGTGGGACCGAGGATGAGACTTGAAGAGCCATTTGTAAGGAGTGTCCAGACAAGCAGTGCTTTTGTCGCAATCAGACGCAGTTTCTCCAGCTCCAAGACACTCCTTGCTTCTGTGACAGCATCATCAAACAGTCCTTTGTTTCCCAAAACATTCCCTCACAGCTTAGCTCTTGTTAACAGTGAATGAACATCCACACTCTAACTGGGAGGCCGGAGTTGTATTTTATCGGGCATCGTATTTGCAACATGAGATCATTTCCTCCTCTTCCTCTTCTTCTTACATGCTTAATTAATCATTTCCATGCTGATTACATAAGTCCATTTGGCAAGTGTGCGCTGGATGACAGATTGAAAACAGCCTTCTAAAACTTCCCGGCATTGCTTGTCACTATTACATGAATCCCATTTTTAGGGATCCAAGTCCCAGTGGAGACAGCCATGTGCATGAAATCTAGGCTGATTACAACACCCCCATGCTGCAGAGTACTCCCTGACCAGTTTATATTTAACCAGTGAGCAACAGGTGTTTGTCTTCATGTTGTTCTCCAGGCTCAGGAGTCCTAGATTACCAAACCGCCAGTCTGTCACACTAAAGATAAAATATTAGCTGAATGGAAGTCTTGATAGACACTTTATTTAGGACTCTCATATGTTCTTCTAATGTAATGCACGTATTTTTTATTGCAGTTCAAGACACAGCAGAAACTTGGATAAACACCAAGTTGTGACTGCATGAAATGTAAATATTTGTTCAACAGGATTTTCCCCCACTCAATATGACTAACTGCCGAACTGCAACAAGATGCCATGTTTTTATCTCTATTATGTGTTGGAGGTTTAAATTTTACCAAACCGTAGGAACCCCCCCTACCGCTCCCTCACTTGGCTAAAACGTCCCTGAAAATGTTAATTTCCAAATTAACATTTGGTGTCTCACCTGTGCTGACAATGAGCTGTCTTGGTGGAAAGTTCCAGGCTCAAGCTGGTGGGCGACCTAAAAAAACACCCAACCACACAGTGAAAGCGAAAGTGAATGTGAAGTGAGTGGTTGTGGTATTTGGTGACCGTGCCGTGAAATGTTCCAGGAAGTGATTAGGGAGATTTTCTGTTTGTCTCAGTGTGAGGAGGTGAGATTGTGAGTGAGCGAGGAAGACTCAGTCATTCACTTTTGATATCTCTCCCATCCTTTCTTTCATCAGCTGTATTCAGTTTTGCTCTGTGCGATTTTCTCACAAGTATCAGTCCACTGCTCTGTCGTACCCTTTGTTCTTCACGAGGTCTGATTTCATGCAGAAAGAGGAGGAAGATCAGCAAAGCCAAGATAGACACAATGACAGAGAGAAAGCATGCAGGACATGATACTGGAGGACAAACCAGAAGGGCAGCCAACCAGGCAGCAGCAGGAAAGCCGAGCCTGTCTTTAAACAGCGCTTAATCAAATTTAAGTACCAGAATATCGGTCTGAGAAATAGAAATGATATTGGCCTGCAGGATGTGAAGATACATTCGAGGAGCAATTCTGCAACCAGTGGATTCACCTGATCAGACTTTACAAACACTACAGTATAAACTTTTTTTTTTACATTTCATTTTAGTAAATTTGATATGCCTTTGTGAGGCTTCAGTAGTATTTTTGTTTTTGTTTAGTTTTCTATTCTGGAAATTCCTGTTAAAGAACTTTTTTTTAGGGGTTTTTCATCCCATTTTAAGGCTCAGCTGCAGCACCCAAACTGTTTTGGGCACCATCTAAACTGAAGGAATAAAAAAATATATATAAAGTTATGTTGGGGGGGATATTGTTATTGCCTGCTCTAGTTTTTCCAAATTATACACAGATATGGTAATAATAATGCTTAAAAATCAGGTAAGATTGTATATTTCTAATAGAAAAAAGTAAAATTTGCTTAGGTGAGTACCCCCAAACCAGCCACCGAACCAAATCTTTCTATTTGTAGTCCATAAACTTGAAGACAATGTTTTTGGTAACACTTAATTTTTGTAATTTTCTGGAAGTTCTCAATGATGTAATGATCTAATTACATAAAAAAAAAAAAAAAAAAAATGTTTTTGCACTTAAGAAATTATTCATTAAAAATCCAAGTCAAAAATAACATTTTTATATTAGTATAGTAAATTGAATAAACTGGAATTATTCATTTGGAAGAAAGCGCCTCAGATTCTGTCAGGTTATGTAATATGTTACACACATTGGTAGACATAAGAAGATCATTTTGACCTTCAAAGCATGAGTAATGTAAACTGTTATCTTTTCACACTGTCCGAGAGGCGGCAGTTGCACTATATTACAGGAATACAGGAGGAAGCTTCTCTGTTTTCCTGGCAACGGTAATTATGTCCTGCGAGCTGTGTCTTAGAATCAGACCAATCAGATAGCCCTGTGTTGGAGCGGCAGAGAGAGAGAGAGAGAGAGAGAGTGTGTGTGTGTGTGTGTGTGTGTGTGTGTGTGTGTGTGTGTGTGTGTGTGTGTGTGTGTGTGTGTGTGTGTGTGTGTGTGTGTGTGTGTGTGTGTGTGTGTGTGTGTGTGTGTGTGTTTCAAAAGCATCGTCTGAGAAAGAGAAGCTTTGTCCTGCACTCTGAAACCACGGCCTTCAGATATGTTAAGGCTGTGCCTCAAACTCCCTACTCTCTCCAAGGAGTAAAAACAGTGTGTCTTTGTTAAGTTATGAAAGAAAATCCACAACGCTTCCCAGGAAGCCTCAAAAGAAAATATTAGATAATTATGGATGCATAATATAGAGCATTATCTCTGGTTGTTGTTGTAATTGTGGAGTCAATTCTCTAACCACAGAGGTGTTGAATTTCTGATTTTGGGCTGTATAGAGTTGACTTACGTATGCATAGAGTATCTCTGACTGTAATCAGATATCAGCTAATTTAATGTAAAGCGGAAATAAAAGACCACACACACTCGTGCAGTTGTGATGATGGATGTTAAGGGAGAAGTCGACAGTTTTAAATTCACTCTTACTTCCTGGAACTGAGTGAAAGTGATTACTGCTTACAACCTTAGGGTTAGGTTAGGTTAGGTAGTTACTTTATTAATCCCCAAGGGGAATTTTTTTTCACTACAGCAGCATACAGGAAGCAATAAGATAATAATAGAATAATAAAAAGCAATAAAATAGCAGTAAAAAAATATTAAATCTAAAATGCACAGTATATACAGTACAGTATATATCTATATATATTATATACAAACAACCAAGAAACACAGACAACAGTGTTATTGTTGTGTGATGGATTTTGCCAGAGGTGAGTTATTGTACAGTCTTATTGCAGTGGGCAGGAATGATCTCCTGGATCTGTCCTTGTGACAGCGGAGCTGAAGGAGTCTTTTGGAGAAAGTGCTCCGCTGTCCCTGCAGCAGTTGTCTGTTTTCAGGCGATCTTATATTTTGGATTCATCTGCATTATAACTGTGATGGAAGTAGTTTAAATAACATGCTGTGATTTGTACCTTTCTTGTGGCTTGTTTTGATGTAGTCACTTAAAAGAAATAATGTCTCAAGAGTTGCAGCATTAATTTAAGTTTTATATTCCTATATTTATATAACTTTTTTTTTTAAAGTTCACTTAACACAATCACTAGTTGTGCCATGTGCCTGAACTTAATAAAGATAATAACTGCTGATATTTAAAATGCACAGTTACGCAGTAGTTGTTAAAAAAAAAAAAAAGTGTCAAAAATCACACCTTGTAGAGTAGACACGTTTCTAAAAATGTAAAACTGGGATTTTCCAGCTGAAATTTTCCTGCAAACTATTGTGCCGTGAAAGGAGTCTTTTTTTAAGTCCTTCCCTTGTGATATTAATGGAGGAATGTGAAACTAAGGGAGTTATGAGTGTAGAGTTTCTGACTTATTTATCAGGAGATTTTGGGGGATTTCCACAACCTGAACATAGCAACGGTCTACAAGACATATGATGATTTGGGTGACATCAATTATAACGTCTTGCCCTGCTAATTAAAAAGACTCTAAATTATTATTATTAGGCTATTAACACCCTAAATACCAGCTACAGTGAGGGGGGGGGGTGTCAGGGTGATGAATTTCTCTGTGGGACGTGCTAAAGAAGTATGGGTACGTTTTCTGCATAAAATTGAAACAGATCCCATGGAAACAGTCAAGTTTAATCCTTTACAGTATAATTCAAGTTACAACTGGGACGAAACCAAAAGAAAGTACAAGTAAATCAAAAATCTAGATTGAAGCTCACTGGAAATTCTGTCTATCGTTTTACTTTGAGGGCTCTGGTTTTTATCCATTACAGCTGATGAACAGGATGTTTACCTGATTCATCCGTATCGCTGGCCCGTATTGACTCGGCAGTCTAATCCTGTTTAAACATCACAAATGATGTTTCAACATTCCATTTATTCACAGCAGTTGGGTGTTATGGAAGAACTGGTCATGTCAACTTCCTACTATTGATGTTATAAGTCATTGTTTGCCACGTCCAAGTCATCAGCTCTGCTCTTTTTCTAGTGATCAGGAGCTTTTAACGTTTCTCAAGTGAGCAACAGAGTAATAGACAGAGACAGTAGCTCAATATGATTGGAAAAGTTGAGAAACCTTGTACTCTTTACTTATTTAATAAATAAAGAAAAGGGGAAGAGGGAGAGAAGAAAGAGTCTCAAAGGAATAAACCCAAATGAAACGTGGGGTAGACAGCTACCCTGGCTCTGTCCAAAGATCACAAAATCTGGCAAAATCTTTCAAGTTGATTTGTTTGTTTAATTCATAGAAAAATACCTAAGAGTGAAAATAGTTGTTTTATGGTGACATTATGTGCTGAAACATTTCTGGCTAGTTTCATGTTGACCCACATGACATTTTATAATTTTTTGTCATGATAATAGTCCAAAATTATGTGAAAATGCATAGTGTTTTTTTTGGTTAAATAACTGCCCTTGCCATCTCTCACCCATCACCACGACCACACCTCCTGAAATAAACTGAAAACCCTGATTAGGTCAAAGGTCAAAGCTAAATGAGTACAGTTAAACTGAGCCAAAGCATCTACTAGTCTAAATGACTTATATTTAAATTTGAGGGGCGACCCGAAGCCTGAGGTGTTAGGGTACTTAATAGAAAGGCAAACATGTCCTCAGCAGCCGAGACCCCGGTTCAACTCCTCGGTCCTTCTCCCTCACATCGTCTGTCTCTCTCTCCTGTAACTATCTAATATAACAATCCAACACATTCAAAAATTTGTTCTGTGACATTATCCTGTGTGAGTGATGCATGGCCATGAGGACGGAGCCACAGTTTCCCGAACAGGATATGAGAGCCAGACAGCTGTTGGTAATCATGATCAGCTTTACTTTAGCAGGCTGCCTTCTCACGACATTGAGATAAACACACACATGCACACACATTCAGTCATATGAACGCACTTGGACACATCTAGATACACACGCAGATGCAAACGGGGTGTGGGAGTGAGAGAAGGAGTTTGTTTTGATGAAGATAGTGGGCTGGTTTCCTGTTAAAGGCACAGTACAAACCTTTATTGTAAGACTATTCTGGCCAAAGTTGGCAGGTCTCATGCATCATGTTCAGATCAAACAGGGTAATATTAATAAGATTCCCAGTCTAACTTTATCAATTCCTTTTTAATAAAAGCATCTTTGTATATGTCCCTAATGGGAATTCTTCTAATTGCGTCGTACATTTTACTGTCGCAACATGCGAGAGTTTATCTGAAAACCTTCATCAGGAATAGTGTCAATACAAATAGGATCACAACTGGATTCACCTAATGTATGTTTGCTGTATGAAAAGGAAAAGTGTGCTTGGTATTGTCTGCACACATTATATTCTGTATTATTGCTCCTGTAGAGAACTTGCTTTGTTCAGTGCTGGCAAACACGACAACTGTGCACGTCATAGCCACATTTTAGTAAGAAGTCTTTCAACAGTTTGGATAGTCAGCTTAATTTTAAAAAGGAGAACTCTGATATTGCATTTCCACTACATTTCAGTCGATACAGGTCTTTATACTGAGTGTTAATTGTTACGACAGTATCTCTCTGCTTCTGTTGACAGATGTGAAGTCCTCTCATGTAGGGCTGAGTGTCAATCAAACCCTTTGATACAGAAACCTTGACTTCGATACCAGTTCATGAACGATACTTTTTGAAATCAGTTTTATAAAATCTATTTGAACAAACATAAAATTACATTATGGCACAAATCTTTACTCTTTTAGTTCCTTGGTAGTCTTTTTTCCTCTATGCCTCTATGACGTGTAACATTAAACAGCCAATCATCAGTATAATTAAATCTTGGTACAAACATCCTGCACTTATTGCAGTGTTTCTCACAGGAGAAAAATGTACTTGTGGTGGTGAGCGGCGCTGCCTGTGACCAACATGCATGCAGGGACTCATTCAGTTTAGTGGGGGAGAGTGTAACCCAGGTTATTTTCTGTAGCTTCAATGTAGAGATGTCCCCTAAACACCTCACATGCAAGTTATCAGTTGCTGCTAGCTAGGCAGCTACGCAGAAGCCTTAAGTCCCTGCAGAACACAACAACATTACAGGTGTGTGGCCAAAGATTAGTTAGTTGGACAAGAGTGAAATAAAACTTTTAAATGTAAGATTTACTGAAGTTGACACCACGTGATTACATCTGCCTGGGCGGGCCGCCCAAGTAGAGCCTGTGCGTGTGAAATATTGTTTACATATTGAAATTTTATAGCAAATGGTATTTTGTCAATACAATACAATTCGATCACTGCCATAAAATGTCCCCTCGGGGATTAATAAAGTAAATACATACATACATACATACATAAAAGTATCAAAGTTCAGTTCCCAGGCCTACTGTCATTATTATGTTTGTGAAGTAAGACAGCCACGTGTGTGTTTTTGAAAACCTTTCCATCCACTCTACAACAAAAAAAATGCATTTTTAAGTGCATTTGTTGCCTGTTCACAAAAAAGAACTCAAAATGCATGACAGTAGTGTCAGAAGGTAGAAGCCAAAAAACTCATTGAGCAGGTCAAATTACAAATACCAGACAGGCATGCAGGGTATGCAAAGGCAGAGTCCAAAAAAACAAGCAAAGCCAAAAACAGGCAAACACAACACAAGAGGAGGGTGGAGAAACTGCATAAGTAGGAAAACTGAGGCCCAAGCAAAGAGGGATACAAACTACAATGTGACACTGAGTACCGGGAGACTGGGAGTTATACTGTATACTGTACACAGAGACAAACTGTCCAAACTGAAAAGAATGACTGAAGGACGGAATCATAACAGTATTAATGTCCTCATTGTGGAGGTTTTCAGTCATGGTATTCCTCCAAGCCAGCCAAGTTTCCCCCTGATATATATTATGTAAGATATTTATTATTATTTATATTTATTGTCCACTAGTGAAGGACACTCCCACAAAAATATTTGTCAAATAAACAAGCATTTACATGTCAGTGAAAATTATTCATCCCAGATATTAAACCCAGATAGATTTTAGTGTCAGCACTCTGATCAACAAACATTCTGGACAAAATACTTATTTTTTCTGGGAAAAAAACAACTGAATGCTACCATAGCAGCATCAAACCACAATCAGGCACAGTTAGTGAACTACTGGAGAGCCTTAGTCAGACATATCAGGAGTTGGTGGAGACCAAAACCAGATATAAAAGGAGAGAAAATAAGGGATTTACTTCTTACTTATTGTTGTAGACTAATGTTAGTCGACTAATGTCTTGGACTAACGACCGCAAGTCAACTAAGAGAATCTCTAGTCGGGGCCAGCCCTGATAATTTGGAGCAGGAATATTGCCGTCAACAAGAAGAGTAACTTGACTAAAAGGATCAATTTAAAGGTCATCTTTAGGGACATAAACATGTTCCTGTTAAACACAAAGAATATGTTTTCTGTAATAAGAGCTATTCCCACACTTATACTTAAATTAGTGAAATGTCACTTGGTTCTAAGGATAATCAGGTTGGTTGCTTTTCTCCCAGGTTGAGACCCGCAGGTTTAGGCTCCCAAAATGTTAATGTTCAAGTGCATTCTTTACAAAGAACTTCAAAACTATTGTATTATTTCACCTAAAGAGAAACCTTTTTGACTTCACAATCAGATGATGTGATCTGTCCCAAAGCGTGGTTATGGCCCTTCCAATTCTGTGTTTTGAACAAGATTAGGGATTGGGAATTTCCAAATCAATTGATTAAATGCTCTTTTGGTGGCTCTTATTTTGTAATTGCCCTTCTTCATCTGCATTTTGGAAGGACTCCGAAAGGTTTATTTAACACAAGCCTGAAAATTCTATGACAAATATGCCAAAAGATGAGGTGATTACATTCACGTGTAATAACAAACCCTGAAGTTACAACTCATACATGCAGTTGTTAACTTTCACATACAAAATGCAAAGTTCTTTTCAAGTATTTGAGATTTTTCTGGCGGAATTTCTACTATTTCTACTATTTACTATTAAATAGTATTACTATTAATTTACTATTCTTAAACCCTTATGACAAACAAAAAAACATTATGACAAATATATGTAATGTAATTTAATTTGTTTACTCTTGTATATCTAATGTAATTAAATGGATATACAATTACTTATTCTACATTTGAATCTGAACAATGTCCATTTTATGGCCTCCAGCTGAATGTGTGTATGTTCATAAAGTTCAATAAAGGGGGAAAAAAACCTTCAACTATTTTTTAGGTTAGCACAGGGAAACTTTCCAGATAAAGTTAAATACAGATTTCTGCTTTCAAACGCTGTACAACAGCAAAGGTCAAACCAAACATTCAACAGAGGTAACCAAGACAAACCAAGACTTTCAATGTTTTTTTACTTTGTTTTTGTAACTTTCAGGCCCGTGAAGCCAACCACGTCGGTGACCAGATGACAGCAGAGCGGAGCAGCAGGACGGCCAGGACGCTGAACCACGTGGCTCTTGGACTCGGTATCGGGTGGATAATACTCATCATCGTCTACGTAGCGGTTGTATCATCTGTGCTCTAAATCCGTTTCAACATTTTTGTCCCCATGCTCATTCTGCATCAGGTAATCTGACCACATCAGGACCATTACTGATCATTAGAGTGAGTTTCTATTGAAAACGAGCAACCCTGAAGTCGCCTGATTCCTCGAAAAGTTATTCAATTTATGATCAATAGTCGATGATTCTATTGTAAAGAGAATGTACATTGCCTTCTTAATCTGTTGCTCCTGTAGAGAGGAACCATTACAACGTACCAAAGATTCATGTTTCATCATTTAATATTTTTTCATCCATGATGCCTGAAGAGTTTAGCCTCAGTTTGGTATTGCAGGCATCAAATGTTATACAAAGAGAGATTTATTGTTCATGTTCAAACAGTAAATGATTATCAATACTTTTTAAAATGTCAGGTGTCATTCTGACTTCATTGTGAACTTTTGTTCAGTCTTGAGAGTCGAGATTTGTCTGACTATACAAAAGGTGAAATATTGTTGCCTGCTCAACATAACTGTTGGCTGTAATTATGCACTAACACCATAAATAAATTATCACTTTAAAACGTAACCAAGGATACTTCAAAAATACTCAGTGGAGATTTGGCTTAAGCTTAAGTTTAACAAGTAAAAAATTAAATTAGGTGAGTCACCATTGTTTCTGATATGAAAGTGCTCGCTGAATAGGGATCTAGTCCTCTTTGCCAGTCAGGTAGAAACAATGGAGCCGTTATTGTTGACAAAACCAATCAGTGGCTGTGGCTGAATCTGTATTGTACCTGTGGCTGAACCTGTATACTTGTATGTTCTGCCTGCTCTTTGTCATGCATTGTCTGTATATTATTTTCATAACCAGTGCTGAAGACAAAAGCTTTTACTCTATACCAAATTTCTTTATAAATAAAGTTTATTGAGAGAAAAACTATCTGTGCTGTCTACTTTATTTGGAGGATTTTTATCAGACCAGAGCTTGCGCCTAATGAGGTTTGTTGCAGTGCACAAGAACATTTCTCCTGCCGCTGCAAAGCAAACAAATCATTTTGCAACTGAACTGGAATCTGTCAAAAATGTCATGGCCGCAATATGTTAATCTCAAGCAGTGAACCAAAGGGTACAAGTACAACACTTTCTGTCATCAACCAAATATTTCGATAGGACTCCTCAAGCTGTAATTACATGTAAAAAAAAATTCAGCCAGTGTTTATGCATGTACTTCCTGCTAGCGCGAGTACATTTAGCCTTACATTGAGTTACCACAGAATTTTCCAAGAACCTCATAATTTTGTATTTGTAGTTATTTTAGTCAAAAAAAATACTTTTGTTTAGAACTAGATTTATTCTTCTTTTTTTTCCAATCAGGAGTCAGACATACCAGTTTTAGGCTGCAAGAACCCTTTGCATTTCCAGAATAAACATATTTTAACTAGTTCAGTAATTTTTGTTTTAATACAGAATCTGTTTCTTACTTCATGACACGTGAAAAAACTTTAAGATGTCAGCAGCACCAAGAGTCGAGAACGTTGTGCAAGGGCTGAATGTTTGTAAGTGGTTCTGAGTTACCGTACATACTCCAAGGCTGTTACAGTAAATGTTTTGTCTCAGCTTCCTCAGCTCCACCCACTTCCTCTTTTTACTTGCTCTCCTGCTTCCATCCCAGATATCCATAACCTCACTCAGATTTCTTTATACTTCTGCCTCGCCCTTTGCAGTTGAAATTCTCTCACTCCATTCTCACTCCTTTTCATCCCCTAACATTTTGTATCTGCTCCTTCTTCTGCCCTAAAACATCTTATTGTCCCTTAGGATTTCCCTTTGCAAAACCCGACATGGGATTGGACCACTGGCACACAGTTATTTTCTTGTTTCATGGGACACAATTAGATGCCAAACAAGGAATTAATACAACAATACTGGCACAATCACTGTCCTTTTTTTCCCTCCTGCTTACTACTCCTGCTGCTGCTGAGTTATCTCTTCATTCTCTGCATGCTTCCCAGCAGCGGTACCGTCCATCGCCATGGTCACCACTGTTAACTTTATTAACCACTAACTGTTGATTATAAGTATCCCTGATAAGACATCTGACTGGTGGGTCATTGCTTCAGGTTAATCTGCTTAATTATTTTGTCGTTCTGGGTTTTACAGTTACTCTGTTTATGACCAGAGATGAATATCTGGCCAACTGAAAAGCATTTTGAACTTTTGCTGTAAAATAGCTGCTCTGTACTGATTTGTTGATATTCAACATATTGCAACTAAATTCCTATTTTTCAGTTTTCCAACAACCCCAAGTGATAAGGTGTAGCCTACATACAGACATGGCTCTCTCTGTTCAGGGGGGAAGGATAATAACTGGGATCATTTGAAATCAAAGCTTTTTAAAGCGTGATCAGATAGTGTATACAGTACTAGCTTTTCTTTTTAATTTATCTAGTTTAACCATGCTAACAATTGTCTTTTTATTTGAGATGTGTACATATATTTTCCAGTGGTTTTTAAAGCACTTCACATATCTAGTTTAAAGCTCATTTAAATACAAGCGCCGCAAATGAGCTATATGCTACAATATGCAACAGGATGGACATGATTTTCCCCTTCTCTCTCTAGGTCAGTGCTTTAGTGAAAGTGCAGTTGTTTTGTGAGTAAAAAAAATCTGTGCAGGTCTGGATCAGCTCCCTGGAAGCCATTAATAACAGCCGCATCTGTTATTTAACCCTAAATGGTCCAGGAAGGGCTGTCTAAACATGACAAACAGCCTGCTGATGATTAAATAAACTGCTTTACCAAAGGAACAAGACGCTATGACCGCACAGACCCGATACACTGATAGTTGTTGAAATTAAACATAAGCCATCAGGAAAAGAACCATCGACTTTTATTAAGCTGCCTGTAGCCCTCTCATAACTGCAGCGCTCTCCAGGCTTGCAGTTGTTTCATCACACATGTTTTGAGATAAGTGTGAGTATGTTAAGAACCAAAGTGTGGAAATAATACTTTCCTCTGTGTTTGAGAAATATTTCATCTCAATACACTGAGCTGTGTTGAAAATCAATCTAGTAAAAGGGAGACGATTACAAATAACTGAAAGGAGAAAATAACTTTTACAAAATGTACTCTTGTAAAAACTCTTTCAGGTCATAGTGTGTTACATCTCATGATAAATGGCATGTGGCAGTCAGTAGTTAGCCACTCATCAAAGGCTCACTTTCCAAGTAATGAAACAAAGTTCTTTATTTTGTTCTAAATGTTCTTCATCCGTGCTCATTTCCATCTGCTGCTGTTAATTTGGACACCACTTCAGTTCTTTGTGCCAACTCTTACAGGTGCAGAAAGTAACCAACATCTGATTCAGCACAGCAAAGGTAAACCAAGTGTTTTCCCTTTATTTCCCACGGACCAGTCCTTTCATTTGTTCTAACTGAATTGTGAGCAATTGTGAGAGAGCCAGCTAACTCTATCCCTTTCAGTTCTAACCTCTAATAGCTGGCAGGGTTATAAAATGAGCTGTGTGTCTGTGTTTAATGATTATTGACCTGCCCTGCAAAGTTTCCAGTAAGGTGAAACAGAAGCTACAGAGGAAATACCCCACCCACCATCTGCCTGCTCGTTATTGTGTAAAACACATAACAATGCTGAAGTAATATAAGGAACAGCCATTACAAGAGAGCAGCCATTTAAAACATTGTAAATCTGCAGCAGAACTTCTGGCTGTGCTTCTGCTGCCCTTTAGTGGATAATAAACAGTCCTGTCAGAGAGTTACAATGAGGGAAAAAGCTCTCGGACGCGTTTCCTATTAATGTGGCAAAGGTTCATTTTGACTGCAAGACTCCTGACATACACGTCTCTGCTGCCTGCACCGAGCATGATGCAACAACAAATGTGGAACCTCTGAGTAAGAATCAAGACCACATCTACAGTCACTCACGCCCTCGTGATCACACCTCCTCTGTTCTGTCTCAGTTTGTCAGTCTAACCACCGCCACCGCAGCTGAGAAGTAGGTGAGAGTTGAACCCTCTACGCACTGCCTTTTTGTGTAGCACCTTTTATACAAAACAAATCGAGCTCAAGGTGCTTTACAGCAAGAAATTACATGCAGTGCTTCACATGAAACACATAAATGAACATAAAAAAATGTTAGAATTTGTAAATTCAAAGGGGGGGAAAAAAACAACTTATAAAACTATGAACAGATTTTACCTTAAGGAAAAATTTAATTTGTAAAACAAATTGTAGGGTAAGTTGCCCGGACCAATATGGCTGCGGCGTTGATGTACATTCCAGAAACCAATGTGGCGTCTCGTGTATACGGCCTATCTATGTAGCCGTGGGCACAAACCTCTGAGAAAGTTCAAAGAATGCATAACATTGTTACATTTCACCAGTTTAGGATTTACTGGAACTGCATAAAATTATTAAACCACCATTACACAAAGACAAACAAAGAGCTTTTGTTTCCATGCGTAGGCTACATTTTATTGAACGTATGAAAACAAGTACAAATGGCAAAACCAGAAGAAAATTACCTTTTTTTTTTGTTGCAAAAAGGAAAATAAATTAAGTCACCCTTCCATCGATTCAGTACAAGAAGCACAGCATGTGAATATGACCTCCAAAATGTATCAAGAAGCCATTTGTTGCCACAGCTGAGACACCAGAGAAGAGATTTGTGTTGCTTAATTTGGTTAACATTTTTCGTGAGATACTCCAGATAGCTAAACCTCAAGCAGCCGATTATCCATTGAACACAAGCCACGTGGTAGACCACACGCATGAAGTGTAATAAGCAGTAAATACTATGTAAGACTGAAGGCCACAGTGAGTGAGAAGACAAACTCGTACTTTAACATGCAGTGTAACTCGCCATATTCATTTATGTACTATTTACATACCCAAAAACTTCCCTCTGTGGCCTGGCGACAACATGACAAGCTACAATAATTTCCATCATCTCCTCACTCAGCCGATAGGAGAGAAGTTAAAATAATAGTCATTTAGCACAATTCAAGATGAGGAAATAAGAGTATGATGTCATCACAAAAAGCAAAGCTTAACTGGTGCAATATACCTTAACTATTCTCTTGTTTCCTTCTTTTGTTCAACAGCTGGAGGCAGACTCCCACTTGTCTTGAGTTTCTTATGATATATATACACACACAAGACCTGCTCATTCACGGAGAGGCCACAGGAACCATGTTGGACTCCATCTACTGCAAAGACATTAAATCAGGGCAAAACACACACAAAGGAGAGGAACCCAAACGTGAAGTGGACAAGACAGTATTGGATTTAACAGTTCGAAATGGATACAAATGTGCAACAAAGAGCAAAATTTGTCCCAAAATGTCATCGCTAATACAGAAAACATATCTTCTTAAATAGTTGAATGTATTAATGAACTGAACATTGGGTAATTGGGTGCAGTAAATGTGAGAGGAGAGGAGGGGAGGGGATGGGAGGCAGGACGAGGTCTTCTTAGTAGGAGCGGATGGCAGGAGGAACGTGGGCGCAGTCCTGTTCATCCAGAGAGCTGTCAATAACAGGACGGTACTCCAGGGTCACCTGTGATTGGTCAAAAACAAAAAGGTTGCACCAGACATCAGTGATGATACTGACATTTAAAGTTGATAATGGTTCGTAGAGCAGTGTAAAGTCGTGGTGTGAGCACCGCACACACACACACACACACACACACACACACACACACACACACACACACACACACACACACACACACACGACACACACACGACACACATGCACATAGACACAGACACACACACACACACACACACACACACACACACACACACACACACACACACACACACACACACACACACACACACACACACACACACCTTTCCAGTCTTGGGGTCGACATAGGACAGAGTATGTTTCCTCCAGTGCTGATCGTAGGGAGTCTTCTCCTGACCCTGCAGGGGCTTCGAGTAGTCGTACTCGTCGACACGATCCTGGAACATAATTGAGAGAAATACCGTCAGACTGGAGAGTGAGCAGTTAAGATTTGCTTGTGTGTGCAATTATCTGCAGACCAAACACGTAATACCAAGTCAGAAAACAACAAATGACCAGTGTGAGACTGACCGAGAATGTTCGTGTAAGCAGAGAAAAACAGGAAGAAAAAGACTGAAAGAAAAAGAAAAGCAACAATGGATGAACCATGATAAAACTGACCTTGAAGTCTTCTCTGGCATGGGCTCCCCTGCTCTCCTTCCTCTGCTCAGCAGAGTTAATGGTCTGGACGGCGTTCAGCATCAGATTCTGCAGCTCCAGCGTTTCCACCAAGTCGGTGTTCCACACAATACCTGGAGAAGAGGAGGGAAAAATCCCCTTTATATTCTTAATGGATAAACTGTATTCTATGTCACAGTGTAATACGATTGCAGCTTTTTGCACAAAGACACAAGTAAGTGAACACAGAAAAGGCAAGAGAAGTGATGAAGCACCTCTGTCAAAGGTCTTGATGTCATCCAGGGTCTGGTAGATGGCGTCCATCTTGTCACATCCTTCTTTCAGAACAGAGCCGGTGCGAAACACTGCTGCATGAGCCTGCATTGTCTGAAAGCAAAGACACGGAGATGTGTTAATATCAGTTTGTTTGGGAACATAAAACCTTTTGCAAACTGTAAAATCAGGTATAATCTGAACATCAATGTGTTTGTACCTTTTGCATGTTGAGCCTGATTTCAGAGGTTCTCAGGTTTCCGTTGGCAAACCTCAGCTTATCCAGGTTCGCCACAGACTCCTCTCCTGCACTCGGCTTCAGAGCAGACAGTTTCTCTCCTGGAGAGAAAAACAACATCACCAGTGTCAGCAGTGAAGTCAACATCAACCAAAACACCGGCGTCACATATGATCCTGCCGGTCGAGCATGATAATGGCGACAAAGTAGAGGTGTCAATTTCAAATGTCGCCGCCTGATTTTTTTCAATTTTTACAAATATAAACTAAATCTCTCTTAATCGATTAACGTGGAATGAATCTGTTTTCATTGATAAACGTTTTTGCATTGAGAAAACAAAAAAAGAAATGTACGTAGACCTTAACCGATCTTAAGTCTAGTAAAACTCATTAGAGAGGAGCTCACCTGGTTTGTGCTCCTCGGCGATTGTGAGCGCACAGGCTCTTCCAAACACCACCAGGTCCAGCAGGGAGTTGGCACCCAGCCTGTTCGCACCGTGGACGCTGGCGCAGGCCGCCTCGCCACAGGCATACAGTCCGGGCACAACCTTGTCCGCGCCGTTGGTATGAATGATCGCCTGATGAGAGAAAAACATCAAGATTGTGTCCACTCTGTCGGTAGGATTGCTCACAGTGAAGAAGTTAGTCGTGCCTGAGTGAGCAATGTGTCCGGTTGCACTGATTCTGTACCTGTCCCTTGTAGTTTGTGGGTACTCCCCCCATGTTGTAGTGGACGGTGGGCAGGACAGGGATTGGCTCTTTGGTGACATCAACCCCAGAAAAGATCATGGCCGTCTCCGAGATGCCAGGCAGCCTCATGGCCAGCTGCTGAGGAGGCAGGTGGTGAAGCTGCAGGTAAACGTGGTCCTTCTCTGGACCGACACCCCTGAAGGAGTAAAGATAGATAATAACAACAGCAGCTGCTGCTTCGGTCGTTTCATTCTTAAGAAACTCAAACAGTTGCATCACACATACACACATATACACATATACACATACATACATACACGTACACGTACACACACATACACATACACACACACAGGCTTTGTCCATACCTGCCTTCTCTGATCTCTATGGTCATGGAACGTGACACCACGTCCCTAGAGGCCAGGTCTTTGGCATTGGGGGCGTAGCGCTCCATGAAGCGCTCTCCCTCACTGTTGATCAGGATCCCTCCTTCACCACGGCAACCCTCTGTGATCAGGCAACCGGCTCCGTAGATCCCTGGAACGATTCACAACTTTATTGGACTTTTGTCCTCACAACATTTTACTCAGAATAAGAAATACACACATTTATGTTTAGTTTCAAAGCAACCTAACTTTAAGACTAATCCTGTTTTTAGTGTGACTAAACTGGCTTTGATTTAAGTGGGATCGTACATTATTTTGTTACCATGGTAACTTACAATAGGCAACAAACAAGCTATTGGATCCAGATGTTCATGAATGAGTAACATAAGTGAAACAGTAGTTGAACAGCAGACCAGTTGTCTTTGTAATAAATTCATAGAAATCCAAAGTTTGATTCATATTTTAACTACATTCTCATCAATGAAGCACCATGGAAATTACTTTGCCAGTTGACACCAGAAATCAAGAGGAATCCGTTAGTATTACATCAGCTGGAGCCACAGAGTGTCATTTGACACTTGTCGAGTGCCACCCCCAAAAACAACAGGAAGCATCACAGACGTTTTGATAGATAACTCAAATATCTATTTTAGTGTGTGCTGCATTTATGTAACCAGCCACTTACAAAGTTGGTCTAATAACTTTACTATAAAAAGGTAAAAATAAAAATAAAAAGGGTAAATACTGAACTGTGGCCTTTGGTGACCTCCAACCAGAGGTCGTCTGTGCTGCTTCATACATGACAGAGGAAAGTGGTGTCGGATGTCCAGTGGGAACAAAAATAAAGATGGCCACTGTGTGTTTTTGCGGAAGGGAGCTCTATTATTGGAGCTCAATGTCAACAACTGAATCTGAGCAGTCACGGATAAGACTGATTTGAACCATCTGTAACTGCAGATGTATAAATTTAACACGGTGATAATGATACAGAAGTAGGTGCTGGAAATACATTTTTTCAAACTTTTTCAGTAACTTCAGATTCTTTGAGCAGAAATGATAAATTATTGTTCCACATAATAAATAGGACAAAAGGAAACTGATTAATAGTTTTAAAATAATCTGTTTTCATTATCTATCCCAGACACTTGACTGGAAAGTCTACAAAGCTTTATACTGCAGATATTTATTGCTTGCTTTTGTTGATATTTTTTTAATTTATCTGTAGTAAAATCAAAACTCAAAAGAGGAACATTGAAAGGCCTTAACGACAAAACTATTCATATGCGGTCTTATTGCAGCTTTACAGCTAGACCTTGAACTGTCACTCACAGAATATCTTCATTAGTTAAAATGAATAAAGTAATCTAGACATGTTTTCAAGTAGGTACGTAGCTGCTGTGGAGTTTTGCAGCAACTGTCATTTAGAATAAGACTCAGTTTCTTTCTCTGCTGTTTTAATGCTTCATTAGTTGAGTTCAGTTATGACTATTGCGGTTTAATAAGTTAACCATTATCTTCTCTTACCTGTGGGATGGAACTGTACAAACTCCAAATCCTGGCAGGGCAGGCCAGCTCTGGTCACCATTGCATTTCCGTCTCCGGTGCTGGTGTGGGCAGATGTGCAGCTGAAATAGGTTCTTCCATAACCACTGGAGGGAAAGACAGAACTCACTTATAAACTTCCATACACTTTTAATTGCACATGAACATTTGAATTAAATGGTTGAGTCTCATGTCTCTCACCCAGTGGCAATGACGGTGTTCTGGGCTCTGAAGCGGTGAATCGAGCCGTCCTCCATGCAGAGAGCAATCACTCCTTTACACTCGCCATCTTCCATCAGGAGGTCCAGGGCAAAATACTCCACAAAGTAACTGGTGTCATAACGAAGCGACTACACAGAAATCGGACAGATTCATCAAATGCAGTTAAAAGGTGCTGCACGGTAAAACAAGTTTCTCAATGCGCTGACTGAGGCAGAGAAATAAGATAGGAAAGCAGGTGTGCTTACCCTTCCATAGAGCGTATGCAGCAATGAGTGTCCCGTCCTGTCCGCTACACAGCAGCAGCGGTGGGCCTGGCCTCCTTTTCCGTACTTCAGACTCTGACCTCCGAAAGCCCTCTGGTAGATCTTCCCATCCTCAGTGCGGCTGAATGGCATGCCAAAGTTCTCCAGCTGGGAGAAAGAGAGGGGTCCCAATCTGTTATTACTGTGTGTTAGACAGTCCTTGGTGGGATTTCAGTGGTGTGACTAAGAAATAGAATAAATTAATTCATTAAAAAAAGAAACCCACAAACCACCAAATTATAACTCTCTGGGTTTACATATTTAGTGGTCGAAGTCTAATATTTTCCAGCAAACATAACCACGGGTGTGCATGTATGTGTCTGTGTGAGAGATCTTACCTCCACTACGGCTGCAGGAGCCTGCTCTGTCATGTAGTGGATGGCATCCTGGTCTCCGAGCCAATCAGATCCCTTCACTGTGTCGTAGAAATGCCACCTCCAGTCATCGTTCTCCATGTTCCCCAGGGCCGCATTGATCCCACCCTATGAACCAGGATATTATAAAACAAATCAAAAACATTGAAAAGAAATAGTACATTTGTAAAAAGAGTGTTCAATTAAAGTGAAATGAATGCAGAAGAATTAAGAGCCCAACTGAATTGCAGAACTATTCACATCCTCAAACAACATCAAAAGCGTGTTGTTGTACCTGTGCGGCGACAGTGTGAGACCTGGTGGGGAACAGTTTGGTGACGCAGGCGGTGTTGAAGCCAGCCTCCGACAGGCCAAAAGCTGCTCTAAGTCCTGCTCCTCCAGCTCCTACCACCACAGCATCAAACTCGTGATCCACAACGGGATACTGAGTAGATATCTGAAAACATCAACAGAGAAAAGGTACCGTAAAGCCTCGAAGAAAGAGCAGTCTGCACGTAGTGGAAGCTGAAGCTGTTGCTATGGTTGGGGATTGCTGTGAGTATGCAAAAGACAAGTCCAAGGCCATGTGTGTGTACAGGCTCACATTTCTAGTTAAGTAAAGCTGATTCCAATAAAAGAATAAAATCAAACTCACGTCATCTGATACTTTAGCATTGCTCTTCTTGCCATAGATGGAGAAGTGGAAGTTCCTGCAGCCCTGAACAGCAGCAGCAGCAGCAGCAGCAGGGACCTGGTAGGAAAGAAAACACCTTCGGTCAGTGGACACCAAACTATGGCAGCACCGTCGCTCACATGTCCAGCACGAAACCAACAGGTGGCTGCTTACCTACAGAAATTCAGTTTACCAAAAGCCTTTCCATAAAAATCCTTAAATCAAAGCACGACTATTAATATTCATGAATCAATGCAGATTATACAGCGACCTTTGTTCATTGACAGTTGTTTTGTTTTTTTATGAATCATGGTATCATTAGACAATTACTCTGATCTAAAAATGACCTTTAAACATATATATACGCATCGTATCCTTTAACATGCAGCTGCCAGCTTCAACTGTTTTTCACAAGGGCAGCTCAGCTGACCGCTTTAAATACAACGCAATGACTCAGTTAACTACAAATTACGAAACATGTCTAATGTAAAACAATGAAGTGGGTTTTGTTATATGCACAACATTGTTACTGGACTTGCAAAACACGACTATCTTTCCCTCCTGGTGTCACATTGAAACACCCTCAACTACATAATCCACCGGTTACGAAAGCAAACATTTTTTTTTTTTTTTTTTTTTTTGGTCCTTTCATCTTAAACAAAATACAAACTATACAGCTAAATAAGGTAAATGTAGATACATGCTAGATGTATTTCTCTCAACTTGTTACTCACTGTTTTCGTTTTGACGGCCCCCCTCTTGGAGAGGAGACGGGACGCGGCGCGGACACTCGCCATGTTGTCAGTTGAGAGACGGTTCCTGGAGCAGGAAGGTCTGTTCGGGGAGCAGATATTCTGTTGCACAGGACTAAACCACTTCGTCAAGAAAGGGGGGTGTCACGCATATTTAAACCTAATAATTACTATATAAAACAGTTATTAGTGCGCTTTCCACAGTAGAAACCGATTTAATACGTTTATTAAATCCGATAGAATATACAAATCTTTTAATTGAAACAGATAATTAGACTTTTATATAACTGGATTTCCCTGGATTAACCTCAGTCGTCATAAATGGACTGCTGAAGCGTAAACATTTTATAATCTGGGTGAAGTGACCTAGACTTTTCATTCAAGGTGAGACATATTCTTACAAATACCTACAATGACATGTTGCCGGAATTACACTGATGTTATTCCCCTTGTTACGTTTGTATTAAATACTGTAGCGAGCACGAGCCACCAAGTTTAGCGAGCACGTTATCTCACAGCTGTGAGCTGGGCTGTTTCATTTCCGGTGAAGCCAGGCAGGTTGTGCTCCTGATGCCTAACGCAGTGTTTTGGTAAACGCTCATAACAAGGTAATGACTGACGAACCTCCACATCCAGTGCTTATTGAAATGCATTGCTATTTACATTAATATGTACCATTTCTAATTTACACTTCTCACTCTTTATTCTAATTTACATTTAAAGAAGTGCGTTATGACGTCGTTGATGTTTTGCTCTGCCCTGTGTGTGTGTGTGTGTGTGTGTGTGTGTGTGTGTGTGTGTGTGTGTGTGTGTGTGTGTGTGTGTGTGTGTGTGTGTGTGTGTGTGTGTGTGTGTGTGTGTGTGTGTGAGAGACAGCATCCTCCATGAACAACTTGAATGACCCCCCCAGGTGGAACATCCAGCCGGACCCCAGAGGGAGGGGTGCAGGGCCCGGTGATGGCAACCAGTGGAACTATGCCCTGCTGGTCCCCATGCTGGGATTGGCTGCATTTCGTAAGTTACACAAGGAGACGTGTGTGGAAGAGTGTTTGTGAATGAGGTAACAAACAGGACGGCACCATTTGAGTTATATTATGAAATGCATAGTTATTAAATGCTCACATGCAAGGCAGTGTTTGATCCAGACTTTTTTTTTTTTTTTTTTATTGTTTTAAATATGTTTTGTTCCTTTTGACTTATTAGTGTCTTAATGGAGTCCACCGTCTTACATACGCTGGCACTGTCTCTTTTGTCATAAGAATACCAAATGACATTGTTAGACTTGTTAGATTTAACGTTAACATTGGAGGAAGACAGTAGATTGTCTGCACAATAAATTACAGCTCAAACATTTATTTGACTAAAAAGAGACACTATTTTGACCCTTTTGGGTCTTTATCAGTCCAGTTTCACAAAAATGTCTGTTGAAGCAAAGCTGTCCTTTATAAGAGTGTGAGAATTATCAGGGACTACATTTTCTTGTCGGCCTTTCAATAGCTCATCTTTGTTTTTAGATGTCACCTTTGCCATGTTAACTGACTCTTTCAAACTTGCAAGACAACAAGACTGTAACCACGGCTCTTCACAAAAATGTAGGAAGAGTCACTGAAAATTCTCCTCTCATTTGTTTCCCAATTGTCCCATCAGGTTGGATCTGGACCAGGGAGTCTCAGAGGGAGATCCAGAAGGTCAAAGCGCAGTATGACATAGATGTGTTCACAATAAAAAACGACATGGAGACATGTTACCGGGATACACTGACAGAGAGGCGCAGGGCAGCGGCAACACTGGAGCTGGAGCTGGAAAAAGAGAAACAGAGGGTTAAAGGCTACAAGCAGGCCATGATCTCACAGAGCCAGCAGGTTATGGTAGAACGGAAACAGTTGCAGCAGGTAAAGATGTTACCTATTGTTTGCATCTTGCTTATATAAGCACCTTAAAAGAGAAGAGGGTGTCTCCCCTTTATTATAACTCGAACCCTGTCTTCCTCTCACTTTGTCTACCGTCCCACTTCCACTATTGTGTATTTGTCCTGTTGCGTCTTCTCCTTAACGCAAAACTCTGTCTTCTTCATCCCAAGGAACGAGAGGCCTTGGAGGAAGAGAAGCAAAGGTTGGTGAAGTCTGGAGCTGCAGGTGCTGTGCTGCATCACGCCCTGAAAAGAGAGAACGACTGGGAACAGCGAGCCACCGCCACTCTAGCGGAGCTCGAAGGTCAGCTGGTGGAGCGGCAGAACGCCTACTGCTCCCTCATCCAACCTCGAGATCAACGGCTGGAGATGGAGAGGAACATGCTGCTGAAGGTCGTCAAAGAGCCCATCGGTGGAGAACTGGATCTCGAGTCTGACCTGAAGGACATTTTTAAGAGAGACAACCATTGTGCGGACCTGCTAAACACGAACAAGAGGAAGAACGGAAGCCTCATGTGGGTGTACCTAAAGTACTGGCAGCTGCAGATCACCGTCCAGAAACACAAACGAGCTGAGGACGCCATACTAAGAGGGAAAATCCCATCTAACACAAAGTGACTGAAGACAAAGAGAAGCAGGTGCTTTCATTTTACTTGAATGTTGAAAGTTTGTGGATCAGGAATGAATAATACTTGTATTTTTCAACCATGTGTAATTATCTTCACTTGATAGGAATGACATGCAAACACACAATCAGTCATCAATAATGATCTTATTATCTCAATAAGATAATGTTCAATATGCTCCATCTATTATCTCAAAACTTATAAAAGATGGAAGATTTTGATCGGGCAACATTATCATAACTGAGGAAACGCCAACGAAGACACGTTAACCTTAAAAGAAGTGTGTGAAACCTTAATGCAACAGGATAATCCAGGTTACACATATTGAATACACAAATGGTGGTTAATTAAATATAAAGATATGATTTATTTGTTTTAGCGCCCTGATAAATTGTAAACTTACATTCCCTAAATGCCATGAATTAATGTTAATTATTTCTGGAAAGAGGATATTTTTATATCCATTCATCTTCGACACAAATTCAGGGCTTTCACAAACATAAACATTGTCCCATGTGATAATCCTCCTTTCTGGGAAAGCACTCTTTCTCATCAGGAAATTACAAAATTAATATTAGATAGTAAAAATGAGTGTCTAAAACACACTGTAATCACCGTTATTGCATTTTTCGCAGAAAAATCTTTTATTTTGGAGGGGATTTCTTTTACATACATGTTGGTTGATTGGTGTGGGAGATATTTATTAGTAGGACCTTATTTGTTTTTACCAACTCTTCTGTCTGTCTTTGCAGTCTTATCTGCTGCCATCTAATGATGTAGTAATGCCTCCAGAATAGCCTGACTGTCATTGCTGGTTTATAACTGTCAGGGAGATGGGACCTTACTGAAGGTGCATGTGTACAAAGTAGTGCTCAGTACTCCAACATCTCGCAACAAAAATACTATTAACCAAAACGCTCAGTTCATTTCACACTGTGACGCTCCAGTAATGAAAGGATTAACTGAATCAGTAGCATTTTTGTTTGGTTATCAGGCCTCTCCTCTCTGTGCTGTTATGTTTTTGTTTTGACCTCGGTGAATAAGTGCTGGATGTAATGCCATGAACTCCAATATAATCACACTGAACACTATGTACAATCCTTTGACTATATTCTTGGTTTAAGAGCTTTTCAGGTTGTTTGTTTCTCATTAAGAGATGTCCCTTTGCAGTGTTGTTGTCTTGCCACTGGGGGGTGCTGCTGCTGCTGCTGTTGGATTTGCTGGAAAATGATCTTTTGCTCAGACTGCATAAAGTACAAAATGAAAAAGAATGAAATAGAGAGTAATGAATAATAATTAAAATAAAGGGTTTGTCTGGGGACTATAGGGAAACACATTAACGCCCATCTAGTTATGTAAAACAGTAGGAAAAACAAGCTTCCAGTGTTTAGTGAAGCTTTAATGACATAGAAATCACTGGCAATCATGACAAAAGTGTGTTGTCTTCCTCAAACATAGTTTACAATCATTGTTCAGAGTGAGTCAGAATGTGTTTATATCTACAGTACAGTAAATGATTACACTTTTTTTTGCAAAGTACAGCACATAATTTATGAGTTTATTTATTTACCATTTTAAGTGTCTTTCTTGAATGATACTGAAAATACCAAGTCAGCAGATGAGATATCCATTAGCTTGATGTACATAAAAACTATATTTGTTGGATTCATAATATCATCAGGAAGAATATATTTTTCCTCGGTCACAATTTAGAGGATTTTATTTTACTAACACTAATATATTAATTACAAGAACAAAGCCTCTGTTACATTTTCTGAAATACAGTTTTAAATTCTCTTCCGCCTGCTTGCTTCACTCCCTCCTCTGCACCCGATGAGAGGTTTCCCTTGGAGAGGACATCAGACTCGAGGCTCTGAAGTTCACTTTGATTGGCTTGCTGAGGTCCTGAGTTACGCCAGTCATTTCCTGTTTATCCACACCTTTATCCCCCTCCCCTAGTATACACTCAGACGTGGCAGTGGCATGAAGTGGGATCCTGCTGGTGTTGAAGAGGGGCAGCTGGTGCTTTGTCTTGGCTCCACTGCTGCCGCCCAGCACCAGAGTCTGGCTGGGACTCCTCTCGACCGTCAAGTGGACCACCTGCTGCTGCTTATAGCTCTCCCTACGAATGCTGTCTGTCTCTGACAGTGTCAGCCTGGAAAACATCATGTATAGATGCATGATTTTTAAACAAATCTTTGAAAGACACTTAAGTAAAGTTCTGTCATCAATTCACTGACAGACTTAAAGGGAGTGCTGGAAGTGACAAAAATAAGAACCAGTACTTATTCACGTGTTAGCATGTGCTTCGACAGGTAATCACCAAATCATATTGTAAAGTAAAAATGACTTATGTTCACACACAAAAATTGTTTAATCAAGGGGACAACCATTTCAATGAAAGAGTAACAGAATAAGATCAAAACCTAGTTTATGGTTAGATCAAGTATGAAGTTCTGGAAGGCTTTTAATTTTAAATGCAAGCACTTAATTTGAAAAGGATACAGGAAGCATTTAGCCAACCAAGAGTGACTTCAACCGTGAAGATGACATCAACAGGCTCTTCACTTCACTTGCTACTCTCCTGCAGTTAGCGCTGGTTGGGGAGAGCTCGACGTTCAAAGCTCTGTTGTGTCTGAGCAGACTGTGTGATTGTTTGGAGCCACGCTGATGTCATTGGGAGGTTAATGTATTGTTACTTTGACTAGCTGGCAGCGGAGAAAAGCAGACAGGTAAAAAGGAAGCAGGTGAGAGTCACTTAGTGCCTCCTGGTTCGGCCTAACGTAGTTTTTTGGGGGGCCATTATGGATCATCCAGATAACCTGATATGGACAGATTGCTAGAAGTGCTGGTTCCCAAGAAAAAGTCGTAATACACCAAATAGTAAAATGTAGAAGTGCCGGTACTGTGTACCGGTGAGTACCGGCCCACTTTGACCTCTGCTTATGAGTAAATCCAAACTCAAAAAAGAAAACTACTGCTTCACTGCTCTTTGTCACTTGAAACTTTGAAGCTGGGTGTATTTTTGACCGCAGGACTTCACATATTAGATGTGTTTTCCTTTAGCTTTTCACGACGCCACTGATCAGGATGAGGTTATGAAGTGCAACTCGTCTGAACGCAGCAGATTTTACCTTCAATTTACAGTAAAAACACAATGAACACAAAGCGCTGCTTCGTGTCTTTTACCTCCATCACACGTGCTGCATATTACAACACCACACCAGCCTACAGATACTTAGTAACAGCTCACATTAACGTATCAAGAGAATATAGTAGAAAACAGCAATAAAGCATGTCATGCAACAGTTCGGATATATAGAGCAAAGCAGAATTTGTACGACTTACTTGTACTGAGGTCTCGTTTCAAGGACCAGGCTCAGCCAGCAGGCTTCGTAGCTCTCTTTCCTCCACTGGTTGTACTCCTGAAGATCACAGTAGGAGTTCACCAGGTAGCAGCATCCTCGGCTCACACAGTGCATGGTGGGGTTGTGTCAAGAGTGTAATTGTAAATCTGTGCCAAGAAAAAAGTCTTCTGTCGCTCAGATCCTACTGGAAGTGAATAAAACTGAAGTGAAAAGAGCTGTTAAATCATGTGTCGTCATCAATGTGTGTTTCCCTGTGTGTGTATCAAGTAGTCTGAGATGTGTGTGTGTGTCATGCAATGACTTAAATATCAAGTCTTGTTTCTATTTTTACTCCCCTGTGTCACATTGTTGTGAATGTGGTGAACGTCCTCTCTTCAAACATCCTGAAGGTTGGTTTTCAGCTGAAAAGGAATTTAAACTCTTTCCATGACGTGAGCCAATCAGACAAATGCAGCTTAACATGAAATCCTCTGAATTCATCTACTGAACATGCAACATTTTCAGTCCTTTTAATCTAATCATGGATCAAATTGAGAAACCTTATACATATCATTTATATGGAAACATGTTTATTTATAGTCACTAGCAGTGCAACTTACACTTGAGTACTTTTCTGTGTAGTTGAATGTGTTGGCCAGTGTGCGTGATCATTGGTTTGGGGACATGTGAGCGTGTGAGTGTGTGTGTGTGTGTGTGTAATGATAGAAGTATGAAATGACTAATCTGTGTTGATGAGATGGATCTAAGACTCATATCATCAAGTCAGAGAGTCTATCCTCCCGCTCCTCAAATGTCTCTCAAATAGAGAACACGTTGCAAGAAGAAAACAGCTGAAGGCAATCGGAGTCTGGCTGACAGTCACGATCTAGCTCAATAAACTCAAAGCTACGTCAGCTCAGGGGCCGAAATCATGTTTTTAGCGACAGCAAAAATCATGTTTACGACTGTTTGTTCTTTAGAAGAAGAGCTCTGCCACAGTTCTCACCAGCAACGGCTTAAAATATCAATCAAGCAATTATCTTACTGGTGCCTGGAAGATGTGATCACCTGTGCTACATTTTAAGAGGGACGTATCTCACGCATAAACCATTTTACATGTTATTCAAGCAACTAACCAACAATGTAACTGACAATTTTCTATACCACCTTCCCTTATGAGTCATAGTCTGTTTTATGTATCTTTGTCTGTATTGAAATGTTACCAAACTGAATGATTTAAAAAACAAAAAAAGGTATTTTTCTATCCATCTCAGTTCTATTTCAATTGGCTGCTTTATTCTCAAAAGTTACAAAGAAATAATTAATGCTGGGAAACGTCAGCTTGTCTTTCTAACAACCTTGCTGACTGTCATTTGTACAAACTTGTGATGACATCTTGGCAAGTCAGCCTTTTAGCAAGAAGCTCTTCAGCAAAGTGAAAAGAAGTCGGCAGCATAGAATAAATATTTCGGCAAAAACAACAATATTTGCACGGGGCCAATCACGGTTGTTACTCACCATTACAGTCGGTGTGATGGTCAGTAGAGCGAATTGAATCTGTGGTTGCTTTACTTTAACAAACAGAAGAATGGACAGTGAGCATTGACAATGAGCTCAACAGATGTGCTCCCAGTATCCTTTAATTTCAGCTATACAGATGTGAAGGAAGGTTGGAAGGCAGATTAAAAACCTCGCTGAACGTGTGCTGAACGTTCACTAAAACAGTTACTGTCTATGTGTGTAGCCATTTATAAGTCACATCAATCAAATTAAACACTCTAGCAAGATGTATTTATGTGATTATTTGTTATTCTTTTTGTTTAGATTGCTCACTGCCCTCAAGCTCCCTTGAAGATGTGACTATATAACACTTTGTCACTTAAAACCCTCTTGCACTCAGGGGGACGTTGGCAACCCCGGCTTTATAAATCTGTGAGGGTGAAACTGAATCAGAGGGAGTGTGGTGGCATGACGGAGTCAGCGGAAGGTATGCTGGACTCATCCCAGCAAAAACAGTCTGTTCCAGCAACACAAGAGCCGGTATCACATGACTTCGGTTTGATGCTGAATCCTGACTAACAGATGTTGCTATGGTAACACTCATGTACATTCACAGAACAAATAAACAAGTAAACAGGCATCTCATCCTGTTCTGGCGTGGCAGTTTTTCACCACAGGCAACTCTGCAGCCAATTTATTAGTTTGTAGGGGTTCATATTTAATCTGGATAAATATTATTGTGACACAAATGCTCATCACTTGTCGTGTTGATTTGGCATCAAGTATTTCAAGTCTTAAGACATTACAGTCCATACGCATGTAGTTTCTCCATTAATGATGGAAGCACTTTTTTTTTTTTTTTTTTTTTTTTACTAATGAGATTGTGTCTATTTTCCATTCAAGTTCAGAACAGGAAAAGACCACGCGAATTAAGTTTAAGCAGAAGGTGATACAAGTTTTCTTAATAAAAGCAGATTTTTAGAGGGTGCGAATAATTTACATGAATTAATAAAAAGTATGAATCCTTTACCCACAATGCCACTAGCACTGGAGAACATTTCACAAGCACTTTTTTTTTTAAACTGTGTAACGAAGCAGAAGCAATTGTTCACCTTCACCCGAAGCATTTAAGGTGAAAAAAGCAGATAACTAATACATCTCTTTTTAAAAGAATGAATTTATTGTCAAACATTGAAATATTATGCAGTAAATGATGTGCCAGACTTGGCTTTAAGTCTAAAAAACAGCTCAAACAGTTACAACAAATAAACCATGATGTCAACAACTCCAAAGACTTGGTGGATATTTTCTACAGTCCCCACCTTAATGATACACTTTGCTTACAGAGATAAGTGAGAATATCTGCCGGATGTTTGGGTATTTATGGAGACTCTAGTTCTGATCAGACAAGCAGACTGCTTTATGAATTGTAGAAACAAAGCTGGTAGATCAGCCACTTTAATTTATGCTGTTTACCCTTTTTCAAAGTCAAGGGGTGCATCACACAGCCTCAACAGCACCTATCACACGCAGCATTAGTAGCTGAACCAGGCCGGCCTCTTCCTGGGCCTCTCCACTATCCTCTTGTCTTTGTCCTGCTCGCTTGGTGTTTCACCCTCGTACAGGACCACAGTCTCCACAGTCGAGGCCCTCAGCGGGCCGCCTTCCATTGTTTTAATCTGCTGACGAATCACAGCGGTCTCCCTGGACACTTTAGCGTAACAGAAGCCACACAGGATGTGTTTTTGCTTCAAGTGGCCACACTCTAAACACGGCTCGATGTTGTTCTGGGACGGAGGAGACAAAAACATTAGCTTAAACAATGTCTGACTGTTACCGAGTTTTTCTTGAATACTTGATATATATATATATATATATATATCTTGGCATTTCTGCACTGCAATTGTTTGTCACCTTTTGGCCAGCGTTGCTCATATACACACACACACACACACACATCAATACTGATTGAATCATATTGGAGATATTAATATTTAAACATCTTGGTTCTATTGCAAGATGCTCTATTGTTGTTCCAGATTACTGGGATGAGGTCATGCTTTAAAATAATATCAATTACGCTTTTACACTGGAAAAGTTATCAATACTGCAAAATTTGAAATGTGAAAACGAAATTTTTATTTACACACAGACTGTAGTTTACACACTATTACATAGTTTAAAAAAAGGGGGAATTTCGCTCATAAAACTGCAGTGAGTGGAATTATTGTTTATTGTAAAGCCTTAAAAATAAATAATGATTGTTCAACAGCAAGTGTTTCTGTAAACAGGATCATTGCTTTCGACTGAGGAACTGAAAACTGTCCAGTGTGTTGTTCTTCAGTGTACAGGGGTGACTGATCACATCCAATCAATCATCTAACACAAGTGGTACAACAGAAATCAGATCGTTCACCGTTCAGATTGGGGGTGAGATGACCCTCTGAGATGACCCGAGGTCAATCAAACGTACCTGGACCTTCGGATGTTTGCTGTCGGATCTCCTTCTGGTGCGGTTCACCTCGATGGTCCGTCTCTTCTTGGGCGCTGCCATCCACAGGATGCTGTCGAGGAGGCCGGGAGGCTGCTCGGGGCTCCGCTGCTCTTCTGGCTGGCGGTCCTGGTCGAGCTGAGGCAGAAGACCGGGGCCGTTCACCGCCAGCGCTGGAGCTGCACACACCAGGGGGATCATGTGACAGGACAGACCGGGGGACCAGGACACACAGAGCAGGACAGACCGGGGGACCAGGACACACAGAGCAGGACAGACCGGGGGACCAGGACACACAGAGCAGGACAGACCGGGGGACCAGGACACACAGAGCAGGACAGACCGGGGGACCAGGACACACAGAGCAGGACAGACCGGGGGACCAGGACACACAGAGGAACACCACTGTTGACAATGGGCTAAATAACTGTGTGTGTGTGTGTGTGTGTGTGTGTGTGTGTGTGTGTGTGTGTGTGTGTGTGTGTGTGTGTGTGTGTGTGTGTGTGTGTGTGTTTCGTAGTAAGATGAGCAGTAACTAACGTGTCACTAAACTCACCCAGGTGCCCATCGAGTCCGGCCGCCTGCAGGAGTCTGCTTTCAATATGGAGCAAAGAGCACCTGAGGCTGTGTATCAACGGAGCTAAATTCATCATTGTTGTGAGAAGCACGCTTCTTCTCCTTTCACCATAGCAAACAGCTCACGGTCACCGAGGCGAACACGTCATTAAACAGCGACAACGAACTGCACTAATTTCCGGTAGACGAGACGGGATTTGGCCTTTGGTTGCCATCTAGCGGCGAATAGCAGAAACTACACATCAGAATCAAAATGAGCTTTATTGGGCCAGGTATGTTTACACATACAAGGGATTTGACTTGAGGTTGTAACTTCATCCAAACCAAGCCTGTTCTCAAAGAGCTCTTACTACTACTACTACTACTAATAGTACTACTACTACTACTAATATTACTGCTACAACTTTGAGAGCCAAATTATGAGGAGCATAGAAATGTAAATCTGTGTCTTTCAGTCATTATATTCTGTCTATATGGTTTTTTTATATCTTGCTTGATAATATGGAGTTTTAACGTTCAATTATTAATATATATATATATATATATATATATATATATATATATATATATATATATATATATATATATATATATATATATATATATATATATATATATATATATACATATATATATATATATCTCTCTCTCTCTCTCTCTCTCTCTCTCTCTCTCTCTCTCTCTCTATCTATCTATCTATCTATCTATCTATCTATCTATCTATCTAGTATAGTTCAACAGCACCATAAATTACAGTCTCCAAAATGACCATTCAAATAAATCAACACTTCTCTCAATGAGATGGAATAATAAATGAACATTGTGATCCTTATTAAGGTGTGTGTGTGAGGGGGGTGGGGGGGTTATGTTGTATTATACTTAACGTTTCGCCTTTTTTAATGTTTTGTCTGATCGGTGTATCCATCTAATCATTGTTGTTACATGAAGTTCCCATACAGGCCGCAGGGCGGCGCTCTGCATCAATAAGTGGATTTGCATGTTTCCGGTCCACACGGAGCAGAAGAAGACGAAGAAGAAGAAGAAGAAGAAGATGGCGGAACGAGGCTACAGTTTCTCCCTCACCACATTTAGGTAAACTTTGTCAAAAATATTGGTAAAATCTTAAAAACGCACACAAACTTAAAGCAGACAGTGTTTGTCGTCCAGCAGCCGTTTGATCACGTGTATCATCGCCTCGTACGTCACGCTGAACGTGAGGTTCAGAGCCGCTGTGACGCGTTGTCATCCCGGCTAACGTCGCCTGTTAGCACGGCGGCTAACGGCTTTATAAACTAAACAGTCAAGAAACCCGTTTCGGAAATATCAACATTAAAAACTCTCCAACTTATTTATCGCCGGACAATAACGGAAGTGACCAAATCGGCTCTATGAGCGGACATGTCGACCTGTTACCGACCAGTTTAGCTCAGCAGCAGGTTAGCTCCGATGAGTCGGTTGTTTTAGTTTTTACTTTCTGTTTCGTCTTTGTTCTTGTTTTCGCTCTTCTGGTTCTCTGGACTTAAAAACTACTTGTTGTGTTTGCGTGTGTTCCGGTTCTTCATCCGTCCGCCTGGCAGCACAGTGAACTCTCCATCTCGTGTTTCTCCCGCAGCCCTTCTGGTAAACTGGTCCAGATTGAATACGCGCTGGCAGCCGTCGCAGCCGGAGCTCCTTCAGTCGGCATCAAAGGTACGAAGTCCCGCAGACCTCCGGACCTCCGGGACCCCCCGGACCCCCGGATCCCCGGACCCGCTCCGGGTCCCGGGGGGGGGGGGGGGGGGGGGGTCTGAGCACCGATACGTCACTGATGGATACGTGACATTTTGAATATCGTGCTTTTAATGAATGGAATGTAAATAAACAATATTACAGGTTTATCCTCTTATTCAGTGGATTAAATCTATCACAGATTCATATTGATGGAAAAAGGTGATCTGGGAAAATAGCAAGAGAGAGAGAGAGAGACGTATAGAGACCGGCTGCTCTCTGCTGTAAAGTTATATTTCACTATTAATTGTCAAACACATAATTGTGATTGCCTTTTTCTGCCGTAAATCTTCTGCTATAAAGATTATAGCTTTATCATAGTTTAATTATACACCCTAAGAAGAAGGACGTATATAGTATTATTATACAGTCTAATATAGTATTATTATACAAAGTCTAATATAGTATTATTATACAAAGTCTAATATAGTATTATTATATAGTCTATTATAGTATTATTATACAGTCTATTGTAGTATTATTATACAAAGTCTAATATAGTATTATTATACAGTCTATTATAGTATTATTATACAAAGTCTATTGTAGTATTATTATACAGTCTATTATAGTATTATTATACAAAGTCTAATATAGTATTATACAGTCTATTGTAGTATTATTATACAAAGTCTAATATAGTATTATTATACAGTCTATTGTAGTATTATTATACAGTCTATTATAGTATTATTATACAGTCTATTGTAGTATTATTATACAGTCTAATATAGTATTATTATACAGTCTATTATAGTATTATTATACAAAGTCTAATATAGTATTATTATACAGTCTATTGTAGTATTATTATACAAAGTCTAATATAGTATTATTATACAGTCTATTGTAGTATTATTATACAGTCTATTATAGTATTATTATACAAAGTCTAATATAGTATTATTATACAGTCTATTCATCAATTATATAAGGAAATTACTGACAATGACAGGACCAGAAATCAAAATAATAATTTCGCCATGGTGGTGCTAATTCAATCCTCATGTACCATTAAACTACAGCAGAAGAAGACATTCAGTGAGACGACGGTATTAAAAGAACACCTGCCTGACCTCAAACAGGTGAAAACAACATGGAAGTATTGATGGAAATGTGACATTTCTGTTAGTTTCATGCCGCTGTTTTTATACAGATGAATAGAAACGATTCTCACTATAACGTGGAATGATTTTAGTCAGCTCGTATAATTCTTTGCACCTATATTGCTTTGTAACTAATGGAGGATGTGAACACTTTCAGACAAAGTCTAAGCGCATCAAAGCGGAGTTGAAACCGGCTGTAAAACGTGATGATTGGTTAAGATTTGCGGAGACACTAACTGTGGTTTTCTCTTTTGTTTTTCAGCTTCTAATGGAGTTGTCCTGGCAACAGAGAAGAAACAAAAGTCCATACTGTATGACGAACAGAGTGTCCATAAGGTGGAGCCCATCACTAAACACATAGGCATGGTCTACAGCGGCATGGGGCCCGACTACAGGTGGGCGCTCTTTGTGGGTCTGGAAGCAGCTTGTTTTTCTTTCCTAACTTAAGGCCAGAAGTGAAAGGATGCGCTTCACATTCCTCGCCGCATATTATATTGTATATTACTATTTACATTAGAGAAGTTTGCATTTATTATACTGCATATATTTTGCAGACCGTACTGTAAGTTTGAGCACTGCAAGTCTTTTTTTAGATTGATGTCCTTCCTGTCTTTTATGTAGCTGTTGTGATATTCTGGGTGATTGTGGGTTTGGAGAATATCCTTGTCTTTGTTGGCTCTACGTGAGAACTCTAAAAGATGTCTCACAAATACGTGAATGAATTGTTTCACCCTGGCAGGGTTTTGGTGCGACGAGCCCGGAAGCTGGCGCAGCAGTACTTCCTTGTTTACCAGGAGCCGATTCCCACAGGCCAGCTTGTCCAGAGAGTGGCCTCTGTAATGCAGGAGTACACACAGTCTGGGTGGGTACATACAAACACACACTAATAACACACACTGCTGTTAAATGAGGGCTGAATGAGGAATGTATTCAGTCAGATTTGTTTTACATTTTAATTATGACCATGACTGGATTTTCCTCTGATGTTTTCTCAAAATATCATTCTGTGCTCCTAAAACTGTGTTGCTCATTTTTTCATTTAAACATCTGCAGAGATCAATAAGTGGCCTTCACTTTTATCAAATTGTGCCAGGTAATTAAATCTGTATCCCCCCCCTCCCTCTCAAGTGGAGTGCGTCCCTTTGGCGTGTCGTTGCTGATCGCTGGATGGGATGAAGACCACCCCTACTTGTTCCAGTCAGACCCGTCTGTATGTTCTGTTCTTTATTTTCACAATTGCAAAGACACAATTTTGCAAACTTTTACAGCTCGAAACTAAATGATGTTTATTCTTCCATCTGTGACTGGCAGGGGGCGTACTTTGCATGGAAAGCCACAGCAATGGGAAAGAATTACGTCAATGGCAAAACATTCCTGGAGAAAAGGTACAAGCATACAATTAAAGGCAGTATTTGAAAAATCTAAATTATGCTCTATGTGATAAACATATAGATGTGGATTGTGTATCAGTCAATCTCCCACAGCAAGAACTCTGTGTTTACTGTAGTCATCTCAATGATTAAGACACGGGTGTCGGAGTGTACTTGGAGTGATATATCTCACTCATGGTTCATTTTGAAGCATTTTTTTACAACATGGTTGAGTCACTGAGCAACAATCGAACCTTGTGACAAATGTCACAATTTGTCTATAATCTCTTCATACAGTTTAATTCCTGGAATATTGTTTGAATGGTTAAAATATGGTTATGAAAAACACCACGAATGACCATATCTAAGGTGTATGACCATTTTGTTTTCGGTCTGCAGATATAACAACGATCTCGAATTGGAAGATGCCATTCACACAGCCATCCTGACACTAAAGGTATTCTGTTTATAATGAAACATACTTTGAGCATCAGAATCTGTCTTGAGTGCGACTGTGTCTTCCCTTTGAGATCACTTATTTACACTCTCTAATCTTTGTGTTTCAGGAGAGCTTTGAGGGTCAGATGACAGAGGAGAACATCGAGGTGGGGATCTGCAACGAGGCCGGCTTCAAAAGACTCACCCCAGCAGAGGTGAAGGACTACCTGGCAGCCATCGCGTGAACACAGCCTCCCTGGTGACGGAGCTATCCGGCCACATTTCAACACAAAGATTTAACAGCGCAGTAGCCAAAAGCCTCATGACACATTTTTGGGAGTCCCAGTTATTGGGATAGTTCGGCCACACTGTGTTACGGTCAAACTTTTTTTTACCCCAAAAGAATGAGCAGACACCCACTGTAACTTCACTGTATTCAAATGAATGCGGTGTGAATCGGACCGCCTGTCGAGCACCACTGTAGGCTTCCCCTCCTCGGTTAACAAACAGCCCTGGAGTGTGTGCACGGCTAATGTGGCGGCCTCTTACAAATGCATTTACTAAACTCCATCAGAGGCCGAGATGGCACGTGCATGGGATATAAACTAATTAGGCTTTGTTGTTTAACATATACCCCGGGACTGTGAAATGTGGCTGTTGGCTATTGTGCGATTGAAAAGAAATGTGGAATCTGATGAGTGAAATCTCAAGTCTTCCATTGAATCCTAGTTTTCTTTTTGCTCATTACCCTATTAAAAATTCTGTTGCTTGTTAAGTGTGATATTTGGCCTCTGGTTGCACAAAGAGCAACATATTCAAATAGTAATGAGACTTATACTTACAGGAGGCCATGGCAAAGCCTTAGGGTCACATCTGTCAGAGGGTCATTTATTCATCTTGAACCCTCAAACACACTAGGAAGGAGGGTAAACAAAAAGATGCAAGTAGGGAGGGTCTAATGGAAAGTTTTGAGATTTTACAGTCAGGATCTGGTTGCCTGTACAGCTGTTTTACATGATGTACTTCTTTCTCTTTTTTTTCCCCAGATTAGAAATAATTCTCGTTTGTATTTTCTCTTCTGGTTTCTGTCACTTATTCAAATAAAAGATGGTGAGTAGGTGTCGACTCCGTGTTTTAAATCAATGTGCTTTTCTTTGAAAGTGAAGCTTTATTGTTCATACGTCCGCGCAAAGAAACGAGCGCGTGTTTAGAGCAGAAACGCGCGCTCTAACACGTTGAACCGGAACACCTTTCCAAACGGCCCAGGTATCCCTCCGCGTTGTTTATACTTCAACAAAACACCACGACGGTCGCGGTATCGACACTAAACGGCGACCATTTAAAACGCGCTGCGTTGTCAGCGGGCCGAAAATACAACGACCGCTTCAGTTTGTTGTGTTTTACAAGTTTGGCCAAGAGATCTATTTTTCCCAGCGGCAGCTCGGAGCTGCTTTCCTCACAACCCCCGGTGACGTTTATGGCGCCAGAAATCAAGGGTGTAGTAGGACCTGGTGTGTGCGTGTGTCAGCTGGAGGGTATTTACCGCTCGCTCTGCCATGTCGGAGGCACCGTGAACGTACGGCATTTTCACATTTTCAGTCGGGGTGGGAGGGTGAGGTGAGGTGGGGGTGTTAGCCGTCGTCCGTGCCGCGATCAGGTCGGTGAAGAGTGAAGATGGTGATACTACGCAGTAGCAGCGGTGTCGGAGCGGAGCCCGCCGCGACGACCCCGAAGAGAAGGCAGACGGAGCTGGATACGAGCTCCGAGTTCCTGTCGCTGCTTCCCGCCTCGCAGAGAAAGTCCGCCCGCCTGACTCGGTCCTCCCGGGCCCCGGACGACAGCTTCAGCAGCCCCGAAAACAACACGGCGAATGTAAGAATACGCACCGTGACAGCTGGTTCGGAGGAGCGGAGCTCCGTTTGTCCGATGGATAAAGCGGTCTGTGAACGCAACTCCGCTGTGCTAATCCAGCTAGCACGCTGAGCTAACTAGCGAGCTATCTTGTTAGCTTGTCACTTAGCAACAGACATAATGTAACGTGCGCTCGTGGTCTCACTAATGTTCGGCTGGAAAACACGTGGACATTTGTTGATTCACGTGAAATGAACTGTCGAAAGGTTAAACCATTTCAACGTGTTGTTGTTAAGCATCATGACTAAATAACAGCATTATAAGTCATAAGACCAGTTTGTCGGGTAAATGTCCAGAACTGTGTACAGGTGATATACGTAGTTGTAGAGCATTGCGGGGGCGTGTGTCGGGTCATTAATGATTATATTAACTCAGTCATTCATTAACCTTAATCTCAGACCTGTTACTTAACAACAAAACATACATCATTGCATGTGCTTATCAGACCTACATTTTCTATTTCGCATCACAGGCTGCTGCAGCTCTCTTTAACATTAAAATTGACCTCAGTTTAAAATGTGTGATTTATCTAGTTCATGCATGGCATTGATGTCTAAGTATATTGACCTCAAACTAATAGTTAAAGCATATTCTGAGAGTAAACCTGTTATGAATAAAAGTGTTATTTTTAGGAAATTGTATCTAATATCAACAAAAACAACCCTCTGATACATAACAAGCCTTTCATCAAAGTCGCTGCAGGGATGGAGGTCTGCAGCAGCAGCAGCACTGGGGCAGACAAGTTCACATGCTGAAGAACAGTTGACACATTTACTGCAGCCTGTAGCTTTCCAGTTATGGGACAGCCACTGCCACCTTGCAGGCTTGTTTTTGCATTTACATAAAACTTATGTGTTGTAGAAAGGAAAAGGGTTTTAGTTAGTTTTACAAATATGTGTGTGTGTGTGTGTGTGTATATATATATATAATTCAAGGAGATTCAGTGGCATAAATAAATTTGCTAATAACGTTGAATGTAAATATGTCATTAATCATTGCAAAGAATAAACAATTCTTAGACGTGTGTCCTGTACACATTTGTTTTGCACTGATCTACGAGTTGATGAATACTTAATCCTTAATATCATGATTACCTTCAAGTCCTAACTCATCAGAGCAGGGACTCATGAATTCCTGCTATATTTGCTGTGAGCTTTAAACACATTGTATCTGTGTCAGGGACATGCTGATATGAAGCAGGAGGAAGGAAGTGGTTTCCATCGGTCTCTGAGGACCAGAGGACGGGTGAAACTGGATGTCTCTTTTGTCGACATGGGGCCAAAGAGCAGCCCCCCTGTGGATGAAGACATGGGTGGAGGCTGCTGCACCAGGTAATGCAGGATCAGTGATGACTGTTTAGTTATTTGTGGTATTATTGAACTGACTGGCCTCTATCAGCAGACTTGCAGGTTAGGTATTAAATGTGGAAAACTTGTCACATGCTAAAAATTAGTCCACGGCCATTTAAAAAAAATAATTCCATTCAGACTTTGTTACAAGACTGATGTAAAAAGATTCTTTGTGTGGAGCCTGACTATCATTAATTATATGGTTCATTATAAACACATGTTTACTAGTAGACGCATGCCTTTGACCTACATTTTATAGTTATATTATGGAAAAATCGTCCAGCAGAAGGAGGGATTTACAATCTACTGCATGATTTACATCAATGTTATACCTTTCAAAATATAAAATTTTTTACACATTGGTAAAACAGACATTTTCAATAATGTTAATATAAAGGACTATTTTTCAAATTTCATACGTGCTTTCTTTCCTCCAGGAAATCTTCCCGGCTGCAGAGAGAAGGAAAAGCATCCAGTGGCAAGCAGCAAGCAGGTACAGCACACTTTAGATTTCTGTGCAAAGAGCGAAGAAGCTGTTCGACTATATGACCCATGCAGCCTGTTGGGCAGCAGTTAGTTTTTAGGAGGGTTTCTACTGCTTAACAAGTTGACAAAAGCTCCTGTTCGTACCCCAGATGTTCCAGATGAGGTGGAGGGGTCATCCACTCCGAAGAGGAGCCGGTTTAACCTACAGAGCCGAGAGGTGGAGGAGGAAGAAGAAGAAGAGGAGGAAGAAGAAGAAGATCGCTCGGTGCGACGTAGCTCTCGAATCACCAGATACAAACTGGGTTCTCGTAACCAGTCGGTGCTCTATGACCGCCTCATCACCAAGTGAGTCCAGTCCCTTTTCCTACACTTCTGCTTCAGTTAGAAAAAAAAAGTCCAATTATTTAACAAATACGGCAGTATGCTGTGGACATGGATTTTACTATAATGAGTGATTAATTCAGTGATAAACTTTGGAAAAATGTGATAAGTTGTTGCTGAAACTGCCCCTCAGCACCGCTGAAGCTGTTCTCCAAAAGATGGATGACATGAAGAAGATGAGACGCAGGCTGAGGAGCAGAGACAGGGACAGAGACACTAAAGAAGAGGTAATAACCCACACAGGAAACCTCTTACTCTCGTCATGGTATGATGTTGACAGTGGGCCGTTATGCTCACACACTTCAAACATGTGAATTAATCAGTATTTGTCCTGTTTCGTGGGAGCAGCTGGCCGTCTACACCAGTGGCAGAATAAGAAGGTCTCTGAGGACGAACATTGAGAGTAAAGAACCAGAAAAAGAGAACCAAGGTGATGTGGGTTTCAGATTGTGACCACTTCAGGGACATCGCTGGGGAATACTGTATAAAGATGCTGCCAACAGCTATCTTCTTAAAACCTCACTAAAAACACATTTGTTGAGCTTTAAAACATTTTGGTCAATTTGCTGAAATGATTTCAGTAATTCAGTGGCAGTGATGTTAGTTGTCAGACCAGCTCTCCAGTGTGTCTTTTTTAGGTAACATAGCACCACGACTACTTTTTACGTCATACATTTTGTATTCCGATCCTTTGATAACAACATAAAAACCGTTTGTTCATTAAGATTTGAACAGCAGCAGCATTTCGATATCTTCTTACTATTTTTTGTTTCACTCACAGGAGGGGATGAGCATGATAATGATGAAAAGGTGGAGGAAGACGGAGAAGATGAGGAGGAGGAGGAGGAGGAGGAAGAAGATGAGGATGGCGAGGATGAGGAAGAAGAAAATCATCAGCGCTATGACTTCAGACAGCGAAAGACTGTGGTTCGCTACCAGGCCCCACAAGATGGTACCTACTCTGTTCAGGGTTACGGGTCAGCTCATGGGTCAATACTGTGAGAGGTAGACAGAGGCGCCAACATTTGAAAGGCTTGACACCTAAAATCTAACATTTGTCCTAAATGTAAATTTTGCCAAATGAGATTTTTATTTTTATTCTATAAAACCAGTTTATGAGAATATTTGCTTGCATTACTTTGGTATCAATCTTTGAGTGTTTGAGAAGGTTTGTTGATCAATTGTCAGAACCCAGAGAGCGCAGGAAGCGCAGCATGTACTTCAAGGACCACTCGTCTCCTGCCAGACGCAGGTTCAGATTCAGCTCCACAGCACCCAGGAGCCCCTACAACATACGCAGAACCAGCAGGTTAGTGTGACGGCACACACGCATCTAAAAGAGAGAAATAATACATCTGGTATCAAGGGATTGGTTTGCTCAGTAACATATGATGGTCTGATTAATACCTTCAGACATAGTTTTCCAAATTTACAGCAAAAATGCTCTGACCAGAATCACAACCACATTCAACTTAACTTCATTAGTAAAACAAATGTTTTAGCAATAACAGAAACTGTCCACTTTTTTTACCCACTTAGGGTTTGTCCTGTAAGATAGAACTTAACTCATTAAGACCGCTGCCCAGAAAGCTGTTCAACCAAAAGAGCGTATCGTTCATAATCGGACCTATTTGTTGATCAGTGGATTTTTTTTTTTATTTTTTTTTTTTTTAATTCGTTTATGTTTTCTCTCGTGGGGGTAAAGAACGTTTGTTGCTCTTCACAGCAGATGTGACTAACTCTCCAGCCCATGTGTCTATATTCATTTCTCTGTAACTTTATCGTAAACGTGATGTCTCTGAGTATTTGCTGTATTTTCAGTGCATCGAATCAGGAGCTTCCCTGACTTTTATAAACATTTGAGTATTGTGGTTAATTTGTCACGCTGAGACTGTAAAATGACACGTGGGGGTCAGACCCTCATCGTGTGCAGTTCAGGTGTTAGTTTAGCGTTGTGTGTGTGTGTGGTGACAGTGTGATGCTTGTTGTTGTTGCTGTACATGATGCAAATCCATGATGCAATTATTACCTTTTGTATTACTGTTGTATCAGCAGTCAGTGTTTCTGTAAAAGTACAACAGTGTTACCTACTAATGACTGATAGGAAACACTGATGTGTGATTTTGTTAGTCAGAATTTGTGTTGAGGAGTCAAACTTAGTTTTCTAATCTTAACTGTCTTTACTGATTAGCATCAATTGCTTTGTTGTTGCACAGAGTGACATACCAACCTTCATGCAGTCACATGTGTTTTTCAAATGAGGTGTTTTTGCATCTTTTGGCCTCACAGAAGGAGACATGCCATCCACAGCAGCGACTCCACGTCCTCCTCTTCAGACGATGAGACATTCCAGAGACGGAGGAGTAAGAACAGGAGCCGGTCAGTGAACAGGTGAGAACACAAGCACAGCGTCTGGTGGATGAAGGTGGATATTCAGTCAAACAATAAACCTTTTTTTTTTTCTTGTAACCTCATGATTGTCTTTATCAGATTTTGATGGTCTCACAACTTATTTTCCAGTTGCGTTAATGATCAATTCTTATGGTGATTACAGATTAAGTGGGACTAGTGAGTCAATTAAAATTGATTGAACTTTGAACTTCTTTTTTTTTTTATGTTTTCTACATTTTTCCTTCAGGTGTCTGCCTATGAACCTTGTGAAAGAAGACCTACTGGGGATCCACAAGGACAGGATGAAGATCGGAGCCAGCCTGGCTGATGTCGACCCCATGCACATAGACAAGACGGTAAACTGCAGCAAAGGATGGATAGATATTCCCAAAGTACTCTGTTCAAACAGGGACTTGAAAACCTGATAGAGTACATTATTGTATTGACTGAACTATCAAATGATCTGGTATATAAAAAAAAATAAAAATACTGTTATAGGATTGTAATTATCCCACAGAAATGAGAGAATAATCCCAACATAAATCTTTCTACACCTGATTCAGGTTCGCTTTGACAGCATTGGAGGGTTAAGCAGACACATCTCCTCTCTGAAGGAGATGGTGGTGTTCCCTCTGCTCTACCCAGAGGTCTTTGAGAGGTTCAGGATTCAACCACCCAGGTAAACAATGTGTGCTTGTGAACAAGTGACATGTGCTAAGTTTATCTAAAGTCACACATCATTTTAAAATTTTAAAAAGCTTAAACACATTTTTTTTTAACTTAGTACAAATGTTAGAATTTGGTTGAGTTGTGAAAGTATTTTGTTACAATTTAATTTTTCTATATATTCAGTTCAGCCTCACTGTCTTTATCTTATTCACTTAATAAATTAACATAAGTCCAGTATAAATCTTTATTCAAATTTTATTTAACTGTATATATACAGTTCATTTATATCTTTTTGGTAATACAAATTTCAAACCAGTGACCCTCATTCTAATAGATGTTCTCTTCTCGGGCTCATTCACTGTAAAGGAAAGAATATAATTTTGCCCATATTTTGGATATAGAGGGTCTTCTTTGGCATTCTTAATTAGAGATAAATATTGATAAATGATTTCTAAGGATAACCCAGAAACAAGCTGAACGACAGTGGTCGCTGTAGAAACATGCAGAGATCAAATTAGCTCAGACTTGTACAATTCTTCATGACTTGTTAAACTCCAGAGGTGAATGTGCGTTTCTTGCCGTGTATTTAACTCCGTCACTCCTTATCTGCTGCACTTTTTTTCTGTGCCTGTCCTGTCTCCTCTCAGTCTTACCTCGGCCTCACCCTTTACTCTGTTTTTCTCTCGTCTTCAGGGGCTGCCTATTTTACGGTCCCCCAGGCACTGGGAAAACCCTCGTAGCCAGAGCACTGGCCAATGAGTGCAGTCAGGGGGAGAAGAAGGTGTCATTCTTCATGAGGAAAGGAGCCGACTGCCTCAGTAAATGGGTGGGAGAATCAGAGAGACAGCTACGGCTGCTGTTTGACCAGGTAAACTAGATGTTGCCAGTGTAACTGATTACTTTGAAAGTAATGCAGTGATTTAAAACTCTTACTGAATTCCTTCTAGGCGTATCAGATGCGTCCGTCCATCATCTTCTTTGATGAGATTGATGGTTTGGCTCCTGTCAGGTCCAGCCGTCAGGACCAGATCCACAGGTCAGCCTTGCTCCTTTCTTCATCCTGTACATGTGTGGTGCTTAATGCTGTGCACCACTTGGAATTTGAAATCGGTGTACATCCTCTTTTTTACACGCAGGATGGTTTAAAAACATAATCTTTTCTGCCTCTGTAGTTCAATCGTGTCGACCCTCTTGGCTCTCATGGATGGATTAGACTGTAGAGGAGAAGTTGTTGTGATTGGAGCTACAAACAGACTGGACTCCATCGACCCGGCTCTGAGAAGACCAGGACGCTTCGACAGAGAGTTCCTCTTCGGCCTGCCGGACAGAGAGGTGAGAATTGTTCATCCTTGGCAGCAATCATAAAAGAGAAAATTGACATTTAAGTTGCAAATTTTCAGAAAATAGCTGAAGCGTGTGATGATATGTAGAGTGTCGTAAACTGGTTCAATTTTATATATATATATATATATATAAGTATAGCAACTTTTTGAGATGTAAACATGGTCTTTTAAAATCTACTGGTTCTGAGATTATTCATAGATCAAAGAATTGTGTGAAATATACTTTCTATTGGTAATTTTGGTTATATTATCCTGCCAGTGGATGTTTATAATAGAGCAGCATCTTCTGGCTGTAGAAGAAGAGCAGCATCTCTAAATTCACTCTGTTTTTTGAGCTGCAGGATTACAGTGTTTTTATCTTGCAAAGTTCTGAACATGAAATTCTGTGATCTAATTTTTATGGCAGGCAAGAAAAGAGATTCTGAAGATCCACACCAGACAATGGACTCCTCCACCATCTGATGCTTTTCTGGAGGAACTGGCAGATAAATGTGTCGGTATGTTGCGTGCAATGATGGAAAATTATTGTTCACCTACAGCTTGAGAAATGCACATCTGGCTCCATTGGTCCACTCCCCGTGTACAAATACATACCGTTTTGGATTATAGTTGTTCATGCAGTATAACTGGCTACGAACATTGATAATTGTTATCATTTACATGCACGTTCTATCGGATGTACTTCCAGGACAAAGCTTGTATCTCACAATCAAAATTATCATTCAGCTCCATCCATGAATTTCTTCAGGAAACTCCTAATCAAAGTTTTGTCCACTGGAGATATACAGATGGAAGTTTACTGATTACCTTGGTGGCCTTTAACAACAAGTTGTTTGTTTTTTAAGGTTACTGTGGAGCAGACATCAAGGCGGTGTGTTCAGAGGCAGCCCTGTGTGCACTGCGGCGTCGCTACCCACAGATCTACTCCTCATCGCAGAAACTTGTACTTGATGTCAACTCCATCACCATCACTAACAGAGACTTTATGTCCGCCATGTCCAAGATGGTCCCAGCTGCCCAGAGGTAGAACCAAGATACATTGTTTTTAGTGCTGTCTCTTGTTTTAGAGTCCAAACCTTATTCTGACTGCTCCTAAGCCTGGCGCTCTGCTTGCAGATAGTTGTGAACTAAATATGTTGATTGTGATTTTTAGGGCAATAGTGTCCCCAGCCAAGGCCCTGATACCTGCCATTCGTCCACTGCTGAGCACCGCCCTGCAAAACATCCTCCTCACAGTCAGCAGAGTGTTTCCACACGCTGAGCTGGGCTTAAAGAGGAAGAAAGAACAAGGTGCAGTCCTGCTTTGCCCTTTTTGCTCTGTTGAATGCATTCTTTCATTTAATCTAAGAATTTCAAGTTTTAAAGTTGCATCAGTTGGCCATGAGTTGTACCAGCCGGGGTTTGCGTTTGTTTCCAGATGTGACCTGTGGTGTGTTTGAAGATGATCTGATGTTCAGCGAGGAAGAGGACTCTGACATCTGCTCCAGCAGGCAGACCTCTCACTCGCAACTCCAAACACCTGCTGCTAATGGCCTTTTAAACCTCAACAGGTGGGTCACTCATTCTCTCACACATGCTGCTAAATTCATGAATTATTGAACATTCTTAAGGTTCACTGAAAAACACCTTAAACATACCCATCACCTGTGTCTGTCATCTGTCCTGTACAGAAGTGTGTTGAGTCAGCCAACATCCTACCGTCCCAGGCTGCTGCTGGAGGGCCGACCAGGCTCGGGTCAGAGCTCCCACCTGGCTCCTGCTGTTCTCCATGCTCTGGAGAAGTTCACCGTGTACACACTGGACATGGCTGTTCTGTTTGGAGCCAGTGCAACTGCACCGGAAGAGACTTGTGCTCAGGTAAATGTGAAAAAAAAAAGGACATTGGCAAATTAATATATGTATGTAATGCATTAATGTGATGCTGTATTCAGGTTACATTTCTTTAAAATCAGACTGAGGTAGTCCAGAGACACTATGCTGTCGCAGCCTTGTCAAATTCAGTGTGTCCTTTTCAGTGGACCTCACTGGCCAAAGTGGCTGCTACAAAAAACTGTAGTTTATGGGCCCTGCAGCCTTATTATGGGCGGTGGGGATAAATATGTGCTACGGACAAATACTTCTGTATGTATGAAAGATTTGTGTTCAGGGCATGGAGTCAGTGAGCCATCGTTTTTTACCACAGCTTAATTCAATGTTTTAAAACTGCTTATTAGTTCTGACCTACAAGACAAAGGTATTCATTTGACAGTGCAGTGGAAGCAGTAACTGTAAAAAGTATCATTTTAACTTGACCTAAGTGATTGTCAAAGTTATTAATCAAAATTGTTGCAAGTGTTTCTAGAAATGTTTCTTTCCATCCATTTCCTTTTTTCTTCTTGATGTGATTTCCTTAGTGTTACTTAACACATAAAAACAGGACTCTCGTGGATAATGGAACAATCTTACAGGTTTATGTTATTGCCACCAGTTGTAATTATTTCAGTTTAATTTCTGAGAAACCATATTTTGGTAATCATTGGTGTTGAACTGGTCTTTATTCTACTAAACTCAGGAATCTGTTGCAAAGAAGCTGTCAGAATTCTTTGGGACAAATCGAAAGTATTTTTTTACTTCCAGAAGCAGGATCACCTGAAATAAATAGCTCCTCCCACTTCACAACTTCCTTGACTAATTGTTCCAGCATTAATGTAATCTGCTCATATCCTCTCTTGCCTGCTCTTTATTATCATAACTCCCTCTCGTTTGTACTTTAGCCTTTGTCATTCAACGTTGATTTCAAAAACTGGATGTCATCTTTTCATCTTTCATCCATGTGTTTTAGGTTAAAGTACTACTGTATACCACAACCCTCTGTAGATTTAAATTCAATTATTGTATTTACCCACACACCATAAATATCTCCTCCTATTTTGTATGTTCTGCAGATTTTTGTTGAAGCCAAGCGGACCTCTCCCAGTATCCTGTACATCCCTCACATCGGTCAGTGGTGGGAAACAGTGGGTCCGGCCTTAAGAGCTACCTTCCTGAGCCTCCTGAGCTCCATCCCTGCCTTCTCTCCTATACTGCTGCTGGCTACCTGCAACCTCAGTTATGACCACCTCGATATGGAGGTATGGACAGAAGAGTGATGCTCCGTTAGCATGGCGTTGCTATTTATATTGACTAATGTGTTAAAAAAAAATTGGTCACTCGGTGAAAATAAGATGTCATAGCATGTTTTGGATTGTCAAACCTCTAGACCTACATTCATCTACAAGACTGACTATCACCACCTCTCACCTCCCTCGTCTCAGGTGCAGGAGTTGTTTCGGGTCGAGTACGGAGAGGTTTTCCATGTCCAGGTCCCCACCAGCAGAGAAACTAGAGGCTTCTTTGAGGATCTCATCCTCAACCAGGCTGCGAAGGCCCCCGCCTCAAAAAAGAAAGCTGGTAAGAAATGGAAGAGTTTGGTGACAAAATACAACATCTTATTTAGCTTTATGTGGTTGTTGGTGATTTGGTGCCTCTTTAAATTCAGAGTTTAGTTTTATAGTCAAGCAAGCAAACTCCAGACCTGAAATGTTCTTAAACATTTTTGAAGTAATGGAGATCAGTAGTGGTTGAGTTGTGTGATAGAAAAGTATAATATTTATTTGAATAAGTGCATAATATTTTATAATATGCGTTTTACTTTGAATAATGTTTTGTGTTACATAACACTCAGGTTTGACCACAGCTGAGTAGGTGTGAGGTCTCACCTATGAGCTAAACACAGTACAGCAAGTGATGTAGTTAATTTCACTACAAAACACCTGACATTTTTAGCTGTGGATCGAGAGGGTGGGCAACAAAATGACAAAGATGGATAATATACACCAAATGTTAGGGATTTGTAGAGGGAGAACCAGGACATAGTATGCTTCAGATGGAATATTTTGGTGGATAAACAGGAGCGAGTCTATAGGACATTCATGTTGTGAATGAAGGTGTTACATAGAGGTTTTTCTTTTTCATTGAGCAGAAGAGGACAACCAGTTGCAAAGTGGAAAATCCCAATAGGTGTAGAAATTTGATTTCATAACTAAAAGGAGGTGATAGCGTACATCATGGAGTTTAAATGTGTAACATTTGTTCATTTGGTGGCACAGTGGTACTGATCACCTTATTTAATTTGCCAGATGGCGACTAAAAGGTGGATGTTTCCAAGATGCATATAAATTTTTACCTCTGAATGGCAATGTATTTCACTTCTGACATTGTATGAATCCGTCATTTTCCTTAGTGCTTCATGCATCGGAAGTGCTCCCGGTCGCCCCACCGCTTCCTCCACGTCAGCTGACAGAGCAGGAGATCCAGCGGTTGGAGGAGCAGGAGGAAGGCACCCTCAGGGAGCTTCGCCTCTTCTTGCGTGATGTCACCAACCGCCTGTCCCAAGATAAACGCTTCAAGGCTTTTACCAAACCTGTGGATTTAGAGGAGGTAGCTGTTCTTTTTTTAGTCTGTTCCTTTACAGCGCCTTACTTGACACTGACTTATTAAAGTATAAATGTTGTACTATCTCCCATCAGGCAGTTGTTTTAATGTGTATTTGTAACATCTCTAATGAGAGGAGCCATGACTGCTGGTCAGATTTGCACTGCTAAAGAGTGTTTTTTGATACAGCCCTTAGAGCAGCATAGTCTGACTTTTATTTACAGATAGGTTTTAAATGTAAAATAAATGGTTAAGCAAATGCTATATGCTCTGGTGCTCAAATCAAAAGATTTTACTCTCTAACATGCAAAGTTAAGTTTGATCTGTTCGATCCCTGTGTCAGGTCCCAGATTACGCTGAGGTGATCAACAAGCCGATGGACCTATCCACAGTTCTCGCTAAGATAGACCTCCACAAGTACGGGGCGGTCAAAGAGTTTCTCCAAGATGTGGATCTCATCTGGCAGAATGCCCTCGAATACAACCCAGACAGAGTCCCCTCAGGTATACACACACACACACACACACACACACACACACACAGATCCTACATAGTGTTAAGTCTTATAGTAACTGGTTGGTACGATGCTACTGTTTTCATTCCAGATCGTCAGATCCGCCACCGAGCGTGTGCATTGAAGGACACCGTCCACGCAATCATCAGAGATGAACTGGACGAAGATTTTGAGCAGATTTGTGAGGAGATCCAAGTGTCTCGCAGGACAAGAGGTCAGACTTGGCACAGTCACTGATATTTAGTGTCTAATTTTGAAATGAGGTATCTTAAAGTTTTTGTTGCTAATGTCATGTCGTTATACATCTTTTTTTAATCACCTGTAATGGGATTTAATTGATTTAAGGCACTCATCTTTTAATAGAAATGACTACAACCTTGTAGATCTGTGACTGTACAGGTTATTTGTACTAAAACAGCACTGCACAATTATACCTGGTTAGTTTTAGAATGCATTTATAATGGTTGAGTAATGATTTTTTTCTTTTTCTTTGTTAACTACACTGAGAAATAAAAAAATGCAATCTGCATCTCTTCTGACCACCTCAGGTTCCTCCACTGCACAGTCTGCTCCTTACTTCTACCACGTCCTTCCCAAACAGCCCAAATCTCCAGCTGATGCTAAGATCTTTGACGTGACCCCACAAAGAGAGCCGGCAGCAAGCACAGCTGCAGTTACTCCCACGACATGTTCTTCAATTGTTACAACACCCAAGCACACAGGTAACAGGTTGTGTAGTGAACAGAAAAAATACATCATTTCAGTAATTCAGTTAAAGGACGATCACAAAAAAAAACATTTTTCTCCCGTCTTTCCAGGCCACAAGAAGAGACGTCGGAAGAATCGCTGGTCCAACGGTTATCTTGCAAAAAAGAAGTATTCCTTGTCTCCTCATGTGTCCAGAGATGATGCACAGTTGGAGTCTGATGAGTATGAAGACGATGGAGATGATGAGGATGAGGTTGAGAGAGATGGAGAGTGTGATGAGGGTGACGGAGCTGACGGGGATCACATGGTGCTTGATGCAGAGTCCAAACCTGCAGCAGCTCAGGAAGGTAGTTTTGAACATGCTGTAAGGGAGGAGGAGGAGGAGAGAGGGGAGACAGAACCAGCTGCTGAAGATGAGGTCGTCCTGTCTCGATCAGGGAAACCAGAAAATGACAACCAGACACGGAACGAAAGAGAAAAGGAGGACGAAGCTGTCACACATCTGTCAGGACACTCAGAAGAAAACGCTAAGGGAAAAGATGAGAAGAGTAAAACCACTTCAGTGAACTCCAACAAGGACAGCAACACCGAGACTGAAGGAGAGACGCAGCACCCCAGCAAAGTAGAAACTTTCACTCAAAATCTGTCAGATACTCAGCCTGAAGAAGGTTCGTCTGCAGGGCAGGAAGGAAACAGTCTGGTAGTTGTAGTGGAGGAAGCCGAGTTAAAAAGACCTGCTGAGGCAATGGAGGTGGAGTCAACTGAAACCCCAACCACAGATGCTGCTACAGCTGTCAGAGGAGACGAGGACACCGGCACAGGTAGGATATCAACAGTCTGATACTCAGCTTGGCTTCTCCTGTTTGATATTATAACACATTTAACTAACAGTGTATCGAAGAGAGAAATGTTCCCAGATAAAGAAGATTACTAGTGTGGTGCTTCTGAAGACAGCAACGAATCGTAGCTCTTGTCTGTCCACAGAGGGAATATACCGGTAAAGTATTATCTGTTAGTGCTGTAAACACTTTGTGTGTACTTTGTGTTTTAGAGCGGAGCGGGAGGCGAATGACCCGGGCTTTGAAAAGCGCTGTGCTGCAGCAGCAGGTGATTAATGTGGACAAAGCGTTGCAGATCCTGGACCCGAAAACTCCTCTTCTGGTTGTGGACAGAGATAAATTAAAGGTGCGGGATACCGTCTGTGTGTGTTGACTGTTGTGAGAGTCCAAAACAAACGGAGAACTTGAGACACAGTTTATTTCTTTGTCATCCTTCTCTGTCTATCCTGACATTTTTCTCTCCAAAGAGAGCTACAAGAGAACTATTAAGCTACAATTTCTAAGACATATAGTTGTTTTCTTTGTTCCTTCAGGAGCTGTTGGAGAGCGTCGTAACCAAGACTGAAGGCTACGAGGTCTACAAGTTGGAGAAACTCTACGCTCTGCTCTGTCAGTGCATCTACAGACACCGACGGGACTACAACAAAACTGCACTAACACAGGTCAGTGGAGGACTGTACTGAAGAACAGATGTAGACTGTAGGAGGGGAAGCAGAGGTGTAACTGAGAACCTTAATGATGCCTGTGAGGACGAGGATTCGGTGACTGATGCCGTTGAGTGTCTTTCAGTATTATTTCTTCTATTTAATGTTATTTTTATAGACTTTTACTTGTGTCTAATCTACAGTTCTTATCTTTTTCTTTTATTAGGAGATGCAACAAGAGATTGAAGACTTCTGTTGACGTTTCCACAAGTCATGTGAACATTTTTAGTAATTATTCCCACCATCCTGTCAGCTGTGTAAATATACAAACGTCAATTCTATTTTTATAGAAATCGACAAGCACCTATATTTGTGCATTACCTAACACTTTCTATTTCTTGTTTATATTTAAATAAATGTTTTTCCTCAGGATGTAATTGTTTGCCTTTTTGTGAGAAGAACCACGGGAGTATAAAGAGTTTGTGAGGAATCACGTCATGGCTGATGGATAACAACATTTGAGAGTTCATCGAGAGGCAAAGTTTTTGCAAAAGTTACACTAACACATGACCAAAATTTGAAATGACGGAAGGATATCTTACAGTTCAAAAGTACATTTTATTGTACAAAATGACATCAGTGGTCTGAATTCTTCCTTCAACCACATCTTTATATTGCCTTGGCCTCCAGCACCACTACGAGGGATCTTGGAGTCATTTTTGATGAGGATATGTCCTTCAACTCGCACATGAAGAAAGTCTCTAGGACTGCTTTCTGTTATCTACGCAATATTACTAAAATCAGGAACAGCCTGTCTCAGCGTGACGTGGACAAATTTATCCATGCAGTCGTCACTTTGGGCTGGATAAATGTAATTCCTCTTCAGGATAAAAGCCTGCAGTTGATCCAAAATACTGCAGTGAGAGTGGTGACAGGATTTAGCAGGAGAAAATGGAATTTAATGATTGTAAAAAAAAAAAAAACTAATGCAGAAATTACACACAAATAGAAAGAAATTCTGAATTACCCAAAGAATCTTTTATTATTATTATTATTATTATTCTGTAAAAAGAAAAAAAAACCAGTATCATATCCTATCAGACAACATATAATGATGTATCTGTAGGCAAATATCGGCAATATTTGTCAGATAAATCAAGTCTACTGACTCAAGTTAGCTTCTGGTATTTGCTCTTCCACTTTATCTACCTACAAACTGCTATCTGCATTTTATTTTCACATTAGTGTTTATATACGTGTAATAAGGCATTTGCACAGCAGCTTTAGACTGAAGCCTATGAAGAAAAGAAAAGGAAAAAAAAAAAAATCACGTTTGAAATGGTTGAAATAACCAACAGGGAGCCTGAACGAGCCTGAAAGCCAACGTTGCAGTGTCGGTGTTGTCCTTAAGTAGCTCCTCATGCTGCCTCCCGGGTCATGTAAGGACGTTTTGGCAGACAGCCGGGTCGGGAAACCGGCACGTTTTCGGCCCCTCTTCCCTCCCACTGTTTTGACAACCGGTTTCTTTCTCCCCCAGATAATAACCTTTTAAAGATTCAACCAAAAATGCGAGAATATCGGACCTTTTTTGTATGTTTTTTTTGTTGTTGTTGTTTGTATTTTTTTTTTTGTTAAGTTACCCAAATTTTTTTTTTAGAGCACCGAGTCGCCGAGGAATGACGTCAGGACGTATCACATTGAACGATGACGCCGTTTGATCATTAAAAAAAAAAAAAAAAAAAAAAAAATCTGCCGTTAAAAAATATCAGAGAATTAGGTCAGCAAACAGCACCGACGGCCCGCTGTGGAGGTCCCCGCCGAGCCCTTGGTGTTATAACTTCTCCACAGACGCGCCCCCCGCCGCACAACAACCTGCTCCGACGAGGAGAGAGAGATGTCCGGCGGGTCCAGCATCTGCAGACGGGAGCTGTAGCCGCGGGACCGGTCCGTCCGTCCGTCTGCCTCCCTCGGCTGGGTGGTGGTGGTGGTGGTGGTGGTGGTGTTTTTGGAGGGAGACCCGCGAGTCCCGAATAAACGACAACGCCGCTACGGTCCCCGGCCAGGGCTGCTGGGGCTGAACGGTTCTCCCGGGTGGTGGTGGTGGTGGGGTGGGCGGGCGGCGGGGGTGAAGGAGAGGCGCCGACGGATACCAGCGGACACAACCTGAACACGGAGACCCAGGAAATCGGTCCTCGCCTCGCCGCCGCAGCTCGGTAGCAACACGGCGCACATTTCAGGAGTTCCTGTAAGTTTACCGCCAGACGCGAGCAGGAAGAGCGACCGGCCCGGCTAACACCGGCTCCACGGCCCACCTCCTGCACGCGCTAAATGCTCCGCGGCTAAATCAAGACTTTATTGTGTTGTTATTATTATTATTATTATTATTATTTAATGCTGCAGACGTTACTTTAATAATAAGCTAGCTCACACCTCATTATTGAGTTCGTGATGTCATGATGGCAGAGCAGCTTTTCGTGCAGCATCGTTGTTGTTACCCACTCTGATCATCTTTTACTCACGTTTTTACCAGCAGTTGAAGTTGGTCCAAAGCAGATTACAGCGATGTCTTCTTCTTGCGCGTTTGTTGTAGCACTTGTGTCCCAGTGACTGACCCAGTAACAGGACAGTGGACATCAAGTTGAGCCATCAATACACAGACACCAGTACTAACTGGCTGTTGATCACATCACTGTCTTCCCACTCTGTTCACCAGGTAAATTATTCCTGTGCTGAAATTGCACCTGTATGTTAATTTAATTAAACAAGGATTTATGTAGGGATGTGCATCATGTATCCACAGTATCGATTGAACTAACAGTCTTGACATAATTCAACTTTTTATATTCTTTGCGAGGCTCACAGGCATCAATGCCCTTTTTTTTTTTTTGGTCTGAAGGTCTTAGACATGCTCTTTAGATTTTGGCATGAAGACACCACAGACCTCAGAGAACCAGACTCTAAAGACGTCAAGAGGTTTAAACATGACCAACTTCACTTGTCATCTCCTCAATCTAGAAGAGTGACAAGTGAAATCTGTGATTATAATTTGATGAATTCAAAGGTGTGATAAATGTGAGGGCACACCTACTTTTTGGATGTGACTGATCTGATTTTTGTTTTAATTTGAATTATGACAATGTGTTAGAAAAATTTACTCAAGATGCTTGGTTCAAAATCAAACACATTTATTACACAAACACATTTATTGCACCCTCAAAGAGAGGTGTCCAGCAAAGAAGGGCCTTCCCTCCTCCGTAGGTCAGCTTTTATACAGTGGGACAAACAGTAGACCATCACCCCCATTCCCTTTGTACCTGCTTTTGTATGGTAGTACAGAGTTGGTTGTAGGTCACAAGATAGTCGTCAATTAGATGCGGAAATAATCGCTTGCAAATAAGACAGAAAACATAGGAAACTTTTCGGGGCCTGAGACTTTCCGGAGCCACAATGCAAACAAGAGGAAGAGACAAACCTTTCCTTTCCATCATATCCCTCCTGTTTATACAAAGTATAACATAACATGTACATAAAAAGGAAAAAAAATAATAATAATCTTTCCATCATATAAAAGAATCTTTCCATCACAATGGCTAAAACATGTCCTTTTTTTGTGGTTGAGAATCACCAGAGGCTGCATGATAGCACATTACACAGCATTTAAAATGGCAGTGATGTCCTGGGTATTGTCACAACATATTTTCAGCTGCAATTTTTGTCCCAAAAGAAAAACTTTGAAAACTTTATTTTACCAGATAAAAGATGTTTTCAGTCAGTTAATCTTGCTTTAGTTATTTTATTGCAACAAAATGGGATTTGTCAAGCAGACAGATTGACCAACACTGCAATAAAGATCTGTCATAAATGTTGCATGCACTTGACACTTTTTTTTATTGCTATATTAGAATATCGATACTGAACATCCATGTATTGATAAAATATTGCCACGCAAAATACTGAAATACTATCCACTATCAATTTCTTTTCTCCATCACTAACAGTCACTGTTTGATTGTTTAAATATGTTAAAAAGTCAACAACTTCTACTTATTTTATCAAATGACTAAATAGTGAGGCAATGGGAAATACTGAATAGTGTTTACTTTGTCAAGTAATTGTTTAGTCTTTAAAAATAATGTCCATCGCCTGCCACAAAGCACAGGAGCATGAAGTGATGTCTGAAAAATTCTTCCTTTGTCTGAGTCACAGTAAAAAAAAAGACAGGAAGCACAAATCAGCAACACTAACAGTGTTAAAAGGTTTTCATTGATGAATTTACTGTAAACTAACTTGTTGTTTATGGGAACTATTTTAACATCTAAACTTTAAACTTATGTTGCAGCTGGCATTACAACTTCACTGAGTGTGAGCAGCTTTAAATGTCTTTATAGAATGCGGAAAGTCTTACGGACTTTTATGGGCGTTTGTGTGTTTTTATACATGAAATATTAAGTACATGTACATATAGATAATGATATATATATTTTTACAAGAGACATGTTTTATCAGAATTAAGAGAAAGGAATTTTCTTTTGTACTGCCACCTTTCAAAACTTATGTTACAGTTATCTGAAATCAATTATCAGTGATATGCACTAAAGACATTGTTGTTTTTACTGTCACTATTTTAAATATGTTCCACTCTCTTTTTCCTAAATGTTGCTGCAAAGTAAACCATCGCTGATATGAACAGTAAACCTTCAGGATGAGTGGACTGATAATCTGTACAACATTTGCATAACTCATTGTTTTCTTTCTTCTTCCAGAAATACATGATTGCAGGACTCTAGCATGTGAGCTCATTTACCTACGATATGTGAGCCTCGACACTTCTGCCACAGATCTTCTTTTCCCCGAGCAGACGTAAACAAGAGTTTGGGTTGAAGATGTCGAGCCGCCGGAAATCCACCACACCTTGCATGGTGCTGCCCTCTGATGTGGTGGAGACGGAGGAGGTGGAGGAGAAAGCAGAGAAGACAAAGGAGGAAGAGGCAGGGGAAGAGGAGGAGGGGAAAGTGAAGGAGGGAGCAGAGGAGGGGCCGACTGCCGAGGAGCTGGATCAGGCAGTAGTGGTTGTTCCTGCTCCACCAGATTCAGGTTAGACCCTTTTTTTTGTGAATGACCATGGTAGTTTTTAAGCTTGGAATTGACTCAAATTTACAGTAAAACTATTATAAACCTGAGTTAACAGGAAATGACATGAAATCTTTTTTACTTCTACAGATGAACCCAGTGTCTCCGCTGTAGAAGACGGCGAAGTCCTCGGTACGTCACTGAAGCGCAGCGCTGCAGATCCACCCGAGGATCCGAGCAGCGACCAGCCGACCCAGGAACAACCGAGTGATGCACCTGAGGAGGGGGGAGCAGACCCTGCGGCAGTTGCTGCCATCTCTCTGAGCAAGACCCCGATCATGAGGATGAAGACCAAATCTGAGCCCAAGAGGATCACCGTGTCCCTGAAGTCAGCAGACGAGGCAGCAGAGGGTTTTGGAGGAGGCGGCGAGGGCGAGCTGGGAGGAGAGCAGGAGCCCATCGAAGCTCCACTGGGGCCGATGACGCCTGTGGAGATGCTGCTGCACGACTCCATGAAGCTCGGGGGAGCTGGCTTACTGCTCAGCCAGCCATCAGAGCACCACAGGAAGTCATCCATTTTAAACCCCGCAGTGCTGCCTGCTGGCCTGGCGCAGGTAGAGATCATCAAGTGTTCAGTAAACTTATTTCAGCAGTATTTTAGAATACCGTGTTGCCTGAAGACCTAAAATGTTGCTGGAAGTTTTTGGACAAAGGCTTGTTAAACATCAGCTCCAGCGAATAAATATTCAGTCTTCTTCAGGAGCACGGCCACTGGACAGCAGCTTGCGAAACACGCCTCGGGCACAATCTCACACCTCTGCTGCTCTGTAGCATCAACAGTCTCAACGTTTCTCACCGCCCTCCCTTTCCTCCTTCCGCCCAGGTTCTTTCTGCCTTCCAGGCCCAGCAGAGTCCAGCAGCAGCTCAGCCCCAGCTACTCATTCCCCTCAGCAGCATCCCCTCCTACAGTGCGGCGATGGACACCAACTCTCTGCTGGGCACCACGTACAAGAAGTTTCCGTACCCCTCCATGGCAGAGATCAGCTGCCTGGCAGCACAGACACAGTTCACAGAGGAGCAGATCAAGGTAGATGACTGTGGAGCTTCTATTTTCACAGTGAGTTACCACTGAGTGTCAGCTGACGTAGCTGTGATCAGATCGTCCTGGATGGATGGTAATGGATGGTAATGGATGGTAATGGATGGTAATGGGGGGTGGGAGTGGGACCAGAAATGTTCCCTGTCGGCCCGATGTGACCAAAAGCTACTTTAACTTGAAATGCTGCGTTTCGTCTCTATGATTCTTTCAGCCAAATGTTATTGTCATTGTTTTTTTGTTTACTGTTTACATGCATGACTTTAACACTGTGGAGATTTATTCAACTAAAAAGCTACTTCAATCTTAATTCAAAATTTGCATTCTGAATCTTTTGACAGCAATCTTTTATTAAGAAATTGCAAATGTTCTTGATCCATGCCCAGGTGTGGTTCTCAGCCCAGAGGCTGAAGCACGGTGTCAGCTGGACTCCAGAGGAAGTGGAGGAGGCCCGGAGGAAACAGTTTAACGGCACGGTGCACACAGTTCCTCAGACCATCACTGTCATACCTGCTCATCAGCTGTCAGCTGCTGCTAACGGCCTGCACTCCATCCTGCAGACCTGCCAGATAGTGGGCCAGCCGGGCCTCGTGTTCACACAGGTGGGTAATGACAGAACGGGCTTTGACTGGCTCTGACTTTCCAAATATAATGAACTCGTTTAAAAAGACAGTAAAGCATCAAAGAGTGAATCCATACTAAATCCATCCAACAAAAACAGCAGTGATAATATGACCACGACCACATTATTGTGCACCAAAGCAGCTCAATTTGGGGCCTGCTAACCAGGTTTGGCCTGCACCTTCTTTGGTTTTGCTTATTATGGCATTAGTCAAACTCATGCTTATCCTCCTCATTCTTAAGTGCTGTAAAATCCTAACTAATGACTATGAATTGTACATTTTGTGCAACCAAAAAGTATGCAATATGAGTTTTATGGCAATGTAAGCATTGTGCTGTTAAGCTTCCCTATTCAATTTCATTGGCCTACATCTTAATTACAAAATTCATTAATGAGCTGTTTGGCTGATGTCAAAAACCCGGCGCTTGCAAAATCTTCTACATCTCAACGAAGGTAAAACAGATCTTGCTGCTCAATCCCTCTCGCCTTTCAGCTGTGACACCAGACAGGCCTTCATTATGTCCTGGCCCCATGACAACCCACTGTAATTTTCATATTAAGAATCTGGGTGTGATTTTTTTTTTAACTCATCTTTTTCTGTTGTCAAAGTCTGTTTCTTTCAGCTAAGAGCTTCAGCTAAGGTCAAATCCTTTCTCTCCTTAAAAGACCTGGAGAAAGATATTTATGCATTTATCTCCTCTAGGTTGGACTATTGTAATTCTCTGTATGCTGGAATTGGCCCAAATCCTTTATCACGACTTCAGTTGGTGCAAAACGCTGAAGCAAGACTTTTAGCTGGTCCACGCAGGCGTGAACACATTTCACCAATCTTCAAATCTATTCATTGGCTATCTGTCCAGTATAGAATTAATTTTAAAATCTTAATGTTTGTTTTTAAGTGTCTAAATGTAGCTTCCCCAGCCTATCTGTCCGACCTGCTGCAGCCCAATACCCCACCGCGCTCACTCAGGTCTCTCGACCAACAGTTATTAGTTGTTCCTAGAACTAAAATGACGACTCGGGCCGACCGGTCCTTCTCTGTTGCAGCTCCTCAGCTCTGGAACAGCCTTCCCCTTCATATGAGGTCGTCAACCACTTGAACAATGTTCAAAAGCCATTTAAAATCCTTTTTATTTTCACTGACCTATCCGATTCGATCTCTACTTGGTACTTTTGTGTGATTTGCATTAGCTTCTCTTGATTTCGATGTTAGTTATTTTTATTGATCCAGTCTGTTTGAATGCACGACTGTCTGTCTATGTACAGCACTTTGGGCAACCTTCGTTGTGTTTTAAATGTGCTATACAAATCCGTTTTGACTTGACTTGACTTATAGGGGGACTATATTGGGGTGGCTGTGGCTCAGATGGTAGAGTGGGTTGCCCACTAATTGGAAGGTTGGTGGTTGGATCCCCGGCTCCTCCTCCTCCTGTCCACATGCCTAAGTGTCCTTGGGCAAGACACTGAACCCCAAGTTGCCTCTTATGGTGCACCATTGGTGTCTGAATGTACTCCTGATGGTGGGCACCTTGGATGGCAGCTCAGTCTCACTAGTGTGTGTGTGAATGGAAAACCGTGTAAAAGCGCTATACAAGTCCAGACCATTCACCATAGTATATATACTACATAGTATATAGTAAAGTATTCTCTCTCTTTCCTGCTAATGTCCATGTGCTGTTACTGATCACTGATTAAGTAGTGTTTTAACTATTCTGAAAATGTATTTTAGATTTACAATGTTAATTTTTTGTAAAATATATTACATTTGAATGAAATTTCATTCCACACTACATAAGCATTTATATTCAGATTTATTGTTGGCCCTTCGTAGGAATGAATTTGGGCACCTCTGTTGTACACTGTAAATACATTAATTCAGCTGTTTCACAGACCACCGCCATACATGCAGGGTTTGATTATTTCCTGGATTTTCATCTTTCACACACACACACACACACACACACACACACACACACACACACACACACACACACACACACACACACACACACACACACACACACACACACACACACAAACTGTCTTTGTCATCATCCAGTGTATTATATTGAATTCATTCATACATTATACTGAGGATTATCGTATTTTAGGAACCTTGGTCCTAAAGTGTAAATGTGAATAGGTGAACTATTACCCCTCTTTGTTGTTTCTAACTGAGCAGGCTGTTCTGATCTATGTTGGTTTTGGTCTCTGGCCAGATTCATAATGTACAAATTAGATGAGAGGAGAAATGTAATCTTGCTATAAAAAAAAAAAGTCCAGTTACACAAGTACATGAAAATGTTTTCGCAGCATTTGGAAACAACTTTTCTTTATGAGTAATGACCAGAGTCTCTTTAAACAACACATACATCTCCATCTGTCCGTCTGTGAATAGGTTGGTCCTGGAGGAAACCTCCCAGTGACCAGTCCCATCACCCTGACAGTAGCAGGGCTGCCCAGTCAGTCCCAGAGCTCCAGCAGAGTTTCCTGTCAGCCCACCCCAACAAACAGTGAGCTGAAACGGGCGACCACTGTCCAGCCTCCCTCTCTTTCTCCACAGGTGGGTACAGCACTAAAAGCAAGCTTGTGCTCTTACTGATTTCATCAAGCAAGTTTTTGTCAGCGCACAAAATGACCATAAATGTATGGTCATTTTGCGCGCTCATTTTGTGATCTTTTAGTTGTGATCTCTAAAAAGTTTCACCCATTTCAACTGTGGCCCTTTTTTCTTTCTCCTCGCACGTATTTGTACTTCTGGTTGCAAAGTGGTAAAAACTGTAAAAACACTTCATTAATATGTAACTTTTCCTTCTTTCTCTAAGGAGAACTCGGCCCTGAGCGCTGACACATTCAGTATGCGACCTAAGAAATCCAAAGAGCAGCTGGCGGAGCTGAAAACCAGCTACCTGAAGAACCACTTTGTCACGGATGCAGAAATTGCCCGGTTGATGAAAATCACCAACCTGACGAAGGGAGAGATCAAAAAGTGGTTCAGTGACACCCGCTACAACCAGCGCAACTCCAAGAACAGCCATGTCATTGTGTTCCACGACGGAGGGGGTCGAGGAGGTGGTGGCTATAGTAGCGCCGCTAGCACCACCATTGTTATTGACTCAAGTGATGAGACCCCCACCTCTCCGCATCCTGCACGCACTCCTCCTGTGAAGGAGAAGGAGACCCGGCCCAAAACATGGAACCCTTTCCCAGACTTTACTCTGCAGAAGTTTAAGGAGAAGACGCCGGAGCAGCTGGTGGTGCTGGAGGAGAGTTTCGAGAAGAGCAGCACCCCGTCAGATGAAGAGTTAAGCCGTCTGAGGATAGAGACTAAACTGACGCGAAGAGAGATCGACGCCTGGTTCACCGAGAGACGAAAAATGCCTTCAGTCAGCACCTCCTCCCCGGATTCTTCTGAGGGAGGAAAGGTGGGGACTGACGGGGCAACGGCAGGAGATGGAGGAGGAGCAGGTGGAGCAACTTCTTCTTCTCCTTCTGCCTCCTCATCCCGAAAGGGGAGTCAAACTCCTCCGGGAAGTCGCGGTAAGCTGCTGTCCAGCAGCAGCAAGAGAGACATGAAAGATAAAAGTAAAAAGTCTCCGGAGCAGCTTCATATTCTGAAAAGTGCCTTTGTGCGGACCCAGTGGCCCTCACCGGAGGAGTACGTTCAGCTGTCCGAAGAGAGCGGCCTTCCTCGCTCCTACATCGTCAGCTGGTTCGGGGACTCCCGGTACTCCTGGAAGAACGGAAACCTGAAATGGTTCTTTCAATACCAAAGTGGCAACATCGAAGGACCAAATGGCAGCGGTGGAGGTAAAATGGCCGTCGGCGGTCGAAAAAGACGTGGCCGAAACCGTGGTTGGGGGCGATCCCGAACCAGGAAGCAGCCGAGGAGGTCCGCCTCCACCAGTGTAGACATCGACAGACCGCCCCCGGCAAAGAAATTCAAGAGTGGACGAGAGATCCTGAGGGAGTACTACCTGAAGCATCAGTTCCTCAACGAGCAAGATCTGGATGAGCTCGTCACCAAGACCAACATGAGCTACGAACAGGTAAATAATACATCTTTTTCTTTATTATGACACCAGGTCCCATTTACGAAAAGCTTTACAGGACTGACGTGATCATAAAATCCATCTCACTGACTTTATGAAGCTAATTTAAGACACAAATCACTTGAAGATGAAGAGTGTCTTAAACCTGCCGTGCAGAGCTTTTGTTTCCCTCCTCTGCCAGAGAGAGTAATTACAAAACCACCGTTCACATGAGCATACATCATAGGCGCCGCGATAGCCTCCTCCATCACTGTGTTGTGGCTGTAAAACAGTGGATGAATTGTTTTCAGTGTCACATCCGCTGTAAAATGTCTTCTTTCTCTCAGAATTTGATCCATTTGGTCCGTGAAAATTTGGAAAGTCTAGAAGCGCTGCACAATTTATTTCATCTCCATGTACGTAAGCACAGAGCTAAACTGGACGTTAGGCAGCTCGGCCCGCAGACGTCTCCAGTGCACATGTTCGTGCCCCCGTTTGCATCCATGCAGCCAGCGTTTCCCCTGTGATGTACAGATGTGTTGTGATGTACAGAGAGATTTACCTGCCTGAGAGACTGAAGATGCATTGTGTGAACTGCTTTTGAGACGGCTTGACTGTAACAGAAGTTCATTTCTAACTAAAAGTCCCACACTGTAGCTTTAACAATCAGGAGAGTCTTTTCTTTTCATTTACAGTTGCTCTGTTGTTCTTCAACACATTTACACACAGTAGGACTAATACAGAAGAGATTACATACATATGAACTTTGAACTAAGTCACCACATGATTTTACATGTAGCTGCAGCTCAGTCAATCAACATTTACTTTCTTAAACCAACATCAAACCAATAACTTCATAAGAAAAGGCCAGCAAGAAAACTTTGGGTGTTTAACGCATGTGAAGCTTAGCTGAATACTAGGCTGTATTATATTTTATATTTAGCGCAGCTTACAGATAGATGAATATCACCTCAAATTGTGCTCATCATTACGTCCGGATCTAAAGTTAAGTTGACATAAAGAAGCTTTTAACTCCAATAAAAACTATTTTACTTTAGACAGGGTATTTCCTGTCAATTGTGTCTCTGCGTTAATGTCTGGATGTTACATCAAAGTCTTCTTAACGTCCAGGTATGCAAGTCTAGTGGCGGACACTAAATCCTTTTCATTTTTTAATGTATTGAATTTTCATGCCTAAAATAACCTCACTTTAAGATATTTAGTCCAAAAGATGATCAGAATTGTCCCTAAAACTGATAAAAGCTTAACATGTGAAGAACATAAACTCATCTTCATGCCCAGAAATACACCCAGTTAAGGTGTTCCTCTCTGTCTAAAGGTGAGGGAGTGGTTTGCCGAGGTCCAGCGGCGCCTGGACACGGGGTTAGATCCCTTCCAGGAGCCGACCGCAGGGAGGACAGACGGAGACAAAGCAGTGGAGGAGGATGCAGAGGAGGCGCAGGGAGAGGCGTCGATGGCCTCCGAGGAGCAGACCGGCACGGGGATGGGAGGAGAAGAAGATGACGATGAAGAAGTCGAGGAGGATGACGGCGAAGAAACGGACGACAGTGAGGTTTGGGAGCCGTCGCGTAGCGTCAGGAAATCTTTGTCGGTTTCTGAAGATTGAGGGTGAAACCTTCCCGAATGTTCCAGGAGAAACACTGGCTCGATCGATGCTGGAAGACCGTCAGCTAAACCAAGTGTTTTTTGCCACTGATTTACATGTCTAGTCTTTTACAACATTAATTCACTGTTTTTTCAAACTATTTCACGCCTACATGAGACTAACTGATGGACGATTAGCTTTAGCTCACTCTCAACACTGTAAGGTTAAGACGAGAATCTAACATTACAACTCTCAAGTGAAGCTTATAAAGCAGCAATTTTCACAATATTTAATCTAAAGAAACACCATGAAGTGCAATCGTCAAGCTGTAAGGAAGATGAAACAGGCTACGTTCACACTGCAAGGCTCAGTGCTCAAATCAGATTTTTGTTTTTTTTGGTTTAGCTGTTGAGGCCAATATCAGATTTCAGTGTGAAATACAGTCCTGGACCAACTAAACAACAATCACAAACCAGCACCCTGTCGAACTGAACATGGTGGCCACTGAAGTCAACATTCACAGTTTAATTTGTAAGCCAATGGATGCCAGCGAATTCCTGAGAAGATGATAACGGAGGACAGACAGATTGTTATTTATGTGGAGCAACGGCTGCTACAGAGGTGTGTGTGGATGTGGATCTAGAGTGATGGAAAAGTCCCACGAGTTCTGGTGAAATATGGGAACCCCGTGGTTTCCATTTAAGGATCCCTGCTCCAACTGAGGTCATGTTTAAAAAAATATATATATATATATTTTCATAACAATTTGGGCCACTTTCAAATGTCCGAAATCAGACAGGTCAGATTTATGATTTGTGCTGTTGACAAAAATCAGATTTGAGTCTCATTTGCCTGCAGTCTGATTGTAGCTGTACTAACCCAAAAATACATTGCACACAGACACATCTTTTAATCCTTCTTTCAAAACGATTGGTGAATCCTGAGTGTTGTAAATGACAGATTTCAGGAGGAGCTGACATTTTTAATGAACATCATGCTTTTTTTTTTTTTTTTGTAGAAATTTGCACTCCTTGCTTGCTTAGATGAAGCCAGTAAGGGAGATTTATTCCCACAGTGTTTGCGTTACTGTTCTGAGCACAGCCCTAAAATCGAAACTTCGATCTCCAATGTGATGAATGTTTTCACCCCTGGTCCCGATCAAGCAGCACACAGAGAAGAAAGACTCACCTGTTGTATTTCGAAAGGTGCTTGAAAACACATCACACCTAGATGTCACTGCTGAGCCATTTTGCCCCGTGACACCAGCATGCGTCGAACCGTGGGTTTGATTTGACATGTCTTCTCCCGAGCGCCTGTGATGATCACCGCAAAGACCTGATCATCCCAATCAACAGGTCGTTTGAGCCGACATGGATTGATATTGATGAAGGCCTAACTTGATAGGAGAGGAAAAAGTACCTTAATGATGAATGAATGCCAATGCCGTGATGCTTTTAACTAACACAGGAGTCTTCCCTTTGTACCGGCTCATTGTTTCACTGATATTATAGAGTTTGAACTGAACACCTGCAGATCGGATGGCAAAGATGCCACCGAATGTGTTTATATGCACTGCTAGTAATGTGTTTCACCTTTTCATCGAACACATCCTGTGCTGTCCTGACACCTTTTTTTTTTATTTTTTTTTTAAAGGAGGTTATGTACAGTAGATCCAGACAGTGGGAGGCTGTTGTGCCAAAGTTGAATGTGTCGCCTCCTGAGCAGTGAGCTACAGTTTGCAGCACTATTTGTGAGCTGCATAATGGCCACTGTGAGACAGACCTCTGGATCCACGGAAAGAATAATAGAAACAGAACAAGTTAGCTGCTTTGTTTTACTGGTGGTGGGCCTCTACTGGATTGAAGTAGAGTTTACCCCAAGACATGTAAATATATTCATCAGCTGCAGATCAAATGTGTGTGAAAAAAAAAAATCAATCCACATGTTATCACCTTAACACGACTGCAATCAGCACCAAAATCACCGACGCGAGGCCTGTGAATCATTTGGGGTCTTGACCCATACTTTAAGAAACACTGTTTGACAGTATTTCAAATAGTAATTTGACTCCATTCTGCACTGAAGAGAAACAAACTGAAGCACCTAAACTAAACTTAAAAAAAATGCACTTTGTCCACGTGTGTTCATGGCGGACTAAATCCCGATTAGGCACCTTAATCTCATCTTTTATCATGAAATGTCTCTGAGAGACCAAACCTGTTTTGTATGTCTACAAATTGAACCAGTATTTTGCCTTTTTTTTATTCTCTGTGTTTTCACGAGTATTATTCCCCGTCTATCCACTTTTCTAATAATATATATGTTTCATAGTTGGACGTTTAAATGGCTCAGAACAATAGAACAATCATCCACCACTTTCTTTAACTAAATTGCACAATTTGAGCCCCATTTTTAATCACTTCTGTTTCATGTGGTATATTTGTTCTGGTTTGGATTGTTGCTTTATATCATGAGAGTTGTCTCACATCTCGCGCCCCTCTCGCTCCCACACGCCCTTCACATTTCTCCTGCAGTCCACTTTTGTAAAACGAATGACTCGACTCATGATGTGCACTCCCCGAGGCTGTTTCTGTAGATGTTAGTCCGTCACGTTGGTCTCATGAACCCCCGCATCAAAGACAGACACACAGACGGGCTGAAGGGACACAAAAGGCTGAAAACTGTTCCAGACATTCTTGGAAAATTCTCTCACAGAAAGGAATTGTTGTGAGGAAGAGACGGCACAGCAGTCCCTCTGCGGTGGGAAGTCTACCAAATAACGCTCTTCTCTGTTTTCTTTCCGCTTTACTGCTTAAGATGGCAGGACAATAGACTGAAAAGGGTCTGGACTGCTGTTCTTCGCTGATAGGGGAGAGACTCTGATGAAGCTTTGCAGGTAAACCTATGTGCCTCCATGGCTCGAGCACTTGTTTGAACATAAATCCAACTGTTGGCTTCGGAGATCTTTAGGTGACGATGAAGGAAGGCTTGTTCAAACTAGTCGTGATGCATGACTGAGCTCTGCTGATGCTAAAAAGATGCCTAGATACTCTGAAGTTGATGTTGGAAACTTCTGATGTAAGTCCTTAAACGGATACCACGGGGTTCCGCATTTCACCAGGCACTTGTCACACTAGATACCGGCACCTTTGGCTCTCCGAAAGTCATTTTAACGAACATCTCTGGAACTAATATCGGAGAGCTGAAACCTTTGTCCACTTTGTTGTACTGTGACAAGTGCCTGGCCATTAAAATAACAAATCCTAAATGTTAAGATGTACCTTTGTCTGATACTGCATGCAATAACCGAGACAAACAACAGCTCATTTTGTACATACAATATTTTGGGTTGGTATACTTGGCACAGTCGAGGCCTAAACTGCTTGTTTAGCTTTAAAAGTAACTGGTTACTTTTCATTACCAAGTTGACGGTAACCATGGACCTGTTTTCTCTTCGAAATGTTGTTCAAAAGTCTCAGACTCTAGAAACATTTATTCAAATCTAGCTACTCCTAGTCTGGAAGGGCTCCTTGCTACAATTAGCCAGCTTCATTTTGAGCAACATTTCAAAAGAGCCCTTTGCTTGGAACTATGTTATCACCCCAAGTGCAGTCGCTACTCGGCCGCCGTTTTGTGCCCTTTTATAAGCATTTGATTCTTGGTGTTTCACGTGTCCACAATTAGCTTGGTTTAGTCCTCAGGTTAGGCTTCCTCCTGCTCCAGGTATCCAGCCCACAGTCTTTTACAGTGTGCTCTTTCTTTACTATAGTCAGTCTCTTCTGAATGGTTTTATATGTTTCTATCTATGAAAACTGTGTCATTACAACTCTATCCAGACATCAGTGGAGTGCTTGTTAACAAGACAGACTCATACAATATGTACGATAGAATAGTGGTTTTGAAATAGAATCAGTTTTAGAGTTCAGTCAGTGTTGCCCGAGTGGCTTTTTGGTACTTTGGTTGCAAAAAATATAAAATCAGAACTCAATAGAAAAGACATGCACCTGGTTGAAGGAATAGAAAAACAAAAATAACATAATGAATTTGGGAATTTGGTCCTTTTTCTTTTTTCTTTTTCCTGTTGACAACACTGGGCAACAACATTTTAACTTCTTCCTTGGCTCCCAAATTAAAACATCTGGACTGTATATAATGTTTTTTTTTTTTAAGTAACTAGTGTATTTTATTGATTAAAAAATAAGGCTGTTGTGTACAAACTGACTTTAGTCAGTCTTTAGTCTACAACAGTAACTCTGCAGTCACAGAGGTTCTCCTGCTAACACATTTCCATGTGACTGTACTGGTACAAAAAAAACCTGATAGAGACATTTTTTGAAACATTTAGATTGATGTGCAAAAATACACATGAAACAGGCATTGTTTTGCTTGAGACAAAATCTCTACTAATCAATATAATGTGTCCAAATTGGAGGATCTAAACTGATATAAAGATAGATTAATTGCAACAAAAACATGATTTAAAATCTTACGAGTGATCCGGTTGCTTAAAGGGACAACCCCCCCCCCCCCACACACACACACACACACAAAAAAAAAAGAAAAAAAAGTTCAATTTTCCTGTCTGTACTTGAGCACTAATCAGCCAATGAAAACTGTACAACGGTTTATGTGGCTCTGGTGGGATCTTTCCAAATTTTGAAAGTAAATAATGACAGTGATAACATTTTCTGTCCATTTGGAGACATGCTGTGACCAAATTCAGCCATCCTGACGGGTAATGAAATTTCCATATCTCTGAATTATAAATAAAACGGCGCCAGCCTGGCTCTTCTTCAATGTAACATGCATTTAAATATTTCCCTCAGGTGTGTTGAGGTGCCATGTCTGTTCCCTGAGATGTGATTTTATATCCAACACTCATCATGTATCCCAGTTAACCTTGCGCCGTAGAGCTAAGAGCTAACATTGTGATCAGAGTAGTTTAGCTGCTGTCTTATACGCTCATGTGTCATATCTGTATCCTTCACTATACTTCTGCTACAGTCCTCACTCTTTTTCTGTGTTTAGACAGTCAGTTGAATGTTTCTTACAGCTGTGAGAGATCGAGATGTTTTCACTATATAGCAGCCGGCTTTTTGGTTATAAAAAAAAAAAAAAATTGTGATATTGTTAATTTACTCATTTCCAGTGGAAGATTCCCCTTCTGTTTTCTGATGTTTTTTACCTGCTGACACTTTTTACCCCAAGTTATTGCTTCTAATGGGCACAATTTGCTTTTAACCCTAAACTAAACAGTTTTCTCTGTATTTACATACAGTGAACAATTTCAGACACAGATCTCTTGGCTCTTGTACTAAGTTACAGTTGCTTCTATAGACACAGATAATACAGGAAGAATACGATAATCTAACTGAATGATCTGCCTTAATAAAGTGGTATAAAGTGTAGTAAATGTGGTAAAAAATTTTAAAACAATACCATTTCTGACTTTTAACGTAGTCTACAGTCTGTTTTTTTTTTTTTTTTTTTAAAGAATAAGCTGTGATCTCAGTCCTGTAAAAATGTACCACGAACCGAATCAGTTCAGGTATTCGAAGGTCATACAGACACAATGTTCTCGACCAAACGTGTCAACTAAACAGTTCAAATTGGGTTTTTATTCTGTGTCCATGGAACTGACATTTCCACTACACATCTGAAGCGTGTAGAAAACTGAGAGGATCCGTCATAAACTTTGATCAAATATGGTATGTATGTGTGATCGCTTCTGCAACGTTGCTTTTAGAGCATTACAAAAACAAAAAAAAATCCTCTGTGGCCCCTGCAGTCCTCAGCTTGTTGCTGCCAGCAGACAATTTGTGCAATGTTAAGTTATGAAACCCCAGCTGTTATTGAGAATCTGCTTGATTTCTAGCTTCATTTAGAAAAGATTTATATTTTATACTTGTTTGAGGACAAAACCCAATAAATTTTGATCAAAAGATATCCACTTGTGAGAAGCGTTTTGCGTGTTTTGATGTTGTTCTATGAAACACTGGCCTGAATGTGGATGCAGAGCAGACAGTAGGTTACTGCATAATGTCCTTTGTTTGTTAATTCTGAGGTTTATTCAACATGTATTCACCTATTTAATTCACCTATTTAATGAGTGATTGCTTCTGTGACTTTGCAACAAACTTCCTGACCAATGAAAAACACAAGAGTGGAAACCAGGAGAGATGACGACGAAGCTGGGATCATGTTGGTGTCAGTACTGCGAGAGAGAGAGAGAGGTTACAACAACCTGATTTTTGTTGTTGTTGTCTTTGACACATCTGTCAATGCTTCATCTCTGATTTTCATCATTTATCTGCTGATATTGATGCTTTTGTTTCTCTTCCAAACTAAAGATGCCTTGGAATCTGTTATTCCTCTCTTTGATTGGTAAGTGGCTCATTTACTTCACATGAATGTCCTGCCCAGTGATATTTCAAATAAAAATGAAAATGATGACACACCTATAAGGTGGTTCATTTTGCTGTGAACTGATCCGCACCAATGAAAGACAAGTCATTTAATTATTTGTAAAGAGGATTTGACTTAACTGAATGCTTAAGTACTGAAGGACGGGTATCATGTGTTTACTGCTGTATATCTTAACAATATTATAGCTGGCTGTAGCTTTGAGATAACAAAAAACAAACATGTGCATATATATTTTGTACACCGTTGCTGATCGAAAACAGTATTTGAAGCCTTCAAAATGTATTTTTACTTGAACAGCATTTGCGGAAAACGCATTTCGCTATGACAGGCTAAATAAAAGCTGAGCTGTGTTTGAACAGTTTATTCCCGTCATGTTGATGGAAATGCCGAAAACTGAGTGCACGTGTGCTGCATTTCTCACTCGTCCATCGTAGGCCGGAACCCTCTAGCCGGAACTATAGTAATTGGACACTGCATTCGTCGTGCAGTTGCCAGCGAAGGACTGCGCGACCACGCGGGTGTAAACAAACACACCTGACGTGTCGAAACTGGAGGATTCGTGATATTCTTCGGCTCCAGATGGAGATTTTAGGCAGCACGTTTGACGACTCTGTGTTTTCGGAGGCTAAAGACCGTGTTTGTGTGTCTCTGTCTTCATACAACGCCAAACTATGTGAACCTGAGGTGAGAGGCTCTTTAATAAAGACTGCAAATATGTAATGCAACAAGTATTTAAGGCGTTATGACGACAAGATGGAAATAAACGACGCGTTTAAACTAGCTGGTTTATTTTTGTTGTTGTTTATGATTGAAATTCTTTCACAAACAAATAAACGCATGAGTATGAAATCTAATTATAAAACCAATGTAATTGTAATCAGTTACAGATATTTAAAAAAAATTATATATTACAGTTACTTTTAAAAATGTTGTTTATTACAACGGGGTTACATCTGAATATATTATTTTCAATCAAAAGCTCGTGGTGAATATAATATTCATTCTCCTGCTTTGCATCTTTTCACGTCTGGACAGACTCCGTTCATTTGGCTGGACGTGCTTCAATTTTGAGCCTTTCTTTGATCGGCTCTCTTGTTTGAATTCACATCATTTGTCAATTTGAACAATCATGTCGTCAGCTCAAACCACGATATTTTAATAAAGAGTCGTTCGGGGGAACCATCGTGAAATAAAGAGTGAACAGCTGGCAGCCCCGTCGGTAGATGTGTCATCACTAAACCCCGGCATGACCTGCATGTAGAAAATAGCATGTAACACAACCGAGATATTATGGAAAGCGGGCATTTCCATACCGACATATCCACAGCCTCCCTCTGTCTCTTGAAGTCATTGTTGTGTGTCACATCTTTGTTTGAGCTCAGTCAGTGAGCTGTCTGTCTGTCTGTCTGTCTGACTGACTGTGTGTCTGTCTGTCTGTCTGACTGTCTGTCTGTCTGTCTGTCTGACTGTCTGTCTGACTGACGAGGAGTGAAGTGTTTTAAACTTGTACTGTTTTCTCCTTTGGTGTCTCTGCAGTGGTTTTGTGAGAGTGCAGCTCTTGATACTGACGATTCTTTGGAGAAGCAGAAAATCTACAAGTTCAGAGGTGACCTGGCTGTGAGACGTGGGAAATATCAGGTAACTGACAGTTTAATCTGTTTTAAGACTATTCTCCAGAATTACTAAAAAAAAATAATAATAAAAAAAAAAAACGACGTGCAAAGTAGGTGGCAGCAAAAAGAAAAACACTGAAAACTCTCAGATCGTGGTCTTTGGGGATTTATATTTTATCAGCCAGCTTGTCTGAAATTTATTTTATTTTTTGTAATTTAAATTGCGATTGTAATCCACAGCATGTTACACAGCAGCAACATTTCCAAACAACATTGAAAAGACTCCTGAAAACACACGCAGCCATAACACTGAAACTCTTCATCAAGTTGGACCCGACTGAAGGAATTAAACATCAGATTCATCTGTAATCGGCTGGATTTCAACAACCCACTTTCTTCTCTTAGATATAAAAACTTGAATCTGACTTGAAAATAAATGAGCTCCTCGATACTTTTACAGTTCGATTTAAAGGAAGTTGACTGGAGTCACACGGCAGCCGTTCCACCTGCTGCTCTTCATGCCCTCGTCAGCTGTCCGCTTTGACGTGTCTAACGTTAAAAACGTGTGCTTGCGTTTCTCTTCCTCGGTTTGTGTCCGGCTCAGAAAGCCTTGGAGGCGTACAGCAGCTGCCTCCAGTGGATCGCCGACAACAACCTGACCATCAGACGAGACGTGCTGGAGGGAATGGCCCGATGCTGCACCCATCTGGGGCAGAGGGAACGGTCGCTGGAGTTGGCTGATTTGCTGGTAATTTTCTTCAACTGGCTTTTCCTTGTGACAGTAGCCTGTACAAGTGATCATCACTGGAACAGCCTGCTGTTACTGTCATATCCTTTTATATAAGCCACTTCGTGTTCAAGGAAAAAAAAAAAAAGAAGCTATTACACTGATAGATATTTTGTTTATGAAAATACTTTTGTTAGCTTTTACTTTGAAGTGAAAGCGTTAGTGCTGAATACTAGGATGTAGAGATTTTGAATACAAAACACACTATAGTTCAACAATAACCATAAATATTGTAACTTTTAGATAAAAAAACAACAACTTGTTCTGTAAATAGTTCTCTTACTCGTTAAACAAAAACATTGCTCTGAAGCTCAATTATGGGGCTTTTCTGTAAATAGTTTGATAATAAATTTAGCAATTTCTGATCCACCCAGGGCTACAGATAATTTAGTTGGTTTAACAGATACAGATATTGTGCACTCGTTCGTCCCGACTGAAAAGCATCATTAATATGAGAACACAGTTTCAATATAATCTGTTCTCCTGTCACTGATGGTTGTTAGTTGCTGGTTGGAGGAGTAGAATTTGCCACATCGACTAAAAGTTGGAATTTGATCAGACTTGTCTAATCAAAAAAACATTAGACAAAACTGCAATTCATATTCCAGGTATTGTGTCAGGTATAGGAAGTGAGCAGTGGGTTTTTTTTGTATTGCAATACTCAGTATGTGTGATATGTTGCAGTCGACAAATTGCAAGCTGCTGTTTTTCACCGCGAGTACGTTATATTCTTTTTTGTATTAATATTATTATGTGATCGTCGACGTTCCAGTCTCCTTGGTGCAGCTTTAATTTCCTCATTTGCTGCAGCGTTGCCTAATGAAGTAGGATGTGGAGACTGTTTTGCGATTCATACTGAAGACGGTAAGACGTCGGTCTAAGAGCTCGAACTTACAAAGAGGCCGGAGCTCAGCAGTAATATCTACATGATCTCTCTCCAGAGCAAAGAAGCCTCCAACACCTGTCACCTGACCAGCCTCCTGCTGCTCAAGGTCAGCAAGAGAAAACGCCCACAAACACAAATACACACGACCTTTTTGTTCATAATCCAAATCACCCTGTAAAGCTACTATAGTTTTCTTGAAACGGTTTACGAACTTCTCCTAAAGGTCAACATCTTCCAGCATTTTGGAGCCGCAGGGTCGAAGATGTCGTCTTTGCAGCAGCTGTGCAACCTGCTGCCCTTCAACCCCTGGCACTGGTTCGGCCTGGGACAGACGTGTCTGCAGCTGCTGGAGGACAACAGAACCACAGGTAGGCTTAACTGCACTTCCTGCCGCAGTCAACACTCTTACCCGTTCCCTAAAAGCCACTTCTGCAGGTGTGTTGTCGTTGTTTTTTATTCGCCATGGTGAATGAACTACATGAAACATAATAAAAGTTATGTAAAAAAATTCCAGGACCGTGTTCCTCCGAGGGAGAAGAGCAGGATGATGGAGAGACCGAGGCGCAGCAGGAGGAGGCAGCAGAGCTCAGTGAGGACAGAGTCTGGCTCAAAGCCTGCACCTGTTTCATCAGGACAAGGTACAGCATGTGACTCTAACCACCACATAAACACACGTATGTCACAAAGACATCAACTAGTTTCTCAGAAGCAGCAAGTAGAAATACAGTTAATGACTTTGTATTCGTTGAAAATCCCTTGAAAGAGAAGCTGCTGAAACTGTTGTTTGGGACAAGACCAAATCTGAAGAACTTTTACTTATGCAAGAAAGAAAACTTGAAATACGTCATCAACGTTAGTGACCACATAACCTGTGATGTCACTGTTGAACGTGTCCTTGCATCAGAGATTTGCTGAGCTCTGAGTGTCTTCGTGCTTTCTCGCGTCTTCAGGCTCCTGTTGAGAATCCTTCGGCAGCAGCAGTCCTCCTTCGTGTTGCGGCGCAGTGAAAGTGCCCTGCAGACCACAGAAGAGGCGTTACAGCGTCTGCATCCCCAGGAAACAACACTGCAGGCCGTCACGGGGGTGAGGACGCGCTCCTTACTTTGTGCGGACCTGCTGTGTCCAGGCTTGAATTTGGGGCCGAGTTTAAGTGGGTCACCATTCTCTCTCTCTCTCTCTCTCTCTCCCAGGTGATGTCAGAGGACCTGATCCCGGAGAAGATGAGGGAGGACTACCAGGATGGAGAGAGTCTGGCCAGTGTGTGTTTACAGAGCTTCAGAGAGCGCTGGTGGAAGAAGATCTTACTGACGGGAGTGTTGGAGACGGACGGATGGCGTAATCACACGGATACAAACTCCTGAAGCTCCGCCGTCGAATGTTTACAGAGAAGTCAGCAGTCTGCAGAGAACCTGCTGAAGATTGTTCAAACAAATATAACTTATGATGCTAAAAATCCTAAAATGCACAATGTTGAAAAGTAAAACTCGCACACGTAAAATGTAACTGAATCCATCATGATTGTCTTTAGTTGAACAGGGAGAGCAGCATGGTGAATGTAGTCGTCGTTACAGTATCAAACAGACCTCTGAATAGTTCACCCACTTCATTCTGTATCAAAATATATTGAATGATTGTTTCCTGTTTCACGTTAGAACACAATCACTAAGTGAGCCATTTTAATTGTGTAGTTCTGCCTAAAATGTAACCGATGCCTTAACATGTTCATTAAACATTCAAATCTTATTTATGCTTTTGTTATTGTTACTTTGAATTAAATGTGCACAGAAAACAAATCAGGGCTTCAGAGACAGGATTGGAAATGGTCCTGCTGCACTCCTGCTGGAGGATGCTGATTGATTGATTGATTGATTGATTGATTGATTGATTGATTGATTGATTGATTGATTGATTGATTGATTGGCACCGGTTCATCATCTGAAAGACAGCTGAGGACTGAAAGCTTCAAAACTTGAACCTCTCAGTTGATGTTAAAATTGTTAATTAGTCCATTGAACTTCTTTCTGTCAAATTGAACCTTTTTCTGTGAACAACGCCACAAATTTAACACATTATTATATTATATTAACACTATTTGAACACGTCTCTCTTTTCTTTCCCTTGAGAAACAGGCCCTGTGTTTGGGAAACAAAGACGAAAGAAGGAGGAAATATAGAGAAAGCCTAAAATGTGTCAATGTCCAGATGAAAGATTCAAAGGTTACAAAATACATCGGACTATTCAATTTCTAAGTGAAATTTCTGTCGAACCTTATTTTAATCTGACATTTTGCTTCGCTCAACCCAGAGACGTGTTTTGGAATTTTTATGAGCTTATTTTAAACCACACCTCAAAAACTGCATATTAAACATGTTTTATCCAAACCATTTCCAAACCTGGAAAAGTTATTCTGATGTAATATCTTTCTCATGAATTTCATAGCCATAGTTTCCTATGGCTATGAAACTAAATATATTTGTTTAACATTTTTATTTATTTTAATAGTTGTCTATTGTATTTTTTTTTTTATATATATATAGTAGATCAATCCATAGGACTATTTGCTTATATTTCCTAACATTTTTTCTGGCTGTAGATAAATCAGGACTCACTTTTTAACAATATTTTGACAATTTGTTTTTGATGTGGTTTAATATCTGTTGAAATATCATTGAAGTCACATTGATCTTTATAATTTCAACATTTCATTATTAACCGAGGGTACAAAAGTGAAGAATTAACATCAAAGTTTGTTGATTTAAACTGATGTTAACAGCAGTAGTTCGATTAAACGCACTATGAATAATTGGTTGCTTTCTGGGACATATTTTACAGAAGCAGATGTCACTTACCTGCCTGATTACACTCCCTGATTACATCATCACTCCTGGAGTCACTTCACATGAACCTGAGCAGGATTTTAATTAGCTGCTAACTAAAAACAGCTGTGCAGAAAAAGCCCCTTGAATATTCTTCAAAAATATATTTAAAAATATCTTATGGAAACATTTTATAGCCCTTCTCGGTTTACTAACATTAAACTGACAAAAAGCCCCGCCGACTGTATTTCTTCTTTTTTTTTTTTTACAAAATACAGTCAACATTTAGTTTGGAAGAAAAATATGACTTTTTTTTTTTTTAATTTTTTTTTTTTTACCCCAAATGATTGTAGTTCTGCAGCAATAACACACCCGCTAATAAACAAATAACAAACTTGCTCCAGTCTAATATCATTTCACAAGTATTTTTTTTCTGCCATAAAATATTCTGTATATTTGACACACTCAGATGAAGGTCCTGTGTTTGTATAATTACAGCTCCTGTGTGTCTGTGATGGGGATAATGTCTCCAACAAAGGCTGGTATTTCTCCACAGTTTGTATATTTCTCTCAGGTTCTGTTTGGATTAAATCCGGCTGCGTGCTTCTCAGTCATGCTTTTGCTTCTTCCCGGTGACGGATTCAGGCTGATCTGAAATGGCCTCCAGCCCAGCTGCCCCCCCACCGTCTGTCCCATCCCGTGGGCGGCGCTGAAGGAGCTGTGACGAGCCACAGCTCTGGGTCTTGCAGCATGAGGAGTCCAATTAAGCCTTGGAGGGGAATTTATCTGCTGGGAGGGGGGGCACTCTAGATGCATCTTGGCTTTTGTGCCTGGCAGAAACACTTTGGAGTCTGTCTGGAGCTGAGGCCTGAGTCGAGTTCCCAGTCCTGCAGTTGCTGGCTTTGAACCTGGGAGCTCTGCATTGGGGTGTACCTGAAATGGGGGCTGGCGGTGGCTCTGGGGTTGATCTCGCCTCCTGGTTTCTAGAAAGGAGACTTTGGTTTGTAGCCCTGACATTTGTCCTCTTGAATGGGTAAACAGGAACTGAAAGCTGGTGTTGGCTTGTATTTTCTGTGCTGAAGAGGAAGACCGGAGTTTAGGATTATCAGGTGGAAGCTCCACCTTTGGTTTAAAGTTTAGTGAGTTGAGCAAATGTCCTCTTTGTGCGTTTAGGCCTGCAGCAATGCCTGAAGGCTTTGTCAAAATGTTTCTCCTCCTTTGCTGAGAGAAATGTCCCTCAGTACCTCCATGTGGGTGCTCAGGATTCAAATTCTTCTTCAAAGTTGGTTGATAATGTTCCGTCCAGTTCTGTCCATGTGTCGGGGAGGCAGTGCGTGGAGGGTTTGACTCCTCAACTCTCACCTCCTTCTCAGCTGCGGTGGTGATGGTCAGACTGGCAAACTGAGACTGAACAGATGAGAAGGAGGTGTGATCACGAGGGTGTGAGTGACTGTGGATCTGGTCTTGATTCTCACTCAGAGGTTCCACGCGTGTTGTTGCATCATGCTCGGTGCAGGCAGCTCCCACTGTGTGTTCAGCCGGTTCCACAGATCCACGTTGCACTCTGCAATCCGGTCCCGGGTAACCAAAAGGCTTCGGGCACAGCTGTGAAGGTTTTCTCTGCGTCTGTGAACCGTCGTCTGCTCTGTGCACAGACTGGTTATCCCCTTTGCTGCTCTTCAGTTCTGTTCTCCGTGGATCGAGTAAAACCGCCACTGTTGCTTTTATCCGAGCGCTTTCAGCATTTTCATTGCAAGCCCAGGGGCACACCGTGCCGGTCTGGTTTGACTTCTGCTTGCTGATACGAGTGTCATCATTCGGAGCTGCGCGTGTTGAGGAGTAAAGATGAAGACTGTCTGGTACCGTGATGAAAGTGACAAAGCCTGCGACTGGTTTGGAGCTGGAGTAGAGTCGGTGGAACTCTTGATGGAAAGGTACAACTGAGCTGCCTTTAAGTAGAACTGCAAGACTCCGATGGACCTGCCAGGACAGCCAGGAGAAACTGAGAGTACGACACACGAGGTGATTAAAAACACAGTCGATGTACACTCGGAATATCCTGAGAATGCTTTTTGAGTACATATACTGTATATGTGTGTGTGTGTGTGTGTGTGTGTGTGTGTGTGTGTGTGTGTGTGTGTGTGTGTGTGTGTGTGTGTGCGTGTACCTGTATGAACCAGTCAGTACCTCAGTCCAGTCAGTGATGATAAAACTCTCAGCAATCTGACCTGTCAGCTTCCTGCCTGTCTTGGCACAGTAGGTCTGTCCATCGACACTTCGCACGGACAGTTTCTGTACACGAGACAACAATTATTCAATATGCAAAAATTTGTCCATTTTTCATTTGAGGAAGCAGAACAAATGTATATTTCCCTTTGCTTTAGGCAGAGTGGCCATGCGAACCAGCTGTGAAGTTGTGATGGTTGTGTTATAGTTTGGTTTGTTGAATTAGTGGATGAATAAAATGTCTTCATCTCCCAGTTTAGTTTTGTTGCACAAAACAAACCGTATATATCCTTGGGGGGAAAAAACCCTAGCTGGTGACTTTAACAGCAAACTGAAGCTATCTGAAGACATCCCTGCAGGTGACTGGATGGATGCTGCTCTGAAACTTCCAGTTCAGCCTTATGCTAACTTGAATGGGGGAAAACAATAATCCAATCATGCAGCTCCTCTGGACTGTTCAAGTGTTATCAAGCACATTCAGTCTTTCGATCGCAATAATTTACGCAGTTTCAAGCAAATCTCTGCAAACTTTACGGGAGCTTGAAATTGTGCAAAATGTAAATTTGTTTCATATTAAATTTTTTTTTTTTTTTTAGTTTTTAGTTTAATTTTATTGACTGTGTTCATCACATATTAAAGGTCGAGCTGAATTTTAATCACTTGTTTTGGGTGAATGAGTCGGTGGCAGCGTTGCGTTCCATAAAAACTCTTATCAGCCGGCCTGTGCGTCAACAGAAAGGTCAAAGGCTGGCTCATACAAGAGAGATCGCAGCATGACCGTCGTCTATAGATGTTCGTGTTGTTTGTTTGGTCATTTGATTTATGGCTGCAGAGTTACAAGAGAAATAAGACGAATTAATGGCCACATAGTTGTAGCCGACGTCAAATCCACTCCAACAGCTTTTAGTTGAAGCAGTTTTGGATGATTGTACTATTGCCAGCTTAAGCAGATATAAGGAACCTGCAGGGGGAACAGCATGGTGAATGGAAACACGGAGATGAACAGACTCACAGGGAAGTTTTTGCCGTTGAGTTTGAGGTCCTGCCACATGCTAACAAACAGGTTCAGGTTGAGACGATCCAGCAGCAGATGGACGGACACGTTTCTCTTCCTGCTCGCCTCCAATAGGTCACACAGCAGCTCCACGTCACTGAAGCTGTCCATCACTATGGCCAGGGCCTAAACACACGCACACGCACACGCGCACACACACACACACACACACACAACACAAGGATCACTGTACCTGAGACCTGCACAGACACATAACACTCACTGTGGATCTGACATTTCATCACGAGATCCAATAATAATTTTCTCTCATCACGTACAGGCATGCATGACATAATCAATCTTCCACACACACACACACACACACACACACACACACACACACACACACACACACACACACACACACACACACACACACACACACACACCTCCCTGCATACCTGTTTAGCCTTCCGGATGAATTGTCTAACCCGGTCTTTCATGCCGGCTGCCCTGCTGTCAGACTGGAACACAAACTCAACGCTGGACGCACCCAGGACAGGATCACACGATTTCACATCTGGAAGGGCAGAAACATCATCAGAGATCGCAGCAATTGAAAAGCTGAACTCTGTACAAACATCTTTTAACACCTCAAATACCAAGAGATTTCACCGCAGTGATTTGCTGTTCTTGGAGTACCTTTCCAGCTGCTCTGGTCCAACCCTGCCAGAGTACGATCACTGTCCGTAGACTCTGCAGGGCAACATGTGGGAGAGAAGCAGCCAACAGATACGCTCTCAAACTCTGCATCATCATCATCATCTGCTGCAACAGGATCATCTGTGTAAAGCACAAAACTGTATAAAGCCGTGATGAATAAAAAGCTACCACAATTTTACCCAGTGAATCAGACTAATTCAAATCTTTTTTTCAAGCACAAAAAGCAGGAGAAAATAAAAAAATAATAAAAAAACCATCTGCATATTAATGTTATAAACAAACATTTACAACCTGTGTTGCCATCCCTGCCGTTCTCCAGGATGTAATTCTTCTCCAGCTCGGACAGAAAGTCTACTTCTCCCTCTTCTCTCAACACCTCGTGGTATCCCTCCAAACCCCGGCTCAGCAGACAGTCCGCCGCAAGTCGAGCGCTCTCGTTGTGGCTCAGGTCCAACGTGGGTCCGCTGGATGTGAGGTCCGAGTAGGAGGAGGGAGGGACGCCGAGGTCCTGAACCCGGCGCCTCACCTTCCCCACAGGTTTGGACCTCCTGTACGACAGCACAGACACACTGTCGCACGCGTCCATTGATGACTGGTACGTTGTTGTTCAGGTTAACGTGACAAAAGGGAGCCTTCAAGTTCAACCGCTAACAGCCTGAAGTTACAGCCTCTCTCAGAGGAGATGTCACTGATTGAAACGGACAAGAGGTGAAGAGGAAGGGAGCTCCGCCCCGCCGCTCAGGGCGGGGTGGGTTCTTAACGTGATGTGACAGGTGAGCAAGGAGAGTAAATGTCATGCTGTTAGTTTCAGGCAGCGACCTTGCAGGATGTAAAGATGAAGACATACACAGGAAAGTGTGTCTCAGTGTAAATGTTAGGAATAAATGCCCCGTAAGTAATTGTAAGAAGGTGACGTGACAGCATGTGTAAAATTAATGAATTCTAAAAAAAAAAAGTCTTCTCCAGTCGAGAGATTTGATCATTTTTGGAACCAAGTCATGAAATATCATGGAGCATGTTTACGTTTTAGTTGCCATTAATCAGTAGTATTTTTAGAGTTACTTAACTTGTCTCCTGAGTGGTTTAAGTCAAGATGTGCTTTTTACCTGTAGCTGCTAAAGAAGGCAAACATGCCAGGTAGCTGTGTCAAGGGCTCTGGCTTTAAAACAATGACTTCAGAGATTGGTTGAAAAGACGACGAAAAAAAGAAAGATGTAAAGTTTGTATAAATACTGTTGATCTTATTAAAGTGTGGGAGAAGGAGGCCTGCATGCTGCGGCCCAGCGGAGGAGGATCTTTAGGTGGGGCAGCCTGAGGAAATTCATTCATTTTATTCCCGTTTAAATAGAAACCTTTTGTCGTTTATTGAATGTTGACTGAAAACGTCTGTGAACGAAGTAGCTGGATTTTTTTTTCTTCTGATGATCGTTCATACTTTTGACTCAGTGAAAGTCAGAGAATTTGGCATTTGACCTGGAGTGGGAACCCTGAGACACGGTTCTACGTATCCAGCAGGACACGGTTTGGGTTTTTGTGTGTTAATCACCCAGGTCAGAGATGACAGAACAGATCACGATGGACTTATTGTTGCGGTTTCCCTCCCAGGGCCTGAGACAAAGTGAGCAGGTGATAAAAGCTGGGTGGAGGGAGAGAAATGGATGAGTGACAGGAATGGAGATGTTCTGTCGTTTCAGCTCCTGTCAAACAACACCTGAGAGCAGAGACGGATGGTTATGGACACACCCAGACAGAGCGCCGAGGAGCAGAGACACGCACTGTTCTACAGTCGAATCAAACCCATTTCTGTCTTCATACAACCTCGCAGCGGTCCCATCAAAACACAGTTCCTCTAATTTAGATCCTAATCCGATCTACGTGCATTTTGTGTGTAGAAAATGGCACCTGCCGCCAGACATTTTAACCTATACAAGAACGTCAAAATGAACCAGAAAGATCAATCAGGACTTTTAAAATCATTTTATCCAAACAGGTTTTAAATACAACAAATAAAAAATTAAAAAAAATAATTTAAATAAAATTTCTAATTCAGCGAACGTTTAAAAAAAAAGTTACAACCGTGAATGATGGTAATATAGCCATAAATTCAGAGGTGTTATAGTTTGTCTTTGTGGTTGCCATGGCGACCGGAAATTATACTGCACTAATTTACTTTGTTAAGTTGGTGGACTAAGGTGTGTGTGTGTGTGTGTGTGTGTGTGTGTGTGTGTGTGTGTGTGTGTGTGTGTGTGTGTGTGTGTGTGTGTGTGTGTGTGTGAGAATGTGAGAGTGTGTGTGTATGTGTGTGAGAATGTGTGTGTGTGTGTGTGTGTGTGTGTGTGTGTGTGTGTGTGTGTGTGTGTGTGTGTGTGAGAGTTTGTTAGTCACAGACTAATGTTCACTGGCATTAGACAGACCTCGAAGTGAAGTGTGTTCAAATGAATGAAGCTACTTATTGCTTGCAGGAATATGATGAGACACGACTGCATGTGTTTCAGGTCGACTCGGATCCTCCAGTCACCATGTGCACATCACATGATGCAACAACACAAGAGGACCGGGGGTTGACACGTGTTTGACTCTGGTCCTGTTAATAATCTGTGGTGAATAAAGGATGGAGTTTAAGCACTTGGAGAGTATTAACCAGCAGCTCGCCCCTCAGTCTGAGTCACGGTTTCTGCTCTGTTGTAGTGAGTCTGTTGACTCTAAGAAGACAGAGGAGCGTGTGGTCACTGGGACAGTGTGTGGACAGACTGTGAGGAGACAGTGCTGCCCTCTTTGGCTCTGGCTGCCAGCCGCTGCCTCAGTTCTCTGATTTCCTTCAGCAGTTCCCGCTCGCTGCTGTCCAGCTGCGCCCGGCCTCGGTCCAGAGAGACTGACATGGAACGAAGAGAGAAAACAGGATTATTGATGAAAACAAAATGAAACCGACTTTCAGTGATGATGGGTATTCAGTTTGTGGTCTCTGCAGCGGGTCATTGTCTTGCTGTGGTGGCACTCAAATGTGTCACAGACCACAGCGCTGGCTTCTGTTTTTATAGTCCTACTTTTTATTTGTGAAGAACTTCGTGGTTTTGCTCTGTAAAAGCTGTGATACTAAAAACCCTTTATTTACTAATTCACTCACACAACAAAGCCTTGTGCTTCTTTCATTTGTTTTATTAGACATAAATATTACCTTTTTGAACAGAACACACACGTTGGTGGAGTTTAAAAAAGAAAAGAAAAGCAGTGGTAAAGAAATAGGAGGAAATAACTGGAACCTCTTCATTTGTTTTAGGCTGTAAAACATGGTAACTAAAGGGACTTACAGTTGGTGGAGGCGCTCTCTGGAGGTGAAGTGCTGTTCAGACACACCGTGTTGCTTCCTGCCGGCCTCGGTGTTGTGGCAGAGTTGGCTGCTGTTCCTGCAACATCAACAGCAGTGATGATAAAAGGCCTGTGAGGAAGTCCTCCAATCGAACACGGTGACCTGCTCCTCGTCTGTCTCTGCACATCTGACACCAAACAAACACTATTATTAATACACGAGTATTAGATCCATGTCTGGATAACAGACTGCATGTCTATATGTATGTGTGTGTGTGTGTATGTGTGTGTGTGTGTGTACTGTATGTGCGTGCATGGAGTCGTACCTGCGTCCGCTGAGCACCAGGGCTGTTGCTGCTCCTGTAACTGAGCTCTGCTTCTCATCACTTCATCCCACTGCAAATGAACAACGCGCAATTATTCCTGAGCTGTTTGGTTGAACTGAATCCCACTAAAAGCCCACGAATTACATCACTGCAAATTGTGTCATGTAATGGACGAGCCAATACATCACGTAAACGTGTTGACAAACAAACTCCAGTCGTTCGCACCTTCTTTCCTGCCACATCTCTCACAGTGTCAGCCAGTCTCTCCTCCTCTGCCAGGGTTTTCCTGTGAAGCTCCGCCAGTCTCCCCCTCCTCCTCCCCTGTGAAGCGTCGACCTGCTGCAGGCGCTCCGCCACCTCTCCCTGCCAGTCTGAATCCGAGCCCAGCTGGCACGCCTCTGCCAGGGCCTCTTCCAGGGCCTGTGTGTGTGTGTGTGTGTGTGTGTGTGTGTGTGTGTGTGTGTGTGTGTGTGTGTGTGTGTGTGTGTGTGTGTGTGTGTGTGTGTGTGTGTGTGTGTGTGTGTATGTGTGTGCGGTGGAGAAAAGATCACATGTAGCTCTGCCAACATCATAGTTTGTGCGACTGTGTTGCTTCAGTAGTCTCCTGTGAAGCCAGACGGACACACACGATCACGTGTTGACAATTATACTGGGATGTGTCACCAACCTGCATGTTGGTCTCTGCGCTGTGTGGCGGCTCCGTGAAGCTCTCCTCCACTTTTTCTGCATCCCTCATCCTCATCTCCACCTCCTCCTCAACATCCCAGCCCACACGCTTCTGCTCCTTCAACAAGTGCTGACACAGCAGTCACCATAAAATACAACAACACAAAAACACAGGTCTGATTACGTGGCGGAATGCTGGAAACACAAATTAGATGAACATCAGCGAAAGCACGTGTCACGTATGAACAGAAAAAGGTGATTCTTATCTGCAGAGGTTGACATCCATGTCTGTCCAGACAATCAATATATGTAGTGAAGACTTTGAAGGAATTCGGCCATAAAAACTAAAGATGATACTCCAAAAATGTATGGTTTTGCAAAGAAGCTATATATTCTAAATTGCGGATGCTTCACACACATCTTCAACCCGACAGCACAGAAGATATTTACAACCAGCCCAGTTTCAAGGTGGACACTCAGGATAAGTGTCACTAAATCAGGATCTCAATGTGAGATATGGTCACAATCTCCCCTTCTGCTCCTGAGTTGTGGTGTTGAATAATGTTCGGGAAAGTGTTTTTACAGAACATTTAGGTTGATCTTTGACCTTTTGCATATAAAATGCCATGATTTCACCATTTGATCCGATTACACACGTGTGATGTTTTGTTGACCACCAAAATCGAATCAGTTCATCCTTGAGTCCAAGTGAACGCTGAAGTTTGCAGAAATTCCCTCAAGGTGTTCCCGAGGTGTCGCGTTCAAGACGCAGAGGCGTAAAAAGAGATGGAAGCATGACAGCGATGGGAGAGGTGGGTAGAGTCACCTGTTCAAGTCGTTTCCTCTGAGCCTCCATCTCCATCTGTCTGACTTCCACATCCTGGACTGCTGAGGCCGTCTCTTGATCACGCAGATCCATCTGCGGCACGATTTAAAGGCTTATAAACTTCAGAAAGAAAGTTGCTGATGGTTTTTACAAATATCAACAAGCACATAACTCTTTGTGGTCAGTCTGATGATACATCGACTCATTCTGGGATTACAGCCCAGAATGTAATAAACTGAAGTCAGCATAAATGTGTCCCATAGACACATAAATATAAAAAATGATTAGGGACAAGCAAAGTGTTGCTTCCAGCTAAATTCATCCAAGTGAGCCCTTTTCAGTTGAAGCGTTCAAATATTTACTTATATTTGACTTGTAACAGATAATATCTCAGAGGTTAGTTTAAGCTCTTTTATAAACAAATACAGACACTTGACATCAGGATTTTGATGCTCTCTGGGGTCCAAACCAGCATTTTAATTACTTAAAATCTTCTCAAAAGTGTGTATAATTATACACCATTAAACATCTGATGGGATAAATCACTGAATCCTAACAAAGCGGGGGGAAAAAGAACCACAAATCATATATCATGTATGACCAGATAGCGCCGGGTTCACCTTTCTGCTGATCTCCTGGTCCAGTCTGCGGATCTGTGACGCTCGCAGGTCCTGCTGGTGTTTGAGAAAGCGCCTTCTGGTTGCGTCGAGCAGCTGTAACTCCTTCACCTTCAGCTCTCTCTTCATGGCTGCCAACCTGAACAGGACGGAGCGGTGTCAGCAACCAACTCCACTAAAATCACCATCATTCTTTTTAGCTGTAATAAAACTGTCAAGGTGAAAGTGTGTTGTTTGTTGTTTACTTTTTCCTCTGCTGTGTTAGTTTGTCCTCTTCTTGTGCCAGGATGTTTCTGCGCTGTTCTTCTGCTTGCTGCAGCAACTCCTGTGTTCAAATCAATTAAGAGTCAAATTTATTTCCATTTCAGGGCTTGTTTTTCATAAACTGATGAACTCTCTACAGTCGGGGCGTTGCCGTACGAATAAATCTATGCTTTAAAAGATTTCTGAAATATACCTGTTGTGTATAATAAGCATCCTCTTCAGCCTGGCGACGCACAAAATCTACACGAAGCGCTGACACTTCCTGTCTGAAGAAACACGCACACACAGATTTATATGTGGTACCTCTTTTCTCACTACTTTTATTCTTAATATCTAATTCTATCAACTTAAACATGAACGAGTGCCTCTGTTATTGAGGTTCATCTATAATCTCACCTCTCCCGGAGATACTCCATCTCCTGCAGTCGTATCTTCTCCCTCTCTTGGCTTTGGTATTCCACTATGAATTCTGGGTAATGGTTGAACACTGGGTACTGGCCTTTGGTCAGTGGCGTAAAGTCAGCGAGCATCGTCCTGGGATGGACGTCAGCTGGTGTGCTGCCCACGAGTCGGTAGGCCTCCTTTATCATGGCTCCAACATCCAGGTTGTTCCGATGGTGAAAAAAATACTGAAGAGGAGGAGGAGAGTCGGAGACGTTGATTGTGGGACTGGGTTTATTTTCAGACGAGATGAGAGGAGACGGAAGGAGCTACCTCGAAGTCCTGCTTCTGGGCGCAGAGCAGCAGAGGCTCACGGCAGCAGATGATGTAAGCCACACAGGCCACCAGCAGGAACGATGGGTGATTGGAGAAAACGTTGTCGAACAGTCGGAGCCACTCATCGCGAGTCAGGACCTCTGAGAACAGGGTCTCCAGCAAGGGCCACACATAGACCTGGGACAGACGGAGGGTGTATGAATGAGGACAGAGACGTGGATGTGAAACTGAGAGGACAGCTCCTCCAGGAATCTGCAGCTGCTGTTACCTGTGAAGTGATGCCACAGTCCACCAGGTGCTGCAGCAGCTCCTTGTCGTGATGTCCCAGAATGTTCTCCACCATGCTCAGGATGTTCAGAGGAGGGTTGGGGAAATACTCGAACCAGTGCTGGCACCAGTTCACTGTACAAACAAACATCCGAGTCAGCAGAGATTCAACTAACTGATAACACATCAACTCAGCATTCAGATACCTCATAAACAGAGTTTAACAGCCATTATTCAAAAACTTGGAACAGTTTTAGAGTTAAAATCGTTTGAAATCCTTCGCTTTCCGTGTCATGGAGCGGCCAGCTCGAGTTGCGGAGCGGTTGCTATATGCATCTTCATGGAGCTGCACGTACTGCAGGAAGGCAAATTGTTGAGTCACATCTAAGACACTGTTAGACGGGAATTTTCTTTCTTGAAAAAAAACAACTTATAAAGATATGACTTTGATAATCCGGGATGAGCAGTGCTGTCAAGATCATGAAATCTATGTCGACGATTAATTATCATACAAATAATTGCGTTTAACGCAATTATGTTGCGTTTATGTGTGTTTTAACGTTTATTTGATTTTTCTGTTTATTTTATCCCTAATCATAGTTTAATCATACATTGAAATATGACATTTCTGTTAAGTTTCTTCCAACTGGTTTTATACAGATGAATGGAAGAGATTCTAACGATTATCGCCTGATCACAAATATTTGTGTCAAATGATTATGTAATAATTGTGACAGGTGTAGGGATGAGTTTTTAGAGGTTTAATCAATTACTGGAAAGGGACTTTAAAACGAACTAGACTCAACGCAGCAGCTAACTCTGTCCAGCTGTTAAACTTTCAAATGTGTGAGGTTGAAATATATTTGAAAGCTGTGATAAGAAGCACTGTGTAGAAGTACCTATGACGGTGGCGACCACCTCAAAGCAGAGCATCGGATTGTTCTGGAAGAGCTTGACGAAAGGAAAGGCGACCAGAGGGAGGTACTCCACCTCTCCAAAGATGGCTGCCCAGTGAGCTAAAGCAGACAAAACCCTGCGGAGAACATGAAAGGAGCCAATAAATGATTTGTTGAAAATGATGCAAGTCTGCAATGAAAAAGTATTTAACGAAAGTTAGTTGCACTTGTGTGCGCGCGTGTGTGTGTGTGTGTGTGTGTGTGTGTGTGTGTGTGTGTGTGTGTGTGTGTGTGTGTGTGTGTGTGTGTGTGTGTGTGTGTGTGTGTGTGTGTGTGTGTTTACCTCTGCAGTCCTCTCTGCAGTTTGTGACTCTTGATGGGGTATTTATCATGCAGAGTGAGGAAGGCTGAATGAAGGCCTTTGTCAGTCAGACTGCTGTACGCTGCGTGGTTCTCTGGGAGACACAGCAAAGACCGCCACACAAACATCCTGCAACAAGAATGGAGGAATTATCGTTCACACCCTGATGGCATACAGTTTTTAGTTGTTAAGATACCCTGCATGAAACTTCTGATTTGTACCTGTATTTAGCAGGATACTCTCCGAAAGCCTTGAGCAGGGCCACCAGTCTCTTCTTATTCAGCCCAGCGGGAAGTTCATTCTGTTCCAAGAAAGACACAAAAACCAGAACATCTACATCCAGTCCCATTCAGAGAAGGGCTTGGTGTGTCTGTGTGAAAACAAAATCTAATAAATAATCCACAAAAAACAACAAGCAAACACCCTGGCGGAGAAAATAGTTTGATGACTTCATGTGTGTTGTTTCTACCTCTTTATCGTCAGCTGTCAACCCAGCAGGGGGTCGAAGTATCTTCACCTGTGTCCGCCTGCCGTAGCTCTTGGCCGGTCTCTGAACGACCTCTGACCTGACTTTGACCTTTATGTTAGAAAAGTCCTGATGAGCTTCACCACCAGAGACCACTGCCACCTGGGATGGGGGAGGCTGTGCAGAAGGCGAGAGAGAAACACACAAAAACAAAATGTGAATACACACAGAAAAATCCCTTATTATCAGCAAATCAGAAAGCTCTTGCCGCCCCGTGCGTCATGTTATCACAACAGACGGTCACCTTGTTTAATTCCTGTGTGAGACTCTGCACACTGTAGATGTTAATGCTGCCATTATCCATGATAGCCACAACGTGTCGGCCGTTGGGGCCGACCGCCACCGTAGTAATGGTGTCGCCGTGGGAACCCATTTGGAAGAGAAGCTTGCACGTGTGAATGTTGATGAAACGCATCACGCCGTCCTGGCTCAGTACACCCAGTGTCTACGGAGACCAAAAACAAAAGCCGTAAACACACAGCACAGCCTCGGCTTTGAACGACCTGCCAACCAAATACCTTAAAAACACTGGAAAACTGGATCTGTTTTAAAGGCAAAGTGTTGATAAAGGTTATTTTTCTTCACTGCACTTTGTATGACGTTAATTGATAAATACATCTAATGATGGAATTATTTTTGAAAACATCCTCACTTTAATGCCTTATAATGTTTTCTCTGTACTGTAGATGTGTACGGAAACAGACATAAATGGCAGCAAACTCAACACAAGCTGAAATTGGAAAAAACAAAATACAAGATTAGAGCAGGACAGTGACTCCCAAACTGTGGAGGCTCCACCTGGTGGCACCTTAGAGCCTCGCTGAAAAGATTAACGATTGCAGTCCAACTGACCCAAGTCAAAAAAAATATTGTGATTTTATTACAGACAACAGCTGTTACATTCATACTTCACATTAAAATGAATAATGGTCGTTGTTAGCTACGTAGGGTGGCGTCACATCACATCGGATATTTGACAGAGTTACATTGGGACTCCAAAGTCATTGATTCTAACAAGCAGAATGATTTGAAGTTTAAAATGGCTGCAAGGTCCAAAAAACAGGAAAGTGACAACATTGGACCAGGTCAGACAAACTTTTTAATGCTAAAGAGGAGTCGGCAGTCGAGCCACCGAAAGGTGCTATTTCTGGCAAAATATGTAAATGTTTTCTTTGAAACAGTAACTTTACGGTGTTGGTCTTTAGCCTTTTTGAGGTTTATAGATTATTTAAATCAGTGAATCCCATTTTATGTGAAAGTTTGTTGGTGTCTGCAGTGAGAAGTGGTTCTTGGAAATTTCAGTTTGGTTCATATGGCACATGGTCTGAAAAGTTAAGGAAACTCTGGAATAAGAAAACAAACGAGCCAATAAAAAACGGAGGAACTAGACATCATTGTGTTTGTGTCTGTACCTGACTGGCTCCTCCGTCAAAGCTGTCAGGCAGGAACTCCAGCTGTCTGACGGTTCGAACCTGCGTGGGCATCTGAATCACCCTCATCAGCTGTTTGCTGTCCAGACACCACAGATGCAGCAGGTTGGAGCGTCCACCCGCTGCAAGGCTCTTTCCATCTCTGTCGACACAGCACACGCATGTACGTGTTGGTTAAAGACTTCTGATCCCTTTTTACTTCGTCTTGTAATGTGCTTGTAAAGTGTTGTGATTTTAGCATGCTGTAAAATGTAATCCTGAGTAATAATAGTGAGGAGCAACATGATCGCTGCGGTGGTTAGTAGCGGTGATGTGAGAGACCCACCGAGTGACAGCGAAGGCCTTGTAGGAGATTCTGGGTCCGCTGTCAGGAACAGGGAGCTGGTATTTGCAGAAAAGTGTGTCGCTCTCCCACGCAAAGATGGAGTCATCACTGAAACAGCTGAGGATGGTGCTACTGAGAGGGAGGAAAAACACCTGCAGCACAAACAACAGCGTGCCATTACAAAGATAGCAACACGAAGAGGGAACAGATTTAGTGCATAAATCCTCAAATGACAAAACAACACAAACAAACTCTCTGAATCCCGACTGATTCCATTCATGAAGTGATCAGACTATGATTTGCGTTTCTTTTCGTGTTGATGAGGCTGGCAGTTGCTTTGGCAGTGTGTCTGCATGTTTACCCTCTGTATGCCAACAGACTGCCTGATGTTGAGCTTCCTCTTCCTCTGGAACGTGTCCAGGTCCCAGAGCTGAGCCGTGTCTGAGGACGTGGTGATGGCGTAGCGGCCGGAGCTGTGCACAGAGATGGATGAAACTGCTCCCTCGTGGCCGCGCATCCAACTGACCAGCTGCTTTGTGTCTGCGTAATGAGACATACGGCAAAGGAAGGGAGTTTTATTTTATGTGGACAGAAACTGATTACACACACGTCACTGGTTTTGCATTAAATTGACCAGCTGCTTTGTGTGTGACAGAAAGGTTGCGCTGACTGTTTGTTGTCCAATGAAGGACAGTCTGACATGAAATTAAAGCATAAGCGAGAATAAAATTAGAACAAACGACAAATTAAGAACAAAGCGATGCTTTGAGTGGATATATCCATCCGACCTTTGTCAAAGCATTTGACGGTGTAGTCGGACAACGCCACAAGGAACTCTGTGGTCCTGCGGAGGCTGAACGCCAGAGCAGTGCAGGCCTGTCCTGTCTTCCGCACCAGACGAAATCTACCCGAAGAAAGAAGCGAAGAAAAACACAACATCAGATAAACGAGAGAACATGCAGTGTCAGAGTGTCTGTGTGGTTAGGGCTGGACACTTTGAGGTCATCCTCTGTTCCAAATTGAAGCTGTACCATTTATGGTTGAAACACTGACATCACATTGAAGAGGAATCAGGAACAAGACAGAAGTGTGCGTATTTTTTTTTTTTTCATGCTTTCCTGCTCTAAATACCGTAGATCCAATTCAGCAGTCAGTCACCTGTTTCTACTGATGTCAAAGATATAGATGTTGCCATGGTAATCTCCAGCCAGGAAGGAGTCTCCGGTGTTGTCAAAGGCCACGTGGAGGAACCGCACTGTCTTGGCCTGCTGAACCGTGCGGATCACCGTCACCAACACACTGAGGAAGAAAAACAACGTTCATTTCTGAGGATGAAAGATGAAAAGCAACACATTGGTGTGAAACTTTGCTGCTCTCTAGTGGTGACAATGAACCCAGGGAAAAGTAGTGTATAAGTAAATACTGTCTTTCCACAACAGATTGCCACGTTTTAAAGGATCTGCATTGCTGCTGTACAGAAGGTTCACCTGTAAAACAACCGTCTGACTCCTTACCTGCGCAACTATGGAATACGAATGAGTGAAAAGGTCAAACAAATGCTAAAGTGCCTTTGTAAGATGTTGTTCCATCATCAAAGATCAATGCTCATACTGGCACACATTCTCACTTAGAGATATAAGATGGATTTTCCTAATTAAATTCCTTAATTTAATGTCTTGATGATGGTGGTGGAAAGAGTCTCATTCATAGTTGTTCAGTTGGTTTGAGAGCCACAAAATGTGGTGTCCAAAGTACACAATTAAAACCACTTTCCTATTCATCAAGCCATTCAGCAATCCCGTGTGTCCCATATGAAAGAGACCTCATTCACGTTTTCACATTTGTCCTGTAAGATTCAACGGACAAACTAGAATATTGGGATTTTATGTTGAATAAAGTTTTGATGTGTACTTTCATGGTGTTATATACCTGCATAAGAGAGAGACACAATCTTTGACTATTACACCACCAGATGTCACTACCTGTTGGGATAACAAAGCAGCTTTACAACTGAGTTCATGTAGATCAGGGTCCTTCAAACCCCTGGCGTGGGGATGGAGGGGGCCAGATACAAGCCTGTTTACAATGTCAACAAATATGGTTATGAAACTGCTATAAACACATGATGTCAGCTTGGAGTTGTTTTGATCATACAAACAGCAAAACACAAGATGAATAGAGTAAACAGTATGGACCTGCCGTCGATGTAAAACATGAACATTAACAGTATATAGTGAGTACATAATCAAACCTACCTTTTCCCCGGTGCTGGTTTTCGATGCCAGACTTTACCCTCCTCTTTGTTTCCGATGTCCGTCACCTCCATTTTACGGAAGTCTAAACAACCTCACGGCATGAATGTATAAAAATAATCCCCGGATTAACTTAATGTCACCGCTGCTGTTGATGTCCCTCCTCGCTAACAGGTTAGCCGGCTAATCTCCTGACAGGCGGCGCGAAATTTAAAAGGGCAACAACATCCACTGTGTTTAACTTCACGTCACAACGAGGGGACCGTAAAGAGCACACAACATGTCCGGTAATCATTAGTCCAGCGGTGCCCTCGATGTTTAACAGATCTTATGCTGAATACTTTCCTCAATTTGCATTTTGGGAAGATGTTTTGTTTGTTTTGAAGACGGTTATTTTGTCGCCCCAAGGTGACGTAACAAGGAAGCCGGTGTGCATTGTGGGAGTTGAAGTTCACACCTCGAGGAGTCTTGTATTTTTGGATTTCCAGGTATTCCCCAAGTACTGTAGACGAGCTAGGAGTTATTTAGCAAATTATATCCACACTGCCACGAATAACGCTTTGGATATCATTCACATGTGAACTGCTGCTTCCATCCGCTTACAAACTTTATTTAGTTTCTCAGGGTTATTTTCTCAGATTGACAAAACTCCTCTGTGATGACTCAAGGCATCAAAAACCTTCTTTGTTAGACTTTCCCCTGTCAAATCACAGGTGCTCCTTTTCAAGGGAAATCTCATTAAATTGAAAAATGTCTATCTTGTTCACATGGTTTTTAAAGCAGAATTCTTTCTTAATTGTTTATGACCACTTTGACTGAGTGGAACAAGCTGTAAGGACATTATCCGCGCTTTTGCCTTTGCAAAATTGTTATGCTGAAGAAAAGGTTCAACTTCAGCCTTAATTTGGAGCTATGTTTCTGGTCGCCTGTTGAATCCAAATCCAATAGTCACTCTTTCTTTGATTGCTCTGTTTGGACTTCCACCGACTCCTGAGTGAAACATCTGGTCCTGAGGGACTTCTTAACCAGTTGCTGACTCTCTCTTAATGTTCAACTATGTTAACCTTCGTTCTCTGCTGTTTGGTGCTGGGCTTGTCCTGCATTGTCCATTTATAAGAGCTTTTTTGACTAAAGGACACAAGGACAGATCCAGGAGATCATTCCTGCCGACCGCAATAAGTCTTTACAATAACTCACCTCTGGCAAAATCCATCACACAACAATAACACTGTTGACTGTGTTTCTTGGTTGTTTATATATAATATATATAGATATATACTGTACTGTATATACTGTATATACTGTGCATTTTATATTTTATATTTTTACTGCTATTTTACTGCTATTTTATTGCTTTTCTATTATTCTATTATTTATTATCTTATTGCTTCCTGTATGCTGCTGTAGCGAAAAAATTTCCCCTCGGGGATTAATAAAGTAACTACCTAACCTAACCCTAACCTAAAATTGCCTGCTACATGTGGAAAAGGATGGGTGAGAGTGGTGAGGCTGAACTACAACAGAAGGCTGGAAAACCTAAACTATGAGCTGAAAGTTTCTAAAAAGCTACATAGATATCAAAGGAACTGGAGAGTTAATGATCATATTGTGGTGCATCACTTGTTCTTTCCTGTTTTGCATCATTACTGTGTATCAGAGTGTTTATTGAATAAAACATGTATCACTTCTCTACTTAAATTGAGCCCCAAAACCTGAAACCAAAAAATGTCCCCTCTGTCCGAGTTATGAAATAAAGGGAGAGCATGAGGTTTAATAAAAAGGTGATATAATGTAAATCAGCATTGTTTTGTCTATTGTATGTTTATTATTTTTAACATGAATTCCCTCCTTGCCATCCACACCCTGTCACTTGCCCATTTTCTTCTTTGGGTTCGTCACAACTCCTCACAGGTGCCAGTTGTAGTACAAGTAAACAGCTGCGTCTGGCATGCCTCTTTCTCTTGGTAGCTGCCTGTGGATGCTGAAGGAAAGCTTTTCTTTTTTGTAAATATTACAGGAAGTACTATAATAACCCAAAGCAAAACAAAACATGGCGGTGACAGTGATAGCAATACATCCGGTTTTAGCATTTTCCCTTCAAATTAAGATGAGTTAATATAAACCAGCCCCCCAATAAAATACAAATACATTAAATGCATGAAACCTACAACTTGCCAAATAAATACAAAAAAGTATGCAAGCCTTCATTACTGTGGCCACTGTCACCTTAATGTCAAATGTGAGGATCCTAATTTGTATAGCTGACGGAGTGATTATTATCACTTGTGCAATAATGTCTGATAGGAATGATGTAAAAAGTCCTGAGAAAAGGGCACTGGCCAGTTTTCTCTGCCTAATGTCAAAAAGAAAAGTGATGTTTCTCTGGTAATTTTACATAGTGTGAAAATGAATACCTGTAATGTTTCTCTAAAATTAATTTAGACCATTTATCATATCATAAAAGTATTTGTCAACAACAAGCTTTTAAACTATCTTTACAATCAGACTAATATTACAGCCCTAAATTAAAAAAAAGGCATGATATTTGATTTCACATCAGCTCTTATTGACAATGAACATGATTATTGGACATCTAGTTTTGAGTTTAGGTTAGAAATAAATAGCTTTCACCGGGTACTTTAGTCCCTGGCAGAGTAAATAAAAACTTGTTTTGCAGCACTTATTTTCCTAGAAAAAAAAAAAAAATCTAAAGTGGCTAGTGTTTTTTTTTTTTTTTTTTTTTAATTCACCAGCCAATTAAAAGCCTGAATGAGAGTTTAGCTCCCCCGCATCTGACCTTAGCACGGAGTTCAACAGGATTCAGACTAAACAATCATCCTCTGCTTTCAGTGGTAAGAATATTATGTTGACTGCTACTTTAATTATTGTTGTTATTTTTGTTAATTTTGGATTGCTAACTTTTGAAAGGTATTGTAAAGCTGAGTGCAATTTTTGTCGTTTTTCTAAAATATAACTATTAATTTATATACATATATATATGCGTGTGTTATATAATTCTAGTCATCATTTTATTCTGTTAAACATAATACATGTCCTTGTTTCAGTTCATTAGTAGTTTCTTTTTTTTGCTTGTTCTTTGTATACTTTCCTTAGTATTAGTCTAAAAGATTCCTCCAGCTCCGCTGTCACAAGGACAGATACAGGAGATCATTCCTGCCCACTGCCATAAGACTTTACAATAACTCACCTCTGGCAAAATCCATCACAGTACAATAACACTGTTGACTGTGTTTCTTGGTTTGTTTGTACATAATATATATAGATATATAATGTACTGTATATACTGTGCATTTTATATTTGATAGTTTTTACTGCTATTTTATTGCTTTTCTATTATTCTATTCTATTATTTTATTCTATTATTTATATTATTATCTTATTGCTTCTGTATGCTGCTGTAGCGAAAAAATTTCCCCTCGGGGATTAATAAAGTAACTACCTACCTACCTACCGAGTGGTTGTGTTTCTTTTATTGTGAAAAGCTGAACCGGATGTTTCCGCTCTGACGTCAGTAACTGAATCATGTCCAGAGCTAGCTGCCTGTGATTAGCCACGTCATGTAAAACTTAGCAGAGGGAGAGCGGTTGTGATTTAAAGGCAGAAGCGGCTCGTAGTTTAGGGATTTATTTTGCGTGTGTGTTAATCTTTGAAGAGGAGTTTTAAGTTCAGGTTCATACAGTGTCAGTCATCCTATGGAAAGATGTCAGACGTCGGGGACTGGTTCAGAAGCATCCCTCTCGTCACCAGATACTGGTTCGCCGCCTCCGTCGCGGTTCCCTTCGTCGGTAAACTCGGACTGGTTGACTTCAGGAACCTCATGCTGTTTCCGGAGCTGGTCATCAGCAGATTTCACGTACGTTTTGTTTTGTTTCGACTGGCTCTTGTTTTACTTGTGTGCGCCGGAGCGGTCGTGCTTGTTTCGGACGTAAAGTCTGCTGAGCTCGCGGCTAACTAGCGGCGGACCACTGAGGCCCGGAGGTGTGCGGCGACCAATCAGAGGGCGCGACGTAGGAGGGCAGCATTTCCGGTTGCTGTCAAAATGCCGCTTAATGTAATAACACTAAAACATGGGGTGTATTAAACACCAGTGGAAAATCATAGTGGTGTAACGACCAGAGATGGGCCGAGAAATGTTGCACCACAGAGTATCTGGTGATGTAACACAAGTTAGTTTTAAAGTGCTGTTCCTTTAGACACCACAAGGCGGAGACAGTATTTTGTCCTTTTCTTTTAAAGGAGCTCCTCAGGCAGTGTGTGAACTATATATATATATATATATATATATATATATATATATATATAGAATAACTATGACGTTATTATGCGTAAGGGGGGTGGACATGTCAAAAGACACATTCAGAGGGAAACAAAAGTGCTTCTTTACTCCATAATTAATTTTATTATCATTATAAAATATTGTATTATCAGTTTAAGTATTAGATGCATTGATACAGATTAAAACTATTTACATCTAAAAATAAATATAACGGTGTATAAAGTAGTGTCCTTCACCAGCCACAGCAGTTAATGCCATAGTAATACCTTACCATACCTGTTAATACATATGTACTTTTAAGGGAAGACTTTTAATGTGATTTAAAAAAAAAAAATCTTTTATGTGTATTGAACTTTTTTTCTGCAGTGGTATTGCTACTTTCGGGGTTTCAACAGCCTTCTCCCACCACTGGTTATTTGAACAATCATTACACTTTACGTAGAGGTGTATGACTGTATTGTTTAACGTGACAGTTATCAATAGGTTATAGATATCTCAGAGCAACACAAGCAGTGTTTCAGATGAATTTTACTCCGTTTACTGGCTGTTGTTAAACTTTGGTTCTTGGCGGCCATTATGAAATTGAACCTCAGTTCTTTGACTTACTGCAGACTGAATTTTAAGGGAAGCGATCGATTAAAACCACGATACATTTAATTATTGCTGTGCATTTTATGGCGACATAGTAAGCCCTGTGTTTGGCTATTTAAAAAGTGAAATCAATGAAAACAAAATTGCACTGCAGTCTGGTTTTTAGGTTACATTATAGAACTTCCTGACCTTGTACGAGTCAATAAAATATCAGACATCGTAAAGAACGGCCGACACAAGCAGCGGAGGAGCATTAAATCCTGAGAATCAGAGAAGGATTGGTCTTTTTGCTTCAATAAACAGGAGGTTATTAAACCCGTTGCAGATTAACTTTTGGGCAAGTCACGATCGACAAAACAATAAATCTAAATTTGTTGGTGCTAAAAATCAAATACAGATGCTGATCCTGCACGGCATTGAATGTTGTAATTGTATCCTGTCCTTTTCTTCCTAATTAATTGTAATTTAACAGGGAAGAGGCTTTATTCTTTCATCCCCTCTTTAAATGCAGTATTGATCTGACTTGTGTTCCCATCAAAGAACATCTTTGAATTGAATTGTGAGGTTGAGCGCTCTGCAGGGGAACGCCAGCCGTCTGTTGACAGTTTTAATTGCTCAGAAGTTATCGTTTGTAATCCACATGGGACTAAACATGTGTTGGGAGCTCAGCGGTAAAAGTCTGGATCAGCTGCAGATGGTGAAGTCTTACGACATTTCTATTAGGTTCATGTCTCTCTTGTTTGTTTCAGCTCTGGAGACCAGTGACAGCCACCCTTTATTTCCCAATAACCCCCAACACTGGGTTTCTGTACCTGGTCAACCTGTATTTCCTCTACCAGTACTCCTCTCGGCTGGAGACAGGTGAGACAACAGTCACCGTGGTTTAGATACACTCACTCTTTGTCAGGCTATTTTTACTCTCGATATTATCGTGATGATCTTCTTTTTTTTTTTTTCTTCCCAGGGGCGTTTGATGGCAGAACTGCAGACTATATCTTCATGCTCTTCTTTAACTGGATCTGCATTGTTGTATCCTTTAACTGGCATCACAAAATACCCTCCCTTTAAATACAACATTGTAATCCACCTACAGTGAATCCTTCCTTCACCAAATAAGGCCACATCATCTGTGTTCCCACTGATTCTAACACTGCTGCCTTCATTCCTTTCTGCATTTCTCTTTCATCTGTCTCTCTGTCTCTGTCTCTCTCTCTCTCTCTCTGCCATGTCACGGTGGCTCTGTGCCAGTGGCCCAGTGTCAGTCTACCCCTGCAGAGCACAGAAACCTAATCTAGGTCACATGCAGCACCAGCAGCACACTTCGGCCCACATCTCCACACCGTGTCCTTTTGTCAGGAGTTCAGCTCTGATTGTCCGCTTGACAAAATTGCAACATTATCTTAAGGTCTTTATACCTCACGCACACCAAGTGTTTATGGGAACGGGTGAAAAAGAACAAAACCTGAGGTGTGATCTGCCAAGGTCAGACGCCTTGCTCGAGTTGGAAAAGGCAGAGGTGACTGCCAGGTCCTCTCAGGGCTGGTCGGGGATTTGAACTGGCAACCTTCCAGCCCCCAGCTGCTCTAATCTTAAGGCTCAGGCTGTGATTGTATTGATGTTGTCGTCCTTGACTCTGTGGCTGTAGATGACCGGGCTGCTGATAAACATGCAGGTGAGAAGCCTCGTCCGCCTCCTCTCTCTCTCTGCCTTGATACCAGAACATGAGTTATGACCACTAGTGTGGATTTAACACTCGCTTACAACTATCACTGGAAATCTTAGGAGTGTTTCATAAAGCAAGAAACCCACTTAAAGCAGTTAAAAGGTTGACGTTTTGTTCAAGAGTAAGTCAATAAGTACGAAGCTACCAGCTTCACCTCTAAAGTACACTAACTTACATGCAATGTTACAGAGGTTATCCAAACGTCTCTGTCGGATCCTGGCCAAGAAATAGTCCAGTTCTCGCACTGATTAAAGAACCACATACAACATATTAACGGGTGACCTTTAGATGTCTTTGGATAGACAAACTGTATTCCCCATCTAAAGAAACACTTCTCAGATGTGACAAAAATGAACCTCCGGGTTTGAACGATTACGGTGAAAACTTCTTCCACGTGACTTGTGTCGATGCTGATTGGCTGGGCTACCAATGTTTTTGTTTGTGTTGTTTCCAGCTGCTGATGATCCCACTGATCATGTCAGTGCTGTACGTCTGGGCTCAGTTCAACAAAGACATGATCGTGTCCTTCTGGTTCGGAACAAGATTTAAGGTACCCCACCTCTCAAAATGGTCCATTTACATCTGCTAACAATCCTACCTGATTATGAAGCCTTTTTAATACTCAGCATTGAAATAATCCCCAATATTCACATTAACACGCGAACTAATATTGTCTGCTGCTCTGTCCCAGGCACATTATCTACCCTGGGTCATCCTGGGCTTCAACTTTATCATCGGAGGCTCGTAAGTACAAATTTAAGTCAAAGTCTTCACATTAATGCTCCAAAGTGGTTGATGACCTGATAAGCAGCCTGATGTGTGTTTAAGCACACTTGTTACATCAGCACTGCGTAATGGTGTTCCTGTGAGGGTTAATCATACACTGTATATAAAAATGGATGAAGTCTGCTGGTCAGAAAAGTGAAGTTAATGTGTATGGGACTTAAAGTGCAATACCACTGATGGCCATCAGGGGCTGGATCCAGAAAACACATGGTTCTAATAGAGTCCAATTCAAAAAGCACCTAATTCTCTCATGAAATACAAAGACAATCTTTTTTTTTCTCCCACAAATCATAATGACTTCATTTCGCTAAATTCACGCCTTCTGATCAGTGTTGTGGCGGTCCTTCTGAAAATGTTTCCATGATCAATAAGATATTAGGCCTCAAAGAGAGGTATGTTTGGGGGTACGCCTGGTTTGATTGACAGGCCTGGGGTGCAGTCAGGCTGCCAGTAGAGGGATGCGGGATAGTGTCCTCGGGTTCTCGGTCAGATCGACCCCTCACTCGACCCCCGTTTGTCTAAATATGGCCACTTCTTGCCCCTAAAAACCAAAATGGCGACGGCTAAAATGCCAAACTCAAGACTTCAAAACAGTGTGTCACAAAATAATGAGGGACGTCACAGCGGATTGTGTTTGATTCATCTTCCTCTTTGTTTTTGTGCAGTTTTGTAGATGAACTGACAGGAAACCTGGTGGGCCACCTCTACTTCTTCCTCATGTTCAAATACCCCATGGACCTGGGAGGACGCTCCCTACTCGCCACACCAGAGTTCTTGTAAGTTTTTGGGCACATTTCGACCTAGAAATGACACCTTGTATTATTCCTTTTCATTAAGGGAGTATAACATTATAGCAAAGCTACCTTAAAGGATTTTTCCCCCCCGCCTGGGTCTTACAGTATCACTTTACCAACAACTTTATTTCTGAGATTTGGGCTAATTGAGGATGAGAATATAAAGCTTTAAAGAAAGACTATGTGACTTTCCAAAGAAGAAATGACATATGAATGACATTTTGACATGAATATAGCCTAACAACAAGTAACGTGTTGATTTGTGACTGTTTCTTTGACTTGTTTGTTATAAAGCTGCCTGTGCTGCCATGGAACCTATATTTCAAATTTCCTTTCATTACAAAGTTACCACTAAATTTTCTTCTCATAAAAGTGGATTTTTTGTTGTTGATTATGTCAAAGATTTGACCGTCTGTGTCCTCCTCCCTCCAGGTATCGGTTTTTTCCTAACAGGAGGGGAGGAGTGACAGGGTTTGGAGTCCCTCCAAGCAGGAGACCGGTCGTCCAGGAGCAGGCAGGAGGTGGAGGCGGAGGCGGAGGTGGAGGCGGCGGAGGAGGAGGAGGAGGAGGCGGCGGCGGCGGAGGACGAGGACGTCACAACTGGGGACAAGGCTTCCGCCTCGGGGGTGAATGAGCGGGAACTGCTCCCCCCTCAGCTTCCAGTAACAAATGGCTGAGCAGCGAGATGGTTCAGGTTAAAATACTTGCTTCTTCACTTTCTTTTCCATTTGAGGGAATGAAAACCTCGACTTTGAATCTAAATCACATTTAGTTTCAAAAGGATGACGTTTGAGGAAGCGTGCATTTTAACCAAGACTGCGCCGCACAGCAGGACTCAAGACTCTGGCTGTAGGCTCAATTCATCAAGTAAAGGCAGCGCTACTATAACTACGGATGTGTCCAAGTGAAGCAGATTGAAAATATGAATAAATTGTTTTTTTTGTAATGATTCTTTAGCTCCCCTCCCATTTTCTTCTTCTTTCCCGTCCTCTTCCCGTCCCTCCTCCTCGTTTCCACATCCTGCCATTGGTCTGTCAGGATGAGACGTTGCAGCTGCACACCAGCACGCTGTTGATTCTTATGTTCCTCCCTATCTCTCTCTGTGATGCCATATCAGATTACATTGTAATTACCAACGCACTGGGAGCATGCTTCCAGACATCCCTCAGCAGAACATGGCCAGAGCAATTTAGAGCAACCGTTTCCAGGTCTGAATTTACACGGGTGTGAAATGTTCGGGGTGACTCAGAGCTCAGATCTTCACCAAACTGAGGTAAAGATGGGATGTTGCTCTTTTTTTTTTTTTTTTTTTTGTAAATATAACAGTTGTTTAATGAAAGGATGAGTGTGTCTCTGTGTGTAATTATATAACTGACCGGGTTTTCTTAATGCAGCACCGACACTTGGATGAACTCTTTCCGTCACAAGACACAAGCATTCAGCCAATCACGTGTCACAATGGCTCCATGGTATATGAACAATACACAGCTAGATCTGACACAATATTTCCATCATGAATTCATCTGCCACCTATGTTGGGGGATATTCAATTGTTCTCTAAAGGCCAAAAAAAAAAAAAAAAAAAGCAAAAACCTCAATGATAGTTAGCTTACCATGACAATAAACTGAGGCTTTGTGATGCCTCAATTCTCAGTTTTGCATTTGAACATTGTGAACATTAAGAGAAGCAGAAGAGATGCAAGAAATAAAACAGTGGAAATTGCTTAAATCGGTCCTATCTGTAATCCTAACCACGACCCTCAACACGATGCAACAGTCTATAATAAAATGGCTGCCCCTCCCGCTGATCCAAACTAGCAACAGTTGGCAGCCAATATTTATCCCTACCGCCAGGTGTTGGACATGTGAAAATATTCTGCTTTCCGGACACGAGGCCTCCATCACTGAAAAGTCTGTTTTTAGTATACGTTTTCAAGACGTTTCACGTTTTCAACATGACGCTTCATGTTCGGATGCTTTACGCTCAGATTTAAATTCGGTTCCATTTCAACACTTAAATATGTCAAACTAGCGCCAAACTGCACCACAGTCACTCCGCACAGTGAAACTCAAGATCAAGTGCCAATATACAAAAATAAAAAACATTTTTGTCAATGTTGTATATGCAACGTGATAATTTATGTAGTCAGTGGGCTGTTGGCAGAAAGCCGTCAGCTCTCAAGTTCCCACTTGAGCTAAAGAGTTGAAGCTGATGGAGCGCTTTAATTCTGAAAAGCACCTTTCTTTTTTCAGTTATTTTGTGCAGAATTATTTTGTACTGAAGTAAAAGAGCAATCTTCACCAGTCTCCTTGTATCTTGTTCAAATCCAGGCTTAAGTCTCATTTTGACGGACGTCATTAACACCGGTAGACCAAGGGGAGGTTTTACAGTTGGTTGTGTTTTTATTGAGTTACAGCAGACTTAAAAGTAGAAAATGAAAATGCAAGCGGTATTCCGCACTAACCAACCAAACGTACAGTATCCCAGATACTTGTCTGAACATGAAAGTAAAGCGGCGGCGGCGGCAGCGGCAGCAGCAGCAGCGCCAGCGACAGACATTCAGCCAGCAGACAGCCAAACACCTGCTGTTCTAACCGAGGTTAAAAGACAGCTCAACTAAACTTCGCCTGCACAAATACTGCGTGGAAATCACAGAAATCCTTTGAAATCACCTTTCGGACAATGAGTTCAAAATGAAAATTGTCGACGCACATGCGAGCAGTTCGTGACCGTCTGCTGTGACATTCAAGGAAACCAGCACGTTTGGTCATTTATCTCTGCGTCTCGGACGTTCGTCGACCCCAGCTCTGAGCGTCCTGAACCGTCTGTACAGAAATCAGATGAACCCAGTACTGCTTTGAAAAGAACCTACTGAAGCCAGAAAGCCTTAAGAGAAGACAAGAAGTGTGCTCACGGATCACAGCCGAGTAAAATGGGTATCTGAAATGGCTCCCAAAAAAAAGGAGCTTTGATTATTTTATCACGCGTGAAATACTTTCACCAATATGCTCTTGGCAAGTTCAGCCAAGGAAATTTCTAGTTTAAAAAAAACAAAAAAAACAAAAAGAAGTGATAAGCTGTAGGTTTGCTCTCTACCCACATCTGGGGCAGACAGGAAATGTCAGATAAGGGAGCTGAAAAGGCAGCATGGTGCGATCCAGCAGACTCTGCTGTTTGCAATTAATCATCTCAAAATCAGGAAAATGAACATTCGGTACTGTTTGAGCCTCTTGAACGTCCCTCAGGTGCTGATGTGAGAGGACACTAGAATCTAGGATGTATAGTGTGTTCATGCGTCCGGCCTGATGCTGCCCGTGTGCTCGTGAAGCTGTAGCTGTGTTCAGACTTGCCCTTCCGGCATTTCAGACCGACTTCCGCCTTTCGCTGTTGTAACCGCGAGGGCGAGTCAAGGTGACGCCGCAGGTGAAAAAGGAAATGTCTCCGTTTGCGATGAAGCGGCCTACGATCAGGATTTCTATCACGACTACAGGCATGTATGCAAAGTGCCGTCGAAGTCTGCTCATAATGAGCAGTGCGCACGTCTGATCTTCACAAAAATAGGACTGATTTTCATCAAATAACAGACTATAATAAACATTGATCTTTAAACAACGAAAAAAAAAACATTCCAGGTTTTTGGGGCAACGGTCATTTAAAAAAACCAAAACAAAACAAAAAAAAAAACGTAACAAAACTTGCCCTCCCCGTAAAATTGTACAAACTTTTTTTTTTTTTTTTTTTGTAATACAGAAAAATATTTACAAGGTTGTTTCTGTTCAAAAAAAAAAAAAAAAAAAAAAAAAGCGTAGTAGCAGTAAGAACAATGCATCAAGTCCAGCTTTGGCACTCCTCTTCATTTCATGTCAGCGTCTGCACATCACATTCAGTGCTTTAACAGTGGAAAGTCCCTGGCGCTTTGTGATGACATCACAGGCAGACGTTTACATCACTGGTTCCACGTTTGGGTCTCGAGTTGTCTCATGGCGGTCGGTGACTCAGCAGTCAAAGATTCACTCTGTTTGGGACAGAAACACAAACTAAACATGATTATTTTCAAATTTTAAATGGTAAAATCACAGTTCTTTCAAAGGAAATACATTCAATCTGGTCTCAGATTAGAATTTTAAATACTTGAGAAATGTAGACCTTATCCGCTGTAGTGCTGTTTTATGGACCTGCAGTTAAAACAAAACCATCTTGTCTTCAAAAGTACAAATTATTATCAAAATGAACTAAATAGTTTTCCGTCCTTCTGCCTTCCTGTGACCGTAACGACGTGTGTGTTCCTCCATCTGCACGAATGCTGCTAATGATGGTCTGTGCCATCTCTTTGAAGGACCAATCAAAGGTAATTACACACTAATAACTTCCTGGGTAGCAGGAGGCTGCAGCTGTGGCATCTTAAAGGAACAGTTCGCCACTTATTCTCTGCCTTTATTTCAGCCAAGTCACAAAGTGAAACTTTCAAAAAAAAAAAATCCATCTCTTCCCGCCAATAATGTATCCTCTACAGCTAATCATGATCAATTACTGAATTCATAGATGGCTGGAACAATGATTGACAGGCACGAACACGCCAGTAAACAGCAGCAGCCATGCGTCTCGTTCCACCTAAAACTTACTCTTTTGTGACCAGTGCAGTTAAAATAAAATTAAAAAAAAAATGTACGGCAGACTTTAAAGCTGCACTACTAAACATTTGTATATTAACAATGGATCAAATGTCTGTCTGTAATGTGAAAAGTGTTGCTTGTAGAGATGATTCCATAAAGTTTTATCACCCAGCTCTGCAGTTCAATCAATGCTACTGTTGCTGGACGCATGAACAGGAAACACAAACAACTAAATCCTGTGACGAAGCTTTAAACTTTGTTCAACTCATCAGGTGTTAGGAACAGCAGCAAAAAGTGTCCCTTATATTTACAGAAACGTCTCCTTCACTCTTCAGTCTCCTCTTTTTAATGCGACGTATTTGAGCTGGTGGCGGTTCCAGTTAAAGGGCCGTTCCACCAGTTCAGCCTACCGTCAACCGGTGACCCTCCCCGGCTGCTCCAGGGTCAGAACGTCCGTGTCTGTTGCCAGCGTCTGTCTTTCCACCCCTCCTTCACTCTCCTCTCCCACCGCCACCGTCACTTTTACCCACCTGGCAAGAAAACAGACGCCAAGTTTAAACACGAGCAGACAGCTTTTAGAAACTGGAAACGAAAAAGAAAAAAAAACCTAGTTGATGCAACAAATAAGTGCAAAGAATGCAGTAATTTAGCTCGTTATGTCCACATCTGCTGTATTTTTAGACTCCTTCCACATAAAAATAACTCCTCAGATATCCTTATGACAAATCAAATATTGGCAGGAGCCTCATCTCTTTTTGTCTGTGACACCAGTGCGACAGCAGAAGATAAGAGATTTGTCTCCACCCACCTCCCTTTGTCAGCGGTATTCGAACTGGTCTGATCCTGCGGGCTTCGGCTCGGGTCCGTCCCACCGTGTGCTATTCTGTCCGTCAGCCGCTGGACTTCGTCCCGCTCAGACGGTTTCGAGTTCTCTGGAGCTGCTACATTCTCACCAGCCTCCTCTACTGCACGCGGGGGGGGGGGGGGGGGGGGGGGATTAGACAAATGGAGGCAGAACAAAAAGGTAAACAAAGATGTCAAGATACTTTGCAAAATGTTATATATTAAAAAAAAAAAAACAGCTGTTCTCCTCCAAAAAAACCTCACCGTTCTCAGCCTTGACTTCGGGGGAAACACTCTGCTTCTTCTCAGAGCTCTGGCCGTTCTGTTCCTGGCCTGCTTTCTGCAGCTGTGCAAGGTTCTGGTTTTGGAAACTTTCCATCCAGTCCAGCGTTTCCCCGTTCTTCAGTGCCGAGCGGTGGTCCTTGAACCAGCGGACGATGTTGGTGCGGCCCAGACTCGTCTGGACCTCCAGCTGGCTGTACTCATCAGGAGAGGGCCACTGGGTCCGGCAGAACATCTGTCATGACAAAGTCATGAGAACAAGGAGGACAAATATTTGACCCATTTTCAAGGGGTCAAATATTTCTCTTAATGCTTCAGTGTCTTCATACATTTCTGACTTCTCAACGAGTGTGTTCCAAAAAAATTCAGCAAATTTTCAGTTGAACGGACGTTGAGCCCAGAGACGTTTGAAGAGGTTATAAAAATGTAAATAGTTCAATATGTACAGCATGTGGCGCCCCTCCCCCCACTTTTCCAGTATTGGTAGCACTTGTGGGAACTTGGAAAAATGTATTTATAAATTCCAACTTTTTTCCCCGATTAATCCAATTACACTTTTTGTTCTTTGATGATTTCTGACATTAAAACTGTGTAACACGGCACAAAAGACATGTTTGAGTCCTCCGTCCTTCTGGCCGTGACTGTGCCGTTTCTATAGAAGTGCAGGAAGAATGAGACCACAGTGAGTGAATACACCGCGGTCTGTTCAGTGTTCATGGAGACATGTTTTCATCACTTCTTACCTCTCTGAGCAGAGTGAGCGAGCGGCCCGTGATGGGAGCCGGGCTCGTGGAGGCCGACAGGACGGGAGGGTGGGGAGAGGACGAGCAGGACGAAGTGAGGATGGGAGGAGACGCGGAGGCGGAGTGGGTCGGTGGACGGGGGGAGGACGCTGCGAGCACAGGAGGGGAGGAGGAGGAAGAGGAGGAGGAAGAGGAGAGGACAGGCGGGTGAGGCGAGGAGCGGTGAGATCTGCCGTCCTGCTCTGGATGAGAGGCCCCGTTCAGCAGCGCCGCCGGCCGATCCGCTCTGTCCTCTGTGCTCTTGGAGGACATGGTGAGCAGAGCCCTCTCCATGTTGTCCCTCAGAGCCCGGCGCTCGGAAAACCAGCAGTCCACCTCCGTCTTGGACAGCCGGGTCTCCTCGGCAAGCTGGTCTGCAGCAGAGCAGAGTTCAGTGGATCAGACGAGCCGCGTTACCTCAGCGTGGAAGGTTTTTTAGAAACCTTCAGACTCTCTCCAGGGGACTTAAAAATGGGCTCATTAAAAACATTTCTGCTATTCCTGTCATGCAGCCAACCACCAGAGACGGGCGAGCAGCTCCTCTGGGGTGAGAGAAAATTAAGTCGCATGCTGTGAACTGGGATAAATAGAATAAAACACTAGTGTATTTCTTAAGGAAATCAAAACATCTGAGGTACAGTGAGGGGTACTCAACTTACTGGCCAACTATTTCTCACCTAATTTATCCCACTTCACTTTTTAACAAGCGGTTTTAAAGCTCTGCCAACATTTTTCTCTGGAGCGTCACAACATTTTCTGATCCTAAATAGAGACGTGTCTGTGAAGCTCAGTTTGTGCATCATTAGCTCTTGATCTGCAGGAGGGCCGTGCTCACATGAAGCATTTGGATTTGGGACTGGGGCTGCAACCGCGGAGAAAGTCCGATTGTTAAATGTACAAATACACATTCAGTACACGGACGTGGACTTCACCACATTCAGGAGGTTCTTAGTTTCTTATACCAAAGTTTTACATATTTAATTCATCCAGACGGGCTCGAATGAGTAGAACTTTATTGCCAATTGTGAGATGAAGTTTGTCTTTGATGTGGCTCACAAAGTACAAGTAGAATATGAATATCACAAATTATTTAATGTAACCTTGTTTTTAGCTATTGATTCGCAAAGTTGTCCAACCTCCTGACATGTCTTAAGTTTATGTCTTTAAGGCATAGTTTTCAGACAATTTCTTGGTTAACAATTCCTAAAATTGCATCTATTTCCTCGCCATCATTTGAAAGCTCAGATTTAATACCAAATCTCAACGGCTTCCATCTCAAAAACACGAGACACGAGAGCACGTTCGCGTGCATGCGAGAGGGTCGGCTGAAGGCTTTACCGAGCGCTGCCTCTGTTGGAGAGCTGCTTCTCTGGAAGCTCTCCTCCAGCGCCTTCAGCTGCTCCGACGACTTCCCCTTCACTCTCTCCAGCAGGGGGAACTGGCTGGGGACCGCTTTCTTCACGGGGCGGTCTTTAGGCGGTGGAGTTACCTCTGCTTTCACCAGCACGGGTGGAGGAGGAACACCTCCAAGAGACACAGGAAAAACAGACACTTAAGGATCAGTGCCAGAGAGGTTTTAGATACAGCACAAAGACCGTGCTTAAATATCATTAGTACCTAATTACTAACGACGATGCATGCTACGTGTTTTGTTTTTAAGGGTTTAGCAATTCAAATTCATCTCTAAAACAATCTTTTTTTTAAAACAGTGTTGAGGTGTTTCATCACTTCAGCACTGAACACGTACTTTTGAGATTGAGGAGTCTCTGTTCACTGAACCACTTCTTGATCTCTCCTCTGGACAGCCCAGTGGTCTCTATCAGCCTGTAGATCTGTCAAAGGACAAGACACAACTTCAAATGAAACGAAGGGTGTGGGTGTTTCTCAGTGACAGCTGCGGGTTTGAAAAAAATAAATACAAAGGTAAAAAGTAAAAGCAGCGACCAAAATCTCTCTCCATGTTGAACTGTTAAGGCATGGCACGAAAAGTGTCATTTCACTCACTTATTCTTACCTCATCTTCCTCGGGGAAAGGACACTGAGTGTAGCTGGACCGCAGCACTGACAGCTGCTCGGCGGTTTTATTGGGGTCGACTGTGAAACTCAGCAATTTGGGCGACACCAGCTTGGATGTGGGCATGGGTGCAGAGATAGTTTGAATGATGGAGGGCCGTTTACTCTCGCTGGCGATCACAGGAGAGGCCAAAGGTCGTTTGAGCGACTGCGCCAGCTGCAGTATCAGTGGAGGAAAAGTTAAGACAAGCATGCTTCAGGCCTGATGTGGGATACATAGCAACATTTTTGTCTTTGGGTTCTGCAGCTTCATGAATTACATTCCAGTGCACTATTTTGTACCTGGTTAGCCACTGTGAACGCCAGCGGTGCACAAGTGACTGTAGAGCCGTTGGCTACAGTCGTGAGCACCAGGCTGGTCTGTCCCAGGAGCTGACAGGGGAGGGACTGGAGGACAGAGGCTGCCGGCTGCTTGGAGGCTGTGGTGGGGACGGACTGGACGGTGGATGACTGAGGAGCAACCACGGTGAAAGTCTGAGGCACGGAGGAGATGGTACCGTTGAACATTTTCTTTCTGGCTTCTTCCACCTGTCAGAGAAGGAATGGACACGTTAAACATGGTAATTACTTTTACCTGTTATATTTTTAAAAAATATTAAATAATTCTACTTTCTCATTTGTATGCGTGACATCATGCCCGCCATGTTGGTGAAATGTTTTGATTTTAATTAACTGTCTAACTGTGCTCTATAATTATGCTTTCACTTTAATCTATAGTGCAATATAGTGCTTTAAAACTGCTAGTTTGATCGAGTAAAAATGTAATGATTAGGCATAATTTAACAACATGATACAAACTGATCAGCTGTTATTGCAACAGACAATCTGCCTTCTGTCACACTGAGATAATTCTTCTTTCAATTTGGAATCTGAATAAACGTTAATTAAGGTGCAAGAAGAACAGTTTCCATCACCATTATTGTTTTTTGCTCTTATCTGAATGGTCTGTTTGAGCCCCTGAATGATGGAATAAGGCCGCGGCAAATACACAAAGACAGACTTAAGAAGAACAATTCGAGATGCAGCGAACCCACTTTTCTCTTCCTGGGCTTTGGGAATCAACCAAGACCGACAACCGATCTGATACCAGAGAGTAACTGATCAGATGTATGTCTCACTGTGTGGAAGAGACTGGGACCATCTTTTATGTCGAAGGCAACATCAGGCTTGACTTAACTATGTGAAACACCTCCACTAACCACTTCGTTAGCTCCGGCATGTGCTGCACACCTCTTTAACTATTGTTATACAAATAATTACGATTAAGGATTTATGTTGTATTTTACTGTTTATTTTACTCTTATTTCCCTCTTTTGGCTGCAGATCCAACAAACCGTTCATTTTGAATTGCCTTTAAACGGAGATGTGTGGACAGCAGGGCTGTAGTGTTTGATTTTGCAATTAAATCCATGATATCAGTGTCGGTTGAATATTAAAAAGTAAGCGCATCAAGATAAACAGTTGGTGCAGAAGAAGAGGACGCAAAAAAAAAAAAAGGACGTCACTCAAAACCACCAGCCAAACTTCAAATGGTGAAAAACAACATGGAAATAATAATGGAAGTATGACATTTCTGTTAGTTTCATCCAGCTGTTTTTAAACAAGACAAATGGAAATGGTTGTAACAATTATCCAAAATGGTTGCAGTCAGATCAAATAATCGCAATCAGGCGATTACAAAATAATTGTGACCGGAGTACTGCCATGAATATTCCTCCATTGTAGGGACTCATTTGAACTGAATAGATGGGCCTTACTGACCCCTATACCTGATCCAGCTGTTTGAGTCAGGATCAGATCTGTGCGTCCCTCCCTCAGATATTATTTATTATCATCTTACCTCCTCAGGTGACCAGCTGATGCCCTGTTTGAGCCTCTGTGTGGTGAACCAGACTTTGATTTGCTCCTCAGGATGCTTTGAGGCTGCGGTGAGCCAGGAGAGCTCTGCCTGTGTTGGGTAGGGGAACTTGTTGAAGGAGGAGATGAGTGTCAGGTTGTCGTCCAGGGACGGGTTGTATTTGGTTGTGTTGAGGGGCACTGCGATCTTCGGCACCTGGAACAAATCAAGTCAACAATGGCAAATAAATGTTCTCTTTTTCTCCACAAGAACAATAATGATTTCCACAAGGACTCTTTACAATTACTGTCTTTACAAACCAGAACAATATTCATTACGGTGGATATGAATAAACTGAAATGCAACACATTATTTTACTGTTTTGTTATTTCGTTACTATTTCCGAGCAAGTTTCCTGAACAGAACTATTAAATTTGGTACCAATTCAATAAAAGGTTACTTATATCCAAGTAAATATTTGTTTAAATAATTTATTATCAGAAGCTTTATTCTCCATATATGCTAGAGTATGATAGGACTGTATACAAATGTTATATTTTTGCATGAATAGCTGACCTGCTGTGCACCGACTTTCAAGCAATTAATTGGAATCAATCAAAATGTACCAAATTAACATAATATTTTTAATTCTTATGGTAAGCACTAAATTACACTGTTCTTTCCAGGAAACTGCAAACCCAGAAAATAAAGCCTTAACAGCAAAACATTCAAATGTTATTTGCTGTAACTGCCTTTTAAAAACTAACTTTTATCGCAGAGGCAGAATTTAAACAGTCGGACATTCATTCTCTTATTTTGCCACAAGTTAGAGTTGGAGTCTAACCAGCACTGATGTCATCACTGTCCAGTAAACATGAAGGTAAATCCGGGAGTTACAGTTACAGCTAGCATAAAGACTGCAAGCAGGAGGAAGCAGTTAACCTCCTAATGACCATGTTAAACCTTTACCTCCCCTGGAACCGTGTATTTAAGAAGAATTCTCCCTCCATGTTGTCCTACCTGGGTATAGTTTAGAGGCCGCTGTAAGGAAGGCATGATGTGAGAAAGGCCGTCTGCTTTGAGGAGCGTCGACTCGGGGATGATGACTGTCCCGTTCACATTGACCGCTGTGATGGGTTTCTTGGTGAGATCAGCGGTCAGTTTACCAAACTGAGACTCTGTCCGTTTGTTCTCTGGTGACATTATTTTTGGTTTGCCGATCTTGACTGTGGCGGGTTTGCTCAGCGGCAGCGTGCCGAGTTCGTCTCCTTTGCCAGAAACGGCTCCGAGCGTGTTGTAAATGATTGCGTTGTTACTGCAGCCCTCTATTGTCTGTTCCAAGATCGTCTGATTGTTCATTTTGATGCGTTTGAATTTAAAGTTGCTCTCCCCTGGGTGACACCTCTCGTTGTGCTCCGTCAGGGTGTCGAACTTCTTCGTGTTGAAGTTACAGACGGCGCACAGGTACAGGGGGTTGAGGATGACGTTCGGGTGGTTGGCGTCCACGTGCTCTTTGAAGGTGTTGAGGTTCTGCGTGGAGAAGGGGCAGTACTTGCACTCGTAGCCCCCCTGCTGCCTCCGCTGAGGCTTGGAAAGGTCTGGTGGCTCTGTTGTTTGTTTATCAGGAGCCGTCGGGGGGTCCGAGGCCTGGCCCATTAGATCCAAGTCCATGGATGGCTCTGCTTGTGTTGATAGATCTGTATCCATAGGTCCCTCCGGATTGTGGTTCTCTGTTGTTGTCTGGCAGAAGAAGAAGACACAACCTCACTAGAAATAGCATTTTCAAATCTGTACACATCAATCTGTTAGTTTAATCATCCCCTATCTTTAGAAATTCAGAAATAAGTGCACATTCACTGAACTCCACACCAAACTAAAATCAAGTAATTCAACATTTGGAAAGTATAAGAATAATTAAAATTACAAATTTAGGTTCAAAATTACAAAAAGCCACAAGCCAGAACCTGTTTCTATGATTGTGCATAAAAAAAAAAAAAAATCTATTATCACTTCTTCCTTTCACATATTATTCAATATGAATTCATGAATTTAATCCAATAAAAAGCCATAATTTCTAACACAACCTGTTACTGCCCTTGGCAGACATACTGAGAGTGTACCTCCATGTTGTGTGATTCCTCTGCATCGTCATCCAGCTCCACCATGGTGTGGTCCGGTCGGATCATACAGGGAGTGGAGGCCTTACGTCGACTGGACATGATGGTGGGAGATGCTGGGTTTGTCCTACCCTCACTTGGTGCTTGTGCTTGGCCAGGGATGTTGTACAGGAGGCTTTGGCCTGAGGTTCCCAGGATGCAGGGCCACCGAGAAAACGAGGCTGAAGGAGGACGCGGACAGTGGCCCAGGCTTTTTAGGAGAGGTAGCAAGCACAGTTTCTGAGACTGTACTCAGCAGCCAAGGAGTCTGTAGAGCGGTGGTCCCCCGGGGTGGGATTAGTGGCTGGAGAGAGAAGAGGGCAGAGGGAGGTGAAGGTCTGGTAGAGATGGGACTGCTGTGTAGGCTGGGCTCGCCGACGGTGTCAGCTCCAGTGCTGGCTGACCTCCTGGAACTGCATGACAGGATGCTACCTGGATGAGAGACAGAGGAGGAAGACTAATCATTAGAAACATTCCAGAGACATTTTTCATTTTGGTCTACTTTGGTTTAAAAATGGGTGTTTTATCCATTTCCTTCATTAATTACTTCAGCGCGCAAAAAAACCTTGTTAAAGCTATGATCCCAACTTAACTTCCCTTTTTATGGAAAAATATATTTACACAAACAAAACATGGGTGCAGAAAAACATAGATCTATGCCCTTTTTCAGTTGCCCTCAATACGTGTTACAGCAGGCACCAAACAGGTCAGTTTGAATGTGTGAATAAATGCAACATGCTGCGTTATTTAAGCTCAAAACAGTGTCTCATGCGGCTCGACAGCAAGCCACCACCCAGCAGAGGTTGAGCCAACAGCTGGCCAGAGAGCAAAAATGGCTGAAAATGAAAAAGGTGTCCGACAAGCAAACAGTGCAGCTGAGCAGACAGCCTACAGGTGGTTAGACGGGCACAAAGCTGCTTCTGAAAAGACTCGGGAAAACGGACAGAAAAGTGTAACATGCTTTGGTCAAAATGTCGTCCTGCCAGAAACCTATTAGAAGCTTAACTGCAGTGAACTCAAGGAGCAAACACACACACACACACACACACACACACACACACACACACACACACACACACACACACACACACACACACACACACACACACACACACACACACACACAAAAATCATTCGATACTGGAGGACTGGAAATGCACTGCAATGCTTTAATGAGGGTTTGCTGTTTAATGCTGACAGGAGGACGGAGAAGTGTGTGAAGAAAACCAGACTAAACCAAGAGAAATCTTTTAACTCACAACCTCAGACAAGGCTGGAGTCAAAACAGGGGTCAACGGCAATATGGTGCATAATTTCAAATCAATCAAAAACTCTCAGGAGGAAGTGGGATAACACACGAGCAAATGAAACAAACAGTGAATCAAAAGAAAGGCAATTGGCAACGAGCTGAAAACTGGCTAAATCATATATTAACACAAAATATCAATATTTGTGTTTCTTAGTACTCTAGAATCAGTGATAATAATGATAATCATTAGTTGCAGACCAAGTTCAACAATTCTTATATTTTTTTATGTTGCGTTCCATTTAATATTTTTGCAGACGTGTTGACGTGATGTTCTGGAAGTGCAACCTTGTCCGTGAATATTAATATGTCCACTACAGAGCACTTTTTCATCTAATGTTGTGATGCAAAAAACACCCATGCACTGCTAGGCCTGAGTATTTGTATTGGTGAAATAACCATTTGCTGATCAGACCTTTCTGAGTGTTAGTGGTGGAAATACGTAGTGGAGGATCAACATCAGCTCATTAACAGGTGATTAGTGTTTCTAAATGGCTAACAGTTGAATAAGTAAGCTAACCTGTCACATGGACTTTGTCCAACACACACCTGTCTTGGCCATCACAAGTCACAACTAACGTTTTTTTTTTTTTTTCAAGTTTGACAAAAGTGCTCTGCTGGTGTTTCTTTATCTTGAGGAGAAACTTCTATGATCACTGTGGTTTGATAATCTAGCTGGTATGCAAATTGTGTGCAGTTGACAGGTCCTGCTGCTGTCATTAAGACAAGTTGTTCTGAGAAATATTGACTAATCATAAATCAGATTGTACTGCCAAGTGTGAATAGAGTGAGAACGCAGAGATAAAGCAGCTTCTGACACGTACAGTATCTTTAAAAGCCAAGAGATGCTTATATTTTGGTTTTGGTGGGAATGACAGCCTCGTCAAGAAATTGCACTTCAAAAAAGCTGAGGGAGGGTGAGCAGGGGAAACTTTCCCCAGGTGATATTGCAATGAGGACAGACGGACAGAGAGACGGACAGAGAGAGAGAGAGAGACAGAGAGAGAGAGGGGAGCTTATCTAACTGAAAAAGTCTATTGATATTCTGGAGGCCTAACGCAGAAGCTTCATACTGATATTCACATGAGGAAAAATCAAATGCAGCAGCGCTGCTCTTCTGAGGACATGATGAGGCTCCATAAAACCAAATTAAAATCTCATATACAACACCACTTTAATAAGTGATGCTTACGTAAATATGCATATGATTTGACTTCAGGGTCTTCAGTCAACTCTGGATGTACTGTACTTCGTAATCAAGTTAAAGTGTTCCCATGTTTAATTTGGACCTCTCCAACAGCTACACATCAATCAAGCAGCGCCCTTCAAGGCTCGAACGCTGTCATTCGCTCGCCGATTCATTGTCCCGAGATATCTCAACTCCTCAAACAACCCACTGAGGCATCATTAAAATGCAGACTCATTACCATCGTGTCACTATAGCAACTGCGGACGTAGAGCTGTAGTCAAGTGGCTGCTCCATCCGTGTCACTGACAGCAGCTGTATATGCAGGCATCACCCAGGCTGTGTGTGGGACTGTGTTTTGGTTGTTTTCAAGTCAGCAGAAAAAGAAAAGAAGAAAAGGTATCCTCAGAAAAATCCTCAGAAATAATCATGAGGCTGTGTTTTCTGATAGGAAATCCCACTCCTGCAGGATGAATAGACTGGTGCAGTAGTGGTGGGCTTTCCTCAGCTTGACTCACAGAAAGCAAACAAGAAGGGTCAAGGGACAGCCACAAGGAGAAGACTCCACTTTCCAGAATAATCACAGCAAGTCATGAAGAGCACTTGTTACAAGCTTCCTGATCCTTTCTGCTCATTTCGCTGTTGGTTGCTGAATAGATGTAAAGACCAGGGCACGGTGTCAACACACAACAAAGGTGTCACTATAGCACATTAGAGTTCCTCAAAGTCTGGGCCAAAATGCAGCAATGAAGCAAACATCTGGTAAAAAAAAAAAAAAATGGGAGCTGCATCTGTCAGCTGCATCTGAAGTCCCACTTCATATGACTGGCTGAACTTCTGCTGGCTCACTGCTGACACAGCCTGAACACTTTTGAAATGTGCTGGTAGGCGATCGGTGCAGAACAGAGAGAAAGCACCAAGCTGGAGCTGGATTTGTTTTACCTCCTACTACTGTGTTGAACCCACACAAGCAGAGCAGAGAGAAGATGAGCAATTTCATTTATGCAACTTCTGTATTAGGAAGTTATAGTAACTCCTGTATCGATGAATCAGTCGATAATGTCTCAGTCGTTGCCCAGAAAAGCTGCTGCTGCCGGTTCCTCAAAACTGTCCTTCCAAGTCACTGGATGACATCAGACATTCGTTTGCATAATAACAAGGTGCCTACTGAGTCATTTCAAAGTGCTCATAAGGAGTCTGACATTGAGCAGAAGCTGACTCAGAAAAGCAAACAAGAACTTACACAAGATAAACACCAACAGCTCTGCAGTGTGAGTTGTTGCAGTCAAGTTAAACATGTGCGCTGAGTGTCTCAAACAATGAGAAAAGCCTGTGTAAATACTGATGAACACTGAGGATGCACTGGAACAGCCTCCTCCTCCCCAATCAGTGGAGGAGGGAGGGGCTGCTCTCCTGCTGCCCTGGCTGCCTACTTGAGCACGAAATGCCATCATGGAAAAGACGTGTGATCAATAGCTGTGGCAAAGTAGAACTCTTATCGAACAGCCACTCAAAGTTTGTCAGAATAACTTGTGTAGTGCCTCAACAAGAACCTCACTAATAGGCTCCACTCTTGTGGTTGAAAAATAATCACTTGGTGTCCTTGAGAGAATTATTCTTTTGTGTCTGAGCTGTACGTTTGTTTAAGTGTAAACATGTGGAGCTGAAAAAAAAAAAAATGCACTCAGTGCTTCCGATTGCTGCTTAACTGAGCTTTCCACGCGATAACTTTCACTTCCCTCGGAATAGCAAAAATATGAATTAATTGTGGACTTTTTTTTTTCTTCTTTTCCATAACTGAGGTCAGACGGTCAGTCTCCCACCTGTTCGTTAGCGTGTCTGACCTCGTCAGACAGTCAGCTTGTGTGTGCAGTGAGCTCAGTGCCGGAGACACACGCTCCCCACTGCCTGGATGCTCATTAAACTTGTATGAATACTCAGCCTGGCAGCTCCTTGCCTGCCTGCCCGTCTGTACTTTCCTGTTGTCTGTCTGTCCGTCTGATTGGTGCATTATATTAATGGAGCCATTTCTCTGAAGGACTTGCATTTAATGCTGCCAGGCAACAAATACATTTATCAGCCCTGGCAGTAATAAGTTTAAGCTCCACACTGGCATACATACTGAGGAGAACACGGGGGAAATCAATACAAATCCCGCGTGCGTACCACTGAGCCTTCCTCATATGTAAAGACAGAGAGATGATCTAATATGATGGAAACATATGGGTGCTATAGGAGGGACATCTATCCGAAAGTGGGTGAGATCAGCAGTGAGATGAGAATGATGCTGAACAGATGAGTCACAGCAGCACACGCAACTCAGCTCCCAGTTCTGGGTGCCATTAATGTAATCTCAAAGTGGAGTTGGGAAGCAGAGAGTCTCATTGTGCTTGAAAAACTGGAGTTTCGTAAAAGCAGCCGGGCCTTTTGTTTCAGATATTCTCTTTGAAAAGTGGACGAGAATAGCAGCAGGAGGCAGAGGTGAGATTTCTATCCGACTTATCCCCGACCATGGAATCAATATAAAAAAGGACAAAGTCTCCGGGTCTAAAAAAGTGAAGCCAATGCACAAGTGCCTTAAAGTGTAAATATCACTGAGGGCCACGTTATTATGGTGTCATTCTAAATTCACCCGTTCTGATCAGTGTCCCGGTGGTCCGTCTGAAAATAAATCACTAATCAATGACACATCAGGCCTGAGAGGTCTGTTTGAGGACATGCCCGGTGTGATTGACAGGCCTGTGGTGCAGCTATGTTGCCTCTAAAGGTGGCCGAGCTCAATGTCCTCTGGTTCTCATTCAGTTCCACCCCTCTCTCTTCACCAGCTCCAACCTGTCATGTAAATATGGTCTCTTCTGGCTCCAGAAAAACAAGATGGTGACGGCCAAAATGAGAGAACCAAGGCTTCAAAAATACAGTTCACAAACCAGTGGGGGACGTCACGGTGGGCTACTGCCTGATCCCAACATGCAGATGTTACCAATGATAACCTCATGATTGCTATCACCTGATCAAACATCTGATCTGTAGAAACTTGTCATTTTACATGAAGTGAAGAGATTTTGATTTCGTCTGATTTTGACAAGAAACTGTTTTCAATACATCATTGCTCTAGTCTGTTGTATATTAACATTGGACTAATTTAATTTCTTTCAAGTATTTTACACCACAAAAACCACTGGATCTGTACATATTTGAATCTCTGACTGTCTGAATAAGTGACAGATCACTAATGCTATTGTGAAATTCCATATTCCTTTTCAAGTGGACATTAGCACTTTAATACAGTTCCTTACAGGCTGAGCAAAGATGGAGCTCAACAACCTGCAGATTGTGGTGGGGTTCATTGTTGAAAGAATAAGTTTGGAGAAAGGCAGCGACACAGCCAACTCAGTGGCAGAGGTTCCAGGCGTGCAAACACAAAGGCATATGAATGGCAACCTCTGCGGCTCCCACACTTGAAGCCATGCATGAAGTACAAACCAGCCAGTCACACCAGAGCGCTACAATAACAAGCACAAGGCAAGAACGCAGCAGACAAACCTCAAGCTGACTGGAAGAGTGACACGACTTTAAAGTAACAACTTTAACAACAGCATATTTTATATCACAAAGCATATAGTGTACAGAGGGAGTGCACACACTGGTTTGTTGGCTTTTCTGTGTGGGGTGTATTCCTCTCTGTGGCTGCCTTGTTTTGAGAGTGTTTTCCCTCCTGACTGCTTGTTCCACAAGTCCACCACTGCAGTGAGGACTATGCGTGTCGGACTCGTGTGGGTGAGGAGAAGCACCACCACCGTTAATACGACGTGTCCCAGTAGGATGGGGGAAGAGGAAGGATTTCGGACCGTCGCAGAATTAATTTAAATCTCATCACGCGGCTCCTCTCGAGCAAAGCAAAGTGCTGCACTGTGTTTTGAGTGCCTGGTATGTTCTGCATAGCAACAGAGCAGCACTACTTTTGCTGGGCTGGTATGAAGATTAAATGGGAATCAATGATGAAAATGGTCATTTTGTTACTGAAGTCTGGCCTGTACTACATTTTTGATGCCAGTAACTGTTTGATCAATATTTGAAACGATACATTAGATCAAAACATTTTTTTTTAAAAACACTTTTTGAATGTTACATTTCTGACAACATTGTGTCAGATATAGTGTAGTAAGTATGAATGGACATTTTAAGAATATTAAAAAATAAAAACCTATTCCATAATCGCCGGTAACTGTTCAGTAATTATTCGAAGAGCCCTGACCCTAAAGATAGTACGCTCTAATGAAGTATAGCCAGTCTGATGTATAGTAACCAAGTGGAAACCAGCGTTACTCGCTGGTTTGTGAACTGCCGTTCTGAAGGCTCGATTTCAACATTTCTGCTATCGCCATCTTGTTATTATGGAGGCAGAAGTGACCATATTTGGACAAGCTTGGGAGGAGTGATTGTTGGATCTGACTTGATCTGACTGGGAACCCGAGGACACTACGCCCTCCCACCTATAGCGGAAAACTGACTGCACCACATGCCTGTCAATCAAACAGACCCCCCCAAACATACCACTTTTTAAGGCCTGATATCTGATTAATGATGGGATAATTTTGAGATGGGCAACCAGAAAACAGATAAGAAGAAATAATTTTAGCGAACAACACTATGATGACTTGTGGAAAAACTTTATTGACTTTGTCTTTAATGAGAAAAGTTGAATGGGAGTCTATGGAAGCAGAGCCCTTCTGGACCTCTGGTGGTCCTCGGTGGTATTGCAGTTTAAGGCCTTTATGGACTGATTTTTTTTTTCAGACGTGGAAGCTATGTACAATTTCATATGCAGTCTATGATTGTAACATGTTCTTCTTCTCCTTTTGCCGTTTGATGACTGTGAGCTAACAGCTTTAAGGTGCATTACCACCACCTTCTGGCGATAATAATGCATGACTACCAGGCACCAGTAAAAACAAGCACAATAAGGCATTTTTTAAAATCAGTATTTGAAAATTAGACAATCATGACTCATCTCTAGTACTGAATGGCACATTGTTCAGTGGAGTGTAGTTGGTGTCAATAGGTGTTTTAGGAACAAACAGTTCTCCGGACTTTCTTTGGAGGAGCTACGCCCCCACTGATTTTCCCCCAGAACAAAAAGGGTTATAAGGCCTTTTGCTGTTTGCATTCGCACCGCCAATAGGAACTGTGAAATGACTCTCTGTTGCTGGAGCGACGCTCCACCACTTATTTCTCTAATTGAGGAAATACAGTTTTCAGTTTATTTGATCCAGTTGAAATTCACGTTTATATTTTATCTGTTTGAAGATCCAAAGCTTGTTTCATTCAAGAGGGCCAATAAAACAAAGGAACAGTCACGGTACTCATGATTACATTTAAGATGTATTAACTGAGTCACTTGAAGGGTTGTTATGATCCACTACCGTTTGCGTTGTCAGTTTTGCATTATGGGTCAATAGAAACTCAACACTTCCTGTATTTTTCAAACTAAAAGCCCTAGAGCCTTTTATAAGAAACAACCCCCCCCCCCGCTTTTATTGTGAAACATTTGCAGGAACGTGTTGTGCCTGAAGTCAGACTATCACACTTTACATGAAAAATCCTCAACAACCTCTTGTGCATCAAACAGCATCACACTGCTGCAGCAGCACGTCAACGGAGTGACTTTTTTCTTTATTTCCCTTTGTTGAATCGAAGTCACACTGTATTTCCCCTGATGTGTATCGGCTTAATAAAGCCGGCACATTTGCTGTCGGCCCATCTCCCCATTTTGTGCCTCCAGTTGAAACTTTTTTCTGCCGTTTTTAAAAGGCTTCGTTCGTAGCTGTAGTTGACCTGCTTACTGTGTGTTTTCAACCCGGCGGTTGTCTGTGCTCCTGTGTGTGTCACGACGGTTCATATTGCAACGGGGGAGAGAACCTAAGCAGAGGTAGGAGCTAAAAAAAAAAGTCCCCACAAAACACAGCTATAGGAACAAAAAGGTTCCAAGTTCGCCCGGTGCGGACACATAAAAAAAGGGGGAAACCCCTCCCACCGCTCTTAGGACGGTGAAATCCTCCCTCCGGTCCGAAAGCACCTTATGATAGTCCAACTGAATGAACACTTTTTCTACAATACTTTAAACCCTCATTTGGCAGTTCTGTAATTTTTCAGTATCAACACATGCAGATTCAGGTATATTTATGAACACGACTAAACCGACAGCAGATGGTTCAACTTGAGTACATGATTTGGTCATAGCAGCAGGTTTTCGTCAGTGTTGTGCACAAACCACATTTTCACTTTTTTCAAGATCAGGGTTTCCCTCCACTGTATTTTCTTTAATCTACTAAAGTTGCACGGGCTCAAGAAGGGGTTTTAAAATATATCACACACCCATCAGGCCTTTGCGACAAGCTGCCAAACGTTCGCATGGAAGTTACGCGCAACTATTTTGAGCATCACTGCTGTGACCTTTTTCAATCTCGGGAGCACTGTCAGACACACAGTGGCCTACAAACTCTACGGGATACTGGAAACACTGTCAAGCCGGGTGCACTGCATTTGACCGAGAAGCCAGTCTTCCATCTAATCCGGTTCGCACAACACTGAACACACACTAGTCTCACGTTGCCAGACTTGTCTCTTCACTGCACACACACACACACACACACACACACACACCCGCACACGCGCACACAAAGGGCAAGCTATAAAAATATCCGAGTGTCACCCACTCTGCGGCTGATGGCTGTGTTACTATGGTAACACTGTAACCAACAGAAAGCGTGCGCGAGCGTGTGTGCGTTTGCATCCAGGAGCAGAAACCCCGCAGAGGTCAATCAGTGTCACGACGGCAGCGATGTTTTAAAATCCTGCTCGACTTTAGTTTTTCTGCGTGGCAGTAAGGTTCACACTGGATGAGTAATTCTGCGCATGCTGACAAATCTTCTACATTATCAGTACGTCTGAATGACATATTCAGAGGGAAGAAACCTTATCCGTGATGAATACTAATGCTTTTTTGGAAAGAATTTAAGACAGATTAGAGCGCGCGCTACGTTTCTTTGCACCGTTTACGAACATTTCCGAAACTAAACAGCCACTTCACAGTCAGCACCGTAGACTCAAAATCCGCTATTTCACAAACACGAGAGTCAAACCAGGGTTGGATTCAGGCGTCGTGTTTCCTGCTGTGTGTTGGGAACGGACGTGTCGGCCACATGAATATTGTCGTTCCACATCTCAGACAGTCTCAGTTAGCTTGTCGCTGTAACCCCTCCGTGCTCACACAGAGCGACCCCGATGACCAAGGCCAGCAAGTCAGCGACCATTCATCCGCTGCAGAGGCAGCGAGGAGGAAGGCGCAGCGGTCTGGATGTGGGGCAAAGGTCCACTACAACAACAAAAAGAAATGCTGTTCGCGCGGACATTTTAATGCGGCTTTAATAGGGCCGAGTACAGAACATACTTTTATGGCACCGACCAAATTGTTATCGTACAATCTACTATTGAAATATACCTTGTCATTCTGGACCACTTTTTGATACCGAGGCTACATCCACACTATCATGTTGTCGTTTGTGTGCGTTGCAGTAACTGGAGGTTTCTGTAACGAGTGTCTACTGATAGCACATGAGGCGTTTAGGGACCGTCGGTAAGTCACAGTGTCTGATGATAGCTTCTGTGTGAGCCCTTGTGGGAACATTGTCGATTTGTAGCATCGAGGCATAGTTTCTATGAGAGGGATTCAGGGCACGTCTGTTTTGTAGCTACAAGAAACAACACATTTTACACTCTAAAGAATTGTACCGCAGTAAGTGATGTAATTTTCCATTTCCTAAAATGGATTTTAGAAAATTAGTATTGAAGCAAAGTATCGTTCAGAAACCAGTATTAAAGTCAAGATACTTTGAAACAATATCCTACCTTATGCTTTAATGATATTGGCCCCCCTGACTTTGTTTCATTGTCCTATTTTCACCCCCGTTATCCTCCTCCTCCCTCCCATCCTCCTCTCTTTCACTCTCTCGTGGCCTTGTGCAAAGCCAGCCAGCCACGTCTAAACATGCTCCTGTAGTCTCTCTCGTTTAAGAGGGGCCAAATGTGACTTTTTAGTTACAGTGAGTGGAGTAGCTACAGTAAAGGTCGCCTTGCACCCAACCAGTGGCCTGGAAAGTAGGTCAACACCGGGAACATGGGAGAAGGTTTAAAAACTTCTGTCTAAAGTTTAACACACTAATATCACTGCAAATGAAATCACGTTGTAATGCAATGTGATGTCAGGTTTACATACAGTATCTACGTGCATGACAGGCAGAGGCGGATCAATGTCTGGACAACCTTGTAAAAGAGTACGAGCATTTTTTTTTCTGTTCGACACGAGCCTCAGCGAGCATGCAGTGCTTCTGTGCGTCTGGATTTCCCACCTGTCAATCTCTGCCTTCCCTGCAGTGGGTGTGGCTTGTGAAGCGTCTCCAGCCTCTCCTCATTGGTCGCAGGCTGGCAGGCGGGGAGTGTCTGAGCTCTGCCACTGGCTGACGTGGTGCAGTGCAGAAGGCCTTTTAGTAATCTCTCCCCCTTCTTTCCCACCCCCGTAAACTTGAAATTCGGAGAAGGTAGGATGGGAGCAGGGAAGCCAGGTTGCACACGAGTGACCATCTCACACACACACACACACACACACACACACACACACACACACACACACACACACACACACACACACACACACACACACACGCACACACACACGCACACACACGAGTGTAAAGTTGGTCAGTTCAGAAACAGAGGATTTATTTTGTCAACAGCAGAAGTAGTTTCCAGTCCTCCAACACTGCGGAGGCTGTGAGCAGCGAGCCCTCTGATTGCTGGATGATGTACACTAGTTTAATACCTGCTTACACATACAGACTCACACCGCTGTACAAACTGCTATGCGCCCCTTTGCTTAAATAATAATCAATGCAGCAATGAAGCAGCAAGGTCTTTAATAAAGTACAGTGATTCAGTGCTTATGAAATGACTGACTGCAGGTACTAATGGTGGGGTCCAGTGTACACACTCGTTCTACCCACACACACTTCTCTCGCAGTCTCAATGCTGGGCCGTCTCCTGTTTCTCAATCACACCGCTTAGACATCCTGACTCTAGTGTCCTCTTTCTTTTCTTTGTCACTCTCTGGCTCGCTCAGTGTCTCCAGCTTTCAGTGCGACGCCATCAGTTCGGTTTGAATTTCCCACATGTGGAGTACCACAGATGTGCATTCAATTCTTTCCATTTATCCGTGATTTTTCCGATAAGATTTCCAAGGGAACTATAGCTGGCGACACCATATCGAGTGCACCGTCGGAGGTGGAGTTTGTCTTCGTGGACACGTGAAACCATCATACGTAAGAATGACCTTCTGTGTGCTTTACCTGGAAATGCTGCTGCTGTTGTGGGAGATTTCCAGGAATCCGACTAAGTCCTGAGTTCGCAAATCACAGCCTTTAACGCTGAAAATCGACCTGACCCTTACAAGGAGGGATGCTTTAACAGGTTAAGGTGCATGTGGGGTTTTAGTCCCCATCAGCTTCTCACTACTCTTATCATTCTCCTGCAGTGCCGTTAAATCACACTCTAACACAGGGTTGATTTCATGCCTCCCCCTCCGTTTGTCCCTGTGTAACTCCTCTTCTCTGCCTCTGTAATTGTCTCCTTCCCTCCATCACACACTCCCCCTCAGCCCCACCTACAGGTGATGAGCTCATCTGTGTGGTTGCCTTAGTCACACGTCTGAGAAGCCGGAGGCGCAGCCGAGAAGAAGACCTGAACCGAAAAAAAAAACCCACCCCTGGAACAAAGCAGAGTGTAGATGTTGATGATGTCATCACAGAGCCAAGCGAAGCACGACAGGCCGTGATGACAACAACTTCCGTCCTCCAAACCGTGATGACTCATTCCAGTGTCTCACCAAGAGAATGGACAGACATTATATAGCTCAGGGTTGGATGTGGAAATGTGATGTGCGCTTAGGAAACACTGGACTTTTCTGACGACTAGGAAAAACAAAACAAGGAAATATGTTGAAACCCACCACAGGCCGGCCAGCAGGACTATAACAGCCATATATGATGGAATAATTAAGCCCGAGTTCAAGACAAATAAAACTGACGAGTTTCTGTCAGCAAAGCCAAAACATGTAGTGATAGTAAAGAAATTAAGGAACATGAGTTTGTGGTTCACTTTAATATACGGTCAACCACAAGCCCATCATCCAGATCAAGGAGTTTGAGCAAACCACAGAGCGTGCCGCTGCAACAACGACCCCTTTAACACATACAAGGTTCTTCAACTGCTGCGGATATTTTACAAACACTCTTTTGTGAGTGGGTCAAACTACAAAATGTGCTGGTACTGTAGTCAACTGGGAAACCTGCATCACAAGCCTGCAGTTAATGAACAGTCAAGCGTTCGCTGCTTGTGCACGTCATTTGAGCATTGCAGCTGTTACTGCCAACACCATTAGATAGTAAACAACAATGCAACAGTTTTATATTCCATTAATATTAATTCAATGACTTCAATGATTATAGTCAGAGCTGAGAAGCAGTTTGTTCTGTCAGTGAAATGATCATGTCTGCTTATGCAAGGCGTGTTAGCCCAGCAGCTAAAGAGGACACAGAGCTGTCAACAGGAGTGTGTTAGGTGACATCTGATGTTTTTATTTATCTGACGTGAGTGACCAGCAGACATAAGTGGAAAACTACATGGCAGTCATCATCTATAATAATAAGTAATCAAATCTAATAACAAAATAATTGTATTAATGTAATGACTAGAACATTTTTATTTTGGTATGCCAGTAATATATGACCTTTATTTAACCAGGTAGAATCAATTGAGAACCAATTCTCATTTACAATGATGACCTGTCATTTGATTTTGTTAGACCTGAAGTGCATGTTTTTATTATAATGTAGTTATTATCAATAAATGTATTAAAACTTCAGCAAACTAGAGATATGTTTGCTGGAAATAAAACACCAGTTTAAGAATCTATTGATTCATTTTAATTGGTGAGCCAGAAGTCTGTGGTGCAGTTAAGCCTTAATAAAAGGAGAGCTTTGTATCCAAATGTTTTTCTAGTTACTTCACAGCTTTCTTTAATGTGAAGGAAAATAAAATGAGTTAAATCTGATGTTCTTTGTACTATTCCAATATTATTTTGTCGCTCTTGGTACAGCTTTAAATGTGCTGTTTATTGTCTTTGAAGAAACTGAGACCCCTAAAAAAACATTACTAGTTCAATGTGTTCAAAACCATCCTGAACGCATGCATCATTAGCAGCGCGCTCATCACACATACTACCTGCCACCTGCCCACTTCACTTACCAAAAACAAACAGAATTTCCCAAGAAAAAGGTGCTTTGCTGTCAATCTCCTGCTCCAGATTATTTCAGCGAGCAGTCAGAAGATTTTACCCGATCATGCTTTCATGATTGGCACATGCAACATCTGGCGGTTTGACTGTCAACAATAAGATGTCACTTATGGAAATCATATTGGACTATACTGCACTATACACACAGCACTGGTCTCAGATGATTAAAAAATAGTTTTGACGTCTTTCAGTGTGATTTTTGCAAAATGAAAACCACCAATTTCGCATTACCGCTCTAACAACACACCTTTAGCTTTGCTTTGATTTTGAACAGCTTGTGTACAAGCTGTCTGAATAAATCTGTCGAAACAGAAAGATCTTTGTGTTTTCATTCAATTACTCTTTTAATTTGACTCCAACTCCAGAAGCTCTGTGATTCTTTTTTTTTTTTTTTATCTAAATAAATATGACAAATTGATTCTTGTTAATTTCCTACCATCTGAACTACAGTAAACAAACAAGCAACTCTAGGAACAAACAGAGCGGATCACCCCACAGCTGGATGTTTTGGCTCTGACATTCGAAGAGGTCACAGTACATTGAGAAGGACTGCATGGTTGGGCAAGATTGAGGAAAATCAGCCCTTGAATGAGGGCGGATTTAAAAAAAAAAATTTTTATGCCACTTCCTCAAAGAATAGTAGCAGTCAAACAAACACCTCATTGTAAATAAACCAAATGATTTTAGGCGGCATGTAGTATGTCTGAAATGCCAGTGTAGTGATGGTGCACCAATCACTGATGTTGTGGCCAACAAGGTAGGATACTGACATCTGTGCATTTCTCTAATCCCTTGAGCAATACTGAGAATAACACCCCCCCCCCCAAAAAACAAAAAACAAAACAAGAATTAAACAGACTTAATCTTACATCTGTCAAACTATAAAAACAATTCAGTGATGTTGTCCGGTGTACCTGAATCTGGACAACAATAGGGATTTGAAATTCTCACAGCTTCTCTAGTACACTCATAACAGTCAATTTGCAAAACATGAATAATTAAAAAGCATTTTGTTATATTTTGGTGAGTCATTTGCCAATATAAATATGGTAATTTCTTTCATAATAACAAGGCCCATATTAGCTATGTTTCCTCCGGTGTTCTGTATAAAAGCTTGGCTACACAACTGTCGGTGTGGGATTTAAAATGTGATTGTGTGCTTTTATCCACAGAAGCACGTATGTGCTTTGATTGTTCAGACACCATCAACAAAAAAAGGATCCGGCTGTCATCCCAAATTATATAACATTACCTCTGATTTGGCAGATCACACGTGGAAACCATGTGAAGAACAAAAACGTGAGCCAAATTTCTCTTCACATGGAAAGAGCAAGAGTGCGTGGCTTAGTGCGCGGAGCCAAGTTTATCCCCAGAGGAATTGCTGGTAACGGGTCTGACAGGAGGGTTAACTGCACTGTGATCAAAAATCACTTACATCTTTTACAAGGGGGTGTGGGAGGGGGGCTGTTGATCAGAGGATGTCTGGAAATACAAAACATCAGGTTGTCCCAGTGCTGAGAGAACATCCTGTAACGAACATGATGCTGGGGGGGGGGGGAGCGTTACGTAGAAAAGCAGCATCCAAAACAAACACGACATGCTTCTATTGTTTTGTTTTTTTAACTCAACGGACCACTTGAGTGTTTAGGCCACGGCTGAGACTGCATACCGCTGTACATGTGCTCTGGATGATGACAATAACCAACACGAGATGAATTACTATTTTCATTTCAATCTCCAAGCTGATAAAGAGTCAACGTGCTACTGCAGCTGGCACCGTGAGCCAGCTGGTGTTACTGTCCCCGAATGCCACCGTTCCTGGAAATGTCACGGTCATGTGCTAGCTTTTCCTCGCTCACCACATCAATATTTATGCTACGTGTATGTTGCTCATGCAAGACTCGCGTCAAACCCTCACCCTGTCTACGGACCCTTAATAGAACAATTTTGAGTCAGTAGTTTGGAGGCGTGCCCTCGTTTGACTTTCCCTGCAATAAAAACACATCAACTAACGTACTAATCTGATATTAGTGCTCCCTGTTGACAACATGTAAAATTTAATTGGAATCCTTTTCTCCAATGAAGACTGGGCTGATTGCCCAACATAACTGAATGAATAACAGAAGAAACATGACATTTTACTGCAGCGTTCACAAACTGTATTAAGCTGCGGCCAATATCACCAGACCCTTAACAATGAAAATCTGAGGTTCTTCAAAACTGTCTCTAGGTAGTGTTTAGATCTATTGTAGGACAGTATATCTTGTCCTAATCGTATCAAATCCCCTTCAAAAAATAAGACAAATACCAGAGGTGCAGTTTAAGTAGACTTCCACCTCAATGGGGGGGGTCAGTAAGTTTATTATGGCTCATCAGCCTGTAATAAACCTATGACATGGTGCTGTTTGAGTGATTTACTGTTATATAAGATAAAATGAAACTGATGTGAGATGGTACACACCGGGCTATATTTTAAGAACATGAATTTATTTGCATTTAGCGGTCTATGTGCTCATAATTATGGTACGCGATGTATTTGGTATTAATCACAATCAGTCTATGTGCATATATCTCCTACAAGTGCTTTCCCCAACAGCCACTAACCCTCCACAGTGTGGTGCAGGGTGCATTGAGGACACGTTTCCCGCTGAGTATGTTGTCAGGTACAGTCCGGAGTACAAGAGCTGGGCTCAAAACCAAAGTTGATATTCTGAATTAAAAACGGAGCAACGTCAGACTTTCACAGCAGCTCCAGCCTGGTCTGTCTGTCTGTCTGTCTGCCTGCCTGCCTGTCTGTCTGTCTGCCTGCCTGCAGTAGGAGCCGTGGTCTCGGAGGGAAGGAGGCATCACCAGGGGTAACGTTACGCCTACATCGCAGAGTCGCCCAAATCAAAGTCTATAAACAACGTAGGAGTCTAAAAGTTGCACTCAAACCTCAGCACGGCTGAATGCGAGGGGGCACGCCGGCGGCGGTGCGGACTTTGGCGGCCGTTTCCACCGGCCAACCCCGAGATGTGACAGAGGGGCGCAGAGAAAACACTCTCCCCAAATGTTCCCCCTCTCGCCATCGACGTAACAACATGTCGGCAGAGGACGGCCATGTTTTGCTGGTTATGTCGACACGGGGAGGAGGAAAAGTAGACACGATGGCTCTCCTGTCTGCCTTCTCCCGCCGCGGTCACAACATATCAAAGTGAAACTTGAACACCGGGGGCGAAAACGTCCAATTAAACAAGTTGGCGGACACATTGTGTCAGTAGGCAGGTGTAAGCGGCAGGGGCAGGCAAAGTTCATGCGGCTAGACAAGTTAAAATATTTACACAGAGGCGTGCGGGAGCCACGCAAAGGCAGCTCGAGCCGCCGGAGGGACGCAAACAAACATGCAGTTTTAACTTGAGGGACTTCTGAAGGAGGGGAGCCGTGCGAAAAACAAGAGGAAGACTTTATCCTTTTTTCTTACCTGCCCACCGTTTTGGCGCGACGCTCAGGTAGTCCGGTACAATAATCCCAAAGCCTCTTCTGGACCGAGAACCACGCCGAACCCGCTTCAAACAGTCTCGCAGCGGCCCAATAACCGAGCAGACAACAGGCGACAGGAAAGGAAAAATTGGCGATCACAAGGAGGATCTACGCCAAAAGCCACATGACCGCCGACGTCAGAGTACGTATTTGCATGCCGTACCGAGGCGCCGGTGTCCGTCCACAGCGGCTCCATGGCCGTCAAAAGTTTAACAGCAGGCTGGACAAAGTGAAGCAAGTCTGCGTCCAAACAACAGGAGCAGGGCTGGCGTCCCAATGAAGCATGCCTGCTGCTCTAAAAATGAATGAACTGCGTCTTGTTGCCGTCAAGTTGCCCCTGCCTGCCTCTCTGCTTGGACCTAATTGAATATTAAAGTATCATAGTCCCGCCCTCCCTCTGTAGCCCCGCCCACCCCGGTATCTCCCTGTATGCAACGTGCATGTGATGTGAGGTGAGGTGTGGAGCTGCTGCAGTGCCTTCTCAGCTGGAGGCTGTCCTGCACCACGCAGTCGAGGGAGAAACCTGCACGCGCCTGTGCCTGTGCATCACACACGGAGAGCACATCTGGATCTACAGAGGTTAGTGTGAGGTCAGCTGATGCTCGGAGTTTATGTTGGTGAAAGCTGCCCTGAGGTGACACTGACAGCTCAGTGAGCTCACACACAACAGTGACCTCCACTGGATCCGTTTCAGAATTGATCCTGACCTTGGCCCCAGCATGTATTACATTCTTCATGTAAGTCATGACATGTTGATGGGCCCATTTAAAAGATATAGTGCAGTGATTCTTCCTGCTATTCACAAAACTCTGTCAGAAAATGTTCCATGACCACAGATGAACATGTTATTTCATTAAAGGTGAAGGCCTGCGAGGAGGTCACTGGAAGGCAAGGTACAGATGACCCTGAAGTTTTCATTGTCTTTAGGGACACGAGCAGGATTCATACCATCAACTTCAGAAGCTGCGACTGTTGTGAAAACTTGAAGCTTGCTTCGCAAAAACACTGAGAACGGTCTTCAAGTTAAGTCAGACACATCTTGTATTCGGGAGTTTTAAAATGCAAAACATTTGAGTTTTCATGGATTTGGGATTTTTCAACAAGGGAGGAGGTGTGATTGTAAACTTCAATGGAAAAATCATACAAGACACTAATTATTCTTGTAAATTATTGTATTATTTACATCATTCACTGCATCTGGAAGGGATCTTTAAACATATTTCCCCCCCAATAAAACAGTGGAAACCAACTATACAAAGCTGGTTTCAGTATTTGTGTCATTAATGTTATACTGTACATGTGCATTGTAGGACTCCGGGATTTTTTTTTTAGCTTCCTATAATTGGCAGCACAGAAAAATGGTCAGGTCAGACAGATTACACCACCAGCTTCTACAAAATGTTGATAATTGAAACATCACGCATGCAAAAGGTCATGCAGATTAAATGTATGTGTTGCATGCAACGTTTCAGCTGTCAGACCATTCTTATATCACATTTACATGACTGAGGGATTCTGACGGAATAATATTACATATGCACACTCATTGGCACAACTGAGGTTTGGAAAAACAAAGATATTTGTGGCTTTACCCAACAATTAAGACACACAAATGTGGAAAAACTGTGTTCCACCGTTTGTCTTTTTTGACCCTTTTGCCAACTTTGACTTTCATTCATAGGTGTGAATAAGTAAAAAATATGGAAAACTCACTTTTGTATTCTCATACATAGAAAAATCAAGCTTGTGTTTGGGGATCCTTTATTCTGTACAAAGTGTGTGGAAAGCAGTCTTGAAGGTTTAGTCTCCTCTTGATTCTGTTTAATGAAAGAAAAAAAAGGTATAAAAGAGCACAACCTAACAAGGACATCAGCTTTGACCACACAGACAATCCAATAAACCAGGAACAGTGGACAGCCTGGCAGCATTACAGAAATGTAGAAATGTAAAGTGGGGAAGGTATTACAAAGTAAAAGTCCTGTTTACCTTCTTCACAGCTAATGTCTCCTCAGAGTGCTTCCAAGGTTTTGGATGGACATTAAACTCTGGACAAATCATCAGCACAAAGGAGGAGCAGTTCCTTTAGAAGACATCTGGTTCTTTGCTAAAAAGGAAGCCCACATACATAAAATTGTAAGGAAAAAAGCTGTACACTGTACAAAAAAATAAAAAATCCAATTACTGTGCTTTAAATTCGGTTGCAAGTTCTGCTAAAAGAAAACCAAGACTAACGGTTTCATAGACTTCTGAGAATATGGTAGATTCAGCGCCTTAGACTTGTCCTCTTTCATATCGTGGATGCTGTCGCTGACTGTGGTACAGTGTTTAGTTTCAACAGAGAAGCATACTGCAACAGCTCTGATTTGTACATTTGTCTTTTCCCCGTGAAATGCTGGCTGAAGCTTGTGTGTATTGTAGCAGGCCTGCAGTAGAACCTTTTATGTACAGTCAATGATATAGAGCCATCCACCACTATAACAATCTAGCAGTCTTTTTTTTAATATTTTTTTTTATTAGAGATGGCCAGTACCAGTGTTTTTATGTTGAATATTGATAGTTATACAAGTTGGAATCATATACATGAGAATAAATGGTTACAAATCGCAATTTATAGCTATGGAATATCATTTATGTAACATGTTTCATATATACTGTAAAGCAAACAGGCTATTTTAAGTTTCCTTGGTGAAAACTTCCTCTGCTTAAAAGCTAATTCAGCTCCTTTGTTCGATAGTCATTTCATTTAAAATGATAAGTGATGACATTTTTTTTCTTCCACTCCACCATTTTCTTTTATCCTCCTACCATCGGCACACAGTTTTCTCTGGAAAGATCACATCCATCCCATACATTTATTATTTAACAACCCCAATGAAGGAGAACTGAACTTATTGAAGGCAATCATAGGCTAGCAGGGCTGCATAAGTTTGCATGACATGATGGATTTGTTTGTCTTTTTTCCTGAGGATTTTTATTTTTTAAATATCTTCAACTCCAAGTGCCACATTTTCACATTTTCATTTATTATCATTAAATATATAAAAAAAGATACTTTCTGCACTGTATTTTATCACATAATGCTTGTGTAGTACATTGGGTGTCAACATCAGAGGGAGATGACCTTCCCTCAAGATAATGTGATAAATATGACAGGTCACTAGATGGTGCCAAATGGCTGTATCACCGCTCCAATAACTGGTCTGAACTGAACTGACTTGTGTATGTTGGATGTGTGTACGGTTTATTGTGGAGGTGTTTATCAGTGTGTTGAAATATTTTTAGAACAAAGTGGGGTGAGTCTTAATCTTTTGATAAACCACTACGGTTGCTGTTGCACAGATGCAGCCCTGTACGAGAACTTTAACTTACTACTTTCTTTGTAACAGGGCAGATTCTGACAGGATTAGAATCAATGGAAGAATGAGTTGAAAAGAGCTTGAAGGGGTTGTTAGTTAGAGAGAGAGTGAGTTGTGTGGTATGATGGAAGCTGGCACACAGGGTATACATGACTTGGACTACCTCTCCATTTATATGTCATGATAACATTAATGAATGGCTGTCCTTCTTTCCTTCTATCTGTTTGTCCGTCATGTGATTTTGCTTCATAGACGCTGCTGATTGCCGGCAGGCTGTTTAGTTTAACCCCGTCCTCTGAACAGTGAATGTTAGGAAATGGTAACAAGGCCAAAATTACTCGTGTAATGCTTTTGATTCCTCAACGTGCTGAAGAGGACTGAGTGATATGTAGTGTACAAAAAGTTATTTTTAAAATGAATTTGAGTTTGTCAGTGAGGCTATTTGACAGCTGTATCTTCAAACCTTCCTAAGACCTTTTCACTTTTGCCAAATTTTTCTTTTATTGTTTGCATTGTTAGGTGGCACATAATATCCTGCCCACACCAGACTATTGCTCACAGCTTCTGTTTTCTACTGTGATTATAGTCTGAAAACCCTGTTTGCATTACCGTTTGATCAGCCATCCTGTATGGACCAATTAGTGACCAGTGTCAGTGGTTACGTGTAATTTTTTTTTATAAACGTAGTTGCAGCAGTGGTAGAGTTTTGGCGCATATAGGTTCATTAAAGCTGCTCAAATAGTTTCAAAATTAAATGTTTCATTAAGGAGTGTAGCCAGAACCATACATGTATATTCATGCAGTGAATTTGGGTCTGGTATCACCAGGCTAGGTTCAGAGTGATGTTGCACAGAGCTAACAAATACACATTTAAGAGCTCATTTTCAGATCAGTTGCTTGGAAAGAGGGCGGCATGGTGGTGCAGTGATCAGCCCTGTCACCTCACAGCAAGAAGGTTCTGGGTCCAAACCTAAGCTGGATCCGAATCTTAGCTGAGGAAGGGGCATTTCTGTGTTGAGTTTGACTGTTCTCTCCAGGTACTCTGGCTTCCTCCCACCATCTGAAAATGTGCATTTTAGGTTCACTGGGGATTCTAAATTGGTGTATATGTAAACGTGCATGTTTTTGTGTTGGCCCTGTAATGGACCCAATCGGCCAAAGTCAGCCCCCCTGTGACCCTGTTCAGGATAAAATGGATATAGATAATGGAAGGATGGATGCTTGGAAACAACCGACTTCCAAAGTTTATGTTGACCAGTTAGCGAGCCACATTTGATATAAATTTGCAAATGATAGCAAGTTAAAATAACTTTTATCCATCCTCAATTAACCCACAGTTTTAAAAAAATTACAATAAATCTGCCACAGTTGTTGTAAACTGTAAATGTGTCATTCTAGAAAGCAAAGATTTAAAGGTGTAGCAGCTGTAATGAAGGGATATAGGTCCTAAGGGAATTGATGGATTAGCTCCTTGAAAATTACAATAAATAGTATATTTGTAACTATTGGTCCATTGTAGTGTTTTATTGTTGACTTGATTAACTGCTTTGATTGCACTTTGAAAATGCTGTAGTTCAAATAAGTGTGGGCGAGTTAGGGTGCAGTTGTGAATGTGTGTCAATGTGTTTATGCGTCTATTGTGTCTTCAAGTTCCCATGTGAGCACTTTTGGCCCATTCAGACAGCAGACAGCTGGAATGTAATCAAAAAGCTGTTTTGGTAAAGATACATTCACAGACTGCTCATGCAGTGGGAGGCCATAAATCCAGTTATCGCTGCAACCTTAAGTTGACTCCTCTTCCCATGTTCAGGTCCAACCACGATGACACAGCTGTTGATACAACCATGACACATCAAATGAAGAAGACAGGGTACAGTATAGAGAGGGAAATGAAAGCAATGACAGAAGAGAGGATTAGCAACAAGGGCCCGACACAAATTTTTACAGACACTGTAAAAGATGGCTTAAGAAACCTTCCTTTCACAGCTGTTCCACCACAATGTGTTCTGGCAAACTAGCTTGCTGAAGTGTCGAAGAGGTAGACAGCAAAAAGGACTAAGAGTTCATTAGATGAACAGTGCAGCAGACTACGTTTTTGGAAAAGACTGATGTTCACCGTGTTGGTAGATTTTACAGTGGAGTTCCTTAAACAAAAGGAGCAGAGGATCTTAGATCATTTCTTTGGATTTCTTTGGATGATTTGTTTTGATGTGAGAATATACAAATGCACAATTACAGTTATGTTTCTGAAGAATCCAATCTCCTTCCATTACCTTCATGAAGAAAGATCTCAAATCATACAAGTCATAACAAGGAAGAAACCAGATGAGTGTTCTTCCTCTTCTCCCACTCCCTCTACTCCTACCTCTCTCCTCTCGTTGCCTCAGCTTTCTTTGATTTTAAATCTACGTAATTCTTTTGTTTTGGAAGACAAAAACAGCATTCTTTCTAATTGAGCAAAGCAGCAATGCACAAAAGCTTGGCAGTATCATGTTTTCCCAAGCAAAAGAGGAAGAGGGCCATTTATCCAATGATTCATCACCCCATTTCCATTTCTGTGAAACACTTATCTTTGTGGTTGTGGGTACTGTCACTTCACAAAACCATGATCTGAAAATATTTACCACAATTTCATGACTTGGGCGGAAATACTTTGAAATGGCTTCCTCTTCATGTTTGAAATGTGCGTCTTTAGTCTGGAGTCATTGCCGGCATGATGCAACTGTGTTTGTGTGTTTGTGTGTGAGCATGTGCATGTCTATGGTTGCCACCTCGATGTGTTATTGTACAGTTTCTCAGTCTGACAGAGCTACCAGTGTAATCATCAAACACACACATGTTTACAATTAAAACCATATGGCTTCAAGTACCAGAAGGAGAAGGGGAAAAGGAAAGCGGAGGGAGAGATAGCAGAGGCAAAGCAAATGAAATCAGAGGGATGTGTAGAGTAAGATGGAGAGAAGAAGGGAAAGAAAAGAGGATGAAGAGGTGGAGGTGAAGACGCTGGAGTTGGAGATTGAAAGAAAATGAAAAGGGCAAAGAATAAAAGGATAAGCAAAGAACACAAATAAGGAGGATGAGGGAAGTTGGAGAGAAAATAAAGACACAAAGAGTGAAAGTGGTTCCAGGCAATGTCTTGTTAAACCTCCGGGCTTCATGTTTTTGGATTGTCTGTCCGTCCATCAGTCCGTTCCAGGCTTGTGACCACAATCTCAACACTGAACACCTTCAGGAAATTTCTTCAGATTTGGTACAAACGTTCACTTGTTCCCAAGAATCACTTTGGTTATGGCCAAGGTTCAAGGTCCCAGTCACATCACACTGTCCCATTCTTGTGAACATGATATTTCAGGAATGCCTTGAGAAAAGTTCTTCAAATTTGGCTCAAATGTTTCCTTACACTCAAGGATGAAAATATTATATTTTGGTGGTAAAAGTTCAAGGACGCTTTGACCTAACATCTGTTCCATGCTCATGAACACATTGTCACTGTGACCTCATGTCCATCCCATCCATTTCATGAATGAGATATCTCAGGAACACCTGGAGGGAATTTCTACAAATCTCGACAATTGTTTACTTGAACAAAAGGGTGCACTTATTAAACCTTGGTGGTCACATGTCACCGTTATCTCATTTCTGTCCCATTCTCCTGAACGCAATGCCATAACTGAGGGACAGAAAGGGAGTTTATGATCATGCATATCTCACATTTGATCAGATAAGGACCTGGTGACACAACTCGTGGGTTTCTACCTTGAAACCGTGGTGATTGTATACGTATATACTTTCAGGTGTGGGCAACAAAGTGCTCTATTTACTCATCACCATATAACTTGAGATGAGTTTAAGTTCGGTGAACTCTGAAGCAAGTTGGTTTGACAGTGTTGATCTATAAAGAGAGAGCTGAACTGTCTGAAATAGATGACGCTATCATAGCTTTGTCTGAGGCCATGGTACTCTGCTGGAAAATGGTTATAATTAGGTGAGGAAGATTATGTATTTTTGGGTCTTGTTCAAGAGTGAGGAAAAGGGTCAGGAAAGAACAATTAAGAACGAGAAGTAGAAAACGGCTGAATGGAAAGACGAAGGTTTGTTCAATGTTCAGCATGAGAAATGGTGGAGAAGATGAGAAAGAAAACAAGATGATAACAAGGAACACTTCTTGCACTTCAGTTCTATTTACGCAGTGTTATATTAAATAAAACATCTCCAGCACAATTTACTGTATGTTTACATATATTTTATAAAGATCTTCTGCCTCCATTTATCCATTCTCTACAATATGTTGGATTCATGTTAATGTGTATTTAAAGACATTTAAATTTGTGGAAAAAAAACCAAGAAGAAAAAAATTGTCTAATCAACCAAATATTTCACGGACCCCCCTGCTGAAGACCTCTGAGTTAAAGCATTGTAGTATATAACATTTTAATGACTCATTACTATTGTTTGTACCTATAGCCACTTTGATAGATTGTTTCCTACCCCTGATCAAGACATTTGTACGCACACATATCCTTCACTTCCCTCGGTTGACATTTGCATGATGCACTTGGCCTGCTGGTCTGTAATCAAAGTATACAAGACAGATGTTATGTTATCTGTTGCAATATGCTGGCTATTTATGGAGAACATTTCCCCTTTCATTTTGTTGTATGGATGGTTTCAGAGAGCCTCTCTCTTGTTTGCCTGCTAGGAATTGAACTTCCATCCCACAGTTGAATTAAGACAGGGCTGTAAACAGTGCTGTAGTTGTATTTTGTAAATACACAGCACAATAGTTTATATAAAGTTTTTATTGCAGGGCTTTGGGAGTGAGGCTATAATCTCCTAAAGAACACTACATCCTCACAGCACTTCTCTGCCATGCTGTTTCCGCCCGTCTCTGTTTCTATTTCTCATTGAGTCATTCAAGTGTTTCCCTCCTTCACTCTCTCTGTCTTCTTCTCTCCTCTGTAATATGGAAACCACAACCATTTTTTGGGGGGTATTTTTCTGTTTGTCTTTGTTATCATTTTGTTATCATTTTGTTCCCTGATTACAGATGCCCTGACTCCATTTTACAGTTTCAACTTTCAGTTTTATTTCTGTGATGTCACTTCATAACTGGCATAAAATATATATACCGTACCCAGCTCTACTAGAAATACTGTATCGACTTATATTTTTGCTCTTCAATTCATGTTTTGTCTTTTAGACACTGACAGAATGATGCCAGTGTACATGTTGTGAATTCAGGCATGTCAGGATGCTCAAAAGTTCTCCAGTACGGCTGAATATATTACAAATTACCATGGAATAGAGAATTAAAAAAAATCACTAAAGTTCTGCTTCACTGCCCCACTTCCTTTCCCGCTCCTCCATAACTCTTAACTTTTTCGGTCTCTCCTTACCTGACCTTTCTACCTCTCTGCTTCTTCTCACTTCCAGCTCCTTCCTTTCACTCCCTATTTCTTTTTCATCTACCCCACAGCATTAACTGTTGTGACAGTGGCACCAAAAGAGGCATTGTCAGTCTTTAATTAGGTCGCCAACACCACACAATGATAGACTTTGTGCTAAATGAAAAATGTAAATGTTAAATAAATAACAACTTTCCACATTATGTTCCCCTCTCCTTTTCTCTTTGTCATTGTAAAAACCAAAACATGAACCTTCCAGCTGAATGTGTTGCGTGTTAAGGAAAGTTAATTGGCCTAAAGTGGCTTAACAACCCTTCTGGCTAATGGTGTCCGTTTACAGCCAAGTGAACCAAACCCAGCAAAGAGTGAAAAAGGGCACTGCTGTGACCACAGCCTGAGCCGGTCAACTTGAATCGGGCTCAGCTCAGAAGCAGGATATACTCCAGCTTGATTCGCTCAGATTTACTAGTTTAATTGAATGTCAGACCCGAGGTCACGGATGCGGGTTAAACAAGCTTCCTTGAATAATGGACGGGAACAGGAGAGAATAGATATGTGGTCAGTGAAGGGGAAAAGTGTTTGAACCCTGAGAACACCGTTTGATGTCCAGTATGGGATCTGGAGTGCTATCTGACTTCATGCTGTTTCCTCTTGATGTTTTGTAACAAATTCAGTTTTGTCTGGTTAATTAAGAGGTGGCCACAGAGCTTAAAGGGATGGATACTCTGTACTGTACACCTCCAGTATTCTGGCCTTAAAGCTGTACACACGCTAGTTTACTGTTGCTGCCTTGATCTTGACTGCAATTTAACTCTGTCAAAGCAGTTACAATTAAATGTGGTGGATCTTTTTAGACAACATGATGCTATCTTAATCTTATCCAGCACTGTGTATAGAAGGCACGCTGTGGCTTGCCGAGGTGAGTACAAGAGGAGGTAACACAGTTACCTGTGGATTCCCCTGTGCACAGTTCCATCACATTGTGTATGTGACACTATTTTGTTCACTGTTCTGTACGGCTTCATTCCCACCAGGAGCATTTCAGAAGTGAAGTGTTTTGCCTGCCTGATGTTGTTCACTTCCTGATTTGGTATTTTTTTTCTTAATTTTTATACAAGGAGGGATCAAAAGGTTCTGAAACTGCTCCTGTTGCGCGTGAACATTCTGGGATAATGACTGACCAAAAACGAAAACACAATCCCTCTTAAACTGAGATTATAGGAAGCTGTTGAGTCGAGTGTTCTTGTAAATATGACCACAGTTAGCCCCCTCGTCGTCACTTTTTAGTTGCACACATGTAAGCCTGTGTGTGTGTGTGTGTGTGTGTGGCAACTAGAGGAAGTGGAGTGGCATTCTGGTTTCCTTTCCCCAGCTCTATAAAAGCTGGAGGACCATTTGTTAACTGTCAGCTTGTTCACCTCCGTCCCCACTCTAACCTGAAATAAAAACCAGTGGACACCTACACCAGCTTTGAAAAGGTGATCTTGCCCGGCTGTATCGTCAACATCTGAAACATTTTATGCAATTAGCTGTATTATCTGATCCTGAGTGTTTTCTCATCATTGAATTATCTTTGTCCACAGGTGATTTTACAGTTTCTGTTGATGATGACACAGACTGAACATTACAATGGAGAGTGTTTCACATCTGTATTTGTTAAAAAACACACACACACACACATCACGGTCACCCTCTGGATGTCTTTTTGGCCTTGTACTCATTACCAAACAGATGCACTGCAGACGTTTTTCTGGTCAAAACAAAATGATGTCACTGGATAGCAAAATGGCTGCAGCAGTCACTGCATATTATTACTATTACTTCTTCCTCCTGAAGCAGTCAACTGTTTGAATACAACAATTTCTGTTTGAGCCACTGACAGCTTTCACTTCTTGTATGCAAGATGAATTTCATACTACACTGCTCAAAAAAACAAAGGGAACACTTAAACAACAAAATGTAACTCCAAGTCAATCACACTTCTGGGAAATCAACCTGTCCAGTTATGAAGCAACACTGATTGTGAATCAATTTCACCTGTTGTTGTGCAAATGGAACAGACAACAGGTGGAAATGAGGCAATTATCAAGACAACCCCTATAAAGGAACGGTTCTGCAGGTGGTGACCACAGACCATTTCTCTGTCCTCATCCTTTCTGGATGATTTTTGGTCACGTTTGCATTTTGCCAGTGTCCTCACCACTAGAGGTAGCATGAGGCGGTGTCTACAACCCACAGAAGTTGCTCAGGTAGTGCAGCTCATCCAGGATGGCACATCAACACACGCTGTGGCAAGAAGGTTTGCTGTGTCTGTCAGCACAGTGTCAAGAGCATGGAGGAGATACCAGGAGACAGGCCGGTCCACCAGGAGATGTGGAGGGGGCCGTAGGAGGACAACAACCCAGCAGCAGGACCGCTATCTGCTCCTTTGTGCAAGGAGGAACAGGAGGAGCGCTGCCAGAGCCCTACAAAATGACCTCCAGCAGGCCACTAATGTGCATGTTTCTGCTCAAACTGTCAGAAACAGACTCCATGAGGGCGGTACGAGGGCCCGACGTCCACAAGTGGGGCCTGTGCTTACAGCCCAACACCGTGCAGGGCGATTGGCATTTGCCAGAGAACACCAAGATTGGCAGCTTCTCCGTCGGCACCCTGTGTTCTTCACGGATGAGAGCAGGTTCACACTGAGCACATGTGGCAGACGTGACGGAGTCTGGAGACGCCGTGGAGAACGTTCTGCTGCCTGCAACATCCTCCAGCGTGACCGGTTTGGCGGTGGGTCAGCGACGGTCTGGGGAGGCATTTCTTTGGAGGGCCGCACAGCCCTCCATGTGCTAGCCAGAGGTACCCTGACTGCCATTAGGTACCGGGATGAGATCCTCAGACCCATTGTAAGACCATATGCTGGTGCAGTGGGCCCTGGGTTCCTTCTGATGCATGACAATGCTCGGCCTCATGTGGCTGGAGTGTGTCAGCAGTTCCTGCATGATGAAGGCATCGATGCTGTGGACTGGCCTGCCTGTTCCCCAGACCTGAATCTAATCCAGCACATCTGGGACATCGTGTCTCGTTCCGTCCACCGACGCCACGTCGCACCACAGACTGTCCAGGAGTTGACTGATGCTTTGATCCAGGTCTGGGAGGAGATCCCTCAGGAGAACATCCGTGGTCTCATCAGGAGCATGCCCAGGCGTTGTAGGGAGTGCATACAGGCACGTGGAGGACACACACACTACTGAGACTCATTTTGACTTGTCTTGAGGAGTTTCCACAGAAGTTGGATCAGCCTGTGATCTGATTTTTCCACTTTTATTTTGAGTATGATTCTGAATCCAGACCTCCATGGGATAATGATTTTAATTTCCATTGATCATTCTTATGTTATTTTGTTCTCAACACATTCCACTATGTAGTGAATAAAGATTTTCAACTGGAATATTTCATTCATTGAGATCTAGGATGTGTTGTTTAAGTGTTCCCTTTATTTTTTTTGAGCAGTGTATATTATAACTATGAAAAGCCAACATTAAGGTCCAGATAACACTTTTTATGATATAAATTAGCAACCAGATTTATCAGATGGAATCTTTTGTCTTTTACAAACATTACCATTGGGATTTACTGTATGCTGCATGACTCACTAAAATGTAACATGACTGTAAACCCCACTTGTCTCTGACCAATTAAAGCTGGATTTTGCAACTGCTCATCTTGTTGGATACTGCTGATCAGCAAAACTTCCTCCACAGCTGTTCCCCAAACAAGTGATACCATCAGTGATTATATTATCAGACACAAATCTCCAAACCAGAAACACCAGAGAAACTGTTTGTAAGTCTGAACAATAATACATCCATAAGAACTGGAAAGACTTAAGATGGGCAGAGAGAAGTGACAACACAGTAAACTTCATATCATAAGAAGTTTAAAGAAAGAATCCTCATCATATTATGTATATAGAGAGTTTGATGTAATATGAAACATACCAGGAATTTCTACAAATTTTAATACATTAAAAGCAACAGCAACATCCTGTTCAATTTAAAAAATAAACTAGAAACTAAATTCAGAAATCCTTGAAGCCTGAGGCTGCAACAAACAGCTGTGATCTGACCTTAATCTAAGATCAGCTGCTAAAAAAAAGAGGGATTTTAAGCATGTTTTACCTCTGGTAAAAAAAAGATAATATACAAAAAACTGAAAGCTCTTTAAACTGGTGACGTTTATTTGCCAATGATATTTGACTGTGTGATGCATGTGATCATATTTTAGTTTTTTTCATGATGATATCTGGGTAAACAGTTCAACTGGGGCATTTACATGCCAGAAATGTGCGCATGTACTTTGCTGGGCACTGCAGTGCCTTGCTTGCAGTAAAACTAAAAACTCTTTTTGCTGGACGACCCTGCGTTGTTTTGCTGAAGCCTTTTGTGTTGGCATCCAGCTTTGTCCACAGACTGGTTCCGTTAAAACAAAACAAGATGACAGAATTTTGTCATGCAGGGCTACTGTCGATATGAATGTGGCCTTGGTCATGTATACCCTTTCTAAGGGACTACGAAGACAGCTGTTTTCCACCTTGGCAAAAAATGGTTCAACATCCACATACCTCTAATTCTCAACTGCACTCCTCTTTCGAGTAAAGTCTGTTTTTATGACCTTTTTATTTACATTAATAATTGAATGACAAAGAGATACAACAGGACGTGAAGTGCGACACAGAGACATAGATTCAGAGGTCAAACGCTGTATCCATCATTGGGTGGTCTGACACAATAGGGACTTTATGTGATTCAATAAGTGCTCATCCCGAGGGGACCCCTGGCCAATCAGAGTAAGTACAAACACCAGCGACCCAGAGAGAAACTGAATTAATAACTGGAATAATGAATGCGTGTGTATGTGCTCGTGGTGATGTCATCATGATAGGAAAGGTCACAAAAGTTAAAACAACCCCTTGACATGTCACTTACAGAGTCACGTTCAATAACAAACAGTTCCCTATACACTCACGTGGAGAAAGGTATTTCATATTCTAACTAAGTATGACAACATAACAACTGACCATGTACAGAAATGTGACTATAATAAACTACCAACTTTTCATTACTTCCTTATACACAACTATGTTTGGTTGATTCCTTGTGAAAATGGATCACCACAGAGCCATCTTTTGATAGAACATATTTCTAATACCATGAAGTGCTTATTATACCCATGCAACGATTTACAAACCTCAACCTCTGGGCACCTCCATGGACTTACTAACTGTAGGGGCTCTGTTCAGTCTGTGAGTATGTGTACTTATGTCTTCAAATAGACAGGGGGGTACTGCCTTGGTGGTGGCCTGTTATGGAAAAAGGCAGCGGGAGGCTATGCACACACACACACACACACACACACACACACACACACACACACACACACACACACACACACACACACACACACACACACACACACACACACACACACACACACACACACACTATATGTGCCTCAAAATGGACACAGATTCATGTGCATCCACGTAAGTATCCTTTACACACACACACACACACACACACACACACACACACACACGCACACACACGCACGCACGCACGTACGCACGCACGCACGCACGCACACACACACACACACACACACACACACACGCACACATGCCCACACACACGCATATGCACACTCATCAGAAAGGTTACTGGAGGTAATTGTGTCAGAGATGTTTGGTGTAGGAAGCTGAGTGAGGGGCTAAGCCGTAAAGAGAGAACAGAGAAGGGAGGAAAGGAGGAAGGTAGAGAAAGAGGAAGCTAGAGCTAGAGGAGGCTGCATGCTAATTGGAGCCAAATGGGCAGCAGATGAACTGAAGTGGTTTGCCATGTAGCCTCGACACTCAAACACATGCTACATCCTCATCACTCCTTCTCCGTCTGTCTTTTTCAATATATTTCTATCTGACCGAGTATTCACCTGGACTCAGTTTAATTCAAATAAAGATATACTTAAGATATACATACTGTGACGTCACTGACTGGTTTGTGAACTACTGTTTTAAAGCCTTAAAGAGTTCGGGATTTTGTCCATCGTCATCTTGGTGTTTTGAAGCCAGAAGTGACCATATTTGGATGATCTGGGGAGGAGTGAGTGGTGGATCTTAATGAGAACCTGAGGACACTACATCCCGCCCACATATAGCGGAAGCCTAACTACATCCCGGGCCTGTCAATCAAACCAGACACAACCCCAAACATACCGCTCTTTAAGGCCTAATATCTAATTAACTATAGAGCTATTTTCAGAAGGACCACCAGCACACTGAACAGAAGGAGTGAATTTAGCTAATGACACGATAATGACTTGTGGAAAAAAAAAAATTGATGAGACATGTTGAATGGTAATCTATTGGAGCCAGAGGCGTTTTGAAACCAACCCCATAGCAGCTCTTGGTGGTATTGCACTTCTTAAGCACTTATGCACTGGCCAAAGTTTTCAGAAGCTAAAAGTCCATTTTTGTATACAGTCTGTACCTGTTATATGTGTCAGAAAACAGACATGCAGCTAAATTACCATTTGGAGTGTATTTGCCACCTGACATAAAACTCATCATCCTTTTTACCTCTGTTTGGTCACCACCAACTCTCTCTACTGAGTTCAATAGCTATAATGGGTAATTTTGTTCATTGTCTGGTGCAGCTGGAAACCAAGTTCACAATAGTGCCGAGAGTGACCCAAAACAATAAAATCAAATAAAGAAAATACATGCTCCTAGCATGTAAAATACATGCCCCAGAGCATTTATTTGACAACATATGACAACAACTTTCCCATTACATCATTTTATCCATTGTTAGAATACAAATATTGGCAAGTGCAGCAATGAGTTGCCGTGAAAAATAATGAACTGATGCAGAACAAAGTCTTTCAGGATTGTGGTAATAGTTTGTGTGTAGTTTGTATGGCATATTATAAGACTTTCCTCTCAATCGACTGAGATTCTTTAAGTGTAGCAAGATCTGGCATACAGCGGGCAGCCAAGGCGAAGCAGCTGCGCTGATGTTAAGGTTTTGAGTGGCAGGCTAGGACCAGACGTCACTGGAATCCTGGCATCAAATCTTTCAGCCCTAGGAGCAGGCCGCTGGTAGTGCGTTGCTTAGGAGGTGGTGAGGAATACAGGGTTGTCCAGTCAGAAGTGAGGCCCAGTCTAAAACCACAAAGCTCCCTCTTTCGTTCCTGCTGGCCGCAGCCTCCACCAGCCGAGGTCTCCCTCGATCTGGAAAAAAGGGGGCAAGCCAACGACTAATGGACACCTCTACCACACACTAGATGGTAGACCCTTAGTGAACTACAAAATGAAAAAAAAGAAAGATTGAATCTTCGTATTCAACAGCCAGATCATATATAAATGCAAGCAAACAGCAGCTGAGATCTTTAGTTGTCAGAGGAAGCGACATTTCATTGTCTCTCCTGGGGAATTGACTTTGATTTCTGTGTTAGTTTCTGCTTTTATAAAAGAATTTCTCAAACACACAGAAGACAAAACTAACAGAGAGGATAGGGCAACAAAGAAACGTGTTTGACTCAGGACGAGTAAAAGAAAAATAAGAAAAAGTAGAGGAGAAAAAAGGAAGCCTAAGAGAAAGATTGCTAAATCAAAGACACAAGTAAGGGGTTGTAAAAACAGTTAACAGAAATATTTGACATGTTGGTTTTCCAGTTATGGAACTGCAGTTGAAACAGGGTTTCCCATGAGCTCCAGCTGTCAACAAAGCACTTAGCGGACTCTTTATCTTAACTCTTAACCCATAAGTGTCTACATACTCAGCATATAAAATTACAAACTCCAGCAAACTGCATACAGAACCACATTATCAAACAAGAGTATGATCACCAGTATGAGAATAAGATTTGGGTCAAAGATTACTATAGCATTTGTGTAAGATTGTGCGGATATGTCTTTACTCTGTGTTATATGTAGACAGGGTGTCTGAATGCATGTCTGCTCGCATGAGGTTTGAAAGGAATTTTAATTTTGCTGCAAATCATTCCATGAAAAGAAACTCTCAACACTGATAAGAATGTGAGCAATTGTGTTGATCCAATTAGGTGCTGGCCTGCAGTGCCAGAGCCAATCAGGACACAGAGCACTATGGGGTCGTTAGAGAAAACCAAAGGCCAAACACTAATTAGCCCCCTAGCTTTTAATTCTAACAGGCTCCGTGTGATGAGGAAGAACAGACTGTAACGCAGGCACAAAATCCACTATCAGACACACTTCCTCTTGCAGAGACTCAGACTCACTGGAGGCAGTAAGTGTGCACACAGCATTCACCTGCTGTGTGATTTCTGAGAAGCACGCATAATCCACCTGTTAACGCTTGAGTTGATGATCAAGGTGAACAGTGGACTGCAGCCACCAAATCAAAGAGAACAGCTATACAAAATATCCTACTGGGACAAAATGAAAAATGTCAAAATTGTAGAAAAGAAACTCACTTTGTTCTCATGTGTGAGTGTGCAAGCAGATATTCTAATGTTTGCTGTGCTAATAGAGTGCAGAGCCTTCAAGCCAAGTAGGTTGTTGGATCAATTTACAGTCATGTGTCAGGTGAAGTCTGTATATCAATTATACATATTTAAGTTTAAAGGTGCAATATATACAATGTAAATATCCTGTCCCGTCTTGTAATACCCCTTAACTCATTAGGAGGCGATAGTGAGTCACTGTTGAGTCCCGGCAGTCTGCCCTCTGTCCAATTTGGCTTATTATTGCCCTGCTGTTATGTGTTTATTTTTTAAATGACTGATCATTGTAAAGTTTTATTTTCTGTACCCAGCAGCCGATTGCCAAAAAAAAAAGGAGAAAAAGGTGGTTAAACCTGTCATTCACACAACACAACAGTCTTTAGCAAGGTCATAGTAACACCACGACAGCCACATCAAAAGCATATATATATTTTTGATATGGCTTTTGTTGTCACAACATTGACAACCTGGAATGATAAGGTGTGCACCAGTAAAACTTAGGAGAGGAAGAATATATATCAGCGGGATATAAAAGTGAACGTACCTTTGGAGTTTGAAAAATGAGGCCAATGCGGAAGTGCCATAAACTGTAATACCACCAAGTGCCACTGGGGCTCCAAAAACCCTCTGGCATCATAGACTCCCATTCAACTTTTGTCAGGAAATACAAAGTCACATTTTTTTCCCCACAAGTTGTTATAGTGTTGTTGCTTAACACCCTCCTTCTTATTAGTTTTCTGGCAGTCCATCTGATAATAATCCCATCATTAATTAGATATTAGACCTCAAAAAGTTGGTGAGGTCAGGTTTCCATCTGGTGGGTGGGGCATAGTGTCCTTGGGTTTCCAATCAGATCGAGTCAGATCAACCACTCATTCCTTCCTAAGTCGTCCAAATATGGTCATTTCTGGCTCCAAATTGCTCCAAACTAGCAAGATAGCTATGGGCAAAAACTTGAACTCTGGGCAGTTTACAAACAAAATGGTTGACATCACTTTTGGTTACTGCATGGTCAGCGGGCTACTTTGCCTAATCTTCGAGGGATCTTTAGACTGCTATGGAAACGCAGATAAGGATGGGTCGAAGGAACTTTTGAATTTCTTTAAAAATAAAATCCCTGTGACTAAAAGTATCGGGAACTTTCAGTGGAAATGTGTCAATTTCCCGGTTACTCTAGATAATTCAGAGACCTTGCTTTCAGCAGTTTTTCTTGGCAGTATTTTCAGCAAAAGAAAAAGTCCCAATGACAAAAGTCCACATGAACCAAACTGTCAAAACAAGTTACAGAATATGTTTTTGTGTAATTTGGGAGAACTGACCCTTAAAACAGCACTAAGCTTTTCTGTCCAACACTCAATACTGCACTTGTGTGCTTCACTTGGCTAAAACTTGGATTTGGGTTCACTGAGGTCAGTGTGCCTCCCTCTGCAGGGAGATCATTAGTGACAGTGCCAATCTTTTACTGGATATATTTTCACTTTATGAAACAAAATATATCGGTTCAGCTGTTCGCAGATGGCGCTGGCTGTAGCAATAATGAAATCCTTCTGCATCAGAAGAAGCAAAATAAAGTCTCTCCTGCCTCTTAATTCTCTGATTATAGATAGAAGTTCAATACTTTAACTGCTTCCCCTCCAACACAACTACGTGACCATTTCAGATGGAAAAAACATAACTGAGCACAATTATGTTTTATGTAGTTAATGAGTTAAGTACCACAGCTGTCATTGTTTGTATTATCAGCCCTGTGCATCACACGCAATATCAATTACAGCTGGACACCACCAAGACATTTTACCACTTAAACCTAATAATCTAAATTATGATAATGGTAATTCAACTGGCTTCTTTTTGTCAGCCTCATTTTCGAGCTTTTCTTTTTTTGTCTATCATGGCTTCCTTTGTTGTGTAAGGATGCATGACTGACTCTCTTCCTCAGTGTCTCAAAGAAAACATCCAGGACACTTAAGCCAATTACATGCTTCCTGACTCTGAAACAGAGATGCCGCCAATGAAGGAGGTGTAAAAAAAAAAAATCAGATGGAAGACTCAAAATTCTCAGTCTTTGGCCACAAAATATTCAAAATCAAAGTAAATCACATGACATTATACGTTAATAATAAAATATCTATCTCAATTTCATATATGCAACCCTGCTTCTTGTTTGTGTGTTTAACTCTTCCAGCGTGAAAAAGAAAAAACATCATGGCCAGGAGAGATTTTGGACCAGTGTCTGGCAAGTTATTTCTCCACTGCAATGGTGTCACTGACTCATCTATGTCTCAGTCACACCTTTTAATCCTAAGAGGCCAGTGAACACTGTGACTAAAAGATAAAAATGATTAAAACCAGCCCAGCCCTGTTTGCACATATCATTCATCAAATAACAATAGAGACACATGGACCCAATGAATACAATTCATACATAATGAGAATTTTGGAAGATTACATCAAAACTCAATTAACATTAAACTCATAAAATATAATACAATTAATAAATACATGAAGTTATGGGTTTGACAATAGAAAGATTGGTTAGACAATGGAAAGATTAGCTTTGGTGAGTATGTTTGGGTTATTCTGTCTTCTACATCATGATGATGAAGACCACATCTGGGTTTTTGGAAAAACTACCACCATCTATTTTTCTGAAAATTGGATGCTTTGATTTGTGGCTTGATTGTAAGGCATATGAGACACAAATTAATACCAGCCTGGGGTCGTGATGCAAGTTGTGCAAGTACAGTATACTTATACAAAATGTAAGACAATAGCTGAACACCAATATCTGTCCTTTGTACACATTGTGAACTTCAGAACTGTGGAGCTGTGTGCTCAGTCAGCAAAGAGGACAGAAGTCATGAAGCCTGTTTTGCAAGAGCCAATCCTTCACTTAAAACCTCTTTAGTTTTAACTCCCTCCTATTAGTAAACTTTTGACAAAAAAAATAAATAAATCATATTCAACAATGAGCTTGTGTCTTTAAACCACAATTTAGTTTGTTGCTGTGTTTTACTATGATGTGTAGGTGGTGCAAAAAATTTGCTTAAAATGTGCTGAGTTTGTCAGACATTCAGTGCAAACCAACAATTCCCATGACGGGTAATGAATGATGTTGTGGGGTTATGTTAATGAGCAACGGCACCAAAGGCAGTGTGGTGTCCAGACAGAGATGTGCAAGTTTACACACATGCCTTTGTGTTGGAAGCTTTTGGAAATGACACTGACTGCACACATTAAGTCGACATGGGGCATCACAGTAATTTCTGAGGAATTCAGTGCATTTCAACAAAAAATGCTTTTCTGGCATGTCTTAAAATGCTTTTATTACAGAAAGACTTAATGCATAATGACAGAAAAATCATTATGGTAATATTTACAATGCAACTTATTTAGACTTAACAAATCATGAATTTGTTTTATGATCTGTTTATTTTTTTTTATTATAGCAGGACCCAGTAAGCCCTGTTATGAATCAAATGATTATAGGTAATGCAGCAGCTACGCTGAACGGGTCAGATATTTCTCAGATGCCATTAATTTTATCCCAAACACATTGACAACAACATATTGATACAAAGAAAGAAACAACAGGTTGAGGTTTCAGCAGAGGAGGTATACCACTTGTATTTACATCCTGAACAAATCTGACTGACAGATTCATAGCTACTCACAGAAACTGCAAAAGAGGTTCAGTTGACGTCCTCCTAATAACCAATAAAAAATAAATGCAGCTCTGTTGAAGAGCCACTACGCCCTTGCACAGTTCATTTATCCACAGCAGCATCTCCTCTGGCCTCCACCTATTTGAATTTATGGTGCAATATCTCAAAATGACAGCGATGCAAAGACAATAATCAAATGGAATTGAAAGCAATGCTGTGGTGGTTGGGACATGGTACTGCAATTTCAATGGTTCAAAATGGCTTCCAAATATCTGTTCCCTGTAGTGGATACCATACATCTTCTGTATGTATACTCCTATGCTTACTGAAATTCAAGAAAAGTGATCCGTAAACCACAAAATACACACTAGCTACACTAGGTGTTTGGTTGCTGAAATGAAACAACTTGTGAGGAGCTCTTCGCCTCGATGGAAACGCAGTGATGCAACGTCTTCTATCTTGACTTTTCAAAATAACAGCATTCAAAAAAAAGTATGCGCATTAGGTTGAATTTAAGCTGTTGTGATCCAAAATGTGTCTGAAGAATATAATTTTTTTAGTGTTCACATAGAATAATCTTATTTAGCTGGTTTGGGTGGAGCTCAGTGATGTAAATAAATGTTACTAAACACGAGTAGCTCTTGCACACTTTCACCTTGTCAAAGTAGCTCTAAAAGGACCCTCTTGTTGCTTTGGTTTAAACTGGATGCTGCAGGCCGGTGAATTTTGAGATTTTTTTTTGTTGCAGGTTTCACATAATCTCATCATTAATTTTGGTCTGACCTGGGCTTTATACTAATCAAGCGTACATTCCACCTTCTTATCAGTTCACCCTAACCGCTACCTACAATACACAACTTTAAATCCAAAAGTCAATAAATGATGATTCAACAAAAATTCTACAAATGACTTTATACCCAGTGCTTTTTTAAAAAAAATTTTTTTTACCCCAAGTCCTCTAACAGTTCACAATAAATAAAGTACACTACAGCCTCTCTCATACTGTTTTGCCATGTGCAGAAATTCATAGCTTGACCAGCCTGTAGTGCCTAATTTAGTGGTCAGTCCGTCCTTCGTGTTACTGATCAGGAAGTAAACTGGCTGTGGTAAAATATCACAAACCTTTAACAGTTAGTTCTCTTGTTTTTTCATTAGGGGAAGTCTTAGTTAAGGTTTTTCAGGTCTGTTTATTTGTGAATGTGAGTGTGTCTCTCTCTGTGTGTGGTCTGCTCTCTTATTCCCAGAGTAACACTTCCACTAACACAGATGTCATCAGCAGTCAGACAACAGACAAACTGCCATTGTGAGGTGATTACTTGTATTGGTGTGGTCAAGAAATGGAAATGTATAATTTCTAATATTGTAACTAATAAATTAAATTATTAAATTAAATTAGTTACATGCCTAATGTAGTGGATTAACATAGTAACTATTTATGGAAAAAATAAGATTACTAGTGATATAAACCTGTTGCGCAATTTGGAAAAACAGGCAGTAGAGTAGCAGTAATATTCCTAAATTAATACAAATAAAACCTTATATATTCATGTGAACCCTTACTTTTTAAAAGCTTCTCCTTTTGCACGAGAGGGGAGTAAACAAATATGCCATTGTCAGCCTACCATATATCATAAGAAACACATAGTAACAAAATTTACATGCAACTTTGGTTCAATGAATTTCCTGCAAATACATCAACAACAGAGATAATGTCAGTAGGAATGACTTTTAATACAGAGGTAAATGAGAGCTGTGCAACATATAAACAACCTCCTTGGCAGTATTCATGAAAGCTTTATCTTTTTCTGTCTTCCTGTCTTTGTTTATGTGCATGCCTATGTGCGGTGCAGCATTGCACGCTCCATTAAACAGATCTGGATGGAAGCCTGGTCCAGGAGAGAGAGGAAGCCAGAGCAGAGATAATGGGAGGAGTAATGTGAGGGATTACAGACAAAGTATTGGGACAGTGAGGTAACAGTGGGCTTCTTAACAATATTTGTGATCGCAGCTTCGATACTTTATGCCAGTCACTGTGTTGTTGTTCAAAAACACAATGTTACAAAGCTGGTTACAGTTGTTGGTGTAATTTAAAGGACTGTTATTTTGAGTGTATATGATGAATTTATGACACCTTAATGACTTGTGTGAAAAATTCATTGACTTTATATTTCATGGCACTTTTTGAATTGGAGTCTTTTGGAGCCAGAGTTTTTTTTTAAGCGAGGCCCTTGTGGCCCTTGGTGGTATTGCACATTGTGGCACTTTGGCTCCACTTTTCAGACCTAAAGGCTACAAATATTTTTATATACAGACTGAGACTGCCTGGATGCTACTGTGACTGACTATCGACATATAAAATTGCATTACATGATGCTACTTAATTCTTACATTAGAGTAAAACAGAAATGTAAAACTGGCCCTTGCCATTGTCCCATCTTAAGGCACAGCTAAGGCAAAGACCATAAGCATCTGCATTGGCTACTAGTGTTAAAATTAAACTATTCTTCCGCAGCAGAACTACTTCATCTGTCATTCCTGTCTCTTAAATTTGCTTGCTTGATTTAAATTCCTAATTGATTTTCATGTTATCTAATGAGTGTTTTTACTTTTGTATTAGCTGTTATGGCAATGAAAAGGCCCTGGCACTCTGCTGTGGATTACTCTCACGGTTGCCATCAGCCAAGAGTTTGCTCACTTCATGGGAATGAGACAAAAAGAGTCTCTTTTGGTCGCTTTATTGCAGCCACAATCTGTCAACTGGTCATTTAATCAAATTTGCATTAACAGTTACAGCTCTGGAGAGCCTGCTTTTGGTTATAGTTGATAAAAGCAGTTTTGTTATTGTGTCTGCTCACAAAAAAATTGTTTGACTCTCTGTAATATGCTTATTGGTTGTATGTAAGCTATGTACTGAACACGTTTCATTCCTTTTTTTACATTTGTGAGTAGGAAGTGCATTTTCATCACAGTGTAAGGATGCATTCCTTCCGTAACCCATGACATCATCCTAATCTTTACCAATCTAGGTGTTACCATCGCCATTAACCATCACATTATGTGGTTAGATTCTAGCATATGTATTTGCACAGTTTCACAACTATACATTTTCTCTTGGAAGCTCCTCTTAATGTGCATTTAAATCACACAGGAGTGCTGTTCTACGATTGCCTAATGGTGATAAATTTGTGCAATAGCACACAACAAGGCTCTAAGAGCACTGGTCTTTGCAACCAATGATGCAAGGACTCATACAGGTTCCATACAGTTTCATGGCCAGTGGGCTGAGGAGAGCATGACCACACTGTGTATACAACCCACTCAGAGAGAGGGGCGGGGTGGACGAGTGTGAGGCGAACGAGAGAGAGAGAGAGCAGGAGGTAAAGTGGGGGTGGGAGAAAAGAGTGTGTGTGTCTATGAAAACTGATTTAATGGCTACAATAATAGAATTAAAGAACGTGTTACCCTGTCACTCAGCCAAAAGAGGGAAAGGTGCTTTTGCATTGTTACCTACAAGTAATCTATTTCCTGCCAACATATACAGCACAGAGCATTTATTCATCTGCAACAACCCACGAGGGGAACTGTAATGCACCAATTATTTCAATTACAACCACTCGTTTAACTTAATCTGCTTCATAACTTTTAAGTTTTGTTGATGGAGTTTTGTATAGCGCTGTATTTGTTCCTTAAAATAATGTTAACAATGATTTACTTAAACTTTTAATATGAAATACACACACTCAGCTCACTTGAGCGAGTGTCAACTGAACTAAACTTATGAATTGACCCAAAGCTGCTTTAGCTCAAATATCTTTGGCCACTAGGGGGAAGCAAAACAATCTAGAAACAGATTGTCTGACACTGAAACAGATATTATCATTTCAAGATGTTCTGGATGAAAATTACATCTATGTTTGTCACTAAGAGCAAAAGCTTTTACATTACCCGTGATCCCTTGATATGGAGTTTTGCAGTTCTAATATCTTACTGAATATACTGCTAATGAATGTACATTTATGTATACAATGTAAAAACATTTGCCTTAATTCAGTGGTCTCAGAGAGGCCAAAGTCAGGGTTCTGCAGCAATAAAATGGTTCTATTAACAGTGGTGATGAAGCCTAACCTGTTAAATGTCACTGGTATTGATGATATTACACAACATATACATGACAACTGGAACAGTCACATTTCAGCACAGTAAATGTTTATGAAAGTAACTTCACACCTCCCCTCCCTCTTTCACTCTCTGCTCCGCCCTGGTAATTCAGTCAGAGGACTAAGTGTTACCACATCAGCTCTGGATTTGGACAATGTTCCTTTTTTGTCACTATGGAGCTTGATTGCTTAATAAACACAGAAAGAGAAAGTTGGCTTCTCCCTAAATGTCACAGACCAACACCACCTCGTCTGCTGAGATTTAAACAGCAAGATCAATTTTGCGATGCAGTGTTTAAAAGTAATAAAAAACATGAACTGGGCAATTTGATACAGAAATGTGAAAAAGTGAGTGAAAAGCTTTTTTTTTTTTTTTTTTACATATTTGGACAAATAAATATTTGATCCTCTTTGATACAGATAAGGGTGATATACTTGGACAACACCTCAAGGACAATTATTTTTTTTAATCATTCAGTCCACAGAAATATCAATAAATTTAATATTATGCAGTAGAAAAAGAAACTACACTCTTGACCCAGAGGCTAGTTTTGCCTCCCTTTAGCAGAAAAATCTTCTGGTAGGGCTTTTGCATAATTGTCCACTAGTCCATCGGCTAGCTGAAATTGGTCACCACTCTTTTATGTTAAATTACTTCAGTTGCAAGATGTTTGAGTTTTCTTGCCTGTACTGCCCATCTATAATCCTCCCACATTTCATAATTTTTGTGATTTCAGTTGTTTTTTTCCACCCTCCATAATAATGCACCTTATTGCAAATTTCTTGTCCTGTCTGCAACAAGTACAAGCATGTTTACAAATATTCCCTATTTCAAATATTTATCCCTGAAAGGAGTTCTGACTCTTGTCAGGTAGGGTACCATACCTTTGGAAGTCTTGACCTTTAATTACAGAGACCAGAAGTAAACTGAAGTGAGTAGTCTCTTTGTTGAAAGCCTTCAGGAAGTTGACTGTAAATCTCCACTAATAGCCTGCTTTTTGACAGGATTAGGAGTACATTGTTTATTTTCCATTTAAAAAGAAATCTGTACACTTCATCATCTACACTTCAAGATGGACAAACACCAAATATATACACTTATCGCAATGCAGCGCAAGTTCACATGATGAATGTGGAACAAGTGTTATGTGTAGAGGAGTCGGCTGCAGGCCAGATGCTCTACAAACTGCTTCATATAAAGTGACAGTTAGCTGGAACGCAGTCTACATGGAGACCCCACTGGATCAGTTTGTGGGTGAGTATCGTAAATGCCTGAACTACAATGTTGAATTTTATGTTGACTTCATTTCCCTCAAAGATTTCAGATTCATCTGTAATCTGAGACAATTTGCCTTATTTTGTATGCCACAGACACAGTATATCAAACATGGGCTCCAATAGGCAATGAGGATGTATATGTATGACACTGTTCTTGACTGGCATAGTGGGTGCCATCGAACAAAGCATCCTCCTCCCAGGTTGTGAAGAATATATTTTGAAAATACAGTACAAGATTGTAGCGCCCTCCCCTTAACATGTGAGTGGGTTTATCGTCATTGGGTATGTTCTCAAATTCACATTGCAAGACTACGAATGTCAAAGAAAACCCAGCTGGTGGCACTCCTGGCCTGACGCACCTACTTTGGTCTTGGACAGAGAAGTTTTGCAACTCTTGAAATGTGAATGCCACTCAAAACACCTTGCTTGGCAAATTGGTTCGTTGCTGTGGACTTTTTGAAGTATTTTAAGGGCACGTACTGCCATAGTCAAATATTTATCAGAAAAATGCAGCCCTGACTAACTTGTCTCCGACAGTCTGTGTTCCTCATCACCATCAGTCACTGTCACTGTATTAACACAGTTATGGGAAAAGTTATTTGATGCTTGATGATTTTTACTGAATTAACAGGAGGAGAAGTAACGCGAGAGACTTTGTGGTCGAAAAGTAACTTTGAAGGAATGATGTGCATTTGACCCACCTTTGAGACAAAACACACACAAACACACACACACACACACACACACACACACACACACACACACACACACACACACACACACACACACACACACACACACACACACACACACACACACACACACACACACACACACACACACACACACACACACACACACACACACACACACACACACACACACACACACACACACACACACACACACACACACACACACACAGACAGACAGACAGGGTCATGGAAACTAGGACAATGGAAAGCCCCTTTTCTCCCTTTACGCTCTCACACACTGTTATTTAGTCGACTGCAGCACTTTCACTCTTGTGCAGTGGAGCTGCTCGCAGTAATGCTGTTATAATGTGATTACTGGTGCCCCAATTGTAAATTTTAACTCTTAAGTGCTTCATGGCAGAACTACCCGTTCTCAATCTATTCAGCAATAATTGCACATCAGCAGCCTGGTGGAAACTCTCCAACCTCCCCCGGTCATACGTAGACCTCTGTAGCCTATTGCTTTTATGTGTTTCCAGCTGAGACGCAATCTGAATTTTCTGAAAATTTCCTCTGAGATGTTGGATGAGTTCAATATTGACAACAGAAGAAACATACAGTCTTACATCTGTATATTGGAGCTCTGTAGTGCATGAGTAAAATAAAATGCTTCAGGCGGTTACTTTCTTCTGCACCACAGTGTCACATATGGTGCCACAGAACAGTATGTGGTTGCTCTGCAGGTACTTATTTTTTCTTCCCATCTTTAATCTCTCTTGTTTTCTGGTGAGTTAATTAGGTATAAAACCTCATAACTATATCAAGCTGTTGAGTAGTGACAGGATTTTTTCTGCTTTTGTCTCCTGGGTTAACTTTTAATCACAGTGCACTTTTGTATCCTCCCATATGCTAATATTGAACCAATATTTTGGCACAGAGATTTGTGGTCAATGTTGTTCCTTTCAACAGATGTTGAGCAACATAAACACGCAGAGAGAATATAACACTTCCATATGTGCATTCGACCCAGCTTTGGTCTTCTCTCTGATAGAGACCAGAGTGATAAAACAAAGGATGCCAACCCTTAAAACAACAAACCACACTATACTACTGTCCAATTTTTGATGCCCCTGCTTCCCGCGCATTTGCTGGGTTTGATTTGTGACAGAGGATTGCCTCATGAAACGTATGCCCCTTTCCCCTTTTCCTGCTGGAGCCAACTTCAGTTGATTGCACTAAATCCCCTGTCAAACTCCATCATGGTTTATACTTAATTTTTTAGCAATCGTATTGTTTGGTTAGAAGAAGTAAGTTTTGAAAAGAACCATTTTGTTGGGAACTGCAACAATACATTTTTGTTCCTATGCTGCAAATTGCCACAGTTGTCAAACAAGGCTATGATGTCATTATGGTAAAAGTGACATGAGATTACACAGAGCTTGTATTTTGTTCAGTCCATGTCAAAGACTTGAAATACACAGGTCAGTAATATTCACTCACTGTTAAACAGCATGTGAGTCTGGCAAATGTACACAGTGTTTATTCATTTGGACCAGCTGCAAGTTCGCACAGTCCACATTTCAGTTGTATGTGTGTTGCGGCATTTTACTGAGGACTCCATTTTTCAGGAATCGATTACCTGAAAAGTAATCACAGATTTTTTTGTGTTTTTATGTTGTATATTTTTGTCCAGGAAGTGTCATCACTTACTGGGTCTGGCTTGTATCGCTGATAAGTTTGCTACACTTTCATGACTAGACTCCTTATCGCAGGACTTCCTGTGACGCAAAGGTCTGGAAATTCCAGTCTTCCGTTATTGGCTTTGCGAGAATGAATAATAACATCTAAGATTTCACTGCAACCCAGACCTACAATTGATATTATCTCTGAGATGTGTCTGATAATTATGTGACCTAAGTAGTCAGCCTGTTCTTATTCCCATTGCATCAAATGCTGTTGGTTTGTCAAGCCATTGGCACTGAGAGATATGCACAGGGTGCCCTTTGGTGTTGTCACCGTGATCACCCGGGTTGAAGATGGAGGTCATGTGATGGAGTAGAAAGAGAGATAAAGTCTGAACAAAGAGGAAGTCAGAGGTGGCTGGATTGAACAAACACAGAGCCTTCGTCAGGGAGACTGTGAGAAAGCAACGGTGCATTTCTTTTATGTAACATAAGTAAGTTACTGAAGGTCTTAAACTTATAAAACATACGTAAAGAAACTTACATGACGTAAGGTAACTTGAATGGGTTGACATAAAGCACAATAAAGCTGTCAGCTAACCACTTGGTCCGAGTTTCTCCTGAACAGTTGCACTATTTTTTGTATGTTAAAACTTGAATGATTAAGCTCATCAGGATACATCCTGTGACTCAGAGGGTTTTGGGCCCAGTTTTAAAGGCAGTTTAACGTCCTGTGGAAACACGATGATTCCTCCACCATCAGGAGGACTTCTAAAACTATAGCTTCCAGAAGGAACGCGAACTTCAAGAACTTTGAATACTGTTTCATGAAGTACAAAATTTGCTGTGCAGATAACTGTAGTTTTGTTCCTACCGCTGAAAAACTCTTCACAGGCAATTATCGTCATCACCCTGTCATCTGCCCAAACTGCTCTTTGCTGTATGTGTTAAAGAACAATTCAACGGAGAATGACAAAGTGCAGAAATCCTCGACGGTGGGCTGAAACCTCAGTGATGTCACACAGCAGGTGTTTTTCCTTTAACAGTTGATGGGAAACACCTGTGGCCCCACACTGAACTACTGTAGGTGTGGTCACAAGTCAGTGTTTCTGCTCTCTGTGATTCACTGTTCATTCAACCTTTAAAACGGACATCGTGACTGATGCGCACCTACATGAGTCTGATGTATCACAGAAGCCGAAAGTTAACATCATCCATTAATCCATGGAAGAAAAAACATATTATTTGCTCCTAAAAACAATGCAATGCCCTGTCATCCCCGTCACAGGAATCAGTCCTTCCACTGTAAACTAAACCAGTATTGTCCTCCAAGTTAGAGTCTTCTGTCAATGATGTCCATTTACAGAGTACTATGAATAAACTGCATAAAGACAAATTACCCTTCATGCTGTTGGCAGCCTTTTACCATCGTATAAGGACTGCAACCTGCCATATATTACATCTTGCTGACACAATAGAGTATTGTTGCAACAAACCACTTTGGGGGTATTGCTAAATCTGTTTCTAGAAACAGATTTTCTAGAAATGAGAGGGCCAGAGAGGAAGAGGGAAGAGGGGAGGAAGATGACCTTTTCCACAAATGTACTCTCACTAACATGGTTTTATTTATTAACATATGCACACTGTGAGTTGCAGTTCTGAAACTCTTAAGAAGTGGACATTTATGTTCTGGGTCTAAAAATTAGGGCGATGCAGAAGTGCCTTAAGCTGCAATACCACCAAGTGCCACTAGATGTTGGCTCCAAAAAGGCTCTGGCTCCATAGACTCCCATTCAACTGGTCTCATAAAATCCTAAGTCAATAAAATTGTTCCACAATATATTTTGATTTTGCTAGCTAAAGTCGCTCCTTCCCATTTGTTTTCTGGCTGTCCATCCAAAAATATCCCGTCAAAGCTTCAAAAAGCCGTATTTTTGGGGGAGTGTCTGTGGTCGAGTCAGGTTACCGCTATCAGTGTCATCTGTCACTGTGACTACTGACCCGGGATCCTTCCAATGTCAGTACAGGAACTCTGGCAGAGTCTGGAGCCGAGAAGGTCCCTAAGACCTGCGCAGGCTGGCGAGAGTGTCCCCGTAATTCTCACCGGAGCTGAGGCTACATACTGGGCAGTCTGGGTTCGGGCGGAACCGCAGCGACGGCAGGCAATCAGACAGGTGGTCTTCGAGGACCGACGCTGAGCTAGGGGGCGGGATACCTGGTGATCTCCGTGGACCAACGCAGGACAGGGGGCCGGGTCGACAGTGTGGCTTCCCGTGGACCGACACAGGATTGCCAAGAGACATCATCTGGTGATCTCCAAGTAAAGACACTGGACGGCAGGTACGTACCACAGGGTAACAGGCAGACAGGCACACAGGTAGGACTGCAGCAGGCGGGAGACAGACCGGGGGTTAGAACCAGAATTGTAGAACAAGCAAGCAAACAGACTTACTGAACTGCAGCGTGGTACCAGGTGAGATGATTGGATGGACTGACGCAGGTGGCATGTAGGACCGGGGTTCATATACTGTCAGAGGGTGATTACTGAAATGAGCCACAACTGTGCCAGCTGATTGAGATGTGGCAGTGGAATTAATCCACACCCTCTAGACACAGACCAAAACATAAAGCACATGACAGACAATAACAAACAGGGAGAGAGACAGGAACACAAAAGTGATCAGGGAGAACAGAGGGAAAAACACACAGGGACGGACGGGGATCCTGAAAAAATGCCTGCCAGGTCATAGGCTGGGAGTTTCAGATACAGTATTTATTTTGTTTCTCTAGCATATATTAGGTTTTGGTACTTATGTTCAGTTTATTAAGTCAGCATAATATAAATTGAAGGTGTGTTGAATTGACCTCTTTTATGGGCCCATAACTTTTTTTTTCTCATCTTTTATGAATCCTTTCCTGTTTTTGGGTAAATAAAACCCTCCATTTTGATAAAGTGCCTGTGACTCCTCTTGCCTGCCGGCTTGGTCTCTTACTCAGACACATTAACGCACAAAGATTTCAGGGTTGAGGGTCAGTTAAACACAACCGCTTTCATGCTGCAGATCTGAATTCACTCCTGCCACTGATGAGAGAGCTGTAAATCCCTTCCAGTCATAAATCACAGTGTAAGGTCTGCGGTCTAGAAATCCCCATTATTACATGGACAGGAGTACTGAGTTACATCATATCACTGACTTTTACCGTGAGAGAAATTTCACCAATAACTTTCTCTATGATATTTCAGTTCTGGTAAGTTTTAGCCACACTAGCTCTTTTGATAGAAATGTCTATCTGTTCGGGCAACATCCCGGTGAAGTATCTCAGGCTAAAGTATCTGAAATATCTTCTGAATGGATGACCATCAAATTTGGTACATTCATCCATGTCCCCTGGAGGATGAAGCATGGTGAATTTGATGGTCCCAAGTCTTCATCTCAGCATCTTATGGAAAAATACAAAGTTTTAAAATCTCAACAACCACTGGAACATTTGATAAACACAATTATGCCCCCCTTAGGATGAATTTTCCACAATATTATCAAGTCAAAATTTTACTTTTTTTTCCTGAGCATTTAACTTAAAGTGCTGCTCTTCCTAAATACAGAGCTCATATGTTTGTAGACTCCTTGTCTTGTTTCTACTTTTCTAGGTTACTGGAGGTTAGTTCACCTACAGTAAACTAATCTGTTAGTATCACTTATAGTGTAGATGTCATTTGTACTACTTTGTTGTTGTGTGTGGGTCCTAAATAGGGCATTTAAAATGCTCTTTTATGTTGTTTTGGGAGTAAGTTGAAATCAGCCTATTGTATAATTTCGGGACAATGATGTGATGGAAGGAGCACCTCATAAACTAAGAAAAGGAACCCAGTTTTGTTTCAAACCAAGAATCCAGATCAGCCCAAATCACATGTCACAGCTCTCAGGTAAACAATGGCCAAAGAGGTCAAAAGTCAGCCAGATAAACCAGGAATAGTCTTTTACATCAATCTGGGGTGTATTATATTCTGGGGCTTTCCACCACTGCAAGGCTCCCAAATCACACACACTACATCGTTAAAATCAATCAAGATGTTTTTCATCTCGGTGCGTTTCTTTTTCTCCCTTCAAACTCCACAGAGAGCTCTACAGCCAATTTTATGACCAATCTGTTCAGTTCTGATCTCTGCTGCAATGTGCTGTGCAATTTATGTTACTGTAAATATAATATATACGCTATCTCTGAAATCAGCAGATGTGTTTCACGAAAAGGATTTTCAAGGCTGATACATATAGGTAATGAGGTTATTCCTTTCATAGGATGATTACATTATCGTCTTATGTCCTTGTGTTAAAAAGAGCCGTGTGTGGCAGGGCTTATGCTGAAACAGCACAGAATACTGGATTTCATCTACAATTTATTAAACATGATCTACCCCGTCGACCTTTTATAGTATATATATTTTTTACTTAATTACTTAATACAAAAATATGGGGGATTTGTACACATCTTATAAACTAAAAAAAATCTGCAGAACAATTTCCATGTTGTCTCAGTTATACATTTACAAATAGAAATAACATCTTATTGACATCACAAGTGACTCCTATGTGGTAATGTTTCACATTTTATAACACTTGCAAGTTTCAAAATAGGTTTTCCTTATAGCTCATACATAAAGACTGGGCAAAATCCATGCATACCAGTATAAATACACTTGTGCTAATCAAAAGCAGATCGTGCACTTATATGCACACACAACATTGTTGGGTTCTCAGGACACAGATGCTAAATCAACTGCTGGCCTCTTCTGATCTTTTCCTCTCCTGCTCTTGATGAATTTAAGCCTTCCTCACAATCCCTCAGTCGGACAGGTCAACCAGGGTCCCCAAACCACACAAATAACATCTCTTCAGATTTCAAAACACACACTCCACTCACACATGTCACTTAGAGTATTAGGGCCCCTGGGTGGGTTATAATGAAAGAGTGATGAGGGAGAGAGCTGGGTCACTACAATAGCTGGGACAGATGAAACGATAGCAGTGTCCCGCTTCAGAGAGAGAGAGTATGTCACACCTCACCTTTTCCCAGTCAAAATGATCTCAATATGTCATGAAAGTGCACTGTTCACTTTGTCACTCTTAATGTCCATAAACCCTACAAGGCCACTTTATTTTCCACTCTCACATCTCTTCTATAATATAAACGACTCATGTATCACTGACAAAACAAAAAGTGTTCATGTTCAAATCAGATGATATTCATGCGTTTAAGTTTGGTGTGACTAGATTTGAGCTGACAATACATTAATGTGTGAGGTGATAACAGATTTATACAGTGTTGAGTGAGAGATACGTGATATCCAAATCTGAGGCATCTGTAGTATAAGACCATGAAGGTGAATCAGCTGTAAAACCTGCAGCAGCGTTAGTATTTTATGGATATGGATTTCATACAATAACAAGCTTTTCAATCTGACAATTAAAGGTTGAATGATGCAATTTACATTACATTTCATTTAGCTGACGCTTTTATCCAAAGCAACTTACAATAAGTGCATTTCAACCATGAGGGTACAAAACCCAGAACAACAGGAATCAAGAAAATACAATTTCTTCAAGAAAGCCAAACTACAAAGTGCTATCAGTAAGTGCCATTTAAGTGCTACTAAAGTTCTACTGTTCAAGGTAAAGTTGGAAGAGGTGTGTTTTTAGTTTGCGGCGGAAGATGTACAGAGTTTCTGCTGTCCTGATGTCGACGGGGAGCTCATTCCTCCATTTAGGAGCCAAGACGGCAAACAGTCGTGATTTTGTAGAGTGTTTAGCTCGCAGTGAGGGAGCAACAAGCTGATTGGTAGAAGCAGAGCGGAGGGAGCGGGCTGGGATGTAGGGTTGGACCATGTCCTGGATGTAGACTGGACCCGATCTGTTCGCAGCATGGTACGCAAGTACCAATGTTTGGAAACGGATGCGGGCAGCTACTGGTAACCAGTGAAGGGAGCGGAGGAGCGGAGTAGTGGGAGTGAATTTCGGGAGGTTAAAGACCAGTCGAGCTGCTGCATTCTGGATGAGCTGCAGAGGTCGGATGGCGCTAACAGGTAGACCTGCCAGGAGGGAGTTACAGTAGTCCAGATGTGAGATGACCAGAACCTGGACCAGAACCTGGACTAGAGCCTGGACCAGAACCTGGACCAGAACCTGGACTAGAGCCTGGACCAGAACCTGCGCCGCCTTCTGAGTGAGAAGAGGACGTATTCTCCTGATGTTGTGCAGCATGTATCTACAGGAACACATCGTTGCAGTGATGTTGGCAGAAAGAGAGAGTTGACTGTCGAGTGTCACGCCGATGTTCCTAGCAGTCAGGTTCGGGGATAACACAGAGTTGTTGAAGGTAATAGTCAGGTCGAGGGTGGGAGAGTCTTTCCCTGGAAGGAAGAGCAGTTCGGTCTTGTCGAGGTTGATTTTCAGGTGGTGTGAGGACATCCACTGAGAGATGTCAGTCAGACAGGCAGAGATTTGTGCGGTTACCTCTGTTTCAGATCGGGGAAAAGAGAGGATCAGTTGGGTGTCATCAGCATAGCTGTGGTAGGAAAAGCCATGCAAGTGAATGACAGAGCCGAGAGAGTTGGTGTACAGAGAGAAGAGGAGGGGACCCAGGACGGAGCCTTGAGGGACACCAGTAGTGAGAGGACAAGGTTCAGACACAGATCCTCTCCAAGTTACCCGGTAGGTGCGGTCGTTGAGGTAGGATGAGAACAGGGAGAGAGCAGAGCCTGAGACACCGAGGTCCTGAAGGGAGGAAAGAAGGATCTGGTGGTTCACTGTGTCAAATGCAGCAGAAAGGTCAAGAAGGATCAGGACAGAGGAAAGAGAGGCTGCTTTAGCAGTGTGAAGCTGCTCAGAGACAGCAAGGAGGGCCGTCTCTGTTGAGTGGCCTGCCTTGAAACCAGACTGGTGAGGGTGAAGAAGGTTATTATGGTGGAGATAGGAGGAGAGTTGATTGGAGATAGCTCGTTTGAGAGTTTTGGAAAGAAAGGGAAGAAGAGAGACAGGTCTGTAGTTGTTTACTTCAGCTGGGTTGAGGGTGGGTTTCTTCAGGAGAGGGTTCATTCTCACCTCCTTCAGAGAGTTCGGAAAGCAGCCAGTTGACAGAGAAGTGTTGATGAGATGGGTGAGAAAAGGAAGAAGGTCTGGAGCAATAGACTGGAGAATATGAGATGGGATGGGGTCAAGGAGGCAGGTGGTTGGGCGGGCGGAGGTTACCAAGGTCAGAATTTGATTGGGAGACGGGGGTGAAAGAGGAAAGTGAGGAGGATGAAGATGAAGATGATGGACACGTAGTTATAGAAGCTGGGTTTGAGAATGAGGAGCGTATGTCATCTATCTTTTTAGTAAAGTAGTTGACAAAGTGGCTTGGTAGAAGGGGGAGGGAAGAGGGGGGTCAAGGAGGTTGGAGAAGATGGAGAATAGCTTTTTGGGGTTGGAGAAAGAGGATTGAATTCTAGTTAGGTAGAAGGAGCTTTTGGCTGCAGAGATAGAGGAAGAGAAAGAGGAGAGGAGAGATTGATAAGTGAGCAGGTCGTCAGGGTGGTTAGATTTTCTCCGTTTCCTTTCTGCCGCTCTCATAGTGGCTCTCTCTGGCACGCACCGAGTCAGACAACCACAGAGCTGGGGAGGACTTGCGGGCTTGTCGTAATGTAAGAGGACAGAGAGAATCAAGAGAGGAAGACAGAGTAGAAAGGAAAGTGTCTGTGGCTGAGTTAGGATGCATGAGGGAGAAAGAGTCAGTTGAAGGGAGGGCAGATAAAACAGAGGAGGCAGAGAGGAGGGAGAGAGGGAGCGAATGTTGCGACGGACAGGATCAGAGTCTGTTGATGTGGTCAGGTTGTCGGTTTGAGAGAGTGGGAGAGTGTAAGAGATAAAGAAGTGGTCAGAGACATGAAGTGGAGTTACAGTGAGGTTAGATGTGGAGCAGTTTCTGGTGAAAATATAGTCCAGGTGGTTACCAGCTTTGTGAGTAGGAGGGGAAGGACTGAGTGAGAGAGCAAAGGAAGACAGTAAGAGCAAAAGGTCAGATGACTTCTCAGTCTGGATGTTAAAGTCACCCAGAAGGACAAGTGGAGGGCCATTTTCTGGGACGTTTGACAGGAGGACGTCTCATTCGTCCAAGAAATCTCCCAAAGGACCTGGACGATGGTAGAGAACAACAATGTTTAATTGTACCGGATGAGTAACTGTCACAGCATGAAACTCAAAAGGCAGTGGGGTAGGAAGTGGACGTGGGTAAAGAGAAAAACTCCATTTGGGGGAGATGAGTAAACCTGTACCACCACCCCTACCAGTGGGTCTGGGTGTGTGGCTGAAGGAGAAGGCAGAGGAGAGAGCAGCAGGGGTGGATGTGTTGTCCGGTGTGATCCAGGTCTCAGTGAGAGCAAGGAAGTCAAGCGATTGCTGGGTAGCAAAGCTGGAGATGAAGTCTGTCTTGCGGGTAGCTGACTGGCAGTTCCAGAGTCCTCCTGTGACGAGGTGTTGGGTATGAGTGGAACGGGTGGGATAGATAACAGAGGAAAGGTTACGGTATTGATGTGAACGAGTGTGAGGCCTATAGTATCTACGAGTAGATATACGCACAGGTATGGAAAGTACACACATTCTCAGATGGCAGTAGTACTACTCAGCTATACTCAGCCTCCCCCCTGTGACTCCAACGAAAGACTACTCAGTCTTTATCCTCCGAGTCTTCATACGACGAGTCCTCGCTGACGCTGAAGCTGACACTTCAAACACTTCCTGGTTTTACAACAGATTTGGCTACAGCTGGTCAGACCACACCCCTTGGTCGTTACACCTCCCGTCACCGGGTGTTACAAATGGGCGACAATAGAAATTCACCACTGATTACTAAACAAAGAAAACTTTCGCAACAGTCTCTAGATTTTGTCCCTACTTCTCTTGGAGAGATTATTTTTACCTCAAACTGGTGGAAAGTCAAATACAACTTAGGCCTTTGTAGAATTGGAAATAAAAGACCAGCAGTTTAACTCTAAGCTTGCTCTCAAGGATTCACAGTTACTTGAGTGAAAACAAGAACCCAATCACAAACAATTCCAGCTACCAAAAAACAGACAAGCTTTAGCAGTCAAGATAACCTAAAACAGCAGATGCAATAGCAAACTTTAGCAGAGAAGCATATTTAAAGATTATACAATTTAAGCATACTAATTTTGACATTTGATAGGAATTTTAATTGTTTATCATGTTCAGATCAACAGAATGAAGCATAATATCTGCCAGATAAGTTGTTGCATTTCTACTGGGTCGACCAGTATTGAATGTCTTTAGTGCTCACAGTAATGTAACCACTGATTAAATGTGTGCCATATGTACCCGCATTACACAGTGGCCAATCAGTGGTTAAACAATTCACATCAAACGTTCACTACAGCTACAAAAAAATCCAATTAAAATAGAATAATAGACTGTTTTACTGACACATTCAATCAGACTAATTTTACGACACTATTGACTCACTTCCTCGGTGAAGTGCGTCACTGGATGCCAGAGTTTGTTTTCATTTGTCGGCACTAACTTCAGTTTCAGTCAAATGTTGTAAACATATTGAAATTTTACATGTTTTAAAAACACCTCTTGCTTCTACATAACTTACTTTACAAGCAGTTCATAAATATTGCAATAAGCACATATGGAGCCTGTCAGTAAAATTAGCTGAATGCATATTAATTACACAACATGAACAATTTTACTGGTTTGTATGCATAGGGACATATTTAGTAGTAAAGCAAACCATGTTAACAAAGCGCAACGTGTGAACGTGGGAGTTATTTATCGGTTGCAAGCAGCAACTACAGTGGCTGATAAAGGAAGCCAACAGAGGTGCCAGAAACTGTAATTCTTCAGGTGGCCACTTGAGCCTGTCTCCAAAAGTGAGTCAATTTGCATAGACCCCAATGTTAAAACGGCTAACTTCACAGAGAAATCAACATATTTGATCTGATCTGATTGAATGCTCTGTATTAGGTCCACTTGTATTTACTGTTTATATAAATAATCTGGGCCAAAATGTGTTGGACGCTAACTTTCACTTCCATGCTGATGACACTGTGATATATTGCTGTGCGTCAACTCTTGTGCAGGCAATTGAGCTCTTGCAAAATGCTTTTAATGTTGTTCAAAATACCCTTTTTCAACTGAAACTTGTTCTAAATGCAGATAAGACAAAACTTATGTTGTTTTCAAACTCTCGGAGTAGGCCACAGAATATCCCTTCGGTGGTCACTCTTGAAGGAAGTGAAATAGAGGTTGTTGACTCTTATAAATATCTGGGTATTTTGATTGATGACTCCCTCACTTTTCAGCCACATGTGCAGTATCTGGTGAAAAAGTTGAGGTTAAAACTGGGTTTTTATTTTTGAAGTAAGCTGTGTTTTTCAATTAATGTAAAAAAGCGACTAGTTGCTGCTACTATTTTACCTGTGTTGGACTACGGTGATCTTCTATATATGCATGCCTCTGCTAACTGTCTTTGTATGGTGGACACAGCTTACCATGCTTCACTGCGGTTCATTACCAATTGTAAAGCTCGGACTCACCACTGTGGGTTATACTCTCGGGTAGGATGGCCTGCTTTGGCCACCCGTAGGCTCTGTCACTGGTACACCTTCATTTATAAGGCAATCCTTGGTCTGCTCCCAAACTACCTGTGTCTTCATCATGCAGAAAAGTGCCGGACAATACTCCTTGCCTTCTCAGGACTTCTTTATGCTCGCTGTCCCAAATGCCAGAACGGAAATGGGAAAAAGGGCTTTTGTGTACTCTGCACCCTCATCATGGAATATGTTGCAGAATGATTTAAAACTCAAAGAACTGATACCACTTAAAATCTAAAATGAAAGAAATAGAGGCAGGTTCCCAGAAATGTCAATGTTTTTAAATTAACCAGGTTACGTAACTGACTCTTAACTTGTAGTTTCTTTTTAATTTGTCTCATTCTGTGTTCTTCTGTCTGTGACTGTGTTTCATACAGGTCTCCCTTGAAAAAAGATTTTTAATCTCAATGGGACTCTCCTGGTTAAATAAAGGTTAAACAAATATTTACAGCCTGGTACAAAAATCTGTTTCATCTAAGATATGTCAGCCACAGACGTGCAGACAAAGACTCTCCTCAGTGCCGGTTTCAAAAACCAGGCTTCACTCGGCAGCCTCAGCTCCACCCACACACTTCCTCTTTGCCCAACTATGGATTAGCCAGCAGTAAAACGCAGATGAATAGTGCTCCCCCCCCCAAAAAAAATAAAAAGATGTCTTTTCCTAACCTCCTAAAGCATGTAAAGGAGAATTCACAAGATGTGAGATGACACAACTTGAACTTTAGGTCATTTAATTGAATTTACAATGATCAAGAGACCAATGTGGCAGTGTCTGCATGATGATGATTGACAAAAATATTTCTTTGTATTTAGTATTTTAGTATACAATCCTGTTCTTTAGACTGACATGCACTCTCTTTTTGGGGTCACATACACACAGGGATATGGACACAGTTTTGAGCAGCACTCAAGACGGTTACTCATATGAAACTAAAAACCCTTCGATGCCAGCAGATCAGGGATGATTAAAACTAATAGTTTGCTCTGTGCTGACCCTGTTTTTCTCAGAGTTTTCCCAGAGTAAAAAAAAAACAGTCATATTAGAAAATTTGAAATCACTTAATCATATCCAGCCACTGGGTATGGTCTCTATGCCCTCGAGGAAATGCACTTCATTCTTTTTTTTTTGTAATCCCTCTCTTCCACACTATTTGCTCCCTGCTCTCGAGCCTCCCTTCCCTTGCTTTACCTGGGAAATTAATATAAAGTTAGTCTGCGTGTCCTTTGACTGACAGGGCACTGCTGTAATTATTGCAGCTACCTCTTTTTCCAGCGCTTTCTCTTGCTGCCCCCTGCAGAGGCACACTTGCTTCTGATGGGAACCACAGTGTGGGATCTGTCAGGTTAGACAACGACTCCAAAGACTGTTCAACTGTTTACACACACGCATGCACGCACATTCAAAATTTACTCTGGATCCTTTGCAGTTCTGTGGTAAGCTTGGTAACTTGGTAACACCAGTCACCACTTGGTCTCAAACTTCAGGTGTCTTTCAAGTTTGGCATAAATGCTTCTTTCTTCTTTCCATTTGGTATCATTGCTTCTTTTTATATGTCAATTCATTGTATTGCTTGTTTTCGCCATGTTAAGACTTTACAATCCTTTGTACCTTCTGACTTTTGAATCTCTCAGCATCTTTGGCAAAGTTCAGGATTCTGCAAAACTATTATGGATTACTTTCAATTACTTTTTTTTTTGTCTGTCCAATTTAGAAGATTTATGCTTTTTCTCCAAGATCTGATTATGGCAACTACATTGTAGTTACAGTTACAGTTCTTGTCAGAAAGCACATGGTTAAGGTCAGGGAGAGATTGTGGTTGGGGTCAATAAAATGCAAATCATCACAGCAGACTCCGGCTTCCTGCAAAAGTCAGACACAGAACCTAATTATCGCCTCTTGAGCTACAAAGTAGTATTACTAGATGGGCTGGTTAGTATGCTAACTTCAGAAGAGACCTCTGCAACACAACAAAGATGTCTTTGACGTAACTTCAAAACTGTTATTTATTCCTAATCTATTGATAATGCCAAAGAATTTCTGAATGTTTTTAAATCTACATATTTATATTAGAAATTTTGTCATCATGCTTTTATGTTTTTTGCTTTTATGTTTTTATGTTTTATGATGTTCTACCAGTCTGTTGTGGCCAGTGCATTGTACTTCGCTGGGGTCTGCTGGGGGAGCAGCATTGGAGCCGGTGACACCAACAGACTTAACAAACTGGTTAAGAAGGCCGGCTCCATCATCGGCTACAAACTGGACAGCCTGGAAAAGGTGGTGGAGAGGAGGACGCTGAACAAACTATTATCCATATTGGATAATCCTGACCACCCTCTCCACCACCTGCTGCAGGGACAGCGGAGCACTTTCTCTAAAAGATTCCTCCAGCTCCGCTGTCACAAGGACAGATACAGGAGATCACTCCTGCCCACTGCAATAAGACTGTACAATAACTCACCTCTGACAAAATCCTTCACAGTACAATAACACTGTTGACTGTGTTTCTTGGTTTGTTTGTATATTATATATATATAGATATATACTGTACTGTATATATCTATATATATATATATATATATGTTGACTGTGTTTCTTGGTTTGTTGTATATAATATATATAGATATATAATGTACTGTATATACTGTGCATTTTATATTTTATATTTATATTTTTTTTACTGCTATTTACTGCTATTTTATTTTATTGCTTTCTATTATTATATTATTCTATTCTATTCTATTCTATTCTATTCTATTCTATTCTATTCTATTCTATTCTATTGTTTCTATTATTGTCTTATTGCTTCTGTATGTATGCTGCTGTAGCGAAAAAATTTCCCCTCGGGGATTAATAAAGTAAATACCTACCTACCTACCTACCTTATTCTTTATCACATTCTTCTGCTAGATAGAAATATATATATATATTTTGTTGTGTAAATTCACAACAAAAACATGTTATGGATTATATATTGCCTGTAATGTCACAAGCCTGGCGCATCAGAACAATAGAAATGACTCTTTTTCTTTTTTAACAAGTGTAAGTGATGAGTGTGAACACGTCCACAAATGCAAACCGAGGTAGTCACTGTCTTTTCTTTTACATAGAACAAATCCGTCATGAACTGTCAAATCTTGTCAGTATTAAGGAGCATATGGAGACTCTGGAGTGCACAATAGGCTTCACAGGAGGAAGAGTGTTTCCAGGGTTGGTATGCTGTCTCTCATGCATACATATCCATGGGGCTGAATCTCTTCAAAGAGCAGTCGTGGGTAGCGGTGTGGAAATCATTTCACTCTGTAGAGAAACCACACTGTGGTATATTTCATTGGGGGGGTGGAATCAAATCCTTATATCATCTGTTCTCATGGCCAGTCCTTATGTCTCGTTCTTCATCTTCATATTGTTTATCTGTGTGTAATCTATGTGCTATGACTCATAAATTATGTGTTCATGGAACTTTTTTGTTTCTCCTGAAATCTAATTTTATGTTCATCTTTCTGTTCACACACACACACACACACACACACACACACACACACACACACACACACACACACACACACACACACACACACACACACACACACACACACACACACACACACAACGCAAACTGACACGCACCCCTCCTCTCCTTGGTCTTTGAGTTACTTTCACTGCCGAGAAGACAGGAAGTCTGGCTAGAGACCAAAATGGAATATGGGCCACATCTTAGCGTGAGATCACCCTACGGTTTCACTCACTCTGCCTATGATAGGGGCACATGGAGCGGACGCTGCAGGTAAACATTGTATTTGATGATCAAAGAACCGAGCTGTTCATGTTTCCCCGGGGAACGGAAATGTACGAACCCACATGGCAACTTTGTGAATAAGAACACTGTATGGATGTATAGTCTATTTTATATGTTTGTTATTTGCTTTTGATAATGGAAAAGAGTCTTTTCTTTTGACAAGGACATCAAAAAACTATCTTTATTTTATTATTTAAAATACTAACGTCACAATTTGTAATATTTGGAGTTATATTTGTCTACATATTTGAAATAAACATTACATTTTATTGGAGCACAGTGTTTATTGCTGAAGACAAATGAATCTATGAATTAAATGGATAAAATGACATATATACAATGATCTCAATCAAGTTAGTTGTCATAATAAAGGTAGCGTTGATGTATTTCAACATGATCATTAATTATCATTGGAATGATTAAATGCCTTCACAGCCGGTGCAGTCTCATGTCTTTCCCTCTACACTAGTGATGATCTCTTCTGTACTCATAATGAAAGTAGAGCTGGCACAAATATAATTAATCCTTTTTTTTAAGGTATGTATGGGAAGAGAGCTTCACACTAGAACTTTAAACAGTTTAGGAAGATTACATTACATTTAGCTGATGCTTTTATCCAAAGTGACTTGCAACACACCGATGGTACACCATTGGGAGCAATTTAGGGTTCAGTGTCTTGCTCAAGGACACTTAGGCATGTGGACAGGAGGAGCTGGGGATTGAACCAATGACCTTTGATTAGTGTGCAACCCACTCTACCGACTGAGCCAAAGCCTTCCCTGTCATAGATGACATATGGATACAATGAGACAAAGTCCATGCAGTGAGAAAGGCCTTGGTTTTACACTGACATAATACAGACTGCAGGGACTATCTCATGTACATCTTGTCCAATAATTCATTTCCAATTATTTTGTAACTTCTGGTCCTGGACTGCATTACATTGTACAGTGTTGCACAGGCTTGTTGTCCTTATAGTAAATGTTTCACAACTTTAATTTATTCTTTACTTCAGCAGAACACAACTACTCCAACTATCTAGGCTCTGCCCACCTATTGCTCACAGCTTGTCTTTGCTGTGATTTTAGTGTGGAAATCCTGTTCGCTCGAAGGTTCGCTCAGCCACTCTGAAGGGTGACCCAATCAGTGACTAGAGGGGATTCTGAAGTGCACTGATGTTCAAGTGTTTGTTTCTAAATGTAGTTCCAACAATGGCTGTGTCAGAGCTAGATTAATGGATACAAACAGTTGTGGCAACACTTACAAATATCGAGGAATTGAAGGCTAAATTTGCAACGTCTGCAGAGGTCATTTACCAATGTGACGTTGCACTCTGCTGACATTGAAGGAGACCTCTGTTGTTTATGGTTTGGTGAGTTCTGGCACACAACATACGTCATTTGGTGGTAAATGTTGATTGGCAAAAGGCTGCTTCAATAGTTTCCAAATGAATGCGAAGTATATGTCCTCCCTGGCCAGACCCCATCTATACATGAGGTGAATTTTTGTCTGGGAATACCAGGATATACATAAACAAAACAAAAAGGAAAACTGAAAAATGTACGTCACGCCTCTGAAACATGTCACACTCCTGTTGGACATGCTGTTCTGGTCTTAGCATTCGATGAGCCAATTGAATGTTTGACCAAAAAACTGTCAGTTCTACCAAGGGAATATTGCATCATATCTTGGTCGATTTTGTGTGAGTGTGTTAAATGGCTTTTCCAAGCACACAGACACAGCTACACAGGTGTAAAATATACACTGTCATTGTTGTTTATATGCTTTACCGTGGACCTTGTACTGAAGTATATACATGTTAGAAAAAAAAGAAATGCAGAGTTTATTTAGCCATGTCAACATGAACAAACCATGCCACTTGGCCTTGGTTTGCATGAGAGAAAAGGAGTGCTCTGAGTTGGTTAGGCTTTCATCCAAACATCAGGCTCAAGATTTGTTTTTGAATAGCACTAATCTACATGAAAACTGCTTTCCATTAGCCATATATTCTAGAGGTACACTTTTATGAAGGTAAAATGAAAATTAGGTCAAGGACTACCTGCAGCAAAAATGATCAGAAGTTACTGTTGCCTTTTAGTGTTGGTTGCTCATTTGGGACACCATCTTCCTTATGATTGTTAGCCAGTGGTTGGCTCACATGGAAATGCCCTCTTCTGAGGGTTAATGTCTGACCAAGAAGTTCTTACCTTACAGTTCCCCATCTTAGTCAAAAGCAGGAGACATGATGGGAAGATTTTAATATTATTACACCTTTAATTGTCTTTGATGCAAACCTGATGACTGTGAGCAAATTTCAGACCTCCATCCATCCATCCATCCATCTTCTTCCACTTATCTGGGTCCGGGCCGCAGTGGCAGCAGGTCGGGCACATTAGCCCAGATATCCCTCTCCCCAGTAACATTTTCCAGCTCATCTTGGGGGATTCCAAGACGTTCCCAGGCCAGATGGAATATATAATCCCTCCAGCATGTTCTGGATCTGCCCGTACGTCTCCTGCCAGTTGGGTAGCCACGAAAACCTCCACTGGGTGGTGCGCAGGAGGCACCCTAATCAGATGCCCGAGCCACCTCACCTGACTCATTTTGACGTAAACAAGTAGTGGCTCCCTCCTGATGTTCAAGCTCCTTACCCGATCTCTAAGGCTGAGCCCAGAGCCCTGCAAAGGAAACTCATTTCAGCCGCTTGTAACCGCAATCTCATTCTTTCAGTCACTACCCAGAGCTCGTGGGCATAGGTGAGGGTCGGAAAGTAGATCAACTGGTAAATTGAAAGCTTTGCCTTTTGACTCAGCTCCCTCTTCAACAAAATGGTCCGGTGCCACGCCTGCTTTACTACTGGCGCTGCCCCAATACACCTGCCAATCTCCCACTCCATCCTACCCTCACAACATCCTGAGACACTTAAACTCCTTCACTTGGGGCAGGCACTCCGTCCCCACCTGGAGGGAGCAATCCACCTGTTTTTGACAGAGCACAATGGCCTCAGACTTTAAAGTGCGGACTCTCATCCCCGCCACTTCACACTCGGCTGCAAACTGCCCCAGTGCGTGCTGGAGGTCACCGTCTGACAGAACAGGTTAATTCCAGAGAATAGTGATGCATGGGTTGGATACCATTCTTTGAGTTTTTTCATTTGAATTCCTGTCACTCATCTTACATCTCACTCATCTTGTACACTGATTAGCCAAAACGTTTTGACCATCGCAGCCTAATATGCGTGTCACCAAAACAGCTCTGACTGATGTGAGGCATGGACTCTACAAGACCTCTGAAGGTGCCAGACTCCTTGATTCCCCAAGAAGTGGTCATCAGTTCACGGTTGGTTCAGTAGGTACTTACCACTGCTGACCGGGAAGCACTCCAAACCACTTGCTTTTTTGGAGATGCTCTGATCCAGTCGTCTGGCCATAACAACTTGGCCCTTGTCACAGTCTCTCAGATCTTTACACCTTCCCATTTCTCCAGCATCCAACATGTTGGATATGACTTACCATCTAATATATGTCAGACCTTGATGTAAACCGTTGTTACAAGAAAATCTGACAGGTTATAATGATATCACTCATTGGTGTATGTAAGAAAGCCTACAGTCTGTATTATGCAAATGTCCACCAACCACCAACCTTGGGGTAATATTCTAAGGTGTGGCTTCCTATCATTTGACTGTGATTTGAGCAGACTGTTTCCCCCCGTCATGTCGGCTCCCACTTCAGACTAAATATTGTTAATGAGTCTCCCATGACTCATCCTTTTAATTCCTCCATCCTGTCAGGCTAATGAGAGCATCGGACTGACCTCTTAACTTTGACAATAAATTAGTTATATTTGGTGGACAATCAACAAAAAAAATGCAGTTTTGTTACTGTTGGGAACTATAAGGTGGGATATCATATTTTGGAAAAATACATGAAAGAACATGAATTCTTTTAATAAAAATGAAGTCCAAAACCCATGTAGGGACTATCACACACATTTTATATCAATAAAACTCAGTTTCAAGTACTGCAACATTTGTTATTAAATTGGTAATTTTTGATAAACTACATATACTTGTAAGAGGGATCTGGGAGAAATGGAAAGTTGCAACAGGTGTCCATTACCTTCTTGACCTTTGGCCTTTGATAACGTGCTATACCTGTATGTTGCTGCTTCCACCAGGCTTTACCAGAGATGTGAAAGGTGGGCTGATGCTGGGATTACAGCTGTATAGCTCTCCACTGAACTAAACATTAATAAGGAGACCGTCTCGTTTCTACATCCCTCAAAACAAATGTACCATGAGACAGAAAGCACATGGCAAAGAGACAGACTAGGATAGACGGACTGAGAGTCAGAGGTGGGCAGACAGTCTGCCAAGCAGCCAGTCATGCAATCATCCATCCAGGCTGCCAGACAGACAACATGCCCTGTTACTGTTAACCCTCCAGGTGAAAGAGGTCAGTGGCCAACTCCTGTTAGTGTGGGCTTCACAGAGACTCTCCTGAAGAGAAAAAAATATCTGAGAGTATCTGGAGTATTGTGCCACTGACTAAGCAACAGACAGAAGGCCACAGTGTTGTGACCAGGGTCTATGTTGTCTGTCTGAAAATCTGTCCTTTATTCAGACTTAAAATATTTTATTACGAGATTCACTCCGCTGAAGATTCTCCAACTGAAAAAGTGTTTGGTTCTGGACCTAAAGTATTTCACACGTGTTACCTTGGGGCATGTCTCTGTGACCTGAGCATACTTTTATTCTCAATGCAACAGGCTGTGAAAGTGAATAACTTGAAGCGATGCACTTTTAATACGTTTTCACATGTTCTAGCAACAGCAGAAGCCACATCCAGCACTTCACTTTGGCAAATGTTAATCGCTTTAAACTATAACAGTACTTTGCGAATGAGGCACCTTCATTCTTTGCAGAGGGGGTATCCTTCTAGGGTTTATAGTTTGTGAAGTTTTGGCTCCTGACCGAAATGTTCACAGTATGTGTCTCCTCAAAGGAAACACCTGCATGGTGTCTATGAGGAACTGAGGGGCCACAGAAGGCCTTTGAAGTGATGGAAACTCACACACAGCCACAGACAGAAACATAAACAGACCCTAAATCAATCCTAATCCCAACATTAACCCCCAAATCAGTTTGCTGCCTTGTGAAGACTGAGAGAAATCCTCAAAAGTAATCTTTGCATTGTCGCACTGTGAATGTCTGGACCTCACAAACAGTGGTGTAAAAGGCAAAGCAACATGTGTAAATGTGTGCCTACAGACCATCACACCTCCATATAAACAAACATGCCAGATTAGTTTGTAACGCGCGTATGAAGAAAAAAATACTCAAATATTTGTGCCATTTTAAAGGAATAGTTTCCGATTTTGGGAAATATGTTTGACTCCTTTTTTTAAGAGTGTTATATCTTTCATTTCCATGTGAAGATTGAGCCAGCAGCTGGTTATCTTAACTTTGCATAAAGACTGGAAACAAGAGGGAACAACGGGCCCAGCTCGGTCTGAAGGTAATAAAACCAGAACCTTTAAAACTTTGATAATTAACAGGTTTCTTTGAATACTACATTTTTCAAAATGGTTCCTTTAAGAAATCATTGGATCTGCGTGTGGATCTGTACAAAAAACTTAAAGTAAATTTATCCACCTAACATTATAGGAGAAACACATCTGAACTGTCTGTTGATTAGCATACTGTCATAGTTAGACTAAGAATATATTCTGTAGAATGACTTCATAGGGCATGTGTCAGTTGTAATAAACTACTCATTGTTTGAAATACTGCGGGCTTTGCCTTAAAACACCTTTTCATATCACATTAAGCCTCTCCTCACTCCTCTCCCCCTCTCTTCTCATATCCTCTGGGTCAGTGGGTCAGGGCCTCAAATCTTCCTGAACAGTAAACACCCGCTTCAATTTGTCTTCAAAAGCACCAAAACATACTTCAAAGCTCTCGTGATAAATGGTGAGTAACTAGTAAACACTTCTCCTCCATTTGTCCAGTTCAAAAACAGCAGATGTCCTCATAATAAATACTTTGGATTTGCATTTTTGACCGAATAAGTAAAAGGCCTTCCCGAGGAGAGATTAGACAGACAATTCTTTTTTTGACTCTAATGTTTATAATGACCACTGTAAAGAGTTAATATAGGAATACTTTATTGTCAATCAAAATGCTTTTTAGCTTTTAAGTTTTAAGGGAGAAGACTTTTATTAAAAGCTTAACTATTGCTGAGAGTTTACGATGCTTAGTCTCGATTTATTGATACTCAAGATAACAACAAAGATGCTTACAGAGAAGCTTTGTATTTATAACTAAAAGGTTACATAGATGTAACAGAAGACAAGATCATTTATATAAATAGTGTCTATGATATGGAAACATTGCAGATGGATGCTAACTTTTCCCTAATTCTCATTAACTGTAATCAGCAATGTTCTCTAATGTTTTGTTCTAAATTGTCCAGTCAATAAATACATTTTTTTTTCTTCAGACAAAAAAGCTTCATAATAATAATTTAGCTCACATCTAACTTATCCCTAACTTAAAAATATTTTTGTATACTTTATTTTTATTGAATATAAAAATCCAAATGAGGTTTTTATTAGTGTATAAATGTGTTTTTGGCACCTTAAAATGTGCCATTCATATCTACATAGCAAGCTGGTCCTCTTCCATGGATCGTGCCATGTTGCACCACCTTATTTCTACAGTAGCCCAGAAGGCACAAACTAAACACCAGTTTGTGAGTTTCACGGCCACTGTAGATTCTCCTACATGCTTGGAAAGGGAGGGTGACGTGAGTTGTGTTCAAGTGGTTGCAATTTGAAACTCCCCAGTTAGGTGCCACTAAATTCTACTCACTGCTCCTTAAACTGAAGTTAATTGATTGACAGTTATATCAACAATATATTATGTTGTTCACTTTGCATTCATTACTTCTCTCCTTATTGTATTACTCTCTGTTTAAAAAAAAGGGATTTAAAAATTTGTGTATTGGAGTATAAAAAAAAAAAAAAAACTTTTAGTTTATGTTCTTTTGATTTAATGACTGACTTTACTGACTAGATGTCCTGATCAAGTTTTTTGGCTGTGAAAAAAGTTTAGCTGACCCGCGTAAATAACAACTGAAGCCCTCAAATGTTTTTCACAAACTAATTGGTCCTTATGAGGCTCTCGTTCAGAACTATAACATTTTTTAAACTGATATTATTGATGATTATTGATGGTGTTTTTATTAAAGTTTTAACTTAGAGACTCTGACTTCTGACACCGATGTGATCCGATCTGCTTAAGAGGCGACATCACTGTTGGAGTTGTTTGGACAACACAAACAGTCTACTCGCTGAAGGACAGTGGACACCACTGTATGTGACACACAGAGGGATGTCTCTTTTACCTCAAACAATCTTTACCAGAGTACATACTGCACAGAGCACACAAACCTGACAGTAACTAAGTATTAGTTTGGCCTATCATCTTTTTTCAACTACTGTTAGTAAAATCCTGAACAGTTTAGGATTAGCAGTCATTCAGTCCATTACTGATGGACACAATAGTTACTCTTAAGGAAGAAGAAAGTATTTAGCCGAGTCATATCCACCACACAGACCTTTTCTGGGAATTTAATCTGGCTACATTCCATGTCAATGTCTAATCATTCGGCTACCGCTGCCCCCAAAAGCTTTTCAGTAGTTTGCAGCCATCCTGTGATTCAAGCATTAAAAGGAAGCCAGAAAACCAGCTGGGATCTGCAGACGCTTTGTAAAAGATCAAGGTTTTCCATGAGCTCACCATCCTTTCCAGGGTATGTTTGAAGTAAAAGTCTACTGTCAACCGTCTCCTAATATCACACATGCTCTGTGTCTCTGATTTTCCTTGAAACCATTAATCTGTTTTTTGAGTTAGGGAAATAAAATGATGTGTTTATGAAGCTCTCATTCACCCACTGGCTATTATTCAGTTTGGGTTTTGTGTTCAATGTGTTGCACTAAATATGAGCGTGCCGACCTTTGGTGAGTCTTGAGAGGTCAATGTTACCTCTGGTGTTGAAATAGGTTAATAATTCAAAGTGTTTCACAACTGCCTCAGTAAAATCTTTGTTAAAGCCCCGATGGAAACACAACTTTTAACTCTTTGAGTTTAACACAGCTTCAGCTGGGTGTGTTAAAGGACACATCACCTTTTATAGATTTAATCAGAGAGGAGATCTGGGGTGTGCAATGTTTGTGTGCTTTAACTTACATCATTTCCACTGGCTTGAAAAAGGGTGCATGATCCTCGAGAGGTCCGTATGTTGGAATTGGAGATATGCATTATGTGGGTGAGAGAATGTGTTTTCATCTGTGTATGTGTGTTTTCAAAGCTGGATAGCTTCAGACTGAAAGGTTCTCAAGAGAAACTCTTAGGAAAACATTGGAGGGAATGACAAACTAATTTATCCCCCCCTTGGTTTTCTTTTGACTTGAACCATGAGTCTAACAGTGACAGTGCATAAAAGTGATTAGTCAACATCATTTGGTAATTAAGTCTGGATTCTTTACCACACAAATACTGCAACACAGTTGGTGATTCTCGTCTTACTTGACCTGTCAGGAGCCTTTGCTATGATGAACCACCAAATCCTCTAGGCCACAGTACCACGACTAGACATCTCAGGTAGAGTGCTACCTATGTTGGACTCACATATAATTTTCTTTCCTCTGAGGTATCGCAAGTATTATGGCTCGGGCCCCTTCTCTTAATATATACCACCTCATTTCATCCTATTATCCTCGGTGGTGGAACATACTATGCAGAATCATCCTCTGTCTTCAAAAAATGTTTGAGGACTTTTATATTGTGTCAGGCAACTTCTGTACATCCTCTACATAATGTTGCTTTAGACTAAAGCTTCTGACGAATGAATGGATGAAACATAAATCAATGTCCTCGCTGATCAAATCATTTTATTTTTCCAAAGCTAGAATAAAAACAATGATTGTCTAGAAGCCTTTGTTTTCGAACCTCAGCTCGGACCCTTCTGTGTGAAGTTTGCATGTTCTCCCTGTGCCTCCGTGGGTTTTCTAAGATATGCGTACTAAGTTAATTGGTGATTCTAAATTGCCCGTAGATGTGAATGGCTATCTGTCTCTCTGTGTTGGCCCTGTGACAGACTAGCGATCTGTCCAAGGCTGGGATAGGCTCCAGTCCCCTGTGATCCTGTTCAGGACAAAGCGGGTGTAGATAATAGATGGTTGGATGGATTCATCTTAGAAAACCTTTTAGAGTGTACTGCGTATTGAAGTGACGTTACTAGTTCTTTATGTAATGTCAAAAAATATAGAGCCCTTCACGCTAGCACCTTCGCAACCACGCGCACTTCCACGTGTGCAGAAGTTAACCTTCACCGCACAAAAAAAGTGAGCTGAAGTACGTAATGCTGTAATCAGTAGGAGGAATCTGACACAAGGTTATGTAAACTACTCAAAAGCTCGAGTAGAAAGTAATTCCCAACAGCATATATGGAGGTAGGTTGTCTTCTAATGATCAAATTAGGCTTAAACAGAGCCTGAGACTTTATGGAAGTGAAGTGACAGTGAGAAGAGAGGTGTAGTATTTATGTTTTTCCAGTCTGTTTCGTCATCTTAATGAATGAATCTGTAGGAACTCCAGGCTTCGGCAACCACAGATACCTCTGATAATTTTAGCCATGTGCAGTAGCAACAGTTCAGGGATTCCAGAGTGTGGAAAGAACATTGTCGAATCATATTACGATTCTTCAGTTTGAGGTGTCATTGTAAGTTGTTGCATGATGGCAAGCTCGACATAGCCGGCCAGAGCTTCACTTGTTTTTCTCATCTCCATGGAAGGACCAGTGACGCTAGAATATGAGACCACCTTTAACCTCCTAACCCTGCCACACCTCAGTCCCTCAGCTGAAGAAACTCCCGCCAGAGAGATCACACAGGCAGCATGCAGAGTACATAAAAATTTAGGCATTAAGCACTTGAGAAAAGATAAATCAAACCTCTGTGAGAACTGTAAATCTCAATAACTTGCCCCAAACCTTGCTGTACCTCTTTACTCACCCTGACAGACACAGACACATAGACACACACACACACACACACACACACACACACACACACACACACACACACACACACACACACACACACACACACACACACACACACACACACACACACACACACACACACACACACACACACACACACACGCACACACACACACGCACACACGCACACGCACACACGCACATACGCACACACACACCATACCAAACCAATCACAAACCTTCAGCCCCATAGACTTGACATATGTTATGTTAACCAGATGTCAGCCTTGGTCAGGTGGTGTCAGGGAGCAGAAAGTAGGTGAGCTCATCTGGGAAAGTCATGCAGGAGACAGCTTGACGTAACAGAAAAAACATGAATGTTTCTGCTCATGTAAAAGACAAAGCTTCTGGTGGTACTTGACAGACGATTAACCAAACAAAGCCAAACTTCTTTCTCACTAAAATTAAATAATCTTTTATTAAGAATTATATGGCATTGAGAAACTCTTTATTGCCCAGGGATTTAAAGAGGTCCTCCTTCTCAGAAGTGATGCGCTATTGTGTTTTTCTGGCATCTTGATAAATGTAACCATGGCAACTGTGTATTTGTTATGGAAGTGCTGAGTCCAAATCATCAGGAAAGCACTGAAAATGCTTGGGGAGAAATGGGGAGAAAGAGACAAAGAGGCGTTAAGGTTAAAATGGGGAGAGTGGCAGGGTGGAGCAGATCGCTCCAGGATCAGCTGTGTTTCAAACACCGACAACAGTCTGCTGCTGAAAACAGTTGAGCCCAGTTCATAGGCTGTTTTGAAGTGAATAGGCAATACTACCACATTAATTTACTGTATTGTAAAAGTTAAGCATGTGATATTTTCTTACAAATATCAACCTAAACATGGAGGAAAACTGCAAGAAAACTGAAATGAACCTATTCAATTTAAATTGTGTTTAAATTGTTGAGGAGAATTTTGCTGTGAATTCTGCCTTTGTGATTGGGAATGGAGTCTCATAAATACTATACAGCAGAGGTGTGGACCCAGCTGAGTTGGACTCAAGTCTCTACCCACTCCTGAATGTGTTTTTAACTTTGCTTTAAGTGTTCTTTTGTACTTTGTTTGGATATTTGTATTACTTTTTTAATTTTTTTTTTATAAAGACTCTTCACTTTTTATGCCTTCTCAGACATGCTGTTGGGCCACTTTTCTGAGAACTGTGACAAACTAACATTTGATGATTTCAAACTTTATACAGTTCACAGTTCAGTTTCAAATAAATGGCAATCGACCATGACCAGAAAACAAATAGGGAGCAGTGACTTTAGCAAATGACACCTTTATGACTTGTGGGAAAAACCTACTGACTTTGTATTTTATGAGAGAAGTTGAATGGAAATCTATTGAGCCAGAGACTTTTTGGAGCCGACCCTCAGTGGCCCTCGGAGGTATTGCACTTTGGCACATCCACACTGTCCTCCTTTTCCAGACCAGGAAGCTACATCTCATTTCATATGCAGTCTATAGTTTCATAGCATCAACTGTGATTGTCCTCTGACTTTACATTTACTGCTATCATTTAGCGTATACATCTTAAACATCAATTATTTAGCCCTGACTTAGGCCATCGGTCACCATTGATACTAAGTACACAGAGCTGCCAGCAGGGCTCGCTAATCATTTAATAATATGTATGACCATTGCTGGACATTAATGAAGCAGCAACATTAAAGGACTAATACAGAATGTTGAACAAAACATATTCCTGTTTACTTCTTTGTTAGGCCTCTTATTAACGCAGGTCTACTTTATTGTGCTACACCTGGCTGCATGCTGTCATCCAGCTGATAGAAAATATGCATCTACTGTCTCATCTGCTTCACAACAGACAGAGTAAAGGACAATAACAATAATGTTGTAGTTTTTGGCTTGTGTCCCAGAAATCACATACACAAACTGACTCAGTTTACATCAGTGCAAACATTAAAGAAAACAACAGGGCAGTGAAACTCTGGTAACTCATCATGACTGTCCAGTGGCCAGAGTCAACAGGGTACGGCAACACCTACAGTGTGTTTTTCTTCTTCGAGATCTTGGATCTCTATGCCGTAGTCTGTTTCATGACTCCTTGCTACACTTTTGTGTTGTGTGGGATTAGAGAGGGGTTTACGGAGAAGAAGGGTGGGAATGTTATTGGATATTGTCATGGCAATACATGAAGATGTGTATACTGAATGTTGGAAAGGTCATGATATGTGTGTGTATTTTTTATGTTTGCAAGTATATCTGTGTATCTGTTCACTTTTATTGCTGTGTATGTTAATTTGGCTATGCACTTGTGAACTCTGGGTTGTGTGTGCACTTTAGAAAGCTTCATGTTTATGTGTGTGCACACAATGATCCTGCAGAGGTCCAGATGTGAGGAGTTGCTTGCTGGCGACACCCACCATAAATCCAAAAACTTTAACTCATGAACAAATAGTGGGAACAGAAAGATTCTACCAAACAGAATCAGGGGGGAAAAAAACGGGGTAAAGAGAGATGAACAGATGAGTGTAGTTTTGGAGAACCAGTGAAACAGAAATAAAGAGCACAAGAGGAGCAGGAGGCTTCCTCTTGAGAAACAAGAAGACAAAGAAAGAAACATGTAAGTGGGGTGGCAACAGAGTGGAGCTGTGATGCTAATATCACAATAACCAGCTAATCTATAAATGTCAGAAATAGTGCAGAAGGTAGGCCTCTGAGTTGATGCAATTCAAAAATATGTACCCATACCAAACCTGGAGTTCTCAAATACTCATTGTAGATACAATGTGTTTGCAAATATAGCTTACAGTGAAAAAACATAATGATTTTAGTGATTTTAACTGACTCACCTTTCGTCCTGGTATTTTAACTTCATTTAACAGTATCCACTGTTGCAGGAAAATGATTTGCAGAAGGTAAAAGATAAATCCAACCATAATCCTGTGCTCACTGTGTGTACATTTTTTAAATGATTTTGTTTGTTTTTATTTAACATCCATTCTTGAAAATAAAATTTGGACAGTAGCAGATCCTATCTTTTTCTTTGGTGGCATACATTCACTAAAGGTATGATGCAAACAGGCCAATCAGAGTTTTATAGTGCTGTTTGCTCACTTAGTATGTAGTATGTACTGCAGATTCACATATTTTTCCTGCTGTCCTCCGATTTCCCAGCATGCCTTTTTCTTTTGGACAGTGAACCTTTACGTGAAGGGTAACGTACCAGTGGATAGGCGGATCTTGTGAGTATTATGAAATATAGTTCTGCTGGCACCATATTCTCATGGAGTTGGTATGAGACATGGCTTGTTGGTATGCTTAGCTGGGCCTGTGAGTCCAAAAAGATGTCACCGTTTCAGTATAAAGCATTTAATTTAATTTCAGACGGTTCATCAACACCTTGAGAGGCCAGCATCAGCCGCCCTGCTCCTATTGTAGACATTTTCATCAGCTTTCAACTCATCACTGCCTCATTCCAGCTGGCAAACCCCTGAACCACTTCCATCTGGATCATCCGTTTATCATTAGAATTAGAGATTTTCTCACTAACAGGACAAAGATAATATTCTCACAAACATATCCAGACCCACATCATGTTGCTTTGCTCAAAGGTGTGCCTTCTCAGTTCTGCTGCTCTGGAGCATTTTAGTTGATTGGACTTGCTCATACCTTGACTGACTGCAATATTTAGCATTTCACACTTTTTGCATTTTGTTATTCCTTTCATGTATTACAATAGTTTATTCATGGTAGTCATGTTATTCTTTGTGTTTTATCTGTAGCAAATATTCAAATGAGAACTTTGAAGGCTGAAGTGGAGAAGGGTTCCATGTGAACAGCAGTTGAATATGGGTCAGTCGGTCCTGAGGGATTAGCTCAAAGATGGATAAGCAAAAGTGTGTGGGTGTTTGTCACTGCCTCTTCTGAACTACTCCTACTACTACTGACCTTACATGAGGAAGCTATCTTACATATCTGTCACTGTGACTCAGCCTCTCATTCACTCTTTATGGGAAATTATCACGGTCTATAAATCAATCTGTAATGTGAGATTTTGGAAACTTTGTGGTCTTGTTTGTATTTGGAAGTGCAGGAATGTTCACGTTGACATCGCGGACATGATAATTTATGAATGAATATGTATGGTTTCCCTCATTCACACAATAAATATTTATGTTTGTCATGCTATTGGCCGACTTTAGAGACGCTGACTTGAAAGAACAGGAAAAAAACTACAAAAAAAGCAAAATGAATTGACCTGTTTGCCCACATTCCTCTCCCATCATGACTATTTATGATTACCATTTGACTCAGGGGAATGGAGGAATTTACATATGCAAACATTTGCACACGTTCCTAAAATATTTTAGCTGAACATCTGGCCATATCCTTCTGTCTTTTAACTTCTTTTATTCATTCTTAGAGCACTCGCATTAAAAGTTTTCCTGTCACACTTTGTTGGTGCTTTAATCCTTGCAGATTTTGTACAAGTTAGAGAAAACTTAAAAATCTTGAAAGGTATTTTAAGTCCAATTTTACCAAGATCAACTGTTGAAAAATGAATGAATGCATCCTCTTCCACTCTTCAAAACCCCTTTCAACCACACCTCTTGTCAATTTTTAAGCCCATTCTTGGGAAACACCCTGGAAACTGTAGCAGTATGGCTGTATCCCCAAAGTCTTAGCACAATGTGAGGCACCTCTGGAGCTCTCCTAAATATCAGCAAGGATAGGAATGATTTCTTACAGTAAATTAAGGAACTTGTTTAAAAGCTCTAATTTGTTCTTAAAGATGGACCCAAAAAAACATTTCTGGGTCTGAAAAACAGAAGTGCTTTAAAGTGCAATACTACTGAGGGCCAAAAAAAAACAACCTCTGGGTCCAGTACACTTCCATTTAAATACACCAATTAATTTTCATAAATACAGATTCAATAATTTTTTTTCACAAGTCATTATGATGTCATTATATATATACACACACATACACACACACACACGCGCACACACACACACACACACACACACACACACACACACACACACACACACACACACACACACACACACACACACACACACACACACACACACACACACACACACACACACACACACACACACACACACACACACACACACACACACACACACACAATGGTCCAATACATTAGGCAATGTATAAAAGAAACAGAGGAGCTACTCAGATGGAAATACTAAATAAAGACAGTCGTGAGACAATTACAGAGGAAAACAAAAAAATAAGCGATTACATTTTGAAAACATTTTGTTTCTTAATTAGCAGTAATGTTCTAAAGTCAGTTTGATGGCCATCTAATGTTTATGTCTTAAGTCATTTCCTGTTAGAAAGTAAATAAAAATGAATCATTTAAGATTACCAGTTAGTCTCTACGGGCAATGAAACTTCAAAAACTTTAAACTTTGATTTTCCCAAAACAAGCATAACACAGAGCCAACCACTTTTAGGATAGCTGGATCATTGCTAGAAAACCAGCCACCCTGCAAGCAACAGACACATTTTTGTTGGGAAATATGTTTTTTCTTTCTATCAAATGGTTTATATTTGATGTTTTTAAGAACCCTGTTTCTTATATTTTTAATGAAAAACATTAGGGATTTTGGGGCTCTTTATTAATACCATACTAAAATGATAAACAACAAAAATGATTAATGATGATGCCATCTACTATTTGTGAGGATTACACAATAACTTCCATTTCCAAACTGTTTGAATTTAAAGCTAGTGTGCAGCTCTAAGGGAAGTCAAAGCTACTGGCAGTCCTACAAACTGAGCAAAGACATTTCTATTGTATTACTAATTACTGCATGTAATTATTTGGAGTAAAACCTTCAATTTCTCTTTTTAGAGAAGCACAGAAGTTTACTCTTGCTTACAACATAGCATATCATCATTTCTAACTTTTTGTCAATTCTTGACTTAACACATTTGAGGTGAAGTAACATTCAACATATAATGGCAGGAGAGATTTAAATTAATTTGATGACATTAATTGTGCATTATTTCCTTCCTATTGGACAAAACAACGTTTATCTTAATTGTGGTAAAAAAAATGCTCCCTTGTTAGGAGCCCTGGTTTAGATTATCTGGAGTTTAAAGAAAGGGGCCATGGAAAACACATTATAATTTTTTCTTTTGTGTTGTGTGGCTAAAGTTCGCATGCGTTATTCAAAAGCAGGTTCCGGCTGTTTTCCTGTAACTGCCAATGTGGCACCCCAGTGAGTTTACATTATGCTGAATAACCATGCTTTCACATTGTCTTCCTTCCCGCAAACTCCATACATTAGGATTACATTATAGCCTTCCATTTCTGCACAATTCCTCTTCTCACTGTATGCATAATCTCTGTGGGAACTTTAATGGGTCTCAAGAAAACTGTCTCTGAAGATGGTGGTGAGGAATGAAAATGAGTCGCATGAAGATGACAGCGGTTTCTAGTTAATATTCATCTCGGCACGAAGCAGAAGTAATCTAAGAAATCCCTAAAAGATACTGGAAATTGAACAATAGTACATAATCATCAACCTTCCAAGCAATTAAATCAGGCAACATTAAAAATATAGCCATTAATAACCATTCCTCAAAGTTATTTGTTCAGTTTTGGATTTGTCCTTTTGGCACAGAACACCAGAAGTATTTTGACAATGATGGTCCTTTTGAAGAAAACATATTCTACAACATATATGGCTTTGTTGTGGATCCTAACCTACATTTCTGCAAAGAATTACCAAACACAAGTGAACTTGGTCATGCTCATCTGACAACAGGATGTTGAGGCTTTTAACTAACTAATGAAATCTGATTTTCTCCCAAAGGGTCCTTCTTCTGTCCATTGTAGCCCACTGTTCGCTGCAGTCCACCACATGTTTCTCATGCATTGATTTTCATGCAATGGGTTTAAGTCAGAGGTTTGTTTAGAGTCAAAACTGTACGCTGCATTAACAAAGGGATGATGCTCAGGGTGTCTTGCCAGCTTGATGTCCTGGGGCATCTACTGGCGTAATGATAGAGTTGAAGTGTTTTAATATCATGGACTCAGTGGGAATGTACGGAAAACCGTTCAGAGACTGATCCTGTTGTGTGCAAATGGTGCACAGCACCATGACGTGCACTCAGGTGCTGGTGGGGATCAAGCGATGAAGCTTGGAATCCTTACTCACAAAGGTTATGAAAAGTCAATTAATCTGCTTCATCAGGACTGTGTGGGTGTGAGTTGATTAGACTGGAATGATTGCATATAAATATTGCCAGATCCTGATTGGTGCACACACGTACCACCCGCTTCAAACAGGCCAGAAGAACTCTTGAGAGTGAGGGGAAAAACAACTACAGAAAAACATAAATTTTAAATGTGAAATAACCCAAATAGCAGTTTTTTGACGCCTTTGTGTACAAGACCCCACTCTGTTGTCTTTATGAAGCACTATGTGCAACACATACTAATACGTGTAACCAAAGCAGTGCTGCTTCCTGGAAAAATAAACCTACCAGCTGCACTCTGATATGTAATCTATTAAGAGTTGCCGACGGCTCTGATGGAGTGATATGGTAATGATGAGAAAGTCAAAGCCAATAACATTTGCTTCCAATTATGATGCTGTGATAATATGACATAATAGTATCAAAGACAAAAACATGAGATACACTTTGTTTTTTCCCTCGCAGCTCAACCATTATCATCTACTTCCCTGTTGCAAATGTTCTTTGAATGCATGGAAACTAACTCTCTGAGGTCGGGAGGGTTATGCTGCAAAAAATAGAAGAATATGCTGAATTTGTGGGTACTTTACATTATAATTATTGTGTGGTTCCAATTTACATACTTATCTGTATCTATGGTCTACAGTATCACTGAATGAGTTTTTACATCTGCATTTTGCTGTGAGGTTTATCAAGCAGCGTCGGCTTGTGGTTTGCTGAGGGTGTTTCCGGAAACCACAAGCCAACACTAATTTTAGTAAACGCTGGCATGCAGAAGATTTACAGCCGCTATTTTCCAACCCACGTATCCCTATGCGGAGTGTGGGGACACTCACATAATCACTCTCTTCATATGCAACTGACACATTATTGAAAGCATGCGCACGGATAAAACAACGATTGATGAGTCAGATGGTTGTCATGGCTTCATGAATTAAGTGTGTGGTGACACTGGATACCAAAGCAATGACAGTATTGAAACAGTGAAATATGTGACAGACAAATCCTTTCAAATTTCTAATCCAAGATGACGATAAGTCATTAATGATATGAGACACTAGAGTTTAGCCTGTTGGGAAATGCTCTGGATATTGTCTAAAACGAATAGGAGCGCCAACAAATGTTTGCTGTGACAAATCAAGAAAATCATCCTCAAGTGGTGAAGATTTAGAACGACTGTCAATTCGTGCATTTGAATTTGAATTACAGGAACTGCATGTAACTGTTGCAACTTCCTTGCATGCGTCGTCAGAGAGGGTGTTCTGGAAAAAAGCCTTTTCTGTCCAAAAAGAACATTAGAGCAAATGTACAGTTTGCCAGTGAGCATATAGGCACAGACCAGGCTTTATGAAATAATGTGCTCTGGACAGATTAATCAAAGATAGTTGTTTGGTCACGGTAACACTAGACATGTTTGGTGCAGACCAAAGACAGCTTCATAGCAACAGTGAAGTACGGTAGTGGAAATGTTAGTTTGGAGTTGCTTCACTGCCTCAGGGACTTGGGCAGGTATGAATTCTGCGTCATATCAAAGAGTCCTTTGAGGTAATGTGAGGCCATCTGTCTGAAAGTTGAAGTTGAACCAGAAATGGACCTTTCAACAGCATAAGGAATCTAAGCATATGAAATCCACCAAGGTACGGCTCAAAAGGAAGAAATGGAGTTATGGAGTGGTCTAGTCAAGGAAAAACAATGCCCAGATTTAAATCACATGATGCCAGGGCTGTAGTTACTTTATCACATGAATGTATATGTACTGTATGCATTACATCTTGCGTGCAAACTCTTAACGGTGGTCAACTTAAAATCTTTAACTACATCAGGCAGCATATCAAACATGAAGCCTACCTCAGTAATCACATTACTCCACAGAGCAGTGACACTGAGTCAGTAGACAACATGGCACAGTCAGCAAAATGCAAGAAGACATGACAGTGCAACCAGTCAACACACAATAATACAAAATATAACAAAGTGAATTTTTTTTTACAAAAGTGATCGAATTATAGAGGTACTAAATGAACAAAATAACAAACAAACAAACTCTTAACCATCAACTTCACAGAGGGGCTTTAGCTGTGGTTCTGTAACTCTGTCAGCTCCACTGTTCGTATGCTGTACACACACACACACACACACACACACACACACACACACACACACACACACACACACACACACACACACACACACACACACACACACACACACACACACACACACACACACACACACACACACACACACACACACACACACACAAAACCATGCATTACTGAAACCTCAAGACTCAGATTGAATAAAGAGAGTGAAAGAAGCTACTCTCCAGTCGCTCCCCTGAAGATGAGATTGCTCAACTGTTTGGACGAGTCTTTAATCCCCCCAAAGTCTCCCACACAGACACAGAGCCTCAGACACACTCTGATAGAGACTCCCAGGGCTCCCTTGTATCTACTGTGTGGGTGTTCCGGTCACACTGACTCATTAGATGACTCAGTCACGCAGGATTGATGACGACGACTGACGTGTGCTTTTGTGTGCGAGAGTGTGTCTATGGGAGGTTACCCTAAAGAGTCTCTTGTGATGCTGAACAAGGGCGAATTCAAACTTCCAACAGTCACTTTTAATCAGTTGCTTTTGAGGTAGCTGTAAGAATAGAAAAACATTAAGAATAGTGACCTTTGCAGTGTTATTTATTAGTTTGTTAATTATGTATTGTGGCAGATACAGATATGTATTGTGTCGTGCACATACAGAAGCCAAGCTGGCACAAAAAATACTAAGCATGGATATACTGTACTTCTAACACATGAACATATCTTCATATCTACAAATAAAACCAACCACTCAGAAGGTGCCTTATTAAAACACAGCTCAAATTTCTTACACTCATTCATTCAGAAGGACTGTTAAGGACATTGTACTAAATAATGTGGCCCTTAAATCATCATAAAAGGAGCAATAAAGGGACATCTCGTACCCAAATCACAGAGCCAACAAAGTCTCTTGTTTTCAGGGAGATATTTAAACCTTCCTGATTATATAGACGTTGGTAATATTTGAATGTAATTGTCGACAGAGATCTTGGACTTTTAGCTAAATTTTGCTTTAAACAAGGCTCTACACTGTATTTATACAGCCCAATAATATGTTCATAATTGAAGTTTTACAGAGCCTCTATCATGGCTGCAGACTCTTGTTTTAGTGCCTTGTTTTATGTTGCTTTGGTCTGATTGATGCATCTGTTGGGAGCAAAATTTCAGAACAACTGTGGCCCATACTTCTAAATTTGGTATGAATGTCTTTAATTAATAAATGGGCCTTGAGTGTTACATAAATTTAGTCACCCAAAGCCTAAAACTTCACCATGCATGTGACTATATGCACTATAAAAGTGACTTTGTAAGCACCAGAAAAATAATATGGATGCTTATTCAGAGGAGAGGCTTTGTGAGAAGATTGTGTGCATGTGTGGTTTGCGTCTAAATATCAGACGAATGTGTACCCCTGATTGCAGTAGCTTGGTAAAGAATCACATGACTGTCTGCTGTCTGCAGCGCTCAGCATATATATGCAGACATGGAAAGCATGGATTAAGACCACTGTCAAACCAAAGTTTCCTAGTGACCACCCGCTTAGACCACACTTAATCCATATCTATTGCACAGTTTGCCTTGAAAGTTCATGTTCCCAGAGTTAAACTCACGAGGAACCTCATTTAGTACAATTGTCTGACAGGATTTGGCTCAACCCCAACAAAAATATTGAGCACATTCATGTTCCCAAAGGGGTTAACTAATTTTCATCTAATGCACAAGCACCATGAGAACCAACTGAAGAAGAGATGCAGCATTTATTTGCCCAACACAGAGCATGATACTGATGACTGAGTGGGTATTGAATGTGTTAATTACAGCAGACTCTATATTGAGCTGCACAATACAAACTGACAGGTTGGCAGGCCCTTAAGGACTGGAGACGTCACTGTGGGGATTTAAGAGGGTGTGCACTAAATGCAAGTAATGAGTGTGACTCCACCATTAAAATTACTTATTTAATGATTATTCTACTGAAATGACACTGACACAGCTTTGTGCATTTGAAGCCACATATTTATCTCTCAGTACCCTAATTTTTAAAAACATTTATGCCAGCAGCTGAGGAACTCAGGCAGCATGACTCCCCTGTGTTTGACATTGGAGTAGCTCTGTCTGTCCCAACTAATTTCAGTGATATTTATTGTTTCATTCTGCTGAGCGGATCGCAGCCAAATGTAAGTCCAATCACTCCTGCTGTTGCTTAACGCTGGTGTCTTTGGCATCCGTTGCCTGCATACAGTATTAGCAGTTAGGTGCCATGAGAGACACAAAGTCTTTTCTTTACAGAACTAAAAGGCAACATGTGGAATATAATACAGTATGTGGAACCCAACCATTACAGCACGCAGTGTCAACATCCAACTCTGCACAGATGGAATTACAAAACATAAAGTTACAGTTTACTTGGCCATGGTCAGAGTGTTTCTGTGACACAAATAAAATCGGTGTGCTTACTTCACTGATCAGGTTTACAGCTGATGCTAAGTTGCTTTATCCAAAGTTACATTACAGACTCAGGTTATCGTGTGCAATGCTTACAATGTTGTGATACTGTCCAAACTGAGCAGACAGTCAGGCTCAGCTAATTGTTTTGACCTCGTTATAATCGCAGTTGCTCCCACTACATAAGCATATTTGTCAGCACGTTTCCACGACGATGATTACTCATTTATGATTGGTCCGTGCCCTGGATGGGACCTGAGCCCAAGTTTGGCAGTGAAACTGAAGGCGGGCTCACTCTCCGTGGTGAAGTAATGCTGGTTGAAAACTTGTTTTTCAGTTTATCTCTTTTGCTTTTCTCTCCCACACACACACACAGTCATGTTTCTACCACTTCAGGAGACACTACATTAAATCATATTCAATCTCTGGATATTTATCCTCATGATAACCGTACCTAGCTCTTCGCCAACCCAAAGCTTAGCCTGATCTTAAACCAAGTCTTTGCACTAGAATTTTATGATTTACCTTATGAGGACTTTTGTCCCCACAATGTCATAGTGCAAAGAGATCTGTGTCCCCATGTCCCCACAGCATGAGTAAAACATGCACACGTGCGACACATATCACAAAGAGCACAGCATAAATGTGTTGTTTATAATAATTTGTCATGCACAACTGCCCTTCAGCAACTGAATGTTTTTTGACTGGGAGACTCAACATGATAAAAAATGTTACGCAGCAGGGAATGTAGACTTATCTATTGATAAGGCTGTCCACGAAGTGAATGAATGCTCCACCATGAAGCAGTGATGTCTACATCCATTACACAGATAGTGAATAATCTGCGTGGCCTTTCCTTTGGTTGCTACCATTTTCTTATGATTTTGACAATGTCAAATATCTTAACCCTTTCCTCCATTGACCTCACGGTACCTGGAGCAGGCCAATCTATTTCTTAGAGGGGTTTTTGCTAAGTAGGACAGTTTTAACAGTTGTTTTTCCTCTAAGGTGGGACAACTAACGTAAAGGTACATTCTTTCTTTTCTAACATGGTAAAGTAAAAGGTTATCTATTAATATACGTACATACATACATAAAACAAAATGAATGACAGTTGCTCTTTAAAAAACGGGGGCTCATGGCAAAAACAGTAAATCCAGCTATCACATTTTTTTTTGTGACGAACTTGCATGATAGAACATTTCATTATTAACGAAAGTTTATTTTTCCAATTTTAATGTTTCCTCACCAAGAAACAGGCAGCATACCACTGAGGATTACTTAATTCTTAATGACATCATTTGTTGATATAAGCTGGGCGTGCGTCATAGTCTCATGAGGCAGAGAGTTGACCACCAGTCAGTTGCAGGAAGATCGAAAGTAGCCGCCTTATAACCCAAATTTTAAGGTCACAGTTATCTCATTATATTCGTCAACATTAGAAGAGACTTTCAGGGCTTATCCCCATCAAAGGATATTTTAATCATATCCTGTATACCGGACACACTTGTGTTGATAGGTTGTAAATAAATGGTCAGATAAGACTGGATGGTCTCTCTGTCTCCTCTAGTGGAACAGTTGTGATTACAAGGGGCCGCTTTGGGCTGGGAAGAAGCCTGGGATAAGAAATAAACAGAGACCAGTGACAGCTGACATCCACCAGTGTAAACTAGGTCATGGATCTTAACTGGTCTGCGGTGAAGTCTTTAATGATCTCAATATATCTGAAATGACAAGATTCACGTTTCCAAATTGCTCCAGTCACATAATTCAGTAACGCTTCTGTCATCTTACATTTAGTTTTGATGTTCATGTGTAATAATGTTAGTGTTATTACGGATCTTCTGTCATCTTCAGTCAGTGTAAAATAGATTTAGCACCATGGAAATATAGAAAATAACTAGAACTTAAAATGACTAATTCGTGTCCTAGATCTGATCCATTTTTATTCCATCCAAGACGAAAACAAGAAGCTCCAGCTCTCAACTGTGTGTGTGTGTGTGTGTGTGTGTGTGTGTGTGTGTGTGTGTGTGTGTGTGTGTGTGTGTGTGTGTGTGTGTGTGTGTGTGTGTGTGTGTGTGTGTGTGTGTGTGTGTGTCTATGTGTGTGTAGGTAGGTGAGTAAAGGGAACCATCCTGACTCCTTCTAAAATTACATTACAGACGGAAGTGGATAACACACACAGACACACACAGATAGAGATAGGCAACCATTGTGACTCGGTTCCAGCTGGTGATTAACAGAAGCGGAAACTCACAAGATGTTGGAGTGTCTTTATGAACACACTCCCGTCTCGTGAGCTAATTTTCCAGTGGAAACACTTCCTCTGTGAGTCTTTGACCCCTCTCCGGTCGAGATCAGAAGGAAAATTAAAGGTGGACTACGAGATCATAAATAATACTGTGTGTGCATGTGAGTGCGCGTGATTGTGAGCGGAGACGAGGGTTGACTGCATCTAACATCTCTGACACATCCATCACATCTTAATTGATCAGTAACTGACAGATATCATGTCAGTTTGTTTTGACTTGTGATTTAACATTGATCTTGAAGAAAGATTAATGCAATAAAAACATGGCTGATTGTTACAGTTGTTTCAAGTCTGGGCAGGAAATCTCTGCTCCACATACACACACAAACACACCATCTCCTTGTTCCCACTGCTTTATTGAGCATCTGGGCTCAATTTCACACATCAAAAACATTGGAAACAGCACAGCCAGTGTTGGACAGAGCTAAGTGTGTGTACAGTGTGTGCCTTGGACAGCAGTCTTCTCATTGGAGGGAGATTTCCCTGTTGATATTCTCCTGCTTGTTCATGTACAGGGACCACCGCCAACGATGCCATGGATGAGAGCTGGCATGAGTCAGATGAAGAGCAGCTGCTACGTAGGGGGGCAGCGTTGTATGTGTGTGTGTGTGTGTGTGTGTGTGTGTGTGTGTGTGTGTGTGTGTGTGTGTGTGTGTGTGTGTGTGTGTGTGTGTGTGTGTGTGTGTGTGTGTGCGCTGAGGAGTGTGTGTCAGAGCTGGAGGGTGTGGAGACGGGTCTCCGTTGCCAGATTTACCACCCACCAACTCTGACCAGCTCCACAAATTAACACAGGAACACACACACACACACACACACACACACACACACACACACACACACACACACACACACACACACACACACACACACACACACACACACACACACACACACACACACACACACACACACACACACACGAGCAAAAAAGGATTTCTGCTGTAGCAACACAAACACCTGGAGCATCCATGTGACTGGCGCCAATCTAATCTGAGCTTAAAGTAAAAATAGACAGACAGGTTATGTTGTTCAAGCAAATATGCAGTCTAAGTTTCCACATATGACTCCAGTGCTGGGTCACAGGACTGTTTACTTTAGGATCGACCTCGCCTGATTTCCTCTTTGATCACTGCATCAGTGATCCTCATCAATATTTTTCACATTATCTTTATATCCATATCATCATTATTGAAAGCCTCTCCCTTCTGGTCCATTATCCTAAACTGTTATTCCTGTTCCTCTCCATCAAATCTATCAGTACCACCGTGGTCCTTATTCAAACATCATCCTCTCGTACTCAACATCGGTTCCATCACTGTCTTCCTCTCGTTCTCCTTAATCACCCTTTAAAGTTTAAAATGCTTGTGTAATCATCTGTGTGGCTCCGAGGGGAAATCCCTTCAAAATTACTACAGGAACTAGTCCAAAACTAATCTCACTTTTAGTCACAGTAAACCTCCCTTTTCCTCAGCTGATCTTTTCTGGTTATTTTCCTCCTTGCTCTGTGTCAGCTGTCACCTTTCAAAGTGATGAGTGTTAACTCATGACATCGGGGTCATCTTTTTTAATTGTCATACTTTGGCTAAAATAGCAGCAGATGCTTGTTTATTTGAAAACACGGCTGCAGTTCCACATATTAGCAACATTAAAAATATACTGCACCCAAAAACTAATTCCTGTAAGCTTATAAAGTGGTTGTGGAAGTTTGCAGTTTGGCGCCTGCAGACAATAGTGCCCATTATTTTAAAAGACAGGTTCAACATTTTGAGAAGTATACTTGGAGAATTAGTTTTCTAGCAGAGAAGATCAATATCACTGTGATATTTGTATGGTAAATATGAAACATTAAATTGGAGGGATAAACAAATATATATATATATATATATAAAAAATACCTGTATATAAATTGAAAATATAAATTGACCTACCAGCACTTCTAAAGCGTATCTATTATTATGTTAAACCTTGTTCAATGAGTCTGTATATAAATGTGACAATTCACTGCTTTACAGGTGCTTTTGTGAAGAACTGTTTCTCAAACAGGAACAATGATTTTACACTGATGCAGCAAAAACTTGCAGGTGTACACTCCTAAAACTAGCTAAATTAGAATGGACCAAGGCCTCAAATTTGACTTTCAATATGCAGAACAAAACCATATGAAAAGAGTCTGAAATCATCTCAGCTGTGGCTCCAAATGTTGCAGCAATTGTTTGATTTCTGAACTGGGCTGTCTTAACAGGTATAATCAGACAATAAAGGTGTCTTCTGCATCATACAGAACATAATGGTCATAAAATGATTGGGAGTATAAATTCAATAAATGTTCAATTTATCACTTGAATTGTCAAGAAAATTGTGGGGGGAGTTGGAATACAAATTATTAGAAACTAGTGCATCCAAAAAATATCTAAACCACACAAAATTTCAAAAGAACAGTTATTCACTTTGAAATATTTACTTGGGTCTGAACTTTCCTGATATGTAACTGTTTGTAATCACTGACAGTTATAAATCAAGCAGCCTCAACATTAAAATCACCTAGCTGATGGTGTGTAGGTCCCCTCATACTGCCAAAACCCACATGGACTCTACACGACCTCTGAAGGTGTCCTGTGGTATCAGGCACCAAGACGTAGGCAGCAGATCCTTGAAGTCCTGGAAGTTGTGATGTGGAGATGTTCAGACTTGATTTTCCAGCACATTGCACAGATGCTCAATCAGATTGAGATGTGGGGTCAACACTCTTCGTCATGTTCCTCAATTTTTTTGCAGTATGGCAGGGTGCTTTATTCAGGTGAGGGAGGCCATTAGAGAATACTGTTGTCATGAAGGGGTTTACAAGGTCTGCAACAATGTTTAGGTAGGTGGTACGTGTCACAATAACATCCACATGCCAGGACCTCCTGTGAGGTTTCCCAGCATTGCCCAGAGCCTCACTTTGTCTGCTGGCTTCTTCCCATAGTGCAACATGGCACCATCTCGTCTCCAGGTAAACAACGCGCGGTCCCAGCTGTCCCCATCATGTACAAACAAACAAAAGAACATGCCACCTTCTTCAATTACTCATTGGTCATTAGTTTACCTTTGAGGCTAACATGGCACACCACAGCTTTCAGTGGTGGACAGAGGTCAGCATGGGCACTCTGATCAGCCTGGGAACTTTTGTCAAAGCAAGCATTGAAGTTTTTGGCAGTTTGTGCTACAGCAGCTCTTCTGTTGGATCAGACCACAGCAGCCAGTCTCTGCTCCTTACATGCATCAGTTAGCTTTGGGGGCCAGTCCCCTTGTCACTGGTTCACCAGTTGTCCTTCTTTGGACCACTTATAGGTACTATCCCCTGCACACCAGGAACACCTTACAACACCTGCCGCCGTTTTGGAGATGCTCTCACTAGTCTATCGTCTAGCAATCAAAATTTGCCCTTGTCAGAGTCGTTCCAATTCTTAAGCCTGTCCATTTTTCTTGCTTCCAACACATCAACCTCAAGAGCTGACTGTTCACTTGCTGCATGATAAATCGTGCCACTCTAAAGAGATAATCACTGTTGTTCACTTCACCTGTCAGTAGTTCCTGTGTTGTGGCTGATTGAGGAACTTTTACTGAGCTATAGACTTTAAACCATCAACTCATGAAAGTTATTAGTTCTGAGGTGAATGTGTCAAAAACACACCTTCAGTTCAGACTGCACAGAGTGGAAATTGAAAACTTGATTGTTAACCTTAAAAGACACTTGACTCTGAACAGGCTGCAGTGTCTGAAGGCAGAAAGAACCACTGCTCAAACAGATGGACCTGAGAACCAGCTGTTGCCTTGAGTGTCACAACCACACACACACACACACACACACACACACACACACACACACACACACACACACACACACACACACACACACACACACACACACACACACACACACACACACACACACACACACACACACACACACACACACACACACACACACACACACACACACACACTAATGCACATGTACACATACATGAACCAATACCAGAGCTCTCCAACCTGGGATGACATTCTGGTGAGCATGAAAACCATTTACATCTTTAGAGAACAGGAAGTAATCACACAGAAAATTGCTGCCATGAAAGTTGAAGGAGGGATCTGCAGAATCAGGCTGTAGTCATTATAGGTGGAGGATGTCGGATGTCTGCTGCGGGCTGAGACATGCATTTTCACCATTTTACCAGACTTCGTACCAAGTTAGTTCAAAAGGCACTGACCATAATGACATAATTTTGGGAGGATGGCTTTTGGATAAAGATTTTTCCTGGAAAGCAGCAATTCAGTTCTCAGAAAATGTGCACAACATGGCTCTACAGTCAGTGTAATTTAACTTCATAGAAATAATTGTGATAATACTAATATCCTCTTTGTCTTTGAGCATTACCGTCCTCTGAGGTAAAAGTGAGTTTATCCACTTATTTAAGTAAGGTTTTATAATCCATAGAAACTTAAATGGCACTCCTTTACAAGGAATTATTTTTCTTTTCTGGTGACCTCATCTCCATCAGTCACAAAATGGAAAACACAAAATATAAAGAAACTTAACACACATGCACCCTTGCTTGCTTAATGTAAAAATGTAACATAAAGTTGAATTAGTGAGAAGTGACTGAACCAGCGATGACTAACATTTGTTACATTACTTTCTGAGTGCTTGTTCTGTGCTTCTAATTTAAAGAAATAAAAAAATAAAAAAATGTAGTTTTCCGTTTGCGTTTTATTAATTTTGCCCTTCAATTAGTAAAACACTTTAAAACACTTATTTACAGCTTTTTCTTTTTCATTTTACATGTGCTCTCGCTTAATTTGGCTAACTTTCATTTGGCTTTCAAACCCTAACGCTCGAGTGCATTGAGTGTACAGGTGACTTGTTTTGCTGTTTTTGCGTGTGCAGGCATTCATCTCCTGAATTCAGCCTACAGTGTATCGAGGTAAGAATGCATTTAGGTGTTTGTCCAATGAGACGCAGCTTAACAATGTAAGTATTTATAGCTATTTGCAGAAACTCGCAGCCTTACATTGCCGATCTTATACTGCTGCCAAGCATTTAATAAGAACACTGTTGAGGCCCAGATTCACTCCTTACACATTGCTTCCTGTCATTTTGTACTGAGTTTAGAATGAGTTGGACTAAAGAGTATTTCTGGCTCGGAGAGAAAAAAAGACATCACATGAATGCTGTTTATTTTGTTTTTTTATTTATCACAGCTACCAGCTGTCTGGCTCTCCTTGTGCAATGAACGTGTGTGTGTGTGTGTGTGTGTGTGTGTGTGTGTGTGTGTGTGTGTGTGTGTGTGTGTGTGTGTGTGTGTGTGTGTGTGTGTGTGTGTGTGTGTGTGTGTGTGTGTGTGAGACAGTGAAAGAGGTGAAAAGACCCGGTGACCACACCTGTGGAAAAGTGACTGCTCCCTGTCTCATGTCTCACACAAGGAGATGTGACGATGTTGCTGTGTGTGCTGGCGTTCTGCTCCCAGGGTGATTATCAGGTGCACTAGGAGGGAGGAACAGCTGCACTGACCCTCAGCTGATGTACCGCTTGATTGCACAGAGGTCAAAATTGACATGAGTGTAAGAATATGTGTGTGTAAGTGTGGGCTGGCACGAAAGCGACAGGGTTTTCTGCTAGCGCACAATAATTAGCTCGAGGAAGAGTCACAGTGGTTCTATATGTTGAAATCTACTGTGCTTCCGAAAACAAATGTTTTTTTGGCATTATTACATGCAGCGTGATCAATAAATCAGCTCTGAACATCAACAGCAACTACTTCTGAAAATTAAAGAAAAATGTAATACTCTTCACTAAAAAACACCTACAGTATGTATATATCATATTCTTCTAGACAGTGACACAGTCTTCAGAGGGCAGACGCTCCTCAGAAACATGCTGCATAAGCCCATAAACATCGATATAAGATCTGCTAACAAGTCGTCATAATGTTAGTGAAGCACCATCGGTGATTGAAGAACCTTAAGATTTATCATACAAATATATATATAAAGGATCCATTGTGATATTAATCTGGTGTTCACCTTGTAAAGTAGAAGCTAGTGTATATTTATAATGTAAGCAATGAGTCCTGTTAGAAGTTACTTTATGTTCATATTTCAATACCTGCAAAGTCATTGGAGGCTCCTAACAATCCAACCTTATTGGACCAGCTCAGTCTGTATGGGTTGATCCGCATTGGGCGGCCTTTCTTCACGACCCTCCTCTTGAGCAGGCTTGGATGAAGCTTAGACCTTACCGTCAAACCTACCCATCCAAGTTCGGTACCCAACCCTTTTAGAAAATACCATATTTCACAGAGTAACATCATCTGTTGTTGTCTGTTGCAGGAAAGAGTTTGAAATCTCTTTGTTTCTTTGTGGAGGACAGGCGATGACAATGTTAACTGGATTTGTTTAAGGACTTTTGAAGTTTTACCCACCATTAGTTCCAGTGTAAACCTTAGCAATGAAGTCAGTGAATGGAGGTTTGGCTTCAGTGCAGGAGTTTTTTGTGTTCTGGTGTTGGGAAACCGTTTTTATTTCTGGCATTCGGTGATCAAGCTCCATTTTTAGCACTGATTTCCAACCTGGGAGCAAAACAGACGCAAACACAGAAATTCACAGAAACAAAACTTGATTTGCAACATTTTCTGAGTTGAGGGTTGCAATTCTCTGAATTTGGATCCATGACCTTTTTACACACACAAGCTGAAACACAAACACACACGCATGCCATTGTTTGTAATATTTTACTAGAATCGTGATTAACTGCTGATTGTGTGTTAACAAAGTGTTTATAGTTATAGACACTGATGACTGGCGACGAGGGGGAAATCTTAGTGAAAGCCACATGTAAAAAGGGTACTTTAATTCAAAGTCAAACTAATGTGTCCACAGGGTTTATTAGAGGTTGTGGTTTCCGTTTTGATAAACAGGAATATGCTGTAAAGCACAACCATAATTACAACCAGTGCTACTGTGGACCTATGTGTATATTTTCGGGTCCTGGGTGGATCATATTAAATTAATGTTATTGAGTATTACTTTTTTATAACCTTCCTAATGATTGGCTGAAGCCTCAGTACAATAATTTACTGTACAATCACTATTGATGCACACTTTTGTTAAATTCATCCATGTTCACTTGTGACCTGTAAACAAAGTACGACTGGAGAACTTTGGCAGACATGAAAAATGACCTGCTGAGCTTCTTAATTCTCCAATGCATTTATTAAACACCAATATTTACTGTGTCATTGTCTGGTTCACAAACGAGTACGAGGATGGTCACGTCTCAGACGGGACCAGTATTCCAGTATTACACCAAAGTGTGTACTAGGGTTGTGATTGGTTGCTCAGAGAGTAAGAAGCACGACGGGTTAATGAGGTGGTAATGGGGTGTTTAGAAGTCCTCCTTGCAGCTGTTTAAGAATTCAACACAGAGACGGTTTTGATGACGGATTCAGTCATCAAGCACAAATAGAGGGTTTCAGTTCCTCAAATTCTCTCATCTTCATCCTAAAAATCTGGATACAATCTGCTTTTCTTAATCAGTAACTTAGATTTAAATGATGTTCGGTCAAAAGGTTTCCCTGCATTACCTACTTTGCCTCTCAAGAAGTTAACCCTGTATTTGAGGGAGGTCAGGCTGTATCAGGACATAAGAAGCACGGCGGGTTAATGAGGTTAGTTGTGGTTAATGTATCAGCTGTCTGTTTAATGCTGGTGGCCAGGTGACAGGAGGGGGGTGCGCTAAAAGAATCTGCTCCAAATTAATTTTGACCAAGTAGAATTTAGATTTGCGCTGTGCTGTGACCACTTAAATGCAGGTCAGAGGGAGTTGATTAGAGGGTTGAGATGGAGTCAAAACCAAGACAAGACAGGCACCGAGGGCTTAAATGTGAAACTGTTTCCCCGCCTATACAACATTTCAGTCATAGGGAACCAGTTTATAAAGTACTTTGTATTTCATGAATCAGACTTAATCTGGGATTAATGACTTTATAAAGGCCTCATAAATGATAACCAACGTACAACAAATACTACTATGATTCTAGACAGAGTCCTGATCCTGTGGAGAAAGTTAAGGTTCATGTCATCATTGTCAGCAGATTGAAGCCGCATGGTACAGGTGCAACTTCACTCATAACAAGGGTTGTGATTGGTTGCTCAGAGAGTAAATGACAAAAAAAAAAAAGACTCGGCCCGTCAGTCCAACTACAGAATATTGTGTCGGTGTGACATTTTGCATCAACTAGGCGTGAAAAACCTTGTGTTTAGGTTTAAGAGCATAAAACTACATGGTTAAAGTAAGGCAAAGATTTTTTTTTTTTTAAGAAATCCACATCACAGATTTGAACAAGACTCTCCTGGGTAAAAGTCCTGTGTAACCTGCCTCCCTACTCAGAGTCCACACCTCTCAAACTTGATCAAATTGTCTCCATCAAATGACATTTGTCACATGACCTTCTTCTTAAACATGTGTGTACTTTTCCAGATGAGTTTTGTACACACTTTGGTGTGATACTGGACTACTATGAATCCTCATTGTGAAAACTTAATCAGCAACCCACATTAATACAATATTTTATTTTTATGTGCTTTTTATTCCTTAAATTTAATGATGCTTCATGTTGACATGCGCAAAGGTGGGACCGATTCTACCCATAACATTTAATATTAAATATATGTGGCAACACTGTTTACTGTCCAAAAATAATCCTCTTGTTGATTTCAACAAATCAGATGCAGTAACTGAGTGAACATGGCTTCTCACCATATTAAATACACCTTTTAGTGTCACATATCAGGAAAATATACCTGTCATATCCAGAAAAAAAAGAGATCTAACTAATAAGATTACCTGTTGCCTCAGTTTAATTCATTTGGATAGTAATCCAGCTAAAATGCATGATAACTCAGCCTCACACAGAAGGGGACCCATTATTAATGTTATTAATTACACCTAGGCTATTTCTAGCAGAGCATGTCACATGATGATGATAAAGGTGCATATCAGGGTATCAAACTTTTAACCCAAAATCTTGTGAGATCCTGTGAGGTAGAAAAAGGAACATGCTATTCTTACCTGTATGTTTTTTTTTTTTTTTTTTTTAACGTATATTTAGCACTACATTGGTAAAGGGCTTTATTCGTATAATGTGAAGAGCGACTCACTCGAAGACACATAGGTGGGGACAGGCAGATGTACTGTGGCGTTACAAGCACGCACGCACGCACGCACTCACCGACAGCTGTGCTGTATTGCATTGTAATGCAGCGTCACAGCGTGCCTCCCACCCCTGTTACTGATTGATCCAGAATGTTGTGGACCCAAACCACTGCTGAAGACAGACGTTTTTTACTGGAACTGTGCTGCAGCTCAGCACATGAAAAGCAATACTGTGTTAAATCATTGTTCAAGGCCCAAAAAAGGTTTTGGATGATGAGAGAGTTTCTTCGTATCTGAGATGAGACTGGATATTTTTTAATGATCCTTGAGCTAAGGGACTGTGCATTAGGGGATAGGTGTTTCTAGGAAGCCTTGAGTTAGGAGCCCAGTGATATTGAGTAATAGAAAGTATTTCCAGGAATAACACTACTACCAACAACAAGAGCAGTATATTGTCAAAGCAGGTGTACCCAAAACCTTCTGTTTTAAAAGATATCCAAAAAAGCTTCTCTTAGTTCTTCTCTTGTTAAAGACACTGAACAATGACGGAAGGGTGTAATCACTTTTAATATATTAATGTGTCAAAGTTTCTTATGTGAGACCTGGGATTGTGTTATTCATTGTCTCTTTGGCATCTCAGAGAGGATGAAAATGTGCCCAAACTGAACTTAAACTGACCCTTTTCATGGGTTGTCAGATGGGGCCACCAGGTTTGGCCAGCAGGAGCCCGAGGGATTAATTTCCACATCTCACCTCCCAGCAGTGGTCAGGCTGATGAATTATCCAGTCAGTGAAATGAAAATGTACGGCACTGTGTGAACTGCTTTTACATGAGCTTCATCACCATCCTTTTGCTCCTGTAATTTTTACAACTAGCCCAATTCAGCAGGGGTCATGCATTAGACGATTTCCCTAAATATTAAGTGCATTGATCAAATACCATATTGTGAGGTTCTCACTGCAGATTGTAGCCATAACAGTCATACAAAACCCTGTGTAATAGTCACATTGTAACGGAGGTAACATTATATATAAAGTGTAGCTTTTATCTACTTGTTGGTGTGTTTGTGTTAGCCTTAATATCAATCTGTTTCTATTATTTTCTTGTTTCAAAAAGGAAGTTTAATGTCTCACTGACGTACACGAAAACTTTACAGCCGAGCAGTTTACGGGGCATTAAACAAGTGCAGATGGGGCAGGAGGAAGGGCATAAGCCTCAAGGTTAAAGAGCTGCTCTGACAAGTCATTCAAAGGCCAATGAGGTTAGGAATCAACTAAAAACTGTGTAGACAGGTTCGTAGCCAATGTAACATCAATTATATTATGACAACAGTTACACTGTTGACTAAATTTACCGTGAGAGAAAAGGATCTCTTCTTCAAAGCTTTGATTTCAGGGGGCACAGCTGGCACATGTGGCTTTGTCTTGGAAGTGGTTTCTGAGCAGCATGTGGAAGTGACTCAGTAAAGATGACAGACGCTTCGTGATTGATTCAGATCCTTTGGAAGGTTATTTAGAGGTCAGAAGGTTAAGGTACATCTTTATGTGCTTAATGCGCCACATTGAAAGTGCAATAGGTTAACACAATGTGTGAAGAGACTGTCAACTGGACCAGCCCCATTGATAGGCCCACGATAAGCACAAAGAAAGCACATACAAAATGCAGTGTACTGTATTCAGTCGGTTTGGCAAACACGCGTGTTTCCACACATGTGCTTCCCACTTATTGGGCTCTATCTTATATTTGGCAGCAAAGAGCGCAACACAGGGCTATTTGCTGATTTCATACTGACTTAGTCATTTTCCCCATTCACCACCCACTTATCAGACACCAAGAAAGGTGTCTGATAAGTGGGTGAGGTTTGTCCAATTCATACACTCTCAGGGCCCTTTCTGTCTCTCAGCCCAATTCCCACAGAGCATGAAATAAGTAATTCAAGGTACTCACCCTGCTTTGAACCTGAAGGCAAAACCATTTACAACTGTGGAAAAAAAAACTGCTGTTTGGCTGACATTATAAAACAGCCAGGCCTGTATTCCTTCCTTCATTTATTTACTGTTACCTTTGAACATTTTTATGCAGTAGCTTACCTAAATAAATACCACTCATTTGTGCTATGAGTGACCAATTAAATTAAATCTCAATATATCAACATGCCATATACAGTATAAACTGGCATCTGTGAATCAAGATTTATGAATGTGATTGGCTGAAAAATATAGAAACATAATTCTGGCTGTGTGGTCTTTATTAGGGTGTATTTTTATTTTCAGAAATGCAAACCAGAGAAGCCCACAAGCACTATTTATCATTAAAGGCATTAACTTCATGTGTGTTTTCCCCATGGCTGACTTTCAGATGGTGGTATCTCACTGAGGGAGAAAGAGGGGCTTTGAGGATAAGAGAAACCACACTGAACAGACTGATATCGCTCTTTCACTCAACAACCCTTTTCTTTCGCTCTGCCATCCTACTCTATATCACTCAGTGAGAGGTCGACACAATTTTTATGTAACTGCACATGGTTTCCATTTCCCCTTCCCTCTTCAGCTCCCAACCTCCCGTTGGCGTCTCCATTTTGACTTTGCCCCATTCACCATCCCTCTCCTAAGTCCCATTTGTCTCCCCTGGTCACCCTCTTCCTTCTGCTTTTTTCTGCTGCTCTGCTTCACTTCACACTTCCCTCTTCCCACCATCACTTTTAAAGTGATGGCACATGACTGGAAGTTTGAAAATCCAAAAATAATGGTTGTTTGTATCGAGGCTCAGCATTGTAAGCTTCGGCTTCAGTCTACCCCTTTTGGTACTATGCTTGAATATGTAATGATCTTTTAATATAATTACATAATATAATTGTCCACTTTCACAACTGTTTGTAAATGTTCTGTTATTTTGTAAAAATAACTATTGATATATCTATCCCTCCATTTATGAAGGATGAACACATCTGAATATGATCAAACTGCCTGTGTGTGTTGCATTGTGGGTAGTGTAGGAGGCAATGTGTTTGGGCGAGAAATACAAATAAATTAATGAATAAATAACAAGATGTCTGGTTCTGCTGCATCAGTTTTGATCCTCATGTAATGTTAAATTGGTATTATTTCAAGAGTAAAATATGTCCCACTCTTTCCAACTTTACCTTTATAATTCATACAGCCATCAGAGCTTCACAAGGCCAACAACACACACGTTTTCTGTGAAGGACAATCAATTTTGTCACCGCATTTTTTCTCAATTGCCTTAGACAACTTCATTCCCTCTCCCCCTTTGAATACCCCAGCCTTTATTCTGGGCCATTTTTAATTTGATTACATCCCAGTGAAGATGAAGTCAGGAAACATGGAGAGAGATAACTCTATGGAAAGGAACAATTTCCCAGGCTAGAATTAAAACATCTGAGTAATGTTGCGATTGGTGTGCATCTACTAGAACACCAAGAACCCATTTGACAATTTTTTTTTCTCCTAAACCTCTTTACATCCATTCATCCCCATCTTTGTTCTGCATCACATCCACATTTTTTATCTTCAGGCCTTCTGCTAGTTCCAATTTTACTCTTCCTTTCTGACCCCTCTCTCTATAATTCTTTCATTCTTCCTCCTTCTTCTTGTTGACTCTTACCGGCCCTCTGGTCCCCCTCATCCCTCTTTTTCTATCTCACTTGCCACCCTTAATGGGATATGTAAGCCAGGCCTGACAGTGTGCAGTAACACAGAAGGCAGGTTAGGCCCCCCAAACACACCAACCTGTCAATCTTGCTAACTCAATACAGGCAGCCCCTCAGATCGACACAGCGATACGACAGGAAAAACTAGGTTGTATTTGGGAGCGTAGCAAAGTTATTATGGAACCAATATGCACTAATATTATTATCCTGCAGACCAGCATGGAGAGAGTGCGATGTGACAGTTTGACATAAAGAAGGAGAAAATTAGAGGAGCTGAGTCTCTACAGTGAAATGGATATTCTTCCCCCCCATGATACAAAGCTGAGGCTGTCTGTGTCAGTTGCGTAACATGAGGTCACCTGTGGTCCACTGTGAACGACAAGTGGTGTTAAAGTAGAGATCTGCACTCGAGGCAAAAGTGATCCCAGTGATCTACACTGTTGTTCAGATGGTTCATTGATACACTGATGCTTAAATCTCTGCACAGTTTTACGTGGCTTACATGGGGATAGTAATATTCATTTTAAAATGCATTTGTTGGTGTCTTTTGAGAATCTTAAAACCGAAATGAAATTTTGCCTCAAAGTTTGTCGAAGGAAATATAACTATTGCAGCTATTATGCATAAACTTCCATTTAAAAAATAACAGGTTCAAACTAGTTTTAGACATAGTTGTGGTCATTTTTTAACAATATATACTGTGAGTGGGCATTTCCCATGAAGGCAGCTGGCATTGTGCTGTCAACTTCTGTGGTAAGCGACTGGTGGGAGCATGCAATAGTTCTGTATTGTTCAAGAATGTTGATACAAGCCCTCATAGTTGCACCAGTTATGCATCAATAATTATGTAATGCATGTGTCACATTTAGGAGGACCCGTGTGCTAAAGAGTTTATATTCCACTTTCAACGTGCTATCTAGCAAGGTTGACTAACTAGGTCTCACCTCAGAAGGGAACTAGTTAGCTTAGTTTAGTAACAGTAGTGCTGATTCTCACTAGATGATGCTTTCTATTCATGTTATTTCAGTGCCTCCAAAGTCTCACACACTGTATTCATTCATCTAACTCGCTGTCTCAGTCCTACATGGTGACAGCAAATGTCAATAGTGCCAAAGGTCACATAGCAACAGCTAGTCTTGTACCTCAGCACACCATACACTGTGATTTTAAGTCTCAGAGCGAAATTACTAGAAAGCGAGGTCATGGTGATATTATAACTAGTAGCTATCAAATACTGCACAAATGAAATTAGCATGGGTGTGGACTGTATTGCAAGGTTAAAAAGTCCTTATAATATTAATAATACATACAACATAAATCACTATTATGAATAGCATTAATGTGGGGAGGACTGTTGAGACAATAAAATAAATACAACTTAGAGCACCACTGTGCAGGATTTAGCAGGCTTTACACGTAGAAACATAAACTACATTCATAATTATGTTTACATCTGTGTACAATCACCTGAATCATTGTGTTTTGGTAACCTTGGAATGAGCCCTTCTACACAGGGAGTGGGTCCTCTCCTACAGAAGCTGCCATGTTTCTACAGTAGCCCAGCATGGAGAAACCAAACACGGGCTCCAGAGAGGGCCTCATGTTTGCACGAGTTTTGTGGCCAATGTAGTTTCACTTAGAAGTGGAGGGTGAGGCGAGGGATGGCCAGTTGGTCAAACCCTACAAACTTATCGCAAGATGCCACAAACTCTTAAACACGGCTCTGAACTTTAAGATAATGGCTTAAAAACGATAAAGGCTAAAAAAAAATAATCTGACTTTCTCATTAGTATTTAGTCTCCCTCTGGCTAACATGATGATTGAGTTTCACTGCTATAACCATGGGAATCATTACAAGGCTGCTTTCTCAAAATACTCATGCACTGTTGTGTCTGTGTTTCTTAAGCGCTCCACAATTACACTTATAGTGCCTTCCTCTTTCTGACACATAATTTAATTTGGCCTTCTCCCCGTTTCTCCATCACTTCATCTCATATTAAGTCGAACCTAAAGCTTTCTATACCCATGCTAGGTACAGCGAGGGAGGTCCCGCCAAACAGTTTGACTTTGATTTCATAAATATGGTCTATGTTACTGGGATGAGGATAATCAATTTGACCGTGACGAGGTGGAAGGTAATTCGCCTTAAATGTCATCATACTGAGTCAGGTTACACGGAGCAAGACTTGAGGTTTGGGTTATTTTAGTCTGTCTAAAAATGCAGCCCCATTCATCAGATAACCTATATTCTTTGACTCTCTTTCTTTGGCTCTCCATTTGCCTTATGGTTTTGTCTCATGCTACATTTTACACATATTTTTTTGTGTTTCGCTAAAACATCCCGCTGTCTGAATAAACAACAAACATCTTGGTGAGACATTTCGATTGCAGAACCATTGTGATAAAAATATTGTTTTTAAAACCTCCACCAAAAACTCACACACACACACACACACACACACACACACACACACACACACACACACACACACACACACACACACACACACACACACACACACACACACACACACACACACACACACACTTGTTTCACTATTCCCATGGGGATTTTCATTGACATAATGCATTCCTTGCCCCTTTTCCTAACCTATACCATCACAACTAAATATCCAACATGAACCCTAACCCTACCTTAAACCTAGTTTTAACCCTAAAAACAAGTCTTAACCCTCAAAATGCAGGCTCAGTCCTTGGGGACCTCACTTTTTGTATTAAGGTTTAATTCCACACTCGAATATAAAAATATACACACCAAGCATCAACCATCAGTGACGTCACTCATTGGTTTATAAACTGCTGTTATGCAGCCTCAAGTTCAAAATTTAAGGGTCACCATCTTGCTATTTTGGAGCCAGAAGTGACCAGATTTGGAGCAGTGGATCTGACCCGATCTGATTGGGGACTCTATGCCCCGCTCACTGATAGCAAAAACCTGACTGCACCACAGGCCTGTCAATCAAACAAACACTCCCCCAAAAATGCTGCTTTATGACAGGATTATTTTCAGATGGATTGGCAGAAGAAGTTGTGCGGTTGTGCAGACTGAAACCAAATCTGAAACCACTGATCACATTCCCATTAGAAAGCAGCATTACCAGAATACAACAATACAGTAAAATCATGTCAAATCCCTTAATTATGCAATGTCTGAAACAATCTTCTTATTGTACCTCAAGCTTCAAAAGACTTGGACCATAAAAGCACATATGTTAGTACAATTTTATAAAGTAAAATGTTAATTGTAGAACCCTGATCTTGGAGTCAGTGCTAACAAAGTTTAAAAATAAACTTGTGTTACCATTGTTTCTTTGATGCAAGATATTAAAAAGTCACTAATGTCTATCCACCGTCTGTTTTTACAAAGTGTGAAATATCTGTGGTGCATAAAACTGTCAGACAAAGTAATCTGTCAAACTGCCGTTAAGCATGTGTAACTACCAAACAATGACCATTTAAAGCTTAAATAAACAAGTCAAGCAATGATATGTATCCAGTGTCCAATAAAGGCAGCCAACTAAATCAAGTCTGAAGATTGCTGCTAGGCAGGGGGTGCGGAGTAATAAGTGTTGTTAGGAAGGAGGCGAGGAGGAGAAGCCTCAGAAGAGGTCATAGGATTAGGGTGCCTCATGGTGGAGTCAGGATTCTTGTTCTTACACAAGTATTTACAACCACAGTGCTGACTTAGTGTTCTTACTCTTTGTGTGGTATTGTTGACTAAAAACACAGACAGTTGATGTTTTCTAATTGCTGGTTATTTTACATTTCTTTGCTTTTCTATCAACAAAAACTATGTTCAGAGACCTGAAACTTGAGCAGAGAGCACACATAAAAGTTTGCGTAACATTTTTGGGGAACAGAGAGAAGACATTGTGTTGTTGCAGGTGAGAAATGTTCCCATTTTCAGTGCACTGTCAGCTAGCACGCTGTCCTGTTGGAGAACCCAATTGCCCTTGTGCCACAGTTCAGGTCGTTTGCAGCAAATGTTTCCCCAAGTCGCCTCCGAACGTCACAGTCAAACTCAGCATTGACAGTCTGATCCAAGGGGACTAATTCACAGCGCACAACCCTTGAATGACAAAGAGAACCCACCGGGTTGCTCTTTTGACCTGATGCGCCTTCTTCTGTCTAGGAGAGCGACGTTCTGCCCCTCCAGACACTATATTTGATGTGCACTCTCTGCTCAGTCCATTTTTTAAATCTCAAACGTGCACATACCAGTGCTCACAAAAACTCCTGTAACACAGGTTCTAATGTTGATCGACGTAATTTGAAATACTTACTCAGGAAAATCATTGCTTCCTCCTGCTTCATGCACATTGCTGTGCTGCACTGTGTTCATGTGCAACAGGAACCTAGAAGTGACACAACCTTTTAAAAAGTTATGTCAATCTGTGGAACATGTCCCATATCACATAACTATACAATGTTTTCAGCCTAAGAAGACAAAGCACTTTAAAACTTGCCTCTTTCACTCGTTCCCATACACGGTCAAACACTGATAATCATGGAGCCGTTGTGCAAAGCCACACCAGATACAACAACTAACCCTGTGATTGATAGACAACCCTACAAATTGTGACATATTAACTCTCCACCCTTTTGTTGATCTTTGCATCATTGCTAAGGCTAGAGCTATCCTCATTCAGTCTCAGTGCAGTAATACTGTTCGTAGGACTTGCCCTGGAGCCCACAATCAACATGATCTCCTCAGGGCCAAATTACACTAACCACAGTTCGAGCGCCAGTCCAGCTGCACCACTGATTTGTACACTTCTTTTAAAATGCATGCTACTTTCTAATCCTCAATCCAGACTGTTATTTTAGGCTGGTTGCCAGGCAGAGTGAAACCTTACAGGCTGGTTTCCCACGAGAGGTGGGTGGGATGTTAATCTGAGCTTTGCTTGTCTGCAGTTGCTGCTCTCAATAATTATGAACATCCTGCAAATGTGATGTGTGGATCCTTTTAAAAATAATTAATACATTATGGGTTTTTTTGTTTTAGAGATAGCACAGATTGACAGATACATGTCATACATCACACAGACACAGCGTTGTGGTCAGAGTACTTTTTAAAGGGAAGCCTGTAAAACTCTTAAAAGCCAAAAGGCCAACAAGCTTCTGACATTACACTCTCTTGATCACCCTTTCCTGTGTGTGATTGACACCTCTGCTCAATGTCAGTCCCTGTCTTGGTCTTTCTTTCTCACAAACATTTATCTTCCCTGCTCTCTTCTCTTAACCCCATTTTTAGCAGCCCAACCCAGAGCAGGAGTAAGAGTCAGGCCAAGCCAAGTCAAACACTCGAAACCTCTGTATCTCCTGCTACCCTCCTTGCTCAGATCGCTTGTCTCACAACTGGCTCTGTTGATAAAATCTAGTTTTCCATCCATGACCTTTAATCATAGCTATTGTTTTATCATAACTGATGTTTAATACAGCTTTTGTGTCTTGTTCTGACATCTGTATCATGTCCCCAATAGTGATGTGGAAGTGGAATAGACCTTTTTCAGTAAAGGCTGTATAAAAGTATTTTGTGTATCATGCTAAACAGATTTACAGCGATCCTAACCCCCAAAATTGTCCAAACAAATATATAAGTTGACAAGGCAGCTACACCATTCACGTCCTTTCCGTATGGATTTCAAATGACAAAATCAATCAGAATAGAGGTGATATTGACAAGCAGTGTTGAATGCTATTTCTATGTTGAGGGAGAGGTTCCAGATGTGAGTTTTGATATTTTCCTGGCAGGGAAAAACAGACCCACCCTGCCTGTCTTTAACCCTGGAGTGACCTCTGCTAACCATTTCTGATTGTCTGCTGCTGTCATCCTAACCCACATCTGTCTACTATAGGCTGGCTACAAACAGCAAGAACCGAGTAGAATCCAAACCACTATTGCATGCATAAAAAAACTGGTCAGTATTTCTGGCAAAAACCTATTTTTCAACGTCTTCCTGTTAAGTGAAACATAAAATTGCACCAGATGCTTTTGTATAAATAAGTCTGGTAAATTCATTGACAAGCTGGTTGTCTTGCTGGGTGTGGCGCTACCGCTTCCACAACCTGGACTTTGTATGTGTGTGTGTTGCAGTCTGGCCAACACATGTAGAGGTCTGGCAGAGAAATACTCACGAGGGTGTTCCTCCTGGATAACTGTGAGAAAAATCTAAAAAGCTGGTGAGAGTCGGCGTTTCTGAAACTATGGGCTAGATCAGGATCCACATCCTCTGACAGCCTTTACTCTTATCCAGGGTTTGATTTACACAGGGACGGTGCTCAAGGACACTTAAGCAGGGCGGACACTCTGACCCATTGAAGAACAATCCCTTGACCTTGTGGTCGGTTTCATAATACCTTTTTAGAGCTGGTTCACATAATTTGTGTGACTTTGAGTTGGTGGCTAAACATGATAATCTCTTGGATTGAAAAGGTGTGGTAAAAATCCTTTCCATTTTTTTGTTTCAAGCAGTTTTGTCAAACAAGACAACTCTTTTGATTAAACCGCAGACACTGTAGTGAACTATATGCATCCCACTTGTCAACTATTAGATGGCTCCAGGTTTGAGATTCTTCTTTACTTGTATGAACATTTTGATTTACTTCATATTTAGAGACAAAAGAGAAAATGACTTCACAAATCTTTTGTGCAAACAGCTTATTACGACCCACACTTTAAAAGTTAAATTACCTCTAGAGTTCATGTCTATTTTGACAATCTGGTGTGTGCGTGAAGTGATTCAATTCTGATGATATCTATAAGATGTGAGTTTTTCCTTTTTGGGAAAAGGTGGGTTGATAGATCGGTCAATACAATGACAAGCCTACAGTAGGCTGATGTTCCTGTTTCCAACCACAAGTCGGGACAGTTTTTTAAAACTGCGTATAATGTTGCCATGATGATAAAGCTTGCATAACTTGCAAACCCTGACCAGGGGTTATAATTTTGGAAACACCCCTGTGGATCGTATCCAAGGATAGGAACCAATAATGTATATGGTCGTATGGGTTGGACTTGTTGCGACCAAATAGTCACTTGGTTTTAATGTCAAGGAATAGTTTTTGAAATCGCTGAGAGTTACATGAGATGATCAAAATTACTCTTATCTATTTGTGCTAAAAATGAAGCAGGAGCTGGCAGGCTATTAGCTCATCTGACTTAGAATGAAGACAGGAAACACTGGGAGACAGCTCTCCTGAGTTTAACCAATGGTAACAAACCCACCTATCAGCAGTTATAAAACTCATGTTTATTCTGTACTGAACTATAATGTAAAATTGAGATAATGTACTGTGCAGTACTGTACTATATGGTACAGATATTTAATAGATGCATATAAAACATTTATTTTATCGAACTCAACAAAGCTATTGTGGGTTTTTGAAAATGTTGAACTATTCCTTTAAGTGATTGGATTCAGCCTTGATTTTGGATTGATGTTAGGGTAAAGTTTGGAATAGGATTAACTCTGAATAAAATGAATGTCAGTGTATATATTTTCGAGCAGACACACAGTATGTCCATAATGTTGAGTGCAGTGTGTGTGTGCACAAGGATTGCACAATCTGTCATTGTGTTTCTGGCAGTCCAGCCACAGTCACTTTTGTTTTATATTGATCCCCATGACTAATTTGTATTGTTGGAAGTATTTTTTTGGGCAGATTGGTGAAAATTGATACCACCACAGAATGTGTTGGCTCTTATTGATGAGACTGAAGGGAGTGAACCAAAAAAATAGTCAACATGTTAAGGAGTGGGAGAACAGTGGTCATTAGCGGGTAAAGCACGGTGTTCATTTCAGGAATATTGTATGGGAACAATTTCTACATCTGCTAACTGTAAAAAAAAAAAACACTTTAATGCTTTTTATGCATTTACAAAAACAAAAAAAACTTTGTGATCAGATCACAAATCTGTATTCAAATATCCAATTAATTATAAACTATAAACTATAAAAATCATGTATTTACATAATTCAAACTTATGGTACATAGTAAATAAACATATCTGTTGATATATCACTGATGAGTTGTAAGTCATTCTAAAGCCTTCAGTAGTCATTATCAGCATATCTATGATTGATAAATCATTTGTTAATGTTGTGGTTGAAAGATTTGCTAATATTTTCCAGCTGCATGTAAAGGAAAACACCTGCATGCACACGCACACGCACACATACACGTACACGCACAGGCACTATGTATAACATATAAAAAACATGTATAAAAACAATCCATGTGGAAATGTGAATAAGCCTGGTGTCACACCTCCTACATGAATGTTGATGCATATGGTAAATGGTCTGTACTTGTATAGTGGTTTATCACCTTATGGTGTCAAAGTGCTTTTACATGGTTTTGCCATTCACACACTAATGAGACTGATCACCATCCAAGGTGCCACCAGCAGGAGTACATTCACACACATATATGTGATACACCATCAGGAGCAAATTAGGGTTCAGTGTCTTGCTCAAGGACACTTAAGTGGACAGGAGGAGCTGGGGATTGCAGGAGGAGCTGGGGATTGAACCACCAACCTTCTGATTAGTGTGCAACCCACTCTACCATCTGAGCCACGGCCCACCCAATATAAAAGTAGCCAGGTGGTTCACCTAAAACATGGACACAATGGAAAGCAGGACAAAGAAAAGAAACTTCTCAGACACTGAAATCAAGGTGCTTGTGGGTGAGGTGGAGAAGAGAAAATACATTTTGTTTGGTGGCCACAATAGTGGTGTCACAAACAAGAAGAAATGTAATGAGTGGCAACTTGCTGCTGCTGCAGTTAATGCAGTGGGTGCGACAAATCAGTCAATTCCAGAAATCAAAAAGAAGTTGTCTGATTTAAAGGTAATGGCAAAAAAGCAGATCGCACCCCACCGCCATAGTGTGTCTTCCACTGGTGGTGGTGGTGAATTAACACCTCTTGAAATACGAATGGCCTCAATACTTGGGGAAACAAGTGTGTGTGGCTCCACAAAAGGAGGGAGACACCACCACAGAGGCATACGGTAAGTAAAAAAACAACAACAAAACTTTATTCCATTAATTAACAGGCGCACATTGGAAAAAAAAAAAAAATCAATGTTTGGTCTTCTGTTTGGTTTCGGTGGGAGCAGCAAGTGGTGGCGAGGTTCCCAGTGAGGAGGAGGGGGCTGTGGCAGAGCGTCCGGCCGTCCCTGTGTGTCCTGTGTGCATGGTGCCTCTGGAAGTAGCCGGGCCTGACTGATGCTGTCCTGCAGACACAAGGAGACACAGTTACAGCAATCAATGTAATATCTGATGAACTGAAAGAGATAAGAGATGTCCTCAGTGACATTTCAACAACATTAAAGGAGCTTGTTAAAAAGTCAACCTTTGCCGCAGTTTTACAGGTATCGCATGACATGAGCACTTATTGCAATACGAGTGCAGTCAACTGAGCTGATTACATTTGGAAAACCGGACATTTCTGCGAATTGTCTTTTAATGTTGGCCTGTTCTTCCACAGTGTAAGAGATGTATAGCCTACTTATTTTAATGATCCCACACAAAACGCAGGCATTAGACTACTTAAAGACGCCTGCGAAATCCCAGACCCAGAGCAAAAATTGACGGAATTATTCGAGTCTTTTTTAACAGAGGCTTGAGGCAGAAAGTTAGGCTATTACGCAGACCCATTGGTCTATTTGTTAACTAATGAACGTTAATCATCTTCATCACTAGCTGTAGCTTCTCTCTGATCAGATGTTGTTGTTTTTTTGTCATTCCAGTTGATGGCAGTCTGTTTGCTTTAATCCATCGCTCTGTTTGATTTATTGTAAAGAGAAGTTAAAAAGTCACAGAATGAAATCGGTTTCTGTTCCTGTTCATTTAAAAAAAAAAAAAAAAAAAATTATTATTGTTATTACCTGTCGGCTAATTCCCGCTGGAAAGAGCTGGTAGCCAGGAAACCCATAGCTGTCAGTATTTGAAGGGGTACTGGGATGGCGCGGTTCCATCGTGTCGGACTGCCTATTGATGGGCCCAGTTAAGCACATAGATCCAAGAGCATGGCTCTAGGGAATCTAAATCGGCTTATTAGGTAGTCATCATCATGGGCCAAGAAATCTTTGTGTTTCCGGCTCCCTTCTTAGTCTGCCATTTATCAAGTCTTCTAGCTGTGCCAACCCATCCATCCTGGAATATTCGGCACGAGTGGCACCGCAGTATTTATACGTTTCCTGCAATCAGACTGATTACCTTACACCCTGTCAAAATGATCGATCAATCAGGGGTATTCCCTACTCTGCATGGGATATCATTTGAAAATGATTTATGACTTACTTTTTAAAGTTGTGACACTCGGCCTGCATTAAGAGTGATAATGAAGCTATGGAGTGTAATAATTGGGCAAGAGCTCTCACTGGCTTTTTTACCAGACTTGCGTAATGCTAGTTTACCCAATCCATATGTTCACATGTTGAAGATGAACCTTGTGAGGTCACTGGAGGAAGCACAGTTAAAAAATATTTGGGATTTGATTTGGCTTCTATCTTTTACAATTGAACGGTGCTTCTGGAATAGTTATGGCTCACTGGTACAAATAACCCATCTGGCTTGAATGTTTATGAGGAAGTGGATCAGTGATATGAAGATAAATTAAATGTGTATAATTGTATAACTGCAATCACGACTCTCACATGAATCTGGCTTCAATTAACCACCTCATCATCTGTGTTGCCAAGTTTCCCCGTCTCCAAAACGTGAGTACAGATGGGTCAGAGTTTGCTATAGGTACGCACATTTTTCCATCAAGTTTGTTTTTATAAATGCCGACTTTTGCATGGGGAGTAGCGTAAGCCTGTTTCAGGCCCTGTTTTTTTTTTCCAAATTCAATGGTTATAGAAGAGGCCCCTGAACTGTGGTGTGATGGCAATTGGGTTCTTCAACATGACAGTGTGCCCACTCACAGTTAATTTTCACCTGCAACAACACAATTGTTTCACCCCGACTCGCCATATTTGGCTCCTTCTCCTTTCTATTCTCCAACATAAAGTTCAAGCTGAAGCGTCACTATTTTGATGGGGAGATCCAGCATGAATCACCGAAGGGGCTTGACATGCTTACAGAACAGGACTTCCAGGGAGCATTACAAGCGTGGCAGGAGAGCTGGGAGCGGTGTCTCTCTGGAAAAGACTACTTTGAACGGGATGGCGGCCAGATTTTAATCAGGTGCTGTTTTTGGTTTTTATCAGTGAAGTCTAAGAGTTACTCAGCAACAGTCTTATCTCTTAGAAAATATTTGTCAAAGTCCTCGTGAAAATCCTTGCACACAAAGCTCAAATCTGTCATATAGAGAGTTTATTTATTGTGTAAATCCATACATTGATTTTGCTACCTTATTTTGTCCTTCTAAAGATCAATCATTTATTGAAATATGTTTCATGATCTTTCATTACCATTTCTAAGACCTTCAGGCCCTGGTGTCCTTCACTCTAAACCTCTAAAAGGACCTGGCCCCAGCTAAACTAAATATATCTAAAAAGTGAAGAAGAGAAGTAAAGACTAACACAGTGCAGTGTGACAAAGTCTCTCAGTGTTTTGTTGTCTTCATCTTCATCCGCTTTGATGAAAGGATGTGGCGTGAGTGAAGAGTGTTGTAGATATAAACACGCTGAGGAAGCTGTTTGTTCAAAGCTGAGCAGGGATTATATAATAACAGACAGCGCGCAGCTCAGGATGGATCAGATCTCGCTCTTTATAAACACAGATCCACTGGCGGTCTCCCCTGCTCACTATCTGGGTGATGTGCATGAGTCAGACCTGTGTCTATTCACAAAACTCAACATTACACCAAACAAAAGACAGATCGCTGGAAACACTGTTGAACATGATGTGTTCTGTTTTTACTGGCTAAATTCAACTTCATTAGCTCCTCCATACACACACAAAAACAGACACACCCATGGATATACACTTGTGCAATAGTAAAAAGAAGTGATACAAACCTAAAACTAGTCAATGATAAACTTACAAAATTGGATATGAATTGTACCAGAAAGTTGTTAGTCTCACAGCACCTCTCATGGGAAGATTTTTTTTTCATGTATTTAAATTGTTGTGAGGGTCACTGTCATCAAGATAAAAATGATAGGTCCAACAGCATCTACTGTCCTGTTCAAGAAAGTCTGTTACCCCTCACGTGACATCCCAAACAGTCAGTTATTTCTGTTCAGAGTGAGGTACAATTTTAATCACCGCAGACTCTTACTGTATAATAATGTCCTAAACATGTTTTTTGTTAGTACAAAAGTACATGATGTATTTTGATCCACTTTAGTGTTACATTTCAAACAAAGTGGGAACACAATGCATATTGCTGAGGTGTGGAACAGGAAAAGTTCACATTTGGTCAGAAATAAGTAGGCAGATTATTATTGGCGAGGTTACAAACAGGGTTCAGGGAAAGACGCAAACTTGGTTAGTGAAAACTGAGGCAAAGAAAACTTGTAAATGTTTTTTTTTTTTTTTAAAGAGTGGAAGTAGCTTCCAGGTGTGAAAAGTGAAGCCAATATGAAAGTGCCTTCAAGTGTGACATAAAGGGCTGGTAGGGGTTGGCACCAAAAAGCCTCTGGTTCCATGGACGCCCATTCAACGCCCAGTCAACTTCTCATGAAGTCATGTTTTTTTTCTCCACATTTCATTATGGTTTCAATAGCTGAATTCACTCCTTCTGATCAGTGTTATGGTGGCCCATCTGAAAATAATTCATCATTAATCAGTGTGACAGGCATCTTGCCATCACCGTGGGTTCTTCTGGTCCAAACGCACAACAACTAGCCACAGTACAGTTGGTCAACGTGTTTTTTCAACACAAACAATATTTTAGTTCACTTGTGCTCTCCTGCCGGGCATTCGAGTATATGCCACACGTCCTGTCCGCAGCCAGCCTGCTGCTCCGTGTCCCCAGGAGTGAGAACCGTCCGGTGACCGGCTAGATGCTTTTATGTGGAGAGACAAAACGCGATTTACTGCAGCTGTGCTAATTAGGCCTCTTCCAGGCATCGTTTTCTGAACCACTCCCCCAATCAGTCCTGCCTGCAGTTGAGCCAAACCATACCCCATTATCATAATTAGATATTAGGCTTCAAAGAGAGGTATGTTTGAGGACCTGCCTGGTTTGATTGACATGTCTGGGTACAGTTAGCGTTCCCGTATAGGTCGGCGGGTGTCGATTCGTCCCATTCCCCAGTCAGATTGAAACAGATCCACTTCTCATTCCCCACATATATTCACTTCTGGCTCCAAAACACCAAGCTGGTGACTGCTAAAAGATGGGACTAGAGGCTTCAAAATGTCATTTCACAAACCAATGGTTTACATCACGGTTAATTGTCACTTAGTTTTGCTTCATTCAGCATTTATACCGGAGAAGGTTCCAATAAAGTAACAAAGATGAGTTCACACGCGCACAATGTAGTTTACAGCTAACGACTAATATTGTTTAGTCAGCATGACTTTTACCAGTTGAAGTGTTGATGGTGTTGAGTGGAACCATGCTGTGTAACATGAGTCTCCCTCCGCCCCCCACAATCTTCATAAGCGTTATAGTAGGTGTAAGCCGCTCCATAAATCTCATATGCAGGGTAAGTATTGCATTAGATTATTCAGCCAGCAGAGAAGTAAGGAAAGAGGGAGAAGAGAACAGATTGAGGGGGAATTACAAGAAAAAAAAGAGATGATTCCTCAGTTGTATTAGTCATGTTTTATATCTGTGGAGGTTTGCAAAGCTGCCAGCTTTAAAAAAGTGCAAACACAAAAATGTCTCACGTGCATGATTGCATATGTAAACATAACAAGGTATTTTGAACGTGCACACACACGCGCACACACACACACACACACACACACACACACACACACACACACACACACACACACACACACACACACACACACACACACACACATGCACATTTTGCTTGTGCACATACACGCAGATGTACGCACACACATGTTGGTTTTGGCTGATGATGTCTCCTGTGAAGAGAAACGACATTGGAGCCCAGACTCTGCTGTATGTTCATGGAAAACTGAAACCCAAATTAAACTTGCACAACTATGGGTTGCTTGTATGTGTGTGTGCATGCAAGCTTGTATCTGTGAGTGTGTGCCATTGTTTAATTAATGGTAGCTCCCATGAATTACTGGAAGTTATTCTCAGAAACACAAACACACACAAATTTACGTGATATCTGTCAGTCCCACTCCATGTACAAACTGGGCAGTGAGTTTACAGAGCACATACACATGTAGAGATATATTATTGGATGATGAGCAAACATCATACTGTGGGGATGCAATTATCACATTATCTCTCTAATGATGCTATAACACATGTTCAAGCAAGAAGACAATTCATATTCTAATTTCACCACTACTCTGCTGCTCTACCTCTCACTATGTTACCTTAATATAGGTTTGATGCAAAAAGCACCATATATTGTCTGCCTAATGTTTAATGTGAAAACAAAGTCCTTATAAACCATCCTCTATGTTGTTAACAGACAGCTGAGCACAGGTCTGCTTACAACATAAGGCTGTATAATCTCATTAATTATACAATATAAAAGTGGCCACCCCATATTAACAAATCAAAAAGGCCACCCTGGGGAAGTATAAAACCCAAGTAATAGGCAAATAAAGAACAGTCTACAGTAAAAACAGGATACGTGGTGGGATATGCTGAAAGGGAAAACAAGCAAAACTCTGAGTGCTGCTGAAGGTAACTACAAATTACATCTACTGAGAGGGCTGATTGGCAGAGTGGCTGCAGGTGAGCAGATTGGGGAACTGGGAGCAGGTGAGGAAAATGGACTGGAAGGGCCGAGTGGGCAAAGGAAAGCTAAAGCCAAACTAATCCAATTCTTAAACAACCATACTATTTAGTATGCAAGAAAAATATTTACTATATTCCAATACATAGCATGTCAAATGTAGTTTGCCAAAACTACCAGGATGTCCGACTACATCTTGTCGTATTTTGTAGCTTGCAGACCAGCATGCTTCTCTCTCTGTTCTGAACCAAAATCGTCTACTCAGCGGAAGATACATCACATTGACTGAGCCACCGGAAGACTTGGTGGCACTAATGCTCTGCCCAGTTGCAATTGTCAATAGGAAGAAGAACCAGAAGAAGAAGAACAAGAATAACAAGAACAAGAACAAGAACAAGAAGGGGGATTTAAAGGAAGCATACTGGTTCCAAATCGCTACAGATGGCGATGAAGATGACCAAGAAGGTCAAAGTTCAATAAGGGTAACACTCTGTACTGACAGAAAAAAAAATAAGTATTAAATTCGGAATGCAGCTTAAGTACAATACAAAAGAACAAGAAACTGAAGTCATTGCATGCAAAAAGTAAACTTATAATTTTGTATTGCCGTTTTATTAACTTTTCAAAAAACCTTTTATCTGATACCAAAAAACTCGATCGATGTAAAGGAAAACGTTTATAAGTGCATTGAGAGTGATTATTTTGTCACTGAGTACAAAGTGTTTCATACACATGCACAAACACACATTTAAATCTACACACACACATACAGAGCAGTTGGGATTCTGAATATTGTCCTGGGACAATTGGCTGGAGTTTATCCAGCCAGGAAACTGCTTGATGTGATCAAACTGTAATCTATACAGTTCTGTTTGATGGAGTGTGTCTGCTCCAGCAGCAATCCCACCCACACTCTTGGCGTGTCTATTAAAACGTGTGTGCGTCTTTACGTGGGTGAATCACTGTGTGCTCCAGTGTTTCACATTCGCTGCCAATCTATTTTGTTTTGTGATGAGTGTCATATGGGCAAGTGGAACGGACAAGTCCTTCAGTCGTTCATTGTTTATGATGGCAAAATAGTTGTAAATTAATCATTCAGATGTTTGTGTGTGTCTGTTTATGTGTGTTTGTGTGTCGGTTTGTATATAAAAACTCCTGCGGAGAAGAGGGGAGGTGTTCTTCCCACATGACAACACACATGCTCACACATCTACATTCAATACTTCCCCCCATCAATTCACACAAACATACACACTTCCTCTCTCTTTCATGCACAAACACAAACACACAGATACAACTCAGGTATCACTACACAACACAAAAGGAGCCACAGAAATCAATTAACACTCAATCTGTGTGCTGTATAAACCCTTGTAATTTGAGACAATTCGACGTCCTGGGTTTGTTTCTCCTGGCTTAAACACAAACACACACACCTCCTACCACGCAGATGCACACACTATGCTGCCTATTCTTGTGCAGCTGTTTTCTATACTATTGTGATCAGTTTTCAGGAAAAAAACCCCAAAAAAAACAAGTACCACAGTCTTCAGCCTGCGTTCACACAAGAAACTAAAGTATAAGGTTGCCCATTACTTCACAAATAATTTGTGTCCAAAGTTACTTTTGCTAAAACAGGGCTTTCATCTCTTAAAAATGGACCGTGACCCTGGTAAAGTAAACAATAAAGTAAAAGCAGATCCTTTGCAAGTTTTGTATAGTTTTAGTGTGGTTGCATGCGACAAGTTGTGAAAAAGCATCAACAGGATTATTTCAAGAGAAGAGGCCTGAACACCTCCATGTAAATACCCGGTTAGTTGCTTATGGGATTGTTTCATCATCAATCTTTTCTGATTGTATTTGCCTCTCATTGAAGTTTTCTGGCAGCCAATATTTGTTGTTCTTTATGCCCTGAATTGGAGCTCAATGGAGGGTCTTGTTGAACAGTTTAAGTTCATGCTCAGTGTGCTGTAACTAGTTGAGACCTGCATGGTTTCCATTATGGCTACTATTTATGCATATACACATAATTGCAATTTGAATTATGTATAATTGTCTGTCGGAAGGAAGCATACCGCTTAGGAGCTGCAGGTGAATGTCATTAATGTGCCTGAGCATGTGTGTCCTGCAGCATATGGGCAAGAGAGCATATAGCTGCTCCATCACATGTAAATTAAACAGTATTTGTGTGTAAATGTGTGTATTCTACAGGTGTAAGTCCTGCACGTAATGATTGATGTTGAGCTGAGCTTTAATGGTAACCAGGATCTCTCTCCAATGAACCAATATCTGCATGTTTTCTGAAACTCTAAGCCAAAACAGAAATGGCAACCAAGCAGATGCAGGCGCGGACATGCTCATCAAGAGAAACTTGGGTTTAAATTGAATTGCTCAAAGGACTTAGGCTGCATTCACACCAAATCAGGCAGTGTGGCACCTTTATGCAGGATTGCGTGGAGGTGTGAGAATGTATCACTTCATGGACCATTTGTGTGACATCATGTTGTGAACTTTAACGCCCCCAGTCTGGAAGGTGGTGGTAATGCAGCTATAGCAGCTAATGCCAAGCGCCAATAAACAACAAAAGAGAAGCAGAACTTTACCGCCAAGGGACTGCATGGCGATTAGCCTCCCTCACGGCAGGGATGTACAACTGTGGGAAGGTCATCACCCCGGTGACCAGTCTATCTTCCATCTTCGCAGTAGTTCGTTAAACAGCACAATGTTACAGTCCTACGCTAAGTTCTTCTGGCTGTGGGTTTCGTCTGGTTAGACCGCCCGTTTACATGATTGGCCACCACGTTTTTGCTTTTCAACAAAAGTGGATTCTTGTTCAAAACTTCCCAACCTCTTTTTTTTTATTTTTTCTCGACCTCATTCAGTCCTCTCACCTGCAGCTTAAATGCATAACCACTACTCAAATGAATGCGACGACTGCATTTTTCTCTCATGACGCCTGATTTAGAGTGAGCGCAGCATTCAGAATGGGGACAGGATGAGCTGGAGGTCAAATCAGTACCTCTGGTATTGACGGGCGTCTTTACCAACTGGGATACAGCAGTGGAAACTAAGGTTTGACTATGACTACTGTATAGTTTAAATTCAAGAAAACGAAGGTTGGAACCACAAGGTAGAGAAAAAGTCCAAACAGTAAAATAGATTTGTAAGTGAGAACTTTGTTTTTTCTTTTCCCCCAGAAATCACCTTACAACCCCTCACATTTATCTACTGTCCCTGTCACCGTATATAAAGTAGTTCAAAATAGCTCCACCTGCTACAACAGTAACATGCTGCTTAATCACTGATGCTTCAGTATTAATCATATAATGATGTCATGTATAATCACATATCAGTCACATGAACCAAACCAGTACTTTTACTATAATAGTTGAATTCCACTTTGCTGCTAATACTTGTATACTTTTACTTCAGTAGGATATTGCATGGAGGACTTTTACTTGTAATGCAATAGTTTACATCTTGCCCTTCTTCCGCCACAAAGTACAAGCAGGCCACATAACATGCCAAGCCTGAATCCTGACATAGCACCTGTATACATAAGTTTAACAGCAGCACTACATACTGTATATAAAGAGAGCTGAGAAAGAGACTTAAAGATGATGAGAGTTGATTGACAAAGAAAGAGATTTTGTTCAACAGCTGGATCTATGTTTATAAAATGAGATGTGATATTTCAAAATCTGTTAATGTAAAAGATATAACTCTAAGACAACATCCACTCCCTCCACTTCCCTTTCCTACTTCTTCATGTGCTCCTTCTTCTCTCACATCCTTTCACTGTCTGTTTCCCTCTCGCTCAGACAAAACATGCCAAACTGTTACGGTAACAGAGCACCACCAGTTCCCTCCTCTTCTTTTCTCTCGTCAGATAATTTATGACCACTGCGTGGTGAGACAGCTTTAACACACAAGTGAAGAGAAGAGTAATTTCGGGGACAGTAATGGAGCAGCCATGGGTGAACAAAGGCAATGTGACCTTAAAAAGCGGTTGTAAAAAGGCCAGTTAAGATACTTTACAATGTGTAGTTCATGAGTAAAAGGTGGTTGAGATGATGAGGCTGTTAACATGGATGAAAGGAGCTGAAAACTGGTTCTAATATTCCTTCTTTACAACAATGCAGCAACACACCACTTAAAGGAAGTAATGGTCAATGGAAATATACTGCTTTCATACTATTTGGCTCAATATTGGGACTGAATAACTGTTGCTATATTGGATTTTGTATGCCACAGTGCAATAGCCATTGTTGAACAGCATTACTGTGCTCAGATTGATAATGTTAGGCCAATATCCAAACCCACCATAATTGCAGTTATGGGCTAAACACATAACCATTTTTGTTAACTGTAGTGCTCAAACTGTCTGTTGGTTGGCCTGTCCAACACTTTGGACCAGATAGAAAAATCTCTTCACCTATTTGATGGATCGCCATTAAAAAAAATTTACTGAACAATCATGGTCCCCATGGATTATATTACACTACCTGGTGGTCCCCTATATTTTCATCTTGTGTTACTGTCATCAACTTCACCTGTACTGTGTGTTCAGTACTCGTACTTTTTCACTATGAACAGGATTGCCTGCCCATATTGCCATTGCCTAGCAACTTTGTTGTCACGACTTAACCATTTGAAAGCCCAGCTTACCGTTCACATGACTTCCTGTGTAATATTGCATCTTTTCAAAGTCTTTCCATGCGGTCACAACATCTGGAATTCATTTCCAACCTTCAGAGGCTAATGTTCAATTGACTAATGCATTTTTCTACACTGTCAGTGAACATGAAGACATACATACAGCATTTGTCTGTAGATCTCCCTGAAGTGAAAGTGATGCACCTCCGCTGGTGTTTTCAATTTATTTCCTGATTAGACCTCCTCTCTCAGGACAGTCTGTCTCCCTCCTCCCTCTGTCTCTCGGTAGTTTTGTAGCACCTGTCAAGGTTGGGCAAGTTTCAGTACATCTTTATCACTGTGATGAACTCATTCCCAGCACGGTCACGCCCGCCATCAACCTGAGCAGAGCTCTAATTAGCAGGAATAATTGAAAACACCTGTGTGGCTGTGCAGGAGCTCTTAACGGTTGCTCTGCACGGTTGCTCTGCACTGCCACTTTAGAAGTCGGCAACCGGGCGCAGCAATGGAAAACTGGATGTAGTCACCATTGAACTCAGTAATTAGCTATGTGATTAAGTCACGCTAGGAAAAACTGCAATACACGTGCAGCTCACTGTGATGTATTACATGACATAAGCAGCGATGTGTTTAACTGCAAGCTTGGAGTTTTAATAGACAATGGGAATCTGTGACTTTTACATCAGGGTTTGGACACACTTACCTTTCCTCTTGACATTATATGACAGACACGTTTCTTACTCAGTGCAGAATGCATTGGTTGGTTTCGACCATTCATGAGTTAGAGTAAGTGTGTAAAACCACACTAGGGGCATCTTTTAATTGTAATGATACCAGAGTCATGTCATAGTAAGTGCTGCTATTACAACAGAATAGGATTGCTGACTCTTCTTAACAACATGTTTAGGTGTGGTCCACAGTGGGGCCAGCCCAACCTGTTCTCATCCCAGGGAGTAAACAATTCAAGTTTTGTCAAAGCCCTCTGGTGTCAGAGATACGGACAAGGTGCCATTTGCCGTCTCAGACATACATACCTTGGGTTTAGGCACCAAAACTACTTGGTTGGGTTCAGGAAAACATCCTGATTTGGATTCAAATAAGTATACGTTAGTGAAATTATGTCACACAAGTTAAGTTATGTTATTTAACTAATTACTAATTACATTAGTTAAATATGTCTCACTGCTCAATCACATTACTTAAAATAAATCTTTTGGATCCATCCAACCAACGTTAACCTCTCCTTATGTAGACTTTGTCTCGCTCTATACTGCATTGCCTGACTTCCTTCTTCAAATCGGATATTCAGGGGAACAGTGTTTCTTGTATTTGATGGATGAGAACGTGTTGGCTAGCCACGGCTGTGCATAAGAGCCCACTCAGGTAGAGGCTAATTCACTGGTTGTAAACATGCCCACTGTCCTATGATAGATTAGATGGTGATTTGTTTTTCCCACTATTATAACAAATCTGTCTGATGTTGATGATCCACATCATTATCATAAGCAGGCCCCAAGTATCAGACCATGACATTAATAGCCATATTAATATAATACCATATGCTTATGGTAGAACTGACTTAAATACTCTTAAATGATACACTGTGCCCATCTATTTAAATTTGTATTACTCTCTTATGGAAATCATTAGAAGCATATGTTTGCAATACCACCATCCTCTAATGGTGTACCATATCAACCAAAACATATTACCTTTTGCTCATTTACAGACAAATACAATTTAAAGAACAGATTGTGATCATGTTTATTGAAATAGACACAGAAGACAATATAAAGACATGTCTCTTAAAGTAATATCTTCAGATTATTCACCAAACTCTTCTTCCAGTAGCAGAATAAAGGATATTAACATTTCATGGTTTGGTTTGTGCTGTGAAATTACAGAAAGAAACTTAAACAGTGAGTAGGTACAAGTTAAAACACTTTTCTGTTTTTGGCTCATATACTGGATAATAAGTACAGTAGCAGACGTTGGAATGACCCAAAGTTACCCAGGGCACTGTAATTTAAGTAGGAGGCATTACAACCAAAATGTTGTCATGTTGAAACATGGCACACGCTGTGAAGTTGCTCCCCACGTTGACGCTGATTAAACTGAGCTGAGGACTTTAGCAGATCGACCTCTGGCTGCGTGGCTGCAGTTTTTCACAGAGAAGGGAGAACTAGCTAATATGACTCCGTGCTGTCAGCCAGTCTTACTGCACTTTGGAGATCCATCTCTCATTAAACACCAAAAAAAAAAAAAATTGTTTCATGTAATGGTGCTGCTTTCTCTTTTTTCATCTTTCTCCTCTGACCCTCATTTATTATTCTGTCAGATTAGGATTTGCCTGATGTAGCTGAGTGTGGAGACTGTGGCACTGTTATTGGATACATACTGCACACATGTACACATTTTCTGTCCTAGGCAAAGGTGAAGCACACTGTATTTATAGAGAGCTTATTTCATTACAGAGAAATGTGCCTTACATAATCTATAGATCAGAAATACATCATATTATGCAATTGACTGAGTTTTTTCAGTATGATTTTAAGCACAGTGGCTTAGAAAAAACAAAAGCTTAAGACTTGAGCCAGAGCATCAGTGTCTATAGATACATGTGAGGTTTTAGAGACAGTGTGGACAGAATGCAGAAGTGTGGTGACATTGTGTTGAGTTTTGGCTGCATAGGTTTTGAGTTGTTGCACTATACCTCCTCTCTACCAACTATTTATAGGCAGACCAGAGAACAACAGAAAAAACACATGAATTTCACATGTCCAACCACTCATGTGATCACGTGACCACACATACATGTGATTGTGCACATGTGAAACATGCATTACGCCCATTGGAATCATGTAGTTTTGGAAGATTTCCAGGGTGTAATATGTGAAGCCCATGTGGGTTTCCATGTTAAAACCCCATATTAAAATCCCACATTTTCTCCATGTTATCATGTTACAACATGAAAACATGGGAAACATATGTGTTTCTTCTGTAAGGAATTGCAATATACCAATAAATGTATAAGTAAAAATATATGCACAAAATCCCTGTTTCTGAAACTACTCGTTTACATCTTTATTGTGACTAGTTTGAGTCATTGTGACCCAGCCTCTAAATTATTTGAGCCCCGGGATCTTTACAAGCATGATGCATGACAGATAGAGGCAAACAAGTGAAAGGTAATCACCAACAATCAAATGTCTTCATAATTTCCTTTCAGCCTTCCCTGCAGAGCAGACATGTGCTGGCTCATCTACCCAACTGTTTACTCCTCTACATTTGGAAAAGAGCTATTTTTATTTTTTTTTCAGGAGAAAGTCCTTTTTGAACTTTTTTTTTTATCCTCAAGTGAAAAAAAAACAATGAAAATCTCTATGAAATCAGATGTTAGTGGGATTCAGATTTTAACTTTACCAAATGTAGTTTTGTGAATGTGTCTTATTCACATACTCAATTTAAACTGTAAAAAAAAAAGGCATGAGTACAATTTAAACACAAGCATTGCATTTGGAAGCAAAGATGCTATAGCTTCTTTTTCACTATCAAAGCCATTTGGTCTCTTTCCCATATATATATTTTTTTGTGCATGGAAAATATTCCAGACTGATTGTAAAAGAAGACCTGAATAGCTTCCTTGTCTTCTGTGTGATCTCTCCGGTGTTTCCCAACTATTAATCTTATTGGGGCCATATGTTTGGCTCCTGTTGCTACAGTTTACCATGATGTATGTAGTCCAGGCTCGAGGACGCCAATAAACAGAAAACTAGCTGGGAAAGCAAAGCTGTGAGGATGACATAATGGTGCCTGGACTGCAGACACTGAAGCTATAGGTACTGTAAGCTGTAAGTTTGTCAAGCTGGACAAACAACAGCTGAATATTATTGCTTTTCACAGAGAGAGGATAAATAGGTGCAATGCATCTGACTCACACTATCTTAGTTTCAGCATGGTTGTCTTGCGACACCTCTGTGTATACCTTATAAAAAGATTCGCAGAGAAATGTTTTATAGTGTAATTGGAAAAACAGTCACTAAATGACAAATTTGCATTGTGGTTTCGTGGCAGTTGCGATCATAAAACCTGCTCAAAGCACGAAGAAAACGATGACTGGAAGACCTCGAGAGCTCATATATTTTCAGAATACCCAGAGGTAGCTGAAATATAACAGACATGTATCCATTTTCTTGTACCACATTTATAGATTTATGACCCATGGCTGAAGTAACTTCAAAAGATTTGTTTTATGGATGCAAAAGAGGTGGGAAATTATGAGCAGAATTCAAAGCAGAAAACACACAATGGCCTTCACAGAAGATTTCAGACTGTGGGAAGGCTGTTAGAAAATGAACAGTTCTGTCTAGACAAGGCAGGGAAACAGCAACTGGAGACGTTGGAGCGTTTTATTGAGCAAAACCATTTGCTTCCTGGTTGCTTTGGCTTGAGTTAAGTTTTGTTGAGGGTACACCTGTCGCTCAGAGTGAGTGTGTGCAGGTGATATCATGCTGCGTGACCTTTTGTGTGTGTGTACTTGTGCAGAGGCCTCCTGTGTGTGTGTGTGTGTGTGTGTGTGTGTGTGTGTGTGTGTGTGTGTGTGTGTGTGTGTGTGTGTGTGTGTGTGTGTGTGTGTGTGTGTGTGTGTGTGTGTGTGTGTGTGTGTGTGTGTGTGAGAGAGACATCATTAAACTGTCAACATCTAGAGGTCACGGGAGCTAAATATATATATAACAAACTCATTCCTATCGGAGTATCTGTTGTTTATGAGTCAGAACAAAGTATTCACACAAACGGTGGTACTTTTGCTGCACTTCTGATGCAGACACTCCTACACTGTTGTACATTCATAATTTTTTATAGTTGAGCCAAAAAAATTATTCGGTGTAACTTTTTTTTAATTAATCAAGAGAGTTAACCTGCTTGTAAGTTAACTAGAAATATCATTGACCTGTTTCAGTAACCTCTGACCCATCTATTGTGGTGAGACATTGAGAGAAGGTCAATGGTTCAATCTATAACATGCTCATCCTGCGACAGGCAACACCAAAATCTGTCCTGCTCACTCACGGTTAAGTCATGCTGGATATGATAATGAGCTGAAACATCCAGCTGCAGCGTGGCATCCCATCCAAGTCCTGTGTTTTTTACATAACAGAAGACATGAGAGCCAGAGGAACCACAGAGCTCTGCAGGTAGACCGTCTGATTACTTGAAAGAGAAACATCTGTTTAATAGATGTGAGAACTCGGTGGAAGCACTGCTGCTTGTTTGAGAACAAAGTGAAACAGAGTGTGACAGGAGTAGCCATTTGGCTGACTTGTGTCTGCATGCATGTGTGTGTGTGCGTGCGTGCGTGCGTGTGTGTGTGTGTGTGTGTGTGTGTGTGTGTGTGTGTGTGTGTGTGTGTGTGTGTGTGTGTGTGTGTGTGTGTGTGTGTGTGTGTGTGTGTGTGTGTATTCAGGTGTTATGGGCGGAGAAGGCGGTGTCAGGAAATTCTTTTTGATAGCAAGAACCAAAAGGTGTTGACTGACTGGCTGCTGGCTGCTTCAAACACCCTGATTTGTGACTTGCTCACTGGGTGGCTGACTGTCTGATCAACTGACCTGCTGGTTGGCTAACAGAGTACATTATCAGCGACTCTGTGACTAGCTGATTACATGGTTGGGACAGTCACTGGCTGCTTGACTGATGATGTTTTCAGACTGTCAATCAGCCTGGGAACGGGGAGTTTGGTGTGTGGTAGGGGGTGCCTCTGCTCGTGTGTTGTTAACAAGGCTGAAACAACACGATCACCCACTTAGTTTCCTCTCCCCATCTATTTCCAGCCATGCCCTGATTCCTGAGGAGCCAGGACGATCACAGAAAAGACTGAGACATGCAGAAATGGATTAGCAGTGGAAAACATTTTCGCGCTTTTTGCAATGAACAAATACATTGTCTGCCAAGCTTTCTGTATTTAAACTTCATCAGAATGTAAACAAGTGTCTTTTAAAGCTATGTCTCATTTGCTCTTGTGTATTGGGAGTTTTCCAGCCATTTTATATGATTATATTTTGCTTTGAGGATTTGAGTATTTTTTGTCATCAGAGTAAACAAAGAAATCCTGAGTAAATGAATGTGACAGTCCTGTTGTGAGGGATTATTTTCTGCCAGATTTCCATTGTTTTCTGCAAGTGATTGGCTGTAAGCAAACATAACATGATGCAGAAACTTATAAAAACTTCCAACTTAGGCTAAATTAAATAACAACAACAATAACAACACAAAAACTCAGACAAAAAGCCTGTTGTGCTATAAGGACAAGAAACAAATGGATTCTGAGGGCAAGAAAGAAAGCCCTGATGTCTGTTACTGTATGAATCAAGAGTGCTGCAAAGAAGGCAGGGAGGGATTGTCCACTCGTATTTTAGTAATTGTATCTGGGCATAGCAGGCCTGACATTTATCCACATGCTGAAGTGGTGTGAATGAAAAACACAACTGCAAAAGTGTAGGGAATGGATGCGCAGTGTTTTTCTGTGCTGATGAATATGCAATCGTTAACATGCCAACTATAGTTCACTACCTACAATTACTGCAGACACTTTCAAGGCCATGAGCTACCATATCATCTGAAAACTGCTTTATTTTGTGCAGTTACGGGTTTCATGAAAAATAATTAGCAATTAGCACATCCACCAAGCAGGTAGCTGGTTCTAGGTTCTTGGCTGTCCATTGGAACCTCAATATAACTTCAGATCCAAGATATCACTAAAACATTACATTTGTCAAACACATTGGTTCTTAGGGCCTCCTCAAAGCATTTAAAAAAAATAACTGAAATAAAAACAAACAAACAAAATACAACAAAAGCAACAACAACAAACCACACTAATATACTCTGGCTTGTCCAAATAGTAATACATAAAATGAGAATCCAAAAAGGATCATTTATCAAGCTAATCCATGAGGTCATACTAGAAGAATTTAGTCCTTTTTTTTCAACATGGATTGTCAGCTGGTGATGACACCAACTTTTTGGCCCAGGACATGTAGCTTTTAGCCATTTTGCATGATGTGCGTAGCCATCCGGTGCTTATTAGCTGTGTTAGCCAAGGCAACATTTTCAAATATGGTTATCACGTTTCAAATCTGCCAGTGGTAATCAATGGTTGGCTACTAGAAGCTCGCTTTTGTCTGTCTGACTTACCCTTTTTTTTTTTTTTTTAAATTATGAAGTATTTCAAGTGGTACGTTTTCCGTCTTTATCAATGTGAACTGCACGTGCCGTACAAGAACAGAAAGTTGGCCAGCAATAGTAATTAAAGACTGCAGCGCTATACTTTGACTTGAAATAAATATGGTACTATAAGTGTAGAGCAAAATTTACTTTTATCATAATGTAAGCGCCTCATAATAATTTGTTATCCCTTCATTGTTAATGAAACTGCTCCTAATTTGATGCAGCAAATCTGTTACCTGTTAGAGGCTCTGTCTTATGTCCAAATATGACCATATTAATTGCAGTCCACTAAACACTGACAACAAATGAAAACATCTTTATAGAGGAACTTTGTGAACCTTTTCTCTGAAAATCATACAGAGTTGGTTCTCTTGTATTCCATCATATTGATTTGGCTACTGAACTGTAGGTTCCTTTATTTCCTTGCTGGATTGGCTTCTGTCTCGTCTGCAGGGAGAAACACAAATTGAACAGTTTTGAAGTTTCCCACTGCTGTTTTATTTGAATAATAACAGATCTAATTTCTCACTCTGGACTAGCTCACGGTGAGCTGACAAAACGAAAATGGTCTCAATTTGTCTGCGTCGTTACTTTTCAGAGTAGCCGCCAGTCATAACACAGAGCGATTGATGAAAAGGAGAGAACGGCCAAATCCCTGAGTAAATAGAGCCAACACAGAGGAGTTTGGTGTTGGGTGGCAGTGCCGGCTTATCGTGGTTTGAATCTGAAATAAAGAATACAAACTTTGTCACTCCAATCAGTTAGCGGTTAAAACTCGAGCTCTACCTCAAAGTGAGTGGTGTGATGATTCTCCTCAAGTTTCTTCATCAGGAAGCAATTTTTCTGTTCTTATCAAACGTGTTGACAACTACATGAAAAAAATTGGACAAAAAGTCTCTCTTGAAGCTTTCCAGACAAAGCTGTCTTTGTTTGTCACTATGGACATGTTTGTCACTGTTTGAGTACAATGCTATGACGGCCATCTGCTTACTTAAACACAATTATAGTGTGTATGTAATGCTTCAACATATTTCTCATGTTTAAGACTAAATCCACATCTTTAAATACCACACATGTTGTAGTTACACATATAGCTATACACTTCTGGTTTTGACAGAAGTTCATTTGTCCCAGAGATACAGGACATCCGAACCGGACCTCTTCTCTGTGATAAGAAGAGGTGTGATGGGAGCTTGAGCAGCGCTCCGACTAAACATTTTACTTGGATAAATCGGGTCCAATCTGCACAGATAAGATTGTGCAGCACTGCTCTGTCCACTGTGGTGTGTCTCTCGCTGTGTGTATGCATGGCCTTGTGTGCACCCAGATGCTATGTGTCTCAATGTCTTTGTAGGATGTCAGCAATTAAAAACTGCACACCATTGGGTACAAGATGGTGTGTGAGTAACAAGGGGGGAACTTTGAGCAGCTAAATGTGTTCAGGGATGAAACATTTGTGTGTGTGTGTGTGTGTGTGTGTGTGTGTGTGTGTGTGTGTGTGTGTGTGTGTGTGTGTGTGTGTGTGTGTGTGTGTGTGTGTGTGTATAGGGTATTGTGCTACAGGCCTTACTGTTGCTGTGCTTTGAAGCTTACGACTGGCTATAATGTTTCCTCTACATACAGTATGTGCGTCATGCCCCCCCTGCTGCTACTGGTCTGCTTTAAACTGCTGCCAGCTTCGAGAACACTGTGAAAAATGAAGCAAATCAACAGGAATAAAGGAAACAAAGGTTCATAAAGATCACTACCTGGTTAGTCACACTCATTTAATATCACACTTGATGACTTACTGTACTAATGCCTATAATCATCTGTCTGTGAGCAATGTATAAAGGTGATATTTTGACTCACTGACAAAAATGCTCAAATAAGTTCCATCAAGCAATAGTCTTAAGGTGAAGAGAAATTATACATTAACATGTTTTATGTTACTATATCATAGAAGTCAGAAAGGAGGGGATATTGAAGTTTACATTCAGAGTATCTACTGTTTTCTTTTTTTTCATTCTGATGATTTGATAGGCAAATGCTGCCCTAACTGAGAAAGTATGTGACACAGAGCACAGATCAATGTAGCCTATACCATGTCACAGTGAGATGGATGACATCGGGACTGTTGCCCTTTGACAAATGCTATCTAAATTAGAGCTGTCCAAAATGATATATTGAATATTTAAGGTTAAGTAATTGATTCGGGAAGTTTGAATCTGCCAATATCTTTCTAACGTAACAGTAGTAGCCAACGTTAGTGCCAACAGGCTACACCTTAACTTTTCTCATAAATAATAGATCGAGATCTTGTAATTATTATGTAAATGCAATTCGCTTAATTTTGTTGTCGAAGGGGACCAAAAAATTTGCTCACATCTGTAATTGATCTGAATATACATATACGTTCTCCTCCAGTGATGACTAAATAACTGCAAAAGTAAGTCTATTTCCATTGGTTTCATTTCCATTGGTTTCATTTCCATTGGTTTCATTTCCATTGGTTTCAAGTGCACTTTAGTGCATTTTTGCAAATGTTAGCATGCTAACACATGAAACTAAGATGCTAAATATGGTAAACATTATACCCACTGAACATCAGCATGGTAGCATCGTCATTTCGAGCATGTCAGCAAATCATTTCATGAGTTGTATAAAAGGTACACACAACATCAATCCTGTTCGAGCTTAATCATTTTTTTCAAAATCATAACTATCGACATTTCTACAACAATCAACATCCATAATCTGATACAGCTGTATATGTTTTTACAAAGATGTAGAACAAGCAATTATATAATTTATTTTTTATTTTTTTGGAGAGTTTTCAATTAGCTTAATGTTTGTGTTTTTTTGGTTTGTGGGAGGACACTGCTGTGCACGCGAGAAACCCACGCTAATGGGGTGAACACAGAACTCCAAACAGAAACACCTGGATGCACAGCATGAGGCCGTGGCCAGGCACTGTGCTGGTGGATGATGGTGGAGCTGCAGTTTCTTCTTTGTCAAGAAAAATGGAGTTAACTATTTTTTTAAGAGCAAAAAGCATATTGGTGTGTTCACCTAAAAAGTGTTAAAAGTGGAGTAACAAAGGTAAGAAAGGTGTGAAACTTTATGAATCAAAAATTCAAAGCAGAAAAATGGAAAAACCTTTACTGCTTCTGTTAAAAAATGAAGGAAAAGGAAGAAAACTGAAAGATTCAACTGAAAGAAGTATTCTGTTCAACCATACAGTCCGACCTCTAGTGCATTCTCATCAATCACTATTGTAAAAAGTCTTCATTTTTATGAAACGCAAACTAAAATCATAATTTGTGTTTCCAAATTAATTCTCTTGCTCATGACAACTGCCAAATTTCCTGCTTAGCAAACAAACAGACAATATATTTTACAGTAGTGGGACACAGAAAAGTGCATATTCATGAAAAGAATGTGCTAAAAGAAACTTTGCTAGGAAGTTGAGTGTTATAAAGAAAACAACACATCTACATGTTCACAGTAATGTTCCATAGAAATACATACACTAAAAGGCAAAATCAGTCCTGAGAAAATAATTTCTACAAATCAACAATGTTCCTCACGCAATCTCCAGTGTTTAAAACAGCCTCATAATAAAGAATAAAAATACGTCATGATTTGAAAACATGGTGTCAAAATCAGACAAAAATCTGTGTGGCCCTGCCAACAATATCATCTTCATAAAAACAAAACTATCACAAAGTTGAAGATCAGCGTACTGCACCCTTCACACAGGTATGGTTTTGGTACGTGGGTTTATTTGGACACTCGGTGGGACAGTCGGACAACACAACACCTTCACACACCATCTATGTGTGTTCCAGCTATATAACACTTCAGTTACGCCACAGCATCACTGCCAGCATCTGGTAATGTCTGACTGGGCTCATCTTTACAACCATAAAAGAAGGGAAAGATTGAAAAAAGAAAATCTGATTCAAGCAAGGCTCTGGCAAGGTTATAGCTTCCCCTTGATCTGTTTGCATCGCTGAACCTTTTGATCTCACCTCATACAGTGAGTTTTGATGATCTGTATACAATGTTGACAATAACATGTTATATGGTCGTATCAACACTTCTTCCCTTTTAATGCTTTATTGTAGCAATGCGATTACAGTGTTACTGAAACCAACAGATGTGACAGCCAAAGGTACAAATGTGAGCTCCAATTTCTAAGAAACCCAATCCCTTGCCTAGATGCTCCCCCAAAACTGCCAGTTCCCCCACCCCGTGTTGTGTTTACCTTGATTTATCTAGTGACCCGGGAAAAGATCAATGTTTTAACATGGGACATACAGTTTTTGGATGAAATCCTGATCCAGCTATGGATCCATATGAGACTGGATCTACAGTTTCACATTGGGACATTAAGATGCCCTGTCCGACACAGTAATCTGTCATTGTGCACCATGCAGAGAGCTGGCCAACATGCTAGTATTCAACAAAAATGATCTCAGCAGGATGCACAGAGCACACTGTACATCACAGGCGTGGTTCAAAGATGATGTTCACACCACAGACATATGTATGTATCCACGGAGAGATAAATAACCAAAAAAACGATACTTGCATGTCTGTCAGGTGTTTCAGCTCTGCATGAGACGTCACACATGGCAGTATATCTTAAACTGTTTGTCTGAACATGAATCTTTTTCTCGTGCATTCCAACATGACATCTTTTTTGGAGCCAGGGTCACACAGCTGGTCGCATACACGTACTACACAGATCACTGACATAACTAAACAACAGTTCATTTGGATGGTGTTGCTATTCCAGCACCCACAAAAACGTGACATGTACTTATGGACTTATGATGCTGTTGCATTTTGCGTGGCCGAATATTTCCTCATCATGGTCAAATAAAAAATAAAAATTCTGCTGGATATATGTCCTGCACACTGCTGAAACACATTATAAGACTTGTGTGAGAGTTCAGCATATGCCAGTCCTCACCATACTGAAGCTATGATTTGTTTACTTTCAGACAAAATGAACCATTAGCAAAACCATTTTGTGTAACTTTGGTTTGGATGCAGACCACCACTTGATGCTTTGTATATCAACATTATCAGTGCAGCTCTAGCTTTTCATGAATCCCTTCAAAAACCTCGCCATGAGAGAGACTGCCTACATGTACAAGGAATATAGAGGCAAGATAGGATTGAAACACAGATCTATGATTGTGGTTACACACTACTGGTCATAAAACTTGTTCAACGAGTTACAGACTGTGGTGAATTTTGCCAAGAGACTGATTCAGGAGAGGGAATCCTGTTCTGCCAGGTCTGTGGGAACGCCAAGTGGGTGGCTAAGTGCTGAAAATTATCTACCGAAAATGTGGAATGTCCTCGTTAAGATGAATTCAAGGCAGATTACTATTAAAGTGTAAACCACAGAATGAGAAAATATCGACTTGCTCAGTTAATGTGAAGTAGTCAGGTGACGAGAGGAACAGTTCGACTCCAACCAAAGCATCAGAAATGTGGAAAGCTGTAATACACAGTACTTTTCTAAAAGGCTTTAACCATCTGGTGTGGTCAAACAGCACATCATACGAGCCATCTCTATTCAAGCATGAGGTGTGATGAAAAAGACTGATGCACACAAACAGAGTAAAGCACAGTAATATGCACGGAGCAGTAGGAAGCGACATATTTGGAACCCAGCATTTCAAGTTACATGACTTGATCAACTACGGCACCTGAGTTACATACATTTTTGTGATCACTAGTTCATGGGCATTAGCAATTTCACCATTGACCTGAAACTTGAGCGGAGAGCGCACATCAACTTTTATGTCATATTTTTGGGGAACAGAAAGAAGTAAAGAAGTGGCAAGGAGCCAAATCCGGTGAAGAGGGGTGTTGGTAAATGACGAATGTGTTGCTGCGGGGGAAAAACTTGAGTGCTTTTAAGGTGCTGTGAGCAGGTGCACAAGTGCCTTCGCGCCAAAGTTCAGGTCGTTTGCACCAAATGTTTTCCCTCAGATGCCTCAGAACGTCGCAGTACAATTCAGTGTTGACAGTCTGACTCCGGGGGACAAATTAACGGTGCAGAACCCCCACAAATGTCAAAGAAAACCCATCTGGTTGCTCCTGACATAATGCTCCTTCTTAAGTCTTGGACAGGGAGATTCTTCAACTTCAACTTTAAATTCTTTAATATTAATCCACCATATGACATCCAGACATACAAATGGTTCGAAAAACAGTTTCCCAGTCACACTGAGCAAAATAAATAGACAAAACAAGAAAAGCATAACTATGCAACAACAACAAAAAACAGACAATGTAGTGAAAATATGGGTCCACAGTGTAAACGTTCAGAGTTTATGGGGGAAGGGGGAGAGAGGGGAGAGAGTTCAACATCCTGACAGCCTCATGGGTGAAGCTGCTCCTTAGTCTGGAGGAGCTGCGCGGAGCCTCTTCGGCCTCCCAGAAGGCAGGAGGTCGAAGAGGCTGTGTGAGGGATGGTTGAGTCTCTCACGATGCTGACTGCTTTGCGGGTAAGGCGGATGTTGTAGATGTCCAGGATGGTGGGGAGTGCAAAACCAATGATCCTACCAGCTGCCTTCACTATGCGCTGCAGGGTCTTGCGGTTGGAGGCGGTGCAGCTCCCGGTATACACAGTGATGCAGCTGGTTGCTGCTCTTGAAACGGAAATGTCACTCAAAACACCTCGCCTGGCTCTTTACTTCATTGCAATGGGATTTCTGAAGCATTTCAAAGGCCTGTTGGCGATATTCCGAGTTTGACTCAAAATTATGTCCATGTTTAGATCGCAAATACTCATGTTTAAAAAAAAAAAAAAAAAAGGTAACCCTGATCAAACCACGTCACTTTGAATACTTACTCAAAACATTATTGATTCCTCTTGCTGCATGAATATCACTGTGCTGGGCTTAATTTAATAAAACAGGAACAGTTTTTAAGTGCCATTTGTACCCCTGCCTTAAACCTCATGTTACTGTTAAACATCTCTTTAATGACTTTGATTTTTGTTTCAGTTGAAATAAATACATTTTTACTTCTCAGAGCTACATAAAAAATAGAGCAGATTTGTCTGATGACAAGGACACTTTTTCCATATGTTCATGCCATTTCTAATTGTGTTGTTTTCTGCTGGTTTGCTGTGCTTCAACAATGTTTCTTAGCTTTATTTTGCTGCACCTTCCCAGTGGTAATGACAACAGCTGTTGGAATATAAATGTATCATTAACAGTTTAAGTGTGAGCAAATGTGTGTGTAATATTTATTGATACACTTTTTAATGAAATCATTGTCATATAATTCCTTGGGCTGAACAATGATTGCAGAAAAACAAATGTCCAATCTTGTCTCATTCCTAACAGTCTTACTGAAAAGGAGTTTGTGGATGTGATTCAGTATACTTGTTTCACTTTGGTTCTATTCAGAAGGGTTCAATGTAATGTACCATCTGAGCCAGAGCAGATAGTAGAGCGGGTTGCCCACTAATCGGAAGGTTGGTGGTTCAATCCTTGGCTCTTCCTGTCCACATACCTAATTGTCCTTGGGCAAGATGCTGAACCCCAAGTTGCTCCCAATGGCGTACCAATAATGTGTGAATGTAGTCCTGATGGCGAGCACCTTGCATGGCAGCTGAGCCTCATTAGTGTGTGAATGTGTATGTAAACAGATGAATAGGGGAAACAGTGTAAAAGCGCCTTGGGACGCTAAGGTGATAAAGTGCTATATAAGTGCAGGCCATTTACCATTCACCATTATATCCTCAGCTGTGTGTCGTTTCTGGAGCAATAAACTAAACTTGTATTTAACATTTAGCAAACGTCAGACCACATTTTCCACTAAGGAACTTTAGAACTCAACCAAATCTGGATGCTAAGTCATCGTCAAGAACATCCTTATAATGTACAAATCTTAATTCTTTCAAACTTCGGCTGTGTATAAAGGGGAATACCATTACATCATAGCCAAATACTTGAATTTTCCCTCTAGAGATCTTGACAAGTCTCTGTATCTAAAGCAACACACTGCTGTGTTTCTTGGCACCAACAAATCTCAATGTAATTCCCTGACTCAACTTTGGCTGCGGTCCCGGAAACATATGCAACATATGGTAGACATGACAACGGAGCTGTAGAACAGAGCGAAAGGAATGGGAACGAGATGGTATTAGAGGAAGGAGGGGAAAGAGATGAAAGGAGAAGAGGGGTGGACAAATTCAGTATATTTTGACAATTAGAGCAAAAATGTTTACTGATAATTAAAGTTCACTGGGAGTTATATTCTCAATATGTGCAGATGTTTTTGTTTTTTTTCATTTTTATTTTCACATTTAGTGCGTCATGGTGATCTGCAGAGTTTCAGTGAAGCATTCTTGTGGACCTAACACAGTAGATGTATTCTGCACAATTTAATGGGTTTGCTTGTTAAATTTGACAGTTTTTGTCCCTCTGAAAATATCAAGTATCAGCATGTGTGAATGCCTCTTTTGAAATGTACCATAACCATGGCCCCAGTGAGTGCATTTTTTCCGAAAACACTTAAGATTCATGCTCTAAGCTTGCTGAGGCACTTTAAAAATATGTCTTAATTTAAAATTACTATCACTATTATGCAGTATGCTAGAGCATCCTTGATGTTCCTTTCTTGGTATTAACACCAAGCTATGAATTCATTACCCTAGGCATATCATTGGCTGTTGACATATTTAACAATCTATATGATTGTGCATATCTTGTTGAGCTAATGGCTTTTGCTGCAAGAACAGTCTGAATGAGATAAACATCAAAGAAAAGAAGTGAAGTATATAAATTGCAGGCGTTGCAGGTTCTATACTTTGCAGGCATTGTGGTGGAAATCAAACTTTATACACGCATCACTGAGTAGAGAATCTCCTCCAATTTTGCAATTCATGTCACTAAAAAGCTCAAAGTCCCTCCCGGCAAAGGATGGATAAACACAGCTAACCCATACAGCCACTGTATTTAGGCTTGAAGCCAGAGATGTTCCGCTATAGACAGTCTCACAGATTCATCCAGTGTAACTAAATGAAGACAGACACAGTAGTGTAGACAGAGAGCTGAGGTTAACACCTTGTTTGTACCATCATTGAACAAAATGTACCTTTGCAATTCTCAGTAACTTTAATCAGGTGTTGTAATTGCTTAACATAAAACATAAACTTATTTCTTAGCAGGTATAAGGATGCAATTGGCCACACTGTCTGTTTATAGATGTTTCCATCCACCAGGGTACACTTGCGGATTGTAACTTTAACTGTAACGCTTCTCTGCAGAGGAAACAGATCTACTCGTGTGCAGGCTGTTGAATGTTTCTCACTGTAATCATTTTATTTTGAATCTTTTGCATGTTTGTGCACTTCTGTATGTCGCTATGAGGGTAAGAAGAAGAGTGTATGTGCATTGTTCACCCACCTGTTATTAACTTAAAATTACAGTTAAATTCTGCATTGACATAAGAAAAAGCCTTTGTCTATCAATCACGCAATCCCTTTCTGCTGAGTCAAGGCAGCAATATGCTAACATGGCACTTGACTGCTCCTCATTTAAAGGCCAGCATGCCCATGGGTGCTCCGATGGGCCCAAGTACATTTGCTGTTTAAACAACATTAGCATGTTCTGAAACTAGCCAAGACAACGCGTTGCGCTTGGCGCCGCTATGTGCTGGGTGTAAGTTAGAGCCAATAGTCTGAAAGGAGTCTGAAACTGGATGCTGCACAGAAACAGCTATAGTGATGTGGATAAAATGAGAAAAACGTGTATAAGGTTGTTTATTTTTTTTTCTTGCTGAAGTCTGATTAAATGATGTTAGGAGAACTATAAGTTCTAGTCTGGCTCAGCTTCTGGCACTGAATGTAAGATCTCTAGTTTTCATTTAAATCCTGCTCTGATTGTGAAGTGAGGAATGTCTTGATTTATTCTTGGCGAGGGCTCAGACATGGATTTGATCATGATCATGACGGATAGAGTGGTTCATCTCTATTTCTCCCACTGATCATTCTCAGATAACATCCATCTAAAGCATCAAATTGTAATAAAACGTGGTGCTGACAGTCGATTAACATGAAGGGATGAACGGACTCTCAATCTGCCAAGATTTAATAGCTAGCGAACAACATGACCTGCTAATGAGCGTCATTGATAGCTTGAAGTTACCAGCTGACACTCTTGGTCTTCTTGGTTCTCTGCGAGTGACATTGTACTGTAATCACATTGTTGTTGATGTTTACTGTCCTACCAGCAGCTTGACATTTGTAGTTTGAGTGAAATGCCTGGTAAACGCTTGATTGAACTGCTTAGAAACTTGTTTCAGACGTTCATGTGGCTCTCAGGATAGATTGATTGTAATCCAGTGCCATTATCAACTCAAGACTTTAGTTTGTCCAGTACCACAAATTAGGACTAAATATCGGCAAAACAATGTCATTCCCAACAATCTGAGGTGAGTTTTATGTTTTGTGCTAATAAGCAAATGTTAGCAGTCTTACAGTGTCCACAATCTGACAACCGCCATGGTTACAACAATAAAACAATGTGGTTAAAGTTACGAAACAACAACCTCTGAAGTCGAGCCATACATCCACCCTGACCTCCTCTCTGCAGATTTTGTGGCTTCATAACTATGTCGCCTCACTTCCCCCTTGGCTCCTATGTCATAATTACTAAGGTTACTGTCGAGCAATTTGACAATACAATTTCAAATCGGTCTGAAAAAAATCTGTAGGAGGAGATAGTTAAAGTACAACATGTTGGAATCGCCAAAAATGGTGACTAAATTCAAAATGGCGGACTTCCTGTTGAGTTAAAGGAATGGTACAATTGAAAGTTTTTGTATGTCTAGGTGTGATACACATGTCCACCAAATTTCATGTATGTAGGTAAATGTAGCTGCCTACAGTTTAGGAGGCGCTAGCGAGCCATTTGGCCTCACCCACTCACGAAACCACTAAAATACGTAATCTTCCACTGGGAGTGACGCGTGTACCAATTTTCATGAGTTTTTGAGTATGTTAAGGCCTCCAAAAATGCAGTTTATCTTTTAAAATGTGAAAAAAAGAAGAAAAAACACTTGTTAACAATAGGGAATAGGGCTTTTGCCCTAATAATACATTTCTTTGTGCACTCTCTCCAATATAATGACTTTCTCAACAAAAACAAAAGTACATGTGTTAATCTACTGATGATGAGTAAACCATGAACAAGGGTTAAGATTGAAAACGGCCGTGAGTCATTTTCAGACAAGTCATGCACAGTCATTGATCGACTTTCTAAGTACAAACAGCCAATAGCCGCCGTGCACATGAGACCCCCACAACACATCAGATGAAAACAGAAGGACTCTGCATTGGCAAAGGTGAAGAGTCTTGTGCAAGATGTACTTTCAGAAAGTCTTGGTCTCTGTGTTACACTGTTCCCCTACCAGACCTGATGGGAGAGATAAAGAGAGAAGTGGGGGGTAAGAGTAGAACAGAAAGCAATTGGAGGAGAAGGTGGAGAAGTGAATGATGGAGAAAAATAAAGAGGAAGAGAAGAACAAACAGGGAGGTGGAGGATTGTGGAAGAAGTGAAAATGTGAGAGGGTTAATGCTACTACCAGAGCAGCAGAGATAGCGGGGGGTCACATAGGCAGGGAGAGGCAGTGTATGTGTGTGATTCACTGGTAGGAGGCAACAGATGTCAATCCAGGGGGTAAGGCTTTCTCCAAACTGAACAGCCCCCCCAGGAACATTAGTAACTAACAGACCTAGAAGACATGGTGGGGGAGGAGGAAAGTAAAAGAGAGGGTAGGAGAGAAAAGTAGAAGAAAGGGCAAGCAAAAGAGAAGTTAGAAAAATGAGGTGATAAAAAGAGAAAGATAAGCATTAGCTTTTAGGAAAGCAAGAGTGAGGATGTAAAGGTGAAGGGAGTAAAAGGAGAGGAAGGAAAGGAGACATTAAACCAGGAGATCACAGGAAAGGATATGGCCTCAAATGTGGGGCAGAAGTCACAGTAGTAATGCAAAGGTCCTTGCCAACAGATGCTATAATCTTTCATGGGGCTAAAAGGTTTTCCTCAATAACCATTTTAAATGAAGATGAAAAATCTGTTTGGAAAATATGTGTTCCAGATGACGGAGCAAAACATTTCTAATTTAACCATTATTTTGTAAAAGATAAATTAACAAAAAGAAATGTCGAGAATAAAGAAATTTGCTCCTGTTGTTCATGAATGATGCACAGCACTGACATATACAGAGCAGGAGGGAGCTATAATGTTAGTAAAGAAGTATTTTATGTTTCGCCACTTAATCAAAATCAGCACCCAAGTTACTCATGTTGTTTTGGCCACTGGTACATGCGCACAGAAATGTTTCCATGACCATGAGAAGAAAGCGGGCGTCAAATTTTGTGCTGAACTCGGGAAATCGGCAATGCTTCAGAAAGCCAAAGGTGATGAAGATATGAACTGGGCGAGGTGTTTTGAGGGACAGTTACATTTCAAGAGGGGCAGAACGTCACTGCCCAAAACCAAAACGGACGCATCGGGTCACAAGCACAACAGAGAGTTTTCCATGTCGTTCATGATGCGCCATGAATTCTTCCACAGGATCAGACTGTCAATGCTGAGCTCAACTATGTTCTGAGGCGTCTGAGGGAAAACACTTGAACAGTGGTGCTATTGCACTTGGGTTCTCCAACATGACAATGCCCCCGCTTACAGTGCAATGAAAATGGTTTCTCAATGTCAACAACACAATCGTAGCTTCCCACCACCCCTACTTGCCGGATTTGACTCCCTCTCACTTCTTTCTTTCTCCAAAAAATTTTACTCTAAATTTGATTCACGCTCTCTGCTCATGGCCGTGGAATATTTGCCGTATGCATCAACCAGTGATTATAAAAACGTGTGTAACTCAGGTGCTAGTGTTGATCAAGCAATGGAATTCGGAAGACTTAATCACAATCACAGGTTATAGCTCCTCCTTGCTCTATGCACATTATGGTACTGCACACTGTTCACATGCAACAGAAGCAGTCTGAATATTTTGATCCACTCTTGCATGTCGTCCTGACTTAAGCCTGGTTACAGTGTGACCCAGTGACTGATCTGATGCGAAATAGATACGCGTTGTCAATGAGAACCAGAACAAAAAGGACACATTGACCTTTAGCAATACATTTACCCAAAGTGTTTTAGACTGCCGTTACTCCATGATCAAACATTTCTGTCATAATCTTTTCCCCGATGTACTAATGGCAGCGTGTTCATGCTATTCGGGCTGTAATACTTAGAAAGCAACACGTGTCAACAAATTCATGCCTTCATATACAAATAGCCTTTACTTTTAAATTAATCTGTGATATAGTTATGGATTTTCCCAACTCGTATGAACGCTGTGATTTTATTTTGGAATCCTCCACCCTAAGTTTCCATGTGTGCTGTTCTTCCTGCCCTTGTTTTTTTCCCCACTGGCTTCTGAACCTACCTGTGTCTTGTTTTGTCATCAGGTAGTTGTGCATGTAACCCAGCTTGTTCACCTTAATCGGATCGTTATGTTGGATTGGGTTCACAGGTGCCTGAGTCTGCTTAAGTTCTGTTCTTCATCTGCCTGCCTGGTTATTTCTGTTCACTTTTTTTGTGGTTTTTTTTGGGTGTTACCAGTTTTTTGACTCAGCGCCATCAAAGTCCTATGTTTTTAGTTAGCCTGCTTTTTTGTCGTATAAACAAGGCTTTTTGTCAGCGAAGCTCTCTTATCATTGATGAACTGCGCATTTGGGTTGTCCTCCTTGTTGTGAACCATGGACATGGCTGCAAACATTCATCAGATGCTGTGCTACATTATTCCTAATCGTTGGTGGGGGAGACTTGGGAGAGAAGTGGAAGTTTAGTGAGATTTATTACTGCAAAGATTTAATAGTTGGGTTTGGCAAATCGTGAATGTTAGCAACAAGGTCCTCAGGCTACCATATGTTATGTAACCTCTGTTAGAGCAGTTATAATCAACAAATATGCCAAGTCATAGTCTCTGAGTCAGCAACCTTTTTGTTTTAAAAGACAATTGAAATAGAAACCAACATTACAGAAAAGCTCTATTAACCACTGAACTGGTTTCAAATTAAGTTTGTTGGAATGAAACTTGTACTGTTGACCACAAAAGGACAGAGGAATCCATTTCCAATATTTGCATCCCCCCCCTGAGCCCTTCATTCCACCTGTGTAAATTGTCATCTTTTTCTCTTTCACACTTTATAGTGAAGTACTTCATGCATAAATTAAAAAAAAATATACAAATAAATAATGCATCATGACAAATCACCAACTTATATCTAACCTATCTTCACCACACAGCCCGAACATGTTCTTAATTCTGTGGATGACTCAGCCTCAGAGAAAAGTATTATTACCATTTTCTTTCCCACTGATAGCCCTCATCATGTTTTACGTCTTCATTCTGGGGGCACAAATGTTTTCTGAAAACTTTGTTTTGACCAAAGCCTCTCGAGCAGATGGGTCCGTCTGACAGCGCTCTTGACAGAAAGTGCGCTGAAAAATGTGTCAGTCTGTCATAAACACGTTCCAACACTGACCAAGTAAACTGACCATGATCTTTGCAAGCACATCCTGTTGGCAAACACTAACTTTAAAACCACAGAGTCCCCTCAGAGCGTTCCAGGAAGCTTTGAGAAATAAAGCATTCTGAGAATCCATCAGTCTTCAGACTGTTCACATTATTTTCACATCACTCTTCAAATGCATCTGACGGCAGTTACACCAAATACAAAAAAGTAAAACCTGCGAAACAATAATTTTTCTGTTAGGTACCCCTACCGTTCTCTTGCAAGTTTTTAGTCCTAAACACAACTTCTTCACAGCATTAGCTTGTATCTTTGTTTTCCGCAGCCTGCCCATGATAATGCAGGTTTTTCCTCCCTCTACAACTGACTCTAGTATGAGCCAAAACTCATGTATGAGTGACAGAATCCACTGTATATGTCCTCAATATAGAAATTCATCCATTCTGTAACTCATGATCTCACTCAATGAGCAGTAAAGGGAATGTAATTCACTCACTCAAATGAGTATGAGTACATTCACTTTATCTCTCGACAACCTCCCAAACAGAAGTGTTTCTCCGCCAAAGCAAAAAACAAATAAGGCTGTTTGGCGCTTGTAGTGAATAAGGGTAGCTAAATATTATATGGTAACAACATGCAAATGTGTTTCTCATTTTGTCCCACAGAAATGGGAGATTATCTGACATAAAAGTAAAAATATTGCACATTTGCATGCTGGACCTTTTTAATGTAATTTTGCTGAAAGAATTCAACAAACAAGTAATTCGCCCAATAAATAGGCGACGGGTGAAGAGAATGTTGCTGCAGGGAAAATTTCTAGAGGAATCAAATGAATCCATGTCAAATGGATTTAAACCAATTTAATCCTCTGCATTGAGTTGCTTAAATAATTTCGTTCATTGACTATAAACTGTTTACTGTATGAGCTTACAGATCATTAGCGTGTTTCCTACAGAGTGAGGAGTCACACTGTGTTAAAGAACATTTATGTTAAGTTGCCAATATGACATGTGGTGATATAAATGATATTCAAAACATAACCTCAACTCTCACAGTTCATTTGCTCAGTACAAATAGCGGTCTGAATATAGCTGTATATTTCCATGACTTCATCAATAATCAGACACACATGGCCAACACAAGGTAAAGCAAATGAAAACAAAAGGTATAAATGCAGGCAAGGGGAAGTCCCTTCTTTTACTTCTGTCCAGCATTCCTGTGGAGAACATGTTCTTTCGAGGTCAGTGGTGAACACTGGACATTTAGACCCTTTGACCTACAAACCCTGCAAGAAAGAATGACTCTGCATGCATCTGATTGTCAAAACAAACCAAAAGCTATCCACCCAGGGGAGTGTATCAACTCATCGGAGACCCATCAGTAACCTCATGCTTAATTTAAATGACTTAAGTTGTTTTTGTGTCAAAAACGCATACACATAGACAAATTAAAATGTACCATCTGAATCACTGGCTATGAAGTATGGACTACAACAAGTCATCCCACATCATCCACACCAGACACTGAAGATACAAACGGATAACAACATTGCAACACTACACTTCTGGACATGAGGAAAAAAGCAAAAAAATCGGAGACATCCTTTATAGACAGTAAAGCACGTTCATTCTAAAACGGCATCCTGTGTTGATTCACCATGAACCGAGTCAGTGCTACTATTTTAACGTGACTTTCAAGTTTTGTAGCCTGTTGTATTAATTCCCAGCAGCAATGACTATTATATATATATCTCAACATCTTGCCAAGGCAGATGGTTGCCCACCTCTAAGCCCGGTTCTGTCTGAGGTTTTTTTCTTCCTGTTCCAGCTGTCACTCGTGGAAATTGTTGAATTAATCGTTTTTTTTTTTTTTTTTTTTAATATATTGTTTTAATGTTCTGTTGTACAATGACAAGTGCCCTAAGATGGTGATTTGGCGCTATATAAATTAAATAAATTGAATTGAGTTTGCTTGTGGAAATAGTCATTTAAAACAAAATACCTTCTGTTTAACTCTATATCAGCTGTGTTCCAGCAACGTGCACTGAACAATTTTAGGGTAAGGTCCTTGTTAGTGGGCTCCTAAACAATTTTTTCTTCCTTTTTAACTAAATATGGGAATAATTGCAGTGTTGTGTGTAGAAATGCTGTGGAGAGTCAACGTGTTAGATGCACTCTGTGCTGTGGACATAATGCACAAATCTGGGCGGAAATGTGTTTTTTCCATGGCTTGTTAGGTGGTGTCCGTCTCTTCGCATGTCCTGCAGGATAATCAGCTGAATGGAACCATGTGTGGGGAGCAGCCTTGTGTATAATTAGGCGACACCTGTGTGTTGCCATGGCAATACTGTCAGGGGAGAAGGTTACAATAGCATGAAAAGTGCAAATGAACTGCAGGAAAGACAATGTCTAATTCATGTTCAACTGAAAACTATGGACTTTAAAGCCTGTGAATTAACAGGACATAACTGACCAGGTGATGGGTTGTTTTAAAGACACATTCCTGATGTGTTTAAATTAATTTTTAGTGCACAAACAAATTGTCATTTTTAACTGCAGTGGATTTAATATGAGAGGGTATAACACTAATGATGGCTGAACTCTAATTGTAGTGTCCCAGGGAGCCATCATGTACAAGAGCCCTGAAAACCCAATCAGTAATCATAAGATGTATCGTTAACTCTAACCCTTTTCCTTCTGTGCTTGGAAAAAGACATGTGCTCCTTCACCTCATTTTTACTGAGTGGCTGCAGGAGTCTAAGTGCTTGATTTTGCCAACATTATTGTGTTGACCACCGCATTGCAACAGTTACCATAATAAAAGATGGCAAATGTCAGAGAAGTTACACAAAAACTGGAACAATTACAATTACGTCTCATGGTTGTATGCATTTTACATCCATGGCTGTCAGGACTCTTACAATTCATGAAGAGAAGGCTTTGAAGGAATTTGGCCAAACAAGCTGATTCTGATGAACCATGACAGTAGATGGTGCTTGAAATATGATTGTTGCTGCAAAGTTGCAACCTCTAAAATATGGATGCCTCACACACATATTCAACAAGTCAGTACAGAAGATCTAAACAATCACCACAATGCCAATATTAGTGGCACCAATTTAATACCTGACCAAATGTGAAATATGGTCACAGTCTCCCCTTCTGTCCCTTGGTAATGGTGTTGAATAATGACCAGAAAAGTGATTTTGCAGAACATTATGATGCCACATTGAAGTTGAACTTTGAATTTTTAGACATATAAAATGTGTCTCTTAGCTGGACAAACATCCCGAAAACATAAAAAAGGCATAAAAAAAAGTTGTCCTTTTTCTGAGTGCAGTGAGTGTAAGTGATGATGATAGTTTTCTTCAAATCTGCCCAGTTGGTTTACTGACTACCTTTTTAACTCAGTCTCATTGTCTCTGTCTCTTTGAGCAGCGTCACTCGAGCTCACTCTAACGCACTCCACAGCAACCCACCCAGACGCTCTTTGACAAAATCCTTTCAACTATAGTGGGAACAGTTGAGGTATGAGAGAAATACTACCGTACCAGAAGGCCTGTCTAATCCTTTAAAACGCCTGCTACAGAGTGTGCCGAGACCGTGCTGGAAAATGTCTATCTCAATACAATGGTCTGCCAACTGCAACGCCATGCCCTCGTCGGAGCCATGATTAGTAGTGTAAAATGAGTGAGATTAATGATGTGATACAGTCTGATTTCAACTCCAGGAGCTTGAATCCTGGGATCCATTCTGCACCTCAGTGTTTCCAACCTGGGCTGCCTGGTTAGGTACGTAGGTGCCTGGACAGTTGCTGGTTGAACTCCAGCTAAGAAAAATAATCTGGAGAGGATGCCAATAAACTGCTCCTTTCCTCGACAGGAAGAGCTGTCAGTAATGAAGTCAGAGCCCAACTATAAATCAAATGTAGTGAGTGAATTTACTGGTTCCTTACCTCCGTAGTTCCATCTTTCCCTTTCATAATTATATTCAACAAGGTCAAAGCCAAACCATAACTAATGATCGAGACCTCAAAACCCCTTCCCCCCTTTGAGGTCCTGCCCTTGAGCCCCCAATAACTACCCATATTTACTCCTAAGTGCTCAAAGACGGATCCCATGCCTCCCCTCTTCCACCACTAAACCAATCCCATCTCCAGCTTTAGATGCTCTGCCTAGCCGAATAACCTTTTGCTCCATAGCCCCAACTACCCAAGACCTAAAATGCCCAAGCCTCAGGTGTGGTTACGTTCTTTTAGTTCACAGTTCCAGATCTCTTTCTCCCAGTCCTCCCTTCAGCAGTATTAGTTTCAGCCTGGCCCAATTCATTGCTCAGCCCAATCCAAACAAGGCCCTAGCCAGTGTAAAACAGGGTGCACTTCATAAAAAGGTGATGTCAGCTGGCAACCTGGACAGACGAGACTCTGTACTCGGAGCATGTGACCATGTGTGTCGGCGCACACATGCCTGGATGTGTGAATGTTGTGTGTGTGTGTCACTCTGACCCAGTCTCCATCAACAGACAGTTTTCAGTAGGTTTCAGTTGGCTTTGAAGTGATTTCATGAGAGCCATTAGCCAAAGTAACAGCCCCGCTTGAAGAAGAATGGCATCATGGAATAGAGAGGGGTGACAGCATTCAACATGCACGTTTCTGGATGACAGAAACTGTTAATGACTGCTTACAAACTGTCTGGAGCCAGTCACACTGCAGTGTAGACAGTGCATTCTGTTGTATTACTTTCAAGGCAAACAGAAAATGAAAACGCATCCACTTAAAAATATATCTGAAAATGATTTTTAATTAGAACTGTTACATCAACATCATTTCAATATATTATACTAGGAGGTTTTCCTTCTTCCCAAGTAGTTTATTATGACGTACAGCAGTTCTGTGAGTCAGCATCAGATGTTTCAACTCCTGCCTGAATGTTATAGAGGCTAAAAATGTGCACAGGGTGGAGAATGGGGTGGATGGATAGGCCAACAAAACTTTGGAGCAGATCACTGTTCATTTCCCAGTCAAAACTTAATTCTGCATTATTTGTTTTTTTATATTGTTTTTTTTATAACCATGACAATTCCATAACTGTATTTTTGTTATTGTAACCAATAGCAAAGGCAAAGGCAAAGGCAAAGGCCCTCTAGCCTTACTTAAACCTTAACCAAAAGCTTTCCTTGGACCTAACCAAGATGGAGAGACCCAAACCTTTACCAAAGCAGTGCCACCATATAAGGGTTAGCTTTTTATTTTGCAGCAGTGATTTTTAACAGCTTATCTGTTGCATATCTCCTGGCCCTTGTACTCGCCTGTGAGTCATGAAGACAAATAACCAATGTGGTCATTTATATTGGAGGACATCCTATAAAGTGTAAACAATAGGGCAGTTTAAATGTTTCTCCGGCCTTTTCGAGATCCATCCATCCATCCATTATCGATACCCGCTTTACTCTGGACCGGGTCACGGGAGGGCTGGAGCCTGTCCCCGCTGACTTTGGGCGAAGGCGGGGTACACCCTGAAAAGGTTGCCAGTTCATTTCAAGAGTTTTATTGATTGTACCTTCACACATTTTTTTCAAGCTGGATTTTCACTGGAAAATGATCTGAAACTGTTACCACTTTCTGACTGACTAACAGCATTGTGTCTAAATGAAAGTGCAGCATTGGTTATAATTGTCAGAAAAAGGAAATGGAACTCAGAGGTTCATAAAAATGACAGACGGAGCTGAATATTTTCCTGCAGTAGTAATGTTGGTCTGAGCATGGCATTAAATATTTGCGTTCTTGTCCTTTTTAAAGAAATGGTTTGACATTTTGGACAATGTTCTTTTTCACCTTTTATTACTGAGAATTAGATGAGAGGATTTATATCCCCCTAATGTTTTAGAAGCTACAGGCGGAAGACAATAAACTCTGTCCCAAGGTAACACCGTCCTCTTACCAGCACCTCTAAAAGGAATGAGCCTTTCACACATTACTTGTTTAATTACGTTGTAAATCTCAGAAGTCTGTTCCTCATATCCTCTTTCTTTCTGCAGTCTCTCCTCCCAGTCTCCCTCCACCATTGTGCCCCTCTTCCTCTCTCCTGTTCCTAATTTTTCATCTCCCATGTCTGTCTCATCCCTCTCATCTTTCAACACACTGTGACCCACAGATTGAGACACTCTCTTACACACACACACAGATACACACGGTCAGTTACAGATAAATTCACACACTGATTGAGTCACCACACCCAGGCGGAGTCACGCCTTGATCCATTACGAGGTTACGCCCCTGTTTGCTCTGGCTTGTGTTCGTTCCAGTTGGACGCAGTGGGCAAGAACTCATTATCCCATTGGGTGATATCGATGAGGGCGATTTGGCATTTTGAGCAGCACCCACGCGCACACACTCACATGTGCGCACACACACGCACACACACACGCGAGCACACACACACACACACACACACACACACACGCACGCACGCACACACACACACACACACACACACACACACACACACACGCAATGAGGATTTACTGACAGACGAATCATCAAACATGCAAGTTGCTCAGAAAGTCAATTCATGTTCTTTCTCTTTGTTTGTGTCTTGTAGTTGGCTCAGCGCTGCCGCTGCATTCCCACAAAGTTGTCTTTTCATCGCTGCATAATAAATCTTCACTTGTATCATGTTTGGGAAGTTAAGTGGATTCAAAAAGTCTGTCTATGGACTAATCTGTGACAGCTGCAAAGTTGGAGGAATTGTACAATAGCAATCTAACCATATGCAAATATGTGGGAAAATCAACCAAAAAGAAGAAATTCAGAGGAATGTTAGTCGTTAAGGGACAATTTATTTTCTTAAAAACAACGGGCTAACATGAAGCCTTTGCAAGTGTACAAGTGACATGGTGTCAATGCCTGCAGCAGGCATGTTGGTGCTTTTAACTTGAAAAAGTTGCAGCAGATATCTTCTTTCTAAGAAAAAAAGATCCTTTTATTATTTGGCTCTCTCTGCGCACAGCTGCTGTGCTGTGTTTGTGCGCAAGTGTGTGTGTGTGTGTGTGTGTGTGTGTGTGTGTGTGTGTGTGTGTGTGTGTGTGTGTGTGTGTGTGTGTGTGTGTGTGTGTGTGTGTGTGTGTGTGTGTGTGTGTGTGTGTGTGTGTGCGTGTGTGTGTGTGTGTGTGTGTGTGTGTGTGTGTGTGTGTGTGTGTGTGTGTGTGTGTGTGTGTGTGCTAGCATAAACACAGATCAACATGCATAAGACCCTGAAGAGTACTGGGATATTATGAGGTTTATTTATGAAGCTTTTAGCAACATTTACACACTGCTTCATGATTATTCATGTCCGTGTGTATGTAGATCTCCTGGTTAGCCGTGCGCGTGCTAATGTGTGTTTTCGGGTTTCCATCCAAACACAGTTTCCTCGAAGGCTACCTCGCTGATGTGAAGCGTGGTGGTCTGGTTGTTTGGACTGAGAGGAGGGGATTTTTCCCGCAGCATCCTAGTAATGATGTCATAAGCCAACCATGGGTCACCATTGTCAAGACTACAGGTTCAGTGTAAACCCTGGACCATTTAGATACAGTTTAGTTAAGATATTTGGAGACAGTTTTGTTAACATATTGCTTCATGGCACCTAATAACAATTTAACTCTAAGTATTTGAGAACATTTAAGGTCACCTGCTCTTCAAAGCTGCTCTATCAGCGTTTGATTTTAGCCCACAATATTGTGTGACATGCACATCTAATGCCATGCGGTGCTATTTTAACAGAAATCATTGCAATGTCTTGTTATTTACAGGAAGTCCTGCTATAGTGATCATACAAAGAGGTGAAACTGTATATTAATATAAATGTAAAAGTATGCACACTTTTTCTGTCCTGCACTAAACTGTCTACTTAAACACGTTCTTGCTGGTCAGTCACGCACACATGCACACACAGGCCACGCTGCAGGATGTTTGTGTGTGTTGGGCTAATAGCCTTGAAACAATACTGTCTTTCTTTGTGCTAAATAAGCAATAAAGGATGCATGGCCAGATGTTGTTCGGGTGGTTGTTGAACAGTTTGAAGTTTTAACACACACACACACACACACACACACACACACACACACACACACACACACACACACACACACACACACACACACACACACACACACACACACACACACACACACACACAGAGTTTTCAGTCAATGTGTTCCTCATTTGATCAGCCAAAGTGACATACCAAAGACCTACTATCTTCGTATAAAAGCTCACACAAGAAATACAAATGAATAAGCTCTCTGTCCAGATTTCTGGGAAGTGTGTAGTTTACACACATCCAACCCAAAGACACATGCAGTTCATATTTTACATGCAGCATTCATGTGCATGTATGCATTGTATTTAGCTGTCATCACAGAGTTGACGGTCCAACCATCCTTTTCAATTTGATTTATGTCCTGAAAAGATCAAGAATAGAAGCCTTTCACAACACAAACTGTAGCACATATTGGCTTGATGAACAATATCTGTGGCATATTTAGCCTTATGGGAAACAATATAAGATGTAAGAGAGAATGGCAATTTGTTAGCGATATGTACACAGAGATGAAACAGGAACAACAGATCCTTTCACTACAAAAAAGCTAAAAAAAAAAAAAAAAAAAAAAAAAAAAAAAGAAGCAACGGACAAAGAAAATAGAGAAAAACAAAGAAATAACACACTAAATCCTCCAAAAGAAACAAGTGTGCACGATGCCTCCAAAGTAGAAACCCTCAAAATGTGATTAATGATTCACTCAGGGAGTCACAACTGACTCAAAGAAAATGGGATTCTGGGAACAGAGAAGAAGAAGAGCCTATGCTGTTTACCACCCAAATACAGACCTGGCCAACAAAATGGAAACAACCTGGTAGTGATTTTTACAAGACAAAAGCAAGTCTGTCTGTTCCTTACACAATTCCAGCTCTACTGTTGAACAATGTGCCATGCTGTACATACATGATGATGATGATATAATGGTGCAGTTGGAGAGCAGAGGAGAGCTGGCAGCTCGTGAGAGGAGAGGGAGATGGAGAGGCGTGGAGAAACATAAATGGGAGCTCCTGGGGAAAGGGATGAGAAGATGAGGGCTGAAGGGAGATAAGTATGAAAGTAGGAGAGATTCAAACAGGCTCAGATGGCAAGACAGAGAGAGAAAGAAAGAAGTGGGAGGTTGTTGGAAAAAAAAAAAAGACGTGAGACAGGAAAGGTGCACATGGGAGTAAAAGATATAGCATGAGGAAATTCATAAATAAAACATGGAGATGCTGTGAGGAGAATTGTTGACACATGGTGTGTATTGAGCTGCTGTAGTCCAGCTGAGGGAGGAGAAAAATATGATCTACCAACCCACAATCAGCCTGCATAACAGCTTGTAAGACAAGCAACACTGAGTGACAAATATTAAAAAAGACATTAGCTGCATTTAAATTGAGTAAAAGGATACCACTGTATGTTGCAATGCAATCCTATGCAACAGTACATCATTCTCTTACAAAACTCCGAAATCAATAAAGAGATCCAGTTTGATTTCAGCTTGATAACAGGTTGAGTTTCTTTACTATTTCTCTGCATTAATTCAGTCTGACATTTTAGTTCATGTTGGCTGATTTCTTGTTGTCTGGGCAGCTGACTTTGTTATATTTCTTTCCCAAACCAAGCAAAGGGCATATGCATCGCACAAATGCCATTTTCATTGTACACATTTTTTCAATAATAATTCATTTTTTTCTTTTCTCAAACTTTAAATAAATGTGTTGATTTAGGTGTTGTTTTTTAAAATGACCTATTTTCACTTGTTTTCGTGCTTAATAAATGTAGCAAGGTCGCTAGCTGCTGAAAAATACTGTCTGTTTCTTTCATTTGAAAGCTTGAGGCGCTTAACAATTTGGAAATATATAATTAACGGGATTGGAACCACACGTGAAGTGTCAAAATAAAAAAAAAAGAGAAATAAGAGAAGAAAATGAATGGAAGTGGTCAGTATAATTGCTCCATGAAAAACAAGTAAGTAAGTTTATGAATCAAACTGTTTTCTCAACTAGTATTTTAAAGGTCAGTAGGGAACAATCAGCCTTAACTTTTATTTTCACAGAATTCACATGGAGAAAACAACAAAAGTGACACAAATAATTGACAATCTACAGCTGCAACAAACACCAAATGTAGTTGTTATTTATACTGGGCTATTTTTTTGCATTGCATTGTATTCTATATATTCTAGTAACAATCTGAATATTTAAGTCACAAACATGCATCATGCAAACATTGAGGCACATTTTTATATAAAATAAAGTGTCTGGGTCATTTAGACATATTTAAAAAATCATGAAAACATTTCTCAAATTATTTTATTTTGTATCAATATCTTGCACGTGCGAGTAGTTTCAAAATTCATGAAATAATGTGGGTATCATCAAACACATCGAAAAACACATGTTCACATCCATATTTGTCAAGTCAAGGCAGGCTTCGATGATTTGAGTGAGCGCTGGATTCAGAACATCGTACATGTCAGAGCTCCTCTTTCAAATTTACTGTGGAGTATGTAACCAGGACACCTTATCCCATCATTTTATTCAGCGCTCTTGTAAATACTGTGGTGGTAGCAATCAATTATATTCGGACAGGAAACATTTGGCTCGTGTAACCACGGCAACTGTTGAGTTATTTCACTCTCTGAAGCCAAAATGAGTAAGTTCAGTGTGTCCTGGGACTCCTGGATCATTAACACTCGGTAAAACCCCCCTCGCATGTTTGGCTATAACACACCCACGCGCAGCCTATCATTATTCTCCTTGTTTCTCTCCCATGCATGTGCCTTGTGTTCACTTATGTCCACTTACATGCCGCACTTCCCGGCATCTGTAATGTGTCACCTTTTCAGGAATACAGGAAAATGCTGATCAGTTTTACCACTGACCTCCAAGATTTTTGACATGGGACAAAGCCTCATCACTCGACGTGATAACTTGAAACAAACGCAGGAGATCACTTTGGCAAAGGGTTTAAGTAATAGGTAATCACCCAATTGGGATGGTAGACTGTAGTGGATGAGGATACTGACATCTAATTGATTTCCCTGATACATTCATATGTCACAAATTAGCAGCCTGAGGTGCCAGATGAAGTTGTTCTATCAGGAAAATTAAACAGGTTAAGGTTAAAATGGCCTAGAGGAAACTCTGTGGTGGTCGGGTCTTCCCATGTAAAATAAACAAAGACAGAGCAGTTTATTTTTACTGTGGTCAAATAGGAGGGACTGAAAGGGAGAAAAGCGTAGCGCAGGGAGAGAAAAGAGGAGAAAGTGGTTTATTTTAACGGCAGCAAAATGGGTTTGTTTTGGGAATTGGAGCTATCCCCTGTGTCAACCAGACAGCAAGTCAAAGAGAAGGAATGGGAAGGTGGACAGAGCGACAGGAAGGTGTAACACAAGAAGGTAAGTGTGAAACTAAAGGAAAAGAAAGAGAGGAAAAAAAGATCATAGGGCCATATGTTCATGCTTAGTATTTGGAAATCAGAGGATGAATTAAGAGATTCCACGTGTATCACCGAAAACAGAGAGTCCCTCTATTAGTCTCTGTCTCACTCTGTTAAAACACACACACAAACCATTTCCCGGGTGTGAATGAGTATTACCAAAGGCAACTTTTCTGTTGACGCATTCACAGCATTGTGACGTCACTACTGTAATTGATCCCTGCAGCTGCACGCAGAATAAAGGATTTTTTTTTTAAGCTGTCTACTTGGAAACATGCGGTTTCACTGATATTCTTCTTTTTAGAAAAGAGTGGTTCAGATTTTTTTGACAGTTATTACGTAACTTCTACACAACATATGTAACTTTTTAGATGATGCATATTGAGTTTGCCTTCAGGAGGGAATGGGACACCTTTGCCCTTAACACAATCACCATTGCCATTGGACAAGAGACAACAATTACACTGCAAAACACTGTCAATGTGACTATAAGTTGTTTTTTTGTTGTTTGTTTTAGTTAAAAAGCCAAGCCAAAAGTCTGGCTTTAAAGACAATACTCATCATCATAGACCTTATTTACACCTGATATTACTACACGAGTTGTCTATAAATTTGAATAACTAATTGTCACCAGAATATGACAGGATTAGCCAGTATTGGATCCACCTAATCAGGGGTCTGTACCCTCATGATTGAATGCACTTATTATAAGTCGCTTTGGATAAAAGCGTCAGCTAAATGAAATTTAATTTAATGTAAAAAAACGTATCCACATTACATGTTAATAGCACGTTTAAATGGAGCCATAGTGAAGGGCAGGAGAGATAAGTGGAAGTATGAGTTGGTACAAGAAATGATGCCGGCTAAAACTTGGATTACCACCTCATGCTTGTGTGCCGCCGCTAACCAATAGAGTTGTAATTTAGTTTAATATCTGTTCAGACTTATATAATATCTGTAGTGAAGATGAAATTATTATGAGTCCACACAGCCAACAAAGCTGATTGACAGTAGACAATATTTCAAATAAAGATGTTGCTGCAAAGAAGCTGTACATTCTAAAACTTTGATGCCTCACACACATCTTTAACCATCCCAGTTTCTCGGTGTACAGTCAAGATTAGTGTCAGCTATTCAGTGTTTGATCAAACATGACATTTGGTTGCAGTCTCCCCCTCTGTTCCTGAGTTATGGTGTCATATGATGGCCACAAAATGGGTTTTGCAGAACATAGCAATGTCACTGTGACGTTAACCTTTGACTTTGTGGATATAAAATGTCATCACTTGATCACGTCATCGTATTAAACGTTTGGGTGAAATTTTGTCATAATTAGCAAATCAACTCTTGAGTTTTACCATTGATGTTTTTTGAGGGCCCTGTGACCTTTGACCTTTGCCCACCAACATCTGATCAGTTCATCTTTGAGTCAAATAGAACGTTTCTGCCAAGTTTGAAGAAATCTCCTCAGGGCAATCCTTAGTTTTCACGTTCCCAAAAGGGGATAGACTTGAGGTCACAATGACGTTGACCTTTGACCCTCCCAAGATCTCATCATTATATCCATGAGTTGAAGTGAACATTTGTGCCAAGTTTGAAGAAATTCCCTCAAGGTGTTTCTGAGATAACGTGTTTTTGAAGATGGGATGGACAACTTGAAAACATGAGGCCTCCAGCTTTGACTGTCTCCGGTGCAGAGACAAAAAAATTAGAATAAAATATTGCATTTACAGGTAACTTTAGGTTCTCTCCCTCCCAAGTGTGTGTTGTGCCGTTGGAAAGTGAGCAATAAAGGTGAATACTCCATCAGATCACGATTCAAGTGTCAGTCTCACTCGTCTCTTTTCTACTCCAAAAAGACACCACTAATACTGCTTCCCACGTAGGGGTGATATGAATGTGAAGAGTACAAAGAAAAGAGTTTGATAAGTGGTCTGAGCACATTTCGGTTCTTATTTTCACACCTAACCGTTTGAAGCCAACCACTGCCAAAGCGTGTGCCATCTGTCGGATTGTTGATTTTGGAGAGCTGCAATAATTAGCTGACACAGACCCCATGTGTGACCTTCTGAAAAGACGCTTTTTACTGCTCTGTTTGAAGAAGCACTTAACCAGCGTTAGTCACAGCTGTTAGCAGCAGATAGGGCTACAGTATATGAGAAAAAAAAATACTATCCTAGCAACATGCCCAGGCTACCAGAATAGAAACAAAATCAATATATACATATACATCTCCCCATTTTCTATACTTATACAAAACTGTTTTTCATTTATACTAATGATGATGGCATTCAGAGTTAATCCTGAATGGAGAATAGTATCAGTGGACGTAGAGCAGTGACGTTGTGCTGAGTTGCTTCAACTGATTCTTTTATGCCTCACCTTCAGTGCCTCATTCATCGGCTCCTTGGTAACCAGCTGACTACAAAGGTCCAATCACATTCATACAGATCTACAGTGCGACCACTATAATATGATACCTATTCACAACAGTACTGTTTAAAGCTGCAGATTCCTCGATCAGCACAAACTTTGATGTATTTGTTTAGTAAGGAACTAAGGAAATTCTTGTAGCATTTAGCTGCAGCAGACTGAAATGTTTCTTTTGTTTCCTAATAATGCATCCTTTAACAACCTAATAAAGACACCCCTGTTGCTCAACAAGATGTCTCAAAAGTTCTCAGAGATTTTCAGAGAAATGTTTTTAATTACAGAGAATAATGTTAGAAGGACTGCTTAACTTGAAATACAACTGGTTACTGGTTATGACGTGTTGAACACGCAGGTTAAATCGGTGAAGATCACACTCTGTCAGTTGGTGTCCAGACTTGACTGTGACCTTTAACCTCTGCTGCTGGATATCATTGACCCCATTTGTATAAAGGAATCTGGATCATTTAGGGGTACATTTCCTGTCCATTTAAATGGAGGTGAAGGTCAGCAGAACTGTAACATTCTTATGGCTGCAAAGAGTGATTTGACCAGTCTCACAGGCTCTTTTTAAATAACCCAGATTTCTCACCACTTTGTGCCCACATTGTAATGACAATGCTTATGAGTATACAGTATATCATTTAATCTGCAATCATCCAGAAAGGAAGTGATAGGTCCCTCATATGGGGCTTTTGGACATGACCCAGAGACCCTGAGTAGTACTACAAAGAGTCTAAGATCATAAATCTCTATGTGCGACATATGCTGAAAGACAATCAAGTGATGGCTGACCTGATGACAGTCCTGCCATGATAGATATCTTTTAGTTATAAAACATGCAGCTTGCCTTCCTTGCACACATTGCAACATAGGGACCCTCCTATATGAACAGAAAACAAGGATCAGTAATAACATGCTGACTGACATCCTTTTAAACAATCCATGTAAATTATATTGGCAAACATTGTTTTGGCTTTCGATTCAGGGGCTGATCAGCTAAACATGATTGGAAATGAATTCTGCCATTAAAAGTTTCATTTCTTGAAGTAAAACAGCTCTTTATTCCAGAGTGAATCTGTCGTACCTGAAACCTGAACATTTGTCTTAGTGCCAAACCAAAATACTTCCTAAAACTTCAGTATATTTCTCTTCATATCTCTTCCTTTTCATCCATTCTCAGTTTAAAAAAAACAGAACTGTTTATTGCATCAGACGAGGACAGAAACAGCCTAGTTGTTATACATTCATTTTAATCTACCTTTTTCCAGCCATTCAGTTGACTAATTGACCTGCTTTCAAAATCTGACAACTGTGCAAATATAAAACAGTGATTTGATTGAAGCTTCTAAATGCTGCCAGTATAAAGAGCACCACCTGCGCTGCTGCCGCTTGTCAATCACATTACTTTGCAGAGAAGTTAATCTATAATCCACTTGGCATGTGTGCTGCTGGGTTGGTATCATTCAAATGATGGAGGTGGCTGTGATTTGTTTATGCATAAATCTGGAGAAGTAAAAACATAAAAATCAAACCAGAGGGACACTAAACACGAGGAAACCACCTAAAGCAGGCAGAGACACAGAAATAAAGCAACGAGTGAACTTTTTTGGGTCAGAAAGAACTACTGTGAAAGATCAGGTGACCGTGAATATGAAGGTCTGAGAGCCACAGAGAGGGATCAGGAGGTCGGTCAGCAGGTTAGAGAGGGGGGGCGGGATGCGGTGGCTGGAAACTCTGGATTATTGATCACTGCAGGCACCGGTCTATCTCACCCTGGACAGCTCAAGGCTCGTCCACTCTGACCTCTCGATGAACTATACCTCCACCTCAACAGCGTGGCCTATATTCTTCCTGCTTTATCTCGGCCAGGCCTGCTGGGTGAGGAAAGATTGACAGGGTTTGTTTCTAAAGACTCTGACAAGACCGGACTGCGGGGGCTTCAACTTGAAAGCTGAAGAAACGTGATTTAAATACCTCTCCATTTGTAGGTATACATTCTCCATTGTAGGATGCTGGCTATCACACTGCGGAAGCTCTTCGGCCTCTTATCACTACCTATCAGGCCCCATGACGGATGACTGTTAGGACTGACAGCGCTGAAACACGTAGGATTCCCTTTGTAGTGGAAGTGGGGTTCCTCAACCAGTGGCAGTGATGTATCCGGGAGATGTAGAGCTGATAGTCCTCTCTGCGGGTGTGCTTTGTTCTTTGTGGGACTAAACTGATGAAGCATTATGGGTGAGATCACAAAGCTCGAATGCTCTACATGCAGATGACTCTTTCTCTTATTCTAAACCTTCTTAGCATGTTTTTTTGTAAACGGATGTGTCTATACTGATTTGTGGAAAGCAAAGGGCCTAAAAAAAAAATCCTATGTTAGTTTCCTCAATACTTTTTTTTTTTTTTTTTTACTAATTATTGCACTTTGACATGTTTTTTTTCTTGAAATATGAGGTGCGATCAAAGTGTTCAAAGACTGGGCCTATGACAACCAAAAACATATATGATTTAAATCTAGCCAACAAGCCCTTCAACATAGTCTCCTTGTATCCCAAGGAGATGTGTCAAGCACCACCTGCAATTCGCGCCAGATCTCCTCAACAGTGCCTTAACAGCGACCCTTCAGCTTGAACTTCATTTTGGGGAACAGAAATGTCGCAGTTAAGGAACTGGAGCATTAGACGTTTTGTCATGTTGGAAAACTCAAGTGCCATCACGTCACCGTTCAGATCATTTGTGCAGATTGTTTTCCCACAAACATCACCGCAGAGCATCACCTTGACAGTTGGACCCTGGGGGATGAACAACCACGTGAATGTAAAAAAAAAAAAGGTATGTGTCTGTGATGATTCTCATTCATCCTGGTTATAGTCAATCTTAATGTTATCCAAAGTCAACTGGAAAGCCTTCTTCAGTTCATCGTCTACTGAAGAATGAGAGGTGACACATCAGCAGGAAATGTTACCAAGAAAACCCATCTGGTTGATCCTCTGACCTCCTTCTTCAGTCTTAGACTGATATTCTGCTCTTCTTGAAACATGTATGCCACTCAAAAAATCTCATCTGGCTCATTGTTTCATTGTAATAGCCTTTTGAGTTTGACATACAATTTGATGGATGCTGTTTATTAAAGTTTCTGGCCCACAGTGATATCACAAGTGTACATGTACCAGTGGCCATAAAAACACATAACATTTAAATGCTGATGTTAATCGAGGGATGTAACTCAAAATACTTACAGAAGTTATTGCTTCCCCCTGCTTCACTGCATAACTGTTAATGCACAGCAGGAACTTTTTGATCACTATTGATAGAAAGTTAAGTTACCATTTCACAGACACTATCACAGGAGCTTTATTGAGTCTTTGCAAAAAGTCAGATGATATTACTCATCATATTACATTATTAACCTCCATTTCCATATCAATAAGTCCTAAGAGGTTTGAATTCCTGCACTGGGAGAAATCCAGACCAACGGAAGCAGGAGAAATGGTGGTGGATGACTTCATGACATGCAGCTGGGATGATTCTAAGTAAAACATGTAAAACAGGGCTTTTTCCATGGCAAAAACTGCAAACGTGTCAAAAAAAAGAGATAACAAATAGCAATGAAATCATTGAGGAAACAATAGTTCTTTAGGACTCATGATACAATGTGAGTAAATTACAATTGCTTTAATTTTTTTAAATCAAATATTCATCTAAAACAAAAATGAAAACCTTGAACACTTTCTATCCACAACTTGGCACCAGTGGCGGAAAAAGCGTGGGCCTCTAAATACTGCAGTCTTTTCAGATGTTCATGTTTTTTGCTGGAGGCTTATAAAGGTTTCAGACCCCTTCATTTTGCAGCTCTTTCATCACAGACCTGCAGGGTCAAATGTGACCCCAGACCTGACATTCTGCACTCTGAACCCTGAGGGTAGAGATCATTCCGGCCACTGACCACGTCAGAATCAAAGGGAAGCAGGGCTCTGGTTTAAGTGCAAGTGTGTTATAAATAATGGCCATCCAGTCAACAAGTCAATTTAAGGATGAAATGAAATGTGCAGAGGTGGCTTGTGTTTGCATGTGTGTGGGAAAATGTGTGTGTGTGCATTTCTGCATGAGGGAGCCGGTGTCTCACTCTGAAGGTGAAGGTGAGACGGAGAGAGAAGAATTTGACCCAAACTTCCTCTGAACCTGGGCTAGCAGGGGTCCGGTTCTGTCACATGTTTGCCTGTCTGCTCCGATAAGAAGAACGAGCGCAGAGAATGGTCCACAGAGTGGTCAGACAGCAGGATATTCTGATAATGTAATGGGTTAAAGGCCATATATCACGTGCCAACATCATCACAGGGTCTTATCTGGATCCTAAACAAGATGAGGGATCAGATTAACTACTTTTATCATGTCTGCAGCAACTGAACCAAACATCAGGAAATCTCCAAATTAAAACGACATGGAGATAAAGGTGATTAAAATGTTAAAATAGAGGATAGGTAACATGGAGATTACAACAAGAAAGCTGATATGGACAATCAAAGCGGAGCGGCTAATCAGCAGAATTAGTTTGCTGCATTACAACAGGGTTTTCTGTCCTATTTTTCTATAACTATCTGCTTGTTAAAATTTATAAATTAGAGACGCCTTCCAAATTTGATTAGTGCGAGTATGCGTGCATGAATTCCTGGATTAATTTGCACATCATCTCTTTTATTCCAAACAGATACAACCAAAAAGTAAATTGAGACAGCCACAGTGAACACTGCGATTTACAAAATATATCTATTGCACCACATGAAGATTACGTTTGCTGACAGGTAATACATACATCATTTCTATGTCCTCTGAGTCCCCTTACATAATACATAGATATATGTAAAACAAGGCTTCGGCAAAACATCAGTAACTAATGTCATGCTTGTGTTTATTATTCACTCTCTTGACTGGTGCACAGCTGAGTTCAAGCTTGTAAAGTGTGTGCGCAGCGTGTTGAAGTCTTGTGATCTGCACAACAGGCCGTCCTCCACCTGTTCTCTCATCTCTTATGTCACGGCGATTGTTTCATTCATTGTCTGGTTAACAGATTAAATTGGATTACACATTTTCAAAACAATCTGAAAGATCCAATAAACCAAATCCAAAGCATGATGTAAATAGTCCTTGCCAGGAGAGTTTCACGTCTTCCCTGTCGCAGGTCAATCTGTACGAGGTGAGAGAGAGAGACTGACCCTGTTGCGCATGAATGGAGTGCAGCACAGTAATGTGTATGGAGCGGGGAGGGGCAGTAACTTTTGTGAGTAAGTACTCGAAGCTAAAGCACTCGATCAACATCAACGCCTGTGTTACATGTGTTTTTGTGACTACCTTTGTTACCGTTTGCATATTTTCATACATCATGGTTTTGGGCTTTTTTTTTTATATAAAGTCCAGCTGTTAGATCATTTTATCTTTATTGTATTGATCCTTACCTTCCGGTGCAGTGACCGGCAATATCCTACCAGTCTCCCTTTATGGCCTTCTCCAACATAGAGGTCTCACTTTGTGTCATTTAAAACCATATGACTGGAAAAAAAAAAAAAGTTATAGTTTACAAACTAATAAAAGGTTTACTGTTAACTTTTATATGTGTATACTGGAGACTAATGGGATAATCATCACCCATTGCAATATTTAATTGATAACACATGAAAGCCTGTGTGGTCATGTATGTATGTCATCAAACACATGCAATCATCTTTTGGTCTGTACTCATAACTTACAAGGGATACCTGCTCTGTCATTTGTTGCATCCGTTACAGGAAACATAGTACACAAAGACCTGTTTCCTTTTAATAATTCCTGTCTCACTGTTGTTAGTCAAAAAATGTGGTCAGGCTTATTTATCAGAAAGTAACTCAGTTTCCACTGCAGTGTCCGGATGTGTTTTCCAGCCAGCTTCAGCTTGAGATACAACACTGAACCAAGGCCAGCAGTTGACGAATGAGCAATTTGGCTTTTGACGAGGAGAGTCAGATAGAGAACAATGTTAACTCATCTAATTTTCTACAAAAGCTGGAATGTAATTTTACATTCGTACTTTGATTAGTGTGACGCAAGGCAGAACATATTTTCCGACCAACTCAACATTTGTGTGAAAATGGGGATTACAAAGGATTATTACCATAGAATTACTGGAAGTTACCAATGTGCATGTCTTCTATGGTGTCAACTTCTGATGTTAAAGGTTTGACATCTCTTGGCAGTAAAACTACAGTCTTCAAGTCAACTTGGGTAAAAACACAACTAAAGGAAACACAGCGTTGATAATAGTTTTGACCTTACAATCTATATCACTCCACAACTAGCTAACCAATAGCACCAGTGTTTCAGTCACAGTGAAAACACGGACAAAAATAGCCCATTAGCGACTTTCAGCCATCATTTAGCTCTCAGAAAAAAGCCACCGAATCCCCTGAGTGAAACCATTACTCTAATAATAGCAGCTCTTTGAAGCAGAGGAGAGGACAGCAGTGGCAGTAAAGAACGACCAACAGACTTCCTGCTTCACACAGGTCATTTAGACTAGTGCACTTATACTGTATCAGTGTGTGTTGGTCTGTGACTGTCAGAGTGGAAGTGAGTGTGTGTGAGTGAGAGTTCATCAATGAATCAATCAAGAAAGACTTAAATTATTTTAATTACAAACAAATACATCATTATAGGGGTATAAAGTGCCTATAGTTTTATTAAATCAATGTGTCTAAGACAGAAATGCAATTACGACACTTAAATACATATTTCTATGTATTTCTTTATAAATATTATTGCCATATATAATCTTCAAAGCATACAGTCACCATACAGGCATGGAATTTAAGTTGGGGGTATCATGATCCTGGAAGAAATGGACAAGTAGTCCAATAAACAAAGCTAATCATTATAAAAGAAGATAAATGAGTGTGCACACCAGCATTAAAGGGAAACTCCAACAATTCATTGCATTTCTATAAATGTGGAGGGCTTCTAAAAACACAATAAAAAAAAGGTTAAAATTGAAGGGACAGAGGCCTACATATCCTCACTTTTAGTCCCTAGCATGCTTCAACACTGCACACAACACTGGATCCCTTCCTGCCTCCTTAATTCCCACATCCTCTAACTCTGCTCCTACAGTGTGTAATGCAGGTTTCTTGTTAAAAATGTCGTCAGATGAAAGAATTCCTGATGACATCACTATGACATCATCAGGTGTGTTTTGTTAAGGGTTGAAAAGCTCCATATAGAGCCACAGACACTGTACAACTGTTTAAGTTACAATGACACATTTAATCTGGATTTATGGACATATGGAGCAATCCATCAATCCGAATCTTTAATCTGATGTTATCTCAAAAACCCTGAGGATCATTACTCATTCTATCATTTTGGCCCATTCTCCGAGGTGTTTCACAAAGTGTCAAATCACCATTGCAATATAAGCCAAGCACTTGTTCTGTGTACATGGAGTATGTGTCAGCCTTAAAAATTATAATTACTATAGGAACGGTAACAAGGCAGTAATCATAAATCATATTGTCAAGCTGTGCTTTATGAATATGTAAACAAAAACGTTGCTCTCCTCAAAATCTGACCTGTACTTTGAATTACAGTCACAGAACGCCTAATTTAAACTCACAAAATATCATGTAAATAAACTCCAAATTAATGTTGTAAAAATATCCCCTGTGCCTTTAATCATTTTTTCCTGAAATATTTGTGCATGTGTCAGAAAACATCTCAGGAGCAAATGACTCAGATGCAACAGTGGTGTTGTATTTTACACTAATGACAACATGGCAACACTGGTGTGTTATTAGCAAATTACAGCAACCTCTGCTTTTAGAAAACAGCTTAGATCAGACAGGTTAGATGATATTAACTACATGTCACCATCATCTCTGTGGTTGACAGCCATGATACTATACTTTTATGTGATTATACATATAATTGAAGTCAATCTAATGTTATTTTTGTTTCTTTTCACCTTCTATGTGTTAATCACATAACAAATGGCTCTAATTTTACACTTTTAGCCCCTTTCAGACTGGGGCCTCCCTACTTTAATAGGAAGGCAGTTAAAATGTTTGAAAAAGTCACTTAAGAGCGCTGTAATAAAAGTATCCTTTTAGATTAGGGGCTATAAATGAGGCCAGTCATGATACCTATTCCCTGAAAAGGGCATTCATTATATTATTTGTCGGTGGTGAAATTTGCATTCAGCACAGACTCTGCTCCCAGTCACAAAGTACAGTATAAACATATATATATGAAGAAATTTCCCCTCGGGGATTAATAAAGTGTATAAAATCAACAAAAAAAAAAACTTGGCACACATGTGCACACTGTGAGTACTTTTTGGCTTGTAATATTATTGTCTCTGTGTTGCCATGTTGCAAACATATGGAGCTGTTGGTAAAATACTGCTCATTGTCCTGTGAGGGGGGATGATGATTGAATACATGTCAACTGTAATTCTCGCAGGTTGTGGCCCTGAGGTCTGTGACCTCAAATAACACCCAGCACAGGCTGAGACGTCAGACTGGGGAGGTCGGGGGCCGCTAGAGGAGAGGTGGCAAGATATGGAAACAGTATGTGAGGGGGAGAAAGACAGAAAAAGGAAAAATGGAGATTAGAGAGACAGAGAGAAGCGTATGGGGAGTTATCCAATAACACTTTAAAATTACTCTTCTAATTATGTTCAGTGGTCTGCTTTTAAAAATCACCCTGGTAACAATCCCATAACAAGATGGATGGGGTATCCCCGTCCAGACCCTCCTTCCCCTCTCTTTGCCTCTCAACACAAAGTCTCTGAGACTAACACAACTGAGTACACACACTCTCAGAGCAAATTAACACAAGCAACCATTCTGACTGCTGCAATCTCCTGCTCTCTCTCTGTCTATGAAGCTCAGTCAGTATGTATGGGTGTGTGTCCGACTATAGATTCAATTGGCAGACGATAGTGGCTCAGCAGGTCATCCTGGCATTAGTGGAAACTCTGAGGAAAGGAGGGAGGAGGAGGAACATGCTTCCCTCTTGGGGATCAAAGGTTATTTCTATCCATTACCTCAACTGAACGTGCAGGAGGAAGAGATTAGAGTGTGTTTATGCGGATGTGTGTGAGGATTCACACCAGCGGGATCACTGAAGGATGTAGACAGTAGACACAAGTTAGTCTACTGTATGTGTGGACTGTAAACCAAATATATGCAGAGAAAAGCAAGCTTTGTTGTGGTATTTCTGGCCAGCATGAAACCTTGTACTTTCACAAATAGAAAGGAATGACATTGAAAAAATAATAATAACAATTAAGTCAGTTTAGTTCAGTTATCGCTGGTGCATAATAATACTAGACTCAACAGAAGGCGCCTTTTAGTGAGTTAAGATGAACTTATAGTTGATGCAATAAGATACCAGCAATTCCCATGTAGTTATTATATGTGATAAGGCTTCTAAAACACTCTCCACAGTAACCATATGTGTGTTCTTTCATTCTCTGCGGTGGTGATTGTAGTGAGCACAAGGTTTGCAGCAGAGATTGCTTTGCTATATTTATGTGTTTCCAAAAAGGAGAAGATGAACTTGCTTCACATTTTCTACACTCTCAGCAGTCTCCACCATCATTGGCAACTTGTAAGGGAAAACACAACAAGCCCTGGCTGAGAAATCACAACTCCCTCAGTCCCTACAGGGTATCTCCTCCTGCAGCTCTGATGTTTTACTACATTTCTCAAAAGGCACACGTCAGCTACAGTGTCACTGTGAAATGGCTCCATAGCAGCCCTCTAATCCCTTTACACACAACCAGAAATCCAATTTTAGAATTCAGTTTGTTGTGCAGTTCAAGTCAGGAGATTGGTGAGATTGCCCTCCCATGAAAAAACAAGACAGGTAGCAAACTCATAGAGCCACTATGTCTGCACATAGAAGAGATCAGGGTGGGTAGATGAGTCACAACACACTACTTATTGGTTTTAAATTGACAGTCAGGGTTACTTTTAATAATGTTAGGTTGTGAACTTTATCGTCATTCGTGTACAACATGTGCACAGCAGATCAAAATGATGTGCCTCGAGCTACCAAAGTTCAATTTGCATCGATAAGAAGCTAACTGTAGCAACATTATTACTAATAAAACTAATAAAAAATAGGGTTTGGAAAAGAGCATGGCTTGTTTAAGATAAGTAATTTTTTATTAGTAATTTTACATAAAAGTATGTTACACAAGTTAAATATGTCATGTGTTCGTAATTCCATGTTGACTTTTGCTTACTTATGGATTTAACACCAGTGTTCTAGAAAAACCTGTATTTGTTACATCAAACCGTTCTTTAGCGTGTACTTCACCATATGACTTTCTTTTTCACCCTGGTGAGGAGAGGCCAAACATGACACTGTCTCAGTATCCTTATTGGACTGATGGGTGTATTACACACCAAATCATACACCCATCAGATACTGGGCTGCATTTACACATGTAAATTATTGTTTAGTAATATTTCCAAAAGCATTAATAGTTTTCTCTGCCCATAATTAAATTTCCTCTGTAAAATGTTTGAAAGCAATAATCTGGGTGTGAAAGGATCAACCTTTTCTTTAAGATCCCCGCTGTATTGTCAAGAAAACTATTAAATTTAAACTTGAAAGCAGCAACTTCTCTCTGGCAAAGATGTTCGTCTCTATCTATTAAAAAGTAAAAACTGTCAAATTTATTGCATTCTAATGGGACACAGTCACTGCTTGACATCTGCCCTCCCTAAATGTTATTTCTTCCTGATGACTGATTGCGTATTCGAGAAAGAGGGAAAAAAAGACGATTTTCTTCATTTCCCTAAATTTAAGAAAATCATAGTTTAACATACAGCCCTCCAGAGAGACGTAAGGGAACCATAGATAGAAGGCTTGTGACAAATTTAAGAGCAAAGACACATGGTACCAATTGGACCTTAACTCCATCGAGTGACATTCTTTATGTCAGGAAGGAGAGAGAAGGGGAGCCCAACATAGTAGCCTATGTGGATCTTTCTATAGAAGTGCGTCATACCCAGTTCAGACCATTTAGTGTGTCTGCGCTCTCTGTCTCTGACATAATCCCACCAGCCACAAAACAAAATGTCGACATTCAATCAGCGGCCCCTTTTTTGGTGGCTTTCTGATTGAGCTGTCTGGAAACTGCACTTCACGCCCTAAAACCACACCTTGAAACACCTCTGATTTGGGACTGTGGTTAAACAATACTGAACTCTGATTTATAGCACACACCCATTCAACTACACTCAATCAAATCTTTCAGCTTCTTTAAAACCCACCCTTTAGACATTAAAAAAAAAAAAAATAGCTGATCCAGTTTACATATTGAGTGCACTTTTAAGACCAGGAAGTTATGATGACAGAATGCACAAGCTTGATTTAATGTTATGTTCATAGAAAATAAGCCTAGTGGGAAACTGTGTTTAAGCAACAAACCTACTGTATCTAATCTGGTGGAGAAACATTATGGAGAAATGTGCTTTTGTTTACACTGTAAATAGATTGTTTTGCTATTTAAAAGAGCAGGAAACATTTGGTAAATGTGGGAATTTTAGATCAGAATTTAAAATCACACTCTTTGATCTTCCTACAAATACAGACTAGGGTCACCGCCTGAACCAACCACAGAAGTTTCCATTTACATCCATGGTTGTCCAAATTTGGAAGATATCCCTCAAGGTGTACCTGAAATATCGCATTCAAAATATGGGATGGACATCAGTTCACTATGACTTTTACGTTTGAGTTTTGACCACCATAATATATAATCAGTATAACAATTTGTGCCAAATTTGAAGAAATTCCCTCAAATTTCTTCAAATTTGAGGAAATTTGGTATCACGCTCAAAGAATGGGACCGATGTGAGGTCATAGTGACCTTGACCTTTGACCCCTAATATCTAAGGAGTTCATGCTGGAGTCAAAGTGAATGTTTCTTTCAAATATGAAGAAATTCCTTCAAGTTGTTCACAATATCAGAGTATCAAAGTATCCGATTTATATAGTGTTTCTACGTTGATTGATTCAAATTCTGCATCACCAAAGCAGTGATTGGAGATGTTACTTGTGGTCTTTGGTTTAAAGAACTGCACTTCAAAGAAAAGAGGTAAGATGAGTCTAACAGTACACACATCCACACACAATATTTAAGGCCAGAAAAGCAAGAGAAGACAATGTTTTCAACGCCATCACACACCTGCAACCTTTCATCTTACACTTGAAGGTAAACTAGTGTAACAGTAACCACAGAGGAAAAGACAGTTGAAAGTGGTAGAGCAGTTTTAGTGTTACACAGTATGGGGTTCACAAACTTTCTGCTGCTTAAACATCTGAGTGCATTTTCCATGATCTGAATTTACTGGAAAGCAGCACCTTTGGCACAACCTTTTGTGCTTGTACGCCAATGTCAATGATGTCTTCTCTTTCCTGGTGTTTCTGTAGCGGTGTGAAGTGCTGCTAAAGCAATGGATGTCTGGTGTGTTCATCAGCAGAATGAGAGCCATCTTACTCATCCCTGGAAAAGCAGTGTCTGGTGTCCCTGCTGCATCTGGGGGTTAAATGTTTTGTTCAAAGGACCACTGACAGCAGTTAAGATGTTAAGATCATCCCTCTTTGAACCCTACTTCACTCCATATTTATCTATACCAATGCAGGGATTTAATTCAGCCCTTTAACGTTTGTGCTCATAACTTTTCTTCTGTTTATGTTTAAGCTGCACTTTTGTGTGTGTGTGTGTGTGTGTGTGTGTGTGTGTGTGTGTGTGTGTGTGTGTGTGTGTGTGTGTGTGTGTGTGTGTGTGTGTGGGGGGGGGGGGTGTTCAATCTCATGCTACAATACCGGACAAGGCAAAAAGTAAAACAAACTTTAGATTGACAGTGTGACATTTCTTTGTGAGCATATCGGCCCACAGCAAACTCTACCTCCCAGGATAATTGCTCAATGCGTTCCCCAAGGCCCTGCTGCTGTTTCCTGCCTGTAGAGTCTTACAGAAGTAGACATACAACACATAGAATGTATATACATATGGATGTTGTGTGGGTTTCTGTTGATGCAATGGACAGGCTGTCAATGAAACTGACAGCACAAATTTGTATTATATATAGTTACATATTGGCACAAACCGAAACATGTCATGTTCAGATGTTTCTATTTGTTCCCAACATGCTTGGCTGTTCCCTGAGTTGAATGTGTGGAAATATGCAGTACAAAAAGAAAACAATACTGAATTAATAAAATATTTCGATCAGTGATTATAAAAACTGTCTGCCAATCATTTGTCTGAGTACCTGGAGGATAATTTGGACAGGTGTGTTATGTGTGTGTGTTGTTTCATGAAAAAATAAAACCAAACACAACTGCTTCATTGAGGTGCTAATTTTTTCCCTATGTTGCATCTCTGTTCTATGCTGCGTTAACTCTTCACCCACTTCCAGGAGTCTGCATGTAATTGTGTATTTCCTTGTTTAAATAAATACCAGAGTAAATGAGCTCACACAAAACAGGACTCATTTGGCCCCCCGAACAATATATGGCCCCTGTGACAATAATGTCGCTCACTGACTGGAACAGTCAGGGGTAGACCCACTGGAGGTTGGAAACTGTGTGTTTTCACTACACCATACATAAACAATGCAGGTCTACTGGGGGGTTCCCTATAGCAGGCCCCATTTATATTCATCACCTTGGCTTGTATGCGCTCACATCCAAAATATGAGGATTAAAAACAAGGATGCTCATCATGTGAGGTTGAAACATTCCAGTGTCAATGTAAAATATGACATCATTAAGAAACAAGTCTATGGTCATAAAATTGTCAAGACCAGTCAAGATTATTGTATTTTATATTATTATATTTATTACTTTTCTATTTATTTAGGACATCTCAGCCTCTGATTTATTTTTAATGGCTCTCTTGTTAGTACTCCAACTTTATAGACGTGAAACACTCAATTGCTGGAACACACTTTTAACATGATTTCAAAGTGAACAATTATGACATCACATCACAGGACAGGTCAACTGTAAACGTTCTCCTAAAACTGGGAAAGACTGGTTTCTGTACTTAAATACAGGACCAAACTGAAGTTAAAGACATTCACTCCTCTATTAGAAGCTCCTCTTACTAATACTTATAATACAACAATAGTGTCTTTTGAACATTTTTTTTAATTATGTGCACTTATATAGCACTTGATCACTTAAATGATCTCAAAGTACTTCACAGTGCTTCTCACACACACCAGCAGCAGCAGAGCTGCTATGCAAGGCTGAGGGAACTTGAGTTTCGATGTTTTGTCCAAGAACACTTCAGCATGGGGACATGAGCTACTGAGGATCAAACAGTCAACCTCGTGATTACTGGGCAACCCACTCTACCATCTTAACCACAGCTGCTGAATTGTGGCTGACTTGTCTTGTTATGATCTTGATCATAATTGGACTTCTTACATTAATAAAGCCTCTCAAACGTAAAGATGAGAGCGCTTATACAATTCAAGTATAGTTCAGAAATTTTGCCCAATTTAGTTTATCACAATTAGTGTGATATTGACATATTTATATCTGTTCTGTGACAATCTCTCCTAATTTCTCTTGAACTACAACAGCCTTGTTTTCAGCTTCATTATGTTAACATCATCCAGTTAACTTTAAAGGGATACATATTTTCTGCCTATAAAATAACTTTTATCCATTCAGTTTATCTAATTTATGAAGAACTCTTTTGTATCCTAACTTCTGCTTTTCAGATATTAGAGAAGTATTCATGATACTGATGGAGATCACTAACTGATTTATGGTCGTGGGAGTAACACGAGTCTTGATTTTGGTTGGATAATCCCTTTAGATTTGGAGAGGAGCTACTGTACATTTCAGAGCTCAAGCTCTTGGTTCTGTATTACACAGCACTGCCTGCTGGTCACATGTATAAACTGCATCCTGGTGAATCAATGAAATGACTGAAATTCCATAACATCCCAACTCGCACGTGCATGTGCGCATTACTTATACAGATGACTCTGGATTCTTACTCTGCCTCCAGTTGATCTCTCCAGGTTCTCGAATGATTTTTTTTTAATTATTATTATTTTTTTAATGGTCACAGACATCATAGTGCCATGCTGCATTCACTATCTCAGTGTAAAGCTCAGCACTGGATTTTGTGCCAGTTTTCACACCATGTAGTTGCGATTAAAGACAAAACGTGAAGGGTTTGAATGGGGAAAAGGCAGTGGAAGCGACTCTCTCTCTCTCTGACGCTACTTCAGGAGTTTGAATGAGGTTGGAAGAGTGAGTCTCTCTCTCTCCCACCCTACCCCCTTCTCTCTCTCGCTCTCCCCCCTTCCCTTCTCCGTCGCTCCTCCTTACACCCCCAAAAACCTCCCCCCTCTTATTAAAACAACACGCCAATCTGCTGGAGCCCGGTAAAAGGGGTTTGGGAGCCGCAGCAGCCATAAAGGAGGCTCCACACACACACGCACACACATCCGTCTGGAAGGAATTAGACAGCTGAAAAGGCAGGGAGACTTTTGGCTACTTCTGTGTGCGCTCCGTCTAACCTGGATGCGTGGGGAGACGATAGAAATACTTACCTGCATGCCCCCCAAGACAGAAAGAAATCTGGCTCATATTTGATATTGCTGGAACTTTTTTTTTCCTTCTTTCGAGTATGACTGACGCTGCCAGAGTTCATGGCTTTTTTGTAACTTTTTAACACTTTTAAAGTATGAATGAAACTGACAGAAGTTGATGGAGAAGAATATTTATCTTGTTTTTATCGTCTACATTTTATTTATACTTTTTTATATGAATGATGCCAAAGTTGACTGACAATGATGTTTGTACACCAAAGATGCATATGTCGTCCATAGTCAAAGACAGACAGCTGCAGACAGACAGTTAAAAGTTCAAGACAAGCAGTTTTGAGCATCCAGGTGAGCACACTTGAAGGGACGCACGCGATTATTTTTCTTCTTCTTCTTTAATTGATGAGGACCGTTTTGAGCGGATTAATGAGAGTCCTTACCACTCAAACTTTGTCGCTACTTTCCCTGCCTGTGGCTCGGTACCAGAGTCGCCGGAGTTGACTGCATCCTTTCTCAAGGACGAAAGAGGGGACATCTGCTGCTTCAAGGTAGGCAGCCAGTGATCTTTTGGTCTGGTGCAGCATGCTGGCAGACAGAAATGTTGCATCAGAAGCCAGGAATGTATATGAAGAAGTGGTTTGGAGACTAATTAAGTGCATTCAAGTGATAATTATGAACATGCAACGCTGTAGCTATAATGTCAATACTGCATGAGGTTTCATGATTTACAATCCAACAGGACATTGTCCAATGTCCAAAATATGTGTCTCAAAAGTTGAATTTGTCTTTACTAACACGTGCCAGCTTTGGAAGTGTGCAAAGCGATCGTCTGGAGTTCTTCTCTAATCATATAAATATGCACCTTTGCTAAAACAGTTATTTTAGCCTGGGAATAAACTGAATTGATGACGTCAAAAGACATACGTCACTCTTTGAGATTTGAGAGCCAATCAGAAGTCTGGATGGGGACACGCTCAGAGTGCCTGGTGATAGGAGCAGTAATTTGATGCTTAATGTGGAAGACAGGCATATATAAACACATGAATAGGCCAACAGAATAGCCTCCATGTTTTAGATAATAGTTTAGGTTACCGATATATGGATAATGGCAGTAGGCGTTTACATTGCAATTCATCTAATCCCTCCTGAGTAACCAAAACATAACCAAAAGCCTACAACAGGTGCTGCATAGACACACACTGCACCTGTAACATAACCGCTCAGTATTATAGATTCTGTACACGCTCACCACACTCACAACATTATACACATATACACAAATGCAAATGAACATCTGTCAGACTCCTTGGACATATTCTCTTCCTCCATCCGCCCACTCTGACCTCTCAGTATGCAAATACCACCGTTTGCTCATTTAACCCACACCAGGAATGCCCATCTGTGAGTTGGATGTCTGTGCATTCCTGACATGTATTCATGATGTACAGTAAACCTTCCTTTCTCCACATGGAATCTACTTCCTGCTGACCGGGATTATCTCCCCATGATTCATTTTAAGGCTCACGCAGTGACAGCTCAATGCATGATGATATCCACCTGCAGGGGAGATGAGTGTATAGCCTGCTCCAATGTTAGTTATAACATATCAGTGATGTCAAGGCAACTACAGGTGTATTTGTTATGGAAATATCTGTGCTGTACTTCTGAGGGAACCTTTAAAGTAGCTTGTATGCTATCAGTATCCCAGTCTGTAATGTAAATGTAAATTTCAGACAACAGATGCTCACCACTTCCCCTCTGCATAATCAGTGCATGTGTGGACCTTCTGTCTGAGTCAACATGTACCAACATATTGTCTCCTAATCTCAGGCATCCAGGGAGTTCCTCAGCTCTGAGTGCAAGGCTCACTGTACAGTCAGGAGGGCAGTCCAACGCCCGTGTTTTTAAGTATAAGTAAAGCAGATAATGTAGTTCCTATGTAAGTAAGTCATGATAAAAAATAAAATGGGGAAAAGTAACTTTTTGCAGTCTGAGGGAGTCATGAAGTGTTCTGCAGACTCATCAGTGCTGCAGGATGTTCTTCCATACGGCACAGAGCAGTTTACTACTTCACAGAGGAAGGCATTCCATGGCTGGCCTCCATTAGGGCTTACAACAAGTCTCACGTGCCATTACTGCTCCCAGCAAGGGTCCTTCAGTGTATAGGGCTTTGGGGGCTGGCAGAGTGTAACTACTGAAACTGGAGGAGAATATATATGTACAGCTCCTCCCAAACACCACCAACTACCTCACCTACTTTGCGTTAGTTTTTTCCAGGTTCCTCCAGCGAAGCAGCACAGCAGCCAGCCAGTAAATGTAAAAATTTGGATGTCAGTGAGGTTTGAGTTAGATTCCCACTACGTCATACTGAGTCACACAAAGCATCACAGGGAGGGTCCATGCCAGTGCTAATGCATAGATCCAGGAGTTACAGTAAACCATAAAGTAACCCAGGAGCTGCACAAAGTAAGCTCTGTTTGAGTAGCTGTGGATCAGATTTTATTGACTCCCTTGGGACCCTTCAATTCATAATTTGATTGATGGAATTATTTAAGGTGTCTCGTAGGAGGTTTAGGGGACAAAAAGTCAAAAATTTAAAATCTAAATCATCATCCTGTTCTTTCCTTCTTCCTAACTACTTTCAATCATCTTTACATTCATCCAGTCATTGGATGTGATGGTGAGTTTCTGTCTCTGTTATCTCTTAGCCACAATTAGCTGTAGTAATACAGAGTGCTATCATCTAGAGGGGAAGCCATTTATTTTAGGTCACTTCTGATAACAGTCTGTTTCCAGATAGGGGAAGTGTTGGATCAATGGATGAAACATAGAGAGAGAAGCTAACTTCAGAAAAGCAGAAACATTTCTAAACGTTTTGTTTAGACCTAACAGATGTTATTTCCATCCAAAGAAAATCACATTTGTTCTTACTGTATAAATGCAGAAGAGTAAACAAATGATCGCACAAAGGAATGGCTGGTAAAAGGAGGCATTCCCCACTGAGCCACATCTTGGCTTCTTGAAGTCTGCCACCGTGGCGTTACTCCAGAGCCTCAGCTGGCAGCCAACAGTGCCAAGTCCACCACCATGCCTCCAGTCTCTTATCACCCTCCTCCTGTTAGTGTGTGCCATCTCTTCCTCTCCCACTAGCTTTGAATACTGTAGTCCTCCACCTCTTTGTGTTTTCCTCTCCCACTTGTCTTCCTACTACGAGGATAAATCAAAGTAAGAAGACATGTCAAAAATACCAAACAGCATCATTTGGCTTCAAAATGGTGGAAGAATTCACCTCAACGTTTTATTAAATCATGCAGCTTCCTTGTCCTCCTGTGCTTTTTAAATTGAGTAAAAACCAAAATGAGGCTACCCCAACTGCTGCGGTAACACACAATGAGGAAGCTGCAGGAGGTGGAGAGTAATGCAAAACACTCCACTAGGATGTTGCAACCTTTGCTGTTTTACCGTTTACAGCCCCATCACCCCTGATTCTAACTGCATGCAGGAGGTGAGGAAATAAAGAGACGCTGAAGGATGGAGTGCACAAAGCAGCTCCCTTCTATTGTTGTAACATTGTACCTTGTTGCAGCCACGTCCACCTGATTCCAATCATACAAGTGGTGCAGTGGAGCGCAGTGGGTGGTGTTACTGTTTGGGTCTGGTTCTTATAATGACGACATCAGCACACTGGGATCACATGGGGGGGTTTATGAGAGGGGGGGGGGGGGCTGGAAGAGGACAAAGGGAAGGAGTGAGGAAGGTCAGTCACCTCAGAGCGGCGTCTTTAAAAGTCCATTTGACCTTTCAGTTCATTCAGAAACTTTCATTCCAAGTAGAGCGATCAGATGATGGGTACCATAATGTATTTTTGCCATCTCATACGATATTTACATTTGATCTCTTCTGGGATCATTTCACTAAGATTTGTTTTTTCTGAAATCATCAATATTAACAACAAACATCTATAATGCATACTGCATGATTTTCTATCAGAAAGCAGCTCACTGAAGTTGACATGAAGTAGCGATCTGGCCTTGAGTGAGTCGAGCGTGTCTATCCTAAGACAGCAGCCCACTTTCAAGTCTTTCCCAGCCGCTCCCTCTCCTGTGCCTCGTCATCTGCTTAGGAACATGTGCGCCTCTCCTGCATCCCCCGGCAACTGTCCTGAGGGCCATCTCCACTTTTAATGCTTTTTAAATGCACCCTGGCCTTTTGCAGCCCTGCCCAGCTCATGCGCAGAGACACACTGGAAGCTCAGTGCAGGCATAAGATGCATGGCTTGTTCATGTTCCACAATATGTCTTTTCATTTTTTCTTTTTTTGCATGTGTGCGTTTTCTGCTGGCAGAACATCACCCGCTTGAGATTTTAAAGGTATGTATGATCTCAGCTGGTCTGGTTTTCTAATACTGTCCTGGTGATAACATAAAACTTGTCTGATATGTCTTCAGTGGATTGAGAGGCATTTAGCAAACCATAAATATCATGTATATATTTTGTATTGGCTTGTATCTATTGTGGATTGATTGAGATAATGACATTACCCTTTAAATGATTAAGTTTACAAGTCTTAAACTCTAACCATACCCAAAGTATACCAGCCACAAGTATGACCTGGCTCACAGCATCAAAGTTTGATTCATGAATAGCACTCAACTGTCCAGAGCCACTGATTTGTGAATGTTACACTTGCAGCCAGTGACTGCTTCGTCACACTAACATAAAGATGTAAGCTTTACGTTATCTCAGCTCCACACAGACCAGCAAGCTGTCTTTTCTGGCTCCGCTTCAGATTTATACTCCGTTCATAGCATACAGGATACGACACACACGCATCCTCCCATGCACACAGACACACACATGGTGGTTCTGACTCACGCGCACGCAGAGTCAGGCGAGCCTTGTTATATTTTATGTCCTGTCACCAGCCTTGAACTGGAACCCCGCTGAAAGAGATTCCAATGCTCTCATGTGAATTCAAACCATCTCTTCCTCTCTACAGCCAACATAAAACTCACATACATGCACCTCTTCCTGTGCGCATGGACACAGAACACACACACACACACACACACACACACACACACACACACACACACACACACACACACACACACACACACACACACACACACACACACACTCTGTACTTATTATGCTTAGCTGACATATTTGCACTGATGCACATGCACTTGACACACATGCCCAGTGTGGCTGCATGTTATTCTCATTTACCCAGACAAGCCACATACAGTATATATGACACACTGTTATGTAATATACATAAGGTTCATTACGTATGACATATGCGGATTCCTCCTGGCTGTACTAAATCACTTATTATACTTAAGGACCGAACTGAGTGCTTTATTTCAACATATAGCTGGAACACAATTATACTTAAACTATAGTTCAATGTCAGGCTTTTGTTACACACAATTATACACACATGATAGATGTATTATGTTATCCCCTGTAACCCTATAGATAATACTATCTGTTCTACTCTAACTGGCTTGTACATTTTTCAGTTAATCTGCATTACAAAAGCACACGTATCACTTTTCAAAAAAGGAAATTCGCTTAGCCGGAATGCTACACTGTCAGCAATGCCTTTTCCTGACTTTCATGACAAAGGGTCCATTAAAATACTGCGTGACCCCAAAATATTCAAGTTACGTAAAGAGCAGTTTGACTGTGCAGTACATTTTGACATGCGAGACGTTCATGTTCCCAAAAGATGAACTGTCAGTATACCTTCAGACTTTGATAAACCTCTTCATGTTCCTCCATGATCCCCAGCAGATCAAAGTATCCACTTATCCAGTAAAAAACTCAACATCTAGTGGACAGATTGAAGCAAATATGTGGACATAAATTAATTGTCCCAAGTGGATAAAGTCTTCAGACTTTGGTTATTTTCTACACTTTGACTTTTCTCTATGAACCATGAGTTTTACATTACACTGAGTCAAATGTCTGGACTGTTATAGGATGGACTCCAGTAAAATTTAGTGCACAGTTTGCACGTCCCGATTAGAATGTATTTTAATAAGTAGATTTTCCTCTTGTATCATTGGAAGGGTCTGAATTTTGTTTGTCTAAAGCCTTGGTTTGTGGCTAAATACAAAAGGTATATGCTTGTCTCTTCTTACAGGTGGATTTAATCATGTATTCAGTTGTAATTTCATGTGCAAACATCCCGTCAGCCTTAGCTATACTGTGTTAAGTGCTGGTTAGCAAATATTAGCACGTTAGCATGGCGTATCATGCAGCAACCGAGGGAAGTACAGCCACAAACTCTAGTTTGTGTTACAGTTGGAGGGTTCAGTGAAAAGGGTTTCTCCTTTACTTTCTCAATTCATATTTTCTCCAGTGACCACTTCTCTAACACCAACTCTGCTGTCATTCCTCATAAATCCTTCCATCATGTATTGTCCTATTATTTCAAATGCAGCCAGATTAAGCCAGATAAATTCTGTTAAGTGAGAGTCATTCATTCAGCTGCTAATTCACCATCTACCATGCATCCATGCAAGACTTAACATCACTGTGATGTTATCTCTGCTGAGATGGAGCCAGTGGGAGTTTTACCCCAGAGACTGTTAATAACGTCAGTGGGAGACTGCTAAAGCATCCAACCCAGGGTCACCATAGGGCTGGACACACACACACACACACACACACACACACACACACACACACACACACACACACACACACACACACACACACACACACACACACACACACACACAACAAAAAAGCAGATAGTAACGAGGTTCTGTTGCTCATATGTGCCAAGATATAAAAACAAATAAAGCTGCTGAGGTGATATCATCAACATGTGTTAATGACACCTTCAACTTGTGCAGATGCATGTCGTGTACCGGCACACACTACTCCATAGTGACATCATCCACATTGTTCATATGCCGACGAAAACTCCACTGTCGCAGATGCTGCTGTGATTAGAGGCTTTATCTGCAATTCATCTTGCTGCTGTCTGGCCTAATAATTAATCAGACCTTTGCAACACATGACACACCCCAAGAGCATCGTAATGAGCTGCAATGGCTGAAACGGCGGAAATGTTTTGCACATGAATTCACAAAGCAGACAACATTTAGTTGGTTTGCAATGAGGCGACAGCAGACGCTTCAAGCCTGTGGAACAAGGTCTGAATTTAATTTCATAGTTTTGTTTTGTACTTTTACCACAAACTTTCAAGCACAGTAAGCATTTCATGTCAGTAAAGTGCAACAAACTGTGTGGGGTTAGCATGTTCTCAGTGTCTGCAGTGTTGTTTTTTTTCCCAGAGCCAAATAGATTAATGAAAACTGTAAATTCCCAGTCAATGTGAATGTGTCACTCTGTGTCAGACCTGATATACTGGTGAGCCGTCTTTGAGGTGCCCTAAACATTAAGGTACATAGTGTATGTTTTGATGGCACATCATGTTTTGTGCTAAGTTGTGGCTCAGTTCATTCAAAGTTGATGCATAGGGACAGGGTGAAGGAGTTTATTTTGCACTTATATAGCTGTAAAACATTATACACACAGGCTCCCCCCCCCCCCCCCCACCCCCCCACACACACACACACACACACGCTGAAGGGGGTCAGCTTAACACAATTAAAAATGTGTATTTTTACAGACACACACACTCTCTCTCTCTCTGCGTCGGCACTGATGGAATAAGCTTTTATATGTACGTCTGTGTGTATGTGTGTGTGTGTGTCAGGGGTCTTGTAAATGAATGGCTGACGTTAAGAGCCTTGGCACGTGCCAGAGGAGCCCTTCTCCACTGGTTGTGGCCTTCTCATCCAACGATCACATGAACAAGGCATTATGTCTGAGCCAAGGGGTGTGTGTGTTTGTCTCTTAGATTTTCTCTCTGCTTCTACTACTCTCTCTGTGTCTCTCTTGTTTTTTCTCTCTCTCTTGTCTTTCTCGATAACTGTTTATCTTTCAGCTCTCTTCTTTCACCCAATTTCCCAGACTGCCTCTCTCTTCTGTGCACGAATCTTTCCCTCCCTCCATCTGTCATGTGTGTTTAGGTGTGGCTTGAGGAACCCTTGCCAAATCACAAACAGCATTCGTCTTTGTTCTGATTTACATGTCTCACATGTCTTTACTAAATGTACGTGTGTCACTTACATGATGCAATGAAATGTAGTTTTTATAATGTTCACCGAGTACACAGAGTACCACTAATGCAGCAACATCAGATGCACCTAAATGCGTTTGATAAATTCCAGAAGAGGGCGCCATACTGACTCACAGTATACTTTGACCTTCATAATGTCCAAAGGTCATTCTTGTTTCATTTTTTCTTTATGCCATTCAAAGTAAGCATTTTCTTCACAAGGTTTAAAGCAATCTTTTATCATACCTGCCCTCTTTTCACTGTACATCTTCATCTTTGCATCAATTGAATTGTAAAACTTATATTCTTGTAATACCGTCTGTAGGGAGTCACCGAAGGGAAACAGCGCACGTGCAGCATTAGTAAATCTAAAAAGCTCTTGTCTTCTTCTTCTTCTTCTTCCCACGGAGATATAAACAGATGACATCACAGGGTGGTCCGCTCTGCGTTTGAGCCGAGCCACGCTGAGTAGGTCTCCGCTGGTCTGCCAAACAGATGGCGGTAGCAACATAATGAGGGCTGGAAACAAACTTCAGGAGTTTGAGCTGAAGATTTTTGTGCAGCAGGGCCCATGCAGGTTCATGAAAGACTCAAGAGTTTAGACACAAAAGCATGTTCTTCATTGGCCCCCTCATAAAACGTTTTCATGATCAGAGTTCCTTACATGGGGCGGTCGACTGAAATTTGTCTCCATACGACTGCAGAAAAAATAATAACTGTCATTATCGTTTCTCCCCCAAACATTTAGAAAGTGCTCGGAGCTCGGCTGGTTGGCGAGGGCAGCCAGCTTGTTGGTTAATTAGGTCAAGAAATCTCATAATGTGTGCCCACCCACACTAAAAGAGAGTTGGAACAATCGGCTACTCACAACTGTCTGACATTTAGACAAGGATTTTGGGGAGGGTTAGAGGGAGGGAGAGGGGGAAGGAGCGGGTCAAAAAAACAACTTTACTGCTTTCTCTACCTGGGTTTTTTTTGCAGCAAAACATTATAAGGTTGTGTGTGTGCCATAAAAAAGTATGCTGAAAACACCCTGAATAAGCATTTTCCATGTTTTATATATTCCTTTATGTGTTCTAATGCTGATAATGAAGTAATTGTAGTCTGGATATGAAGCTCCAAATTACTCTGAGCATATATGTTTCATTTATCCCTGCATTTTTTTTTTTAAATGTTTAGGATATTTGCAGGGACACTTTTCTTTCTGTTGGTTATTTGTAATGAAAAAAGGGCGTAAAATGAAGCGAAGGTTTCACCTTCTGATCATTGATCACTAAATTGAATCCTTTTTTTTTTCATCCGTAGATGAAATGTCAAAGAGTCCTCACCTACCTGAGGATATTTGGGACCACCATGTTCGGCGTGTCCCTCCTGGTGGGCATCTCCACTGCCTACATCATGGGCTACCAGTTCTTCACCACAGCCCGCAATCACCTCTCCTTTGGCCTGTATGGCGCCATCTTGGTCATCCACCTCATCATCCAGAGCCTCTTTGCACTCTTAGAACACCGAAACATGCGGCGCTCCTTAGAGACGCCGATCAAACTGAACAAATCCCTGGCATTGTGCATCGCAGCGTATCAAGAGGACCCAAACTACCTGAGGAAGTGCCTGGTGTCGGTGAAGAGGCTGACGTATCCGGGTATCAAAGTGATCATGGTGATTGATGGGAACTCAGACGATGACCTGTACATGATGGAGATTTTTAAGGAAATCATGGGATGGGACAAATCGGCCACGTACGTGTGGAGTAGTAATTATCACCACAGAGGCCCCGAGGAGACGGATGAGAGCTACGCTGAGAGCCTTCAGCAAGTCTCCAGGCTGGTGCTCAACAACAAGTGTGTGTGCATCATGCAGAAGTGGGGAGGGAAGCGAGAGGTCATGTATACGGCCTTCAAAGCACTGGGGAGGAGCGTGGACTATGTGCAAGTAAGGCTGAGAAATTGTTAATATGGGGGTGGGTGGGTGGGTGGGGAAGATTAAACACCATTATATACCAGGTAAAACATGGAGTGGACTCTGTGTGTATCTCTGTAGATGTCCACAGACACACAGGTAAGACAAGGACAGCCAACATCTAAAGGAGGACATAGTGAGGAAGAGAAAACGTGTAACCTAGACTGAGGGAGATGCAAACTAGGCAAGCATAAGTTGACGATAAAGGGAAAAGGAAGAGAAAGAGAGATGGCTAGAGAGGGGAAAGGGGGGCTCTGCCAAGCCAAATACGGGGTCCACAAAGAGCCTTTTGTGTTGCTTTTAGATGGATGGTAGCTGTGTGCATCATGTTGTGAAGTGTAGCGTGAAGGAAGGCAGCAGTAGCTGATGTCTAAGTGTAATAACAGATCTGTTTCACACGGGCTGAGCATTACATCATCTACATGAGTGGTACTCAGAGTCAGAGAGCAAAGTCGGTGTTGGAGTAAGGTTAAATTTGGCATGCATCTGTTTACCGGCAAAAAAACAATCCCACTCAAATAATTATAAGTTTAACTTGAACAAGAGATCTCACTGGTGTGTTAGCCTAGCTGAAATGGTTTACGTTATGTGTTGTTGTGGTTCAAAATACATGACGGTGGCTGAAAACAAAACTGCTTGGCCCAGCCGCTAATGTTTTTAGCTGCTGTCAACACACGAGCTGAAGTACCAAAACCTGGCAGGCAGTGATAGTTGAGAGACATATGGGCTTACACAGGAGTCTTACTTGGCCTTTTATGACCATTGGCTCAAAGTGGCTAACGCTGGCTAACTTACTTACAAACGTAGGTGAACATCACAGTGTAACTCACATTGCTCGGCCAGTTTGTAAACGTAACGTCGGTTCTGTGCTTATTTTAGCCACACCTTTTCATCAAAACTGAAACAGCCTCCCTTTGAACTGCTTATCTGAAAAATAAAAGAAATATGGAAGGTGGAGGGGTCACATGGTGTGGTCAGAGATGAACATGACTCCTCATCTTTTCCTGAAATGTACTTGTTAATGCTGAAAACAGCATTAAATATACTCTCCAATAACATTGTTTTCCTTTCGTTGAATGAATACGTGTGTTAAGCTACACAAAATAATTACGCCAAACTAATACATTTGTCAGTGCACTTGAGGATAACATGTCAGTGTCACGTTTTGCCTCGTCTAAATGCAGGCATCACATTCAAAGAAGGAGGTCATGTGACGAAGACAAAGAGTGTGTTATCCCTTCACCCTTAATGTGGAAATTGATCAAACACAGGACTTTGACGCAGGAGATCGGTGTTCAATTCTGTGAGAAAGTAAAAGCCACTGTGAATTTAATTTTAGTATCAGGTATATATTACTTCCATAACATAATGTATTTGATTTATGTGACATACGTTAACAAATTTATGTGGCAACGTTACATCAAATTACTCATTTAACCAAACAATTATCTTTTTTTTAAACCAAATTATGTGATTTTTGGGGCTAAAACCTGAGGCACCTAACTTTTTACACTAGGCAGGGCAAAATATGAAACTGACATGGTATCCAGTAGTGGACTGATTGGTGTAATACATGCTTTGGCGTAATACTGGGTTGCCGTACAAGACTTTCTCGGTGCCGTTAACCTGACTGACAATCTATGCCTAAGGCTAATTTAAAAATGACTGTGGCTGAAGGTTCAGTGACAGTCCATCGGTCAAAACACAACAACAACTACCACCATGTCATATTTGATCTGTAATATTCATCGCTTACGAAAGATATTGTGAGCAGTGAGTGGGGCTTAACAGAAATCTCATTAGGGTAATAACGTTAGAATGATTCCAATACATCTGAATTACAAACAAGGGGAATTTGAGAATCACATCAAATCAGTGCTTTATTATTGTCTGACACTTGGAGATGCCTTCAGCCTGTCAGCAACCACTTGTGAAATTTTTCAAAAGAACTTTCTGCTGCACTGCCAGCAGCCATGCCAGTATCCTTCAATATTTAGGAGGGCCAGTGTTACATGCCTTTTCACTATCATCAGGCTCTGCCTGTAACAGATGTGTTTTATTAATCGGCGTTGGATTCTTAGTTTATTTTCATCACCTGATTTTGTTAGTCAGGACAATCACCATTTAAGGAAGAAAACTGGGAGAGCTACAAAAGAGCATCAGAAAGACAGTGGATGGAGATTAATGTTAAAAGCAGCTACTCCGAGCTTTGTTGGCCATAGTTTTAGTTTTTATTCAGACCATTAATGTGTTTTATTGGATGGATGATTGATCTTTCTCTTATTCCACTCATTTATCAGCACTGAGATTCGTTTTCGTCTCCAATACCTCTTTGTATCTCAAAACTGATATTTTCTTGTCTGTCTGAGCACATGTTTACAGATGACAAACACAGATAACTTGCTGTTTAATTTGTACCTTTTTTCTTCTTTTATTTCTACTTAGGTGTGCGACTCTGACACCATGCTGGACCCAGCATCAACAGTGGAGATGGTGAAGGTTTTAGAGGAAGATCCTATGGTGGGGGGCGTTGGAGGAGATGTGCAGGTAGAGTTACAAAAATAAGATTACCAGCGTATCCTTGGTGCAAGTGACATATTTTGTAGGCCTGAGTATTTTACAATAAACACAAATTGTATATGCTGTATTTCAAAGTTCATATTTTTCCTTTCTGCTTATCAATCCCTCCGTAGATCTTAAATAAATACGAGTCATGGATCTCCTTCCTGAGCAGTGTACGATACTGGATGGCCTTCAACATCGAGCGGGCTTGCCAGTCCTACTTCGGCTGTGTTCAGTGCATCAGCGGGCCTTTAGGAATGTACCGAAACTCCCTCCTGCATGAGTTTGTTGAGGACTGGTACAATCAGACCTTCATGGGATCCCACTGCAGTTTTGGGGACGACCGCCATCTCACGAACAGAGTTCTCAGCCTCGGGTATGCAACCAAATACACTGCGCGGTCAAAGTGCCTTACCGAGACACCAATTACATATCTGCGGTGGCTCAATCAACAGACTCGATGGAGTAAATCATACTTCAGAGAGTGGCTCTACAACTCCATGTGGTTCCACAAGCACCATCTATGGATGACTTACGAGGCAGTGATCACCGGCTTCTTCCCGTTTTTCCTCATCGCCACGGCGATCCAACTCTTCTACCAGGGAAGGCTCTGGAATATTCTATTGTTTCTACTCATCGTGCAAGCAGTGGCGCTAATTAAGTCGTCGTTCGCCAGCTGCCTTAGAGGTAACATTGTCATGGTGTTCATGTCATTTTATTCTGTACTGTATATGTCAAGCCTGTTGCCGGCCAAAATGTTTGCAATAGCGACAATCAACAAGTCTGGATGGGGGACTTCTGGAAGGAAAACAGTGGTGGTGAACTTCATCGGTCTGATTCCCATATCGGTCTGGTTCACCATCCTCTTCATCGGGATTATATACACAGTAATATTACAGAGTAAAAAACCCTTCCCTGAATCGGAAAAGATTGTTCTGATCATAGGGGCAGTCGTCTATGCTAGTTACTGGGTCATGCTGTTGACGTTGTATACAGTGCTCATAAACAAATGTGGGAAGAGGAAGAAGGAAACACACTATGATATGGTGCTGGACGTATGACTGGCAGACTACAGTCATCCTTTACCACTGAACTCTCTTGGGTTGTTTTCACTCAAACCATGTTGTTGTTCTACAAATCTTTTTCAGATGCAGAGCGGCTCTGGAGGCAAAATTTGTTGAGTTCAACCAAAATGGGCAAAGAACCAGAGTTTTTCAAACTTGAATAGCAAACACATGAATGGGAGTGACTGTAACTATAGCATTCATGATCTTGCTACATTGGCATGCTAGCTAATTGACAGATTACTTAAATCTCACATTTATCTGAAAATCGACACATGTAGGCTAACTAGCTCATTTAGATAAATCAGAATGGCAAGATTATGTATATTGCAGTTGGCAGCAAGAGTGATAGGCTTCACAATTATAGCTACCTCTTACCCTTGTCATTTTCACTGGGCTTCAGTCTAACATTATCAACTTAGCTGGAGAAACTGTGGATTTTCTTTTAGCTTCCCCCATTGGGGTTTAACTTGACCAGTAAGAATATTTTACCTCCAGAGCGTCATTGTGTCTCCAGGAAATGGTTGTACACCCCAACTAAAAGAACAACCTATGTGTTGCCCCCACCAAAGGGAAATATTGTCTCCACTGTCCATTGACTGCACCGCATTGATGATTACATTAGTAGCTGCTAAAGGTAGCGATAGAGGCTATCACCAGCGCTGCTAATTAGTGTAATTGTAGCCCAAAAATATGTGGATTGTCTGTGTCGATCTCATGAATAGGCGAGGTTGACATCTTTGACAGGCCACAAAAATATACTGCATCTGTTTAATGTTTCAATGCTACACATTCAGAGGTGTTCATTCTGGGGCCAATCGATGGGTATACCTTGTCAGTGTTTTAAAGTGTTTTGGGAATAGCTACAGTATAAATTTACAGTGCATGAAGAGGTGCAGAAAGGGCTTTAAAATGGAGAGCTGCTCTCTTTCTTTTCTTGCACTCATGTCATATGGGAGCGATATAAACTTCCTCATAACCTGTTGAGCTGTAAGGCAGTAAATACCACATCTGGAATTTGCAAGAGAATCCGATAGCCCAAAAGCCTTGCTTGTGATGGCAGCAACAAGAAAGCACCCGTCAGTAATGGCAGGGTAAAATGCAACCCGTGGATTGACATTTTAACACATTCAATGCCGAATCGTCGCACCTAAATTTCCAAAACAGTGCACAGCTATTTGCGAAGTAGTGATGTTGCAAATGCTTGGTTTTCTATTTATGATGAATCTGAATATATCACTCATACTTTGCTTGTAAGTTGAATGTGAAAACATTTCATCATCTCGTCACCCAATGATTATGTGAAATGGCTCCAAATACAATATGTTTGTCATTATTCCCATATGACATGACTGCAGTATTTTTCTCAAGGTTTACAAAGTGAAGAATCTCAAACTGATCTCTGATCGGTTGATGTAACCTCCGCCCAATCAGGTGGCCAGGTTAACATGTGACCAAAAGAGACAGATGGTGTAATATTGCTGCTGTGACTGTTTTATTTTTACAGAAACAATGACTTTTGTATTTCTTCTTTTTTTGGTTTTTAAGAAAGAATTATTGGTGTATGTTGCAAAAAATGGTTTCAACACTATTATTGTTAATGTATTTTCTTTCTACCGAGTTCAATGATAACCAAGCAGACACGGTGGACACGTTCCAAGATTTTGTGATTTCTTTCCCTCCACATTGTCCTTGCTCTCTTCTATTCTTCACATGGTTTCTTGAATAACCTGCAAGGGAGAAGAGTGAATGTGAGACGAAAATGTTAATGTACCTGATGTGGGATACGTACTACCTGATAATAGGAATGTGAATAAGGGCACTTGATGGAAGGGAACAACAATTTGGAATGAAATACGTCCAGGGTTTGCTTTAGACCAGGAGCAGACGTGAGTTTAATTCTTACGCACTTTTATATCTCTCCCTTCATCCAGTGTGATGCTTGACGTAATCAAGATGAAATACCTCAGTGGTCCTCTTTGCATTGCATCAAGGCGTCAGGATGCCGTCCAAAGACTGATGCGTTCTGATGGTCTCAAGTAATTTATGATCTGTTTGTGATATTCATTATTAAGATGTCCTTTTTTTATACGCAGCTCCTTATTATGTCAAAGCTGGATTTCTCTGCCCTGTCGGCCCTTTGCTGTAGCCGTTTACTTATTGTAACTTTGTATTTCAATGCATTTTTATATAGACATTTTTATTCTATTTTTGCTTAGCATCCAAAGATTCTTTATTTTCATTCATGTTTTTATAGGAAAAAAAAATGTATTTGTGCTTCCAACTGTTCTGACAATGACTTGTGTATCTGACCAAACAATGTGAAATCAGGAGCTGGGGGTTTTGTCTGCAATAACAACAATAAAAATGCAATTTGTAGGGATAAGTTATTGATTTCAAGAGAAATGAAGAACCTGTGTTTTTGTACTTTGTACTTAGATAGAAAACCAGCATATTTATTTAAGACCATTCTGTGGTTTATAGGCTTCTGTACCTAGTAAGACGTTCTCTGGTATACATATAAAACCCCTAAGGTTCCATAAGTCTACACTGCAAAAACAATAAATACATTCAGAAAGGATCATTAATATAAACCGCATGTGAACATACATTTTTGCATTGAAATTATATGGATTGAAGCTTCTATGTTCAGTTCTAAATACAATAGACAATAAAGGCAAAGCAGACTGAAAACCTTCATCCAAAGACATTTGCAGAAAAAACTATCTGCAAATGATGTATATTTTAAGGGAGTGAGGTGCCTTATTGCGCAATGACAAATGTAAAACCTGAGTGACATGTTATGCAGTTTTTAAGGTTTGGTATTATTTCAAGGTGTAACGAATAAGACTGACAATTAAACCATGAGGTTGTTTTAATGTCAAACTAGTCATGGGCAGTGTTATCAGAAAGCACTTTTGTGTTGTGCCAAATAAAATCAAATATTGTTTTAATTTACTGGTGTCAAGATTATTATTTTTTTTGCTGTTTATTTATTTATTTATTTGTCATGTGGTGTAGCCATGGAGTTGTGCCTTTAAAAGTCAGAGCTCTGGTATTTCCTCTTTATTAAGGCTATTATTCTATTAGAAAAAAAGAAAAAAAAAGGGCAAAGATATGGTGCCCAGGTGAGCATGGGTGGGCGAATGAATCCTGGTTACCGAGACCTGCAGGAAGCTAGCCAACTGTGACTGCACTCACCTGTCATTTAAAGCAATTCTTAATTAGGCATACCTTAAGCTTTAGTACAATTTAAAGAGGTGAGTTATTAAAAAATCCACTCCTGTACAGTTTTCATGAAAAGGAAAGTTAGCAAAAGAAACCAATACTGTTTTTTGTATTACGTCAAGAACATGTTTGCTTTTTTTTCTGCTGTAAAGTCTGGTATTTTAACATGGGCGACAATGGGAATTGACTTGCTTTTGGAGCCTGCCTCAAGGGCCAATATACAGAACTGCAATTTTTGGCACTCCTGCTTTAGCTTCAGTTTTTCAGTGGCTTGCACAAAACACTTAAAGCTCCTCCTCCTGGCATTGATCAAACCCCTAAAGATGCATCAGTGATCATCAAAATGACATATTTAGAGGTTCTTTCCAACAACAAAAAAAGCCGCAATTAACTGTACACCTTTGCCCTTGTCTAATATTGCAACCTATGCCAACTCACCGGGTGCCCAACAGGTCGGCTTGTACTCGCTGTGTCATCAGAATAATTGATTGTAAAAGTGTCAGGCTTCAGTATACATTTTGCAGCAAAACCCACCTGTTTTTGTGTAACATTCAACTTAGAGCTTGGTAAAATGGCCCTGAAGAGTCAGTGCAGTGATGGCACTCATTTCTCCTGGACTTTCAGATCATCGGGTAAATAAAGGCTCACGGTCTCCTGCAACTAAACTGACAGAAAACAACCAAAAATTGTGAAACTTGGTAAATAGGATACGTAGCGACACCTGGCTTCTCTTCTGATACACTTTGTAGTATTATGCTAATGACATGGAAAGCCCTTCTAAAGTGGAAATGCTCAGCCATCGTTTCAGCTGCTTATGATATGTCTTCTAGCATTCTAAAAAACACCACATGGACATGCTAACAAGGTTAAATACTTGATTTTCACTGAAGGGGGTCTTTAATGTACTACATTTTTTTCATGTCTGTCATTGTCAGCTTTTGCCAATTTTGTTGGAACATTTTGGCTGAGGAGGAATGTACATCTGCCACCTTAAAAACTAAAGGATTTCATTATGGTGAAAGCAGCCGTCTTCCAAATAGATCCTCATGTCCATGTGTGGGAGGTGCAGGACTGGCATGACTATGTGTATGTTGTTTGAATGAAATTTTGGAATTTAATTCAGAATTATTCTGGTGTAAATAATGCACCAATATTCACATGGGTAGGTGCTTCATTTAAACAACAGCAATCATCTGAAACTGTATATGTGTAATAAATTGGCAGGAGGGCAGTACAAATAGAAACCCTGTTCATCAATAATACCAAAACTGTTCCAGTCCATTAATAATGCTAGTATTTACTATTTTTGACTATTTCATTTGTTTCAGGACTGCCAATATATTGTAGAAGAGTGTATCTGTAAGTCTTTACAGTTAAATGTAAACAAAGTATTTGAATTTGTGATTTTACAACGTGAAATCCATAATCCCATTTCCAAAAAAAGTTGGGACGCTGTGTAAAATGTCCCAACTTTTTTGAGACGTGTTGCTGACATCAAATTCAAATAAGTATATATTTTTCATAAACAATAAAAAAATTTAAGTTTACAAAAAAAAAAAAAAAAATGTTTTCTTTGGTCTCTTTGCAATTTAATGTCTTTTTGTGATTTTCAAATCAGTTTTTATTTACATTTTTATGGCGTCCCAACTTTTTAGGAAACAGGGTTGTAATTAGATGACCAAACAACCAAAAACTGTTCGACATTCTTTGGGTTGAACATTACTTTGACAAATGGAGCTCAGTGTAAGTTCAATCAGGAAGACTATTGTGACATGCATTTTGCCGTCACCGTGGGTTCTCCCAGCATGAACGAACAACGACCAACCAAAGTACAGTTTCAGTCCGTCCCCCCTGAGAGCGGCAGAGGAAGTCAGCCACGGTCATCTGCACCCCCGGCCTATGGACCACCTTGAAATGAAATGGCTGTAAAGGCAGATACCACCAAGTGGTCCGGGCGTTGGTATCTTTCATGCGGTGGAGCCACTGGAGCGGAACATAATCCGAACAGAGGGTGAATGGGCATCCCAGGAGGTAGTAGCGCAGGGAGTCAACTGCCCACCGGATGGCCAGGCACTCCTTCTCTACCGTGCTATACCTGGCCTCCCTCTCCGATAGCTTCCAGCTTCAGTCTGTAGGATAAAGGGGAGAGAGAAGTTAGGTGCGTGGAGGAGTGGTTCCCCCCAGAGAGCCTGTTTCATCCTTTCAAATGCCCACTGGCACTGCTCCGTCCACTGCACCGGATCTGAGGCACCTTTCCAGGTCAGGTCCATCAAGGGACTGGTCAGATCCGCAAAGTTCGGAATGAACCGTCTGTAATACCTTGCCTGGGGATCATGGTAGAAGCGTTCATGTCCGCGATTCCTGTCAGGTTTAAACAAACCTGCAAATTCTACCAAAGACACTGAAGCCGAGTGAAAGACAATGATGTCCAGAAGCTCAACAAATGACAGCAGCCCTCCAGTCCAGAGCAGGAAGAGAGGCCAATGCCCGCCTCCCAGGCCAGCACTGACCATCATATCGCTCAATGTTATAGGACTATCTGCAACTAAAGAAGAACTTGTTGCAGAACTCTAAAAAGAATACCAGTGCGATATTCTCTGCCTACAGGAAACCTACCGAAAAAAATCATTGCCCCCGTGTGGAAGGTATGACCACCCTCATAGAAAGACCACATGAGGAATATGGCAGCATCATGCTAGCAAAGAATGGGACAATCACTGAATCAACATCAAAGAGCGATAAAAACAACATTGAAGTCCTAACCACTGAGCTCAGAGGAGTTACCATCACCTCAGTCTACAAACCGCCCCCCCATACCCATGGAGATGCCTGAAATACCACCAGCCGGAAAACCGAAGATTGTGATGGGAGATTTCAACAGCCACAGCACGCAATGGGGATGCAGTAGAAATGTGGCCTGAAAACTGGCAGCTTAATCTGATCCAGGATGCAAAACAACCAAAGTTCTTCAACAGCGGATGATGGAGAGCAGGTTACAACAGGCTTGCCCCTGTTGCTGAACCAGCCATCATACCTCAACAAACCTGGCAAATCTACAACAAACCAACTTCTGAACCTCACTCAACACATTGAGGGCGGATTTCAGAAAGGACTGGTAAAGGGAGCCGTCTTTGTTGATCTGTCTGCCGCATATGACACTGTGAACCATCGCCTCCTCCTAAAAAAGATCTTGGAGTTGACAAAATACCTGGCACTCACAGACCTCATTGGAACCCTTCTGAAAGACAAGCGCTTCTTTGTTGTCCTGAATAACAAGCAGAGTCGCTGGCGACAACAATGAGATAGCCTACCTCGAGGTAGTGTGCTGGCCTCACTACTATATAACATCTACACCAGCGACCAGCCAATGGACCAGAACACTGAGCGTTTCATCTATGCAAATGATCTCTGTGTAAAATATCACGAGAACTGGTTCAAAGGCGTAGAACCGAACCTCACCACAGCCCTAAATGAGCTACTCCGCTATTACGAGCGCAACCACCTACATGCCAACCCTGCAAAGACCCAAGTCTGCTCCTTCCATCTCAGGAACCGTGAAGCCAACTGACCACTTAACATCAAATGGTCTGGAACACCACTTGAGCACTCTACCCACCATGTCTACCTTAGAGTAACCCAGGATCGTATTCTCTCCTTTAAGGAGCACATCAACAACACAAAATCCGAAACAACATTCTACGGAAACTGACCAACTCCAAATGGGGAGCCACAGCACACACATGAAGATATACTGCTCTGGCACTGTGCTATTACTCTGCGGAATATGCATGTCCTGTTTGGGACAGGTCAACCCATGTCAAGAAACTTGACCCAGCATTGAACAACACCTGCCACCTGATCACTGGCTGCTTAAAACCCACCAACACAAGCAACCTTCACCTCCTCGCTGGCATTGCCCCTGCTGATATCAGACGGGAAGTTGCCAGCCAATTCGAGAAAACAAAATCTACTAGTGATGAATGCCATCTCCTCAATGGATGTCACCCTCCGGCCCAACGGCTAAAGCCAAGAAGAAGCTTTCTCAGCCATGTCCAGCCCCTAACAAAGTCTCGGGAAGAAACCAGAATCCAACTCTGGATGGAAAAGCTTGAGAATGACCCTCCTCCAACTGCCATGGGAATACCCCCTACTGAAACCCAGAAGCACCATGGGGTCAATGGAAAATACTAAACCGCCTCAGAACAAGAACGGGAAGATCAAAAGCTGCTCTGGTCAGATGGGGTTACAAGACTGGCCCAACTACCTGTGAATTTGGAGAAAAAGACCATACTATGGAGCATTGCTTTGCCTGCCCTCTACTACCCAACCCTTGCAACTCAAAAGACCTTGCAGTGTTCAATAAAAATGCAAAGGACTGTGTAAAGAAATGGGAAACTGTCATATAACCATCACGTTTCAGTGAAACAAAAAGAAGAATACCCCGCCAGCCCCAAAACCCGCCTCACCTCTTTTTTTGTCTAGGTAGGGGGCAGCATATGCAGCATGCGGACACAGCACCCAGTCCATGAGGCATTGGAAAGTGGCTGGGGCACCGAACAACCCAAAGGGAAGTGTGGTGAATTGGTACAATCCAAATGGAGTGGAGAAGGCCGTTTTTTCTTTGGAGAGGAATCTGCCGGTAGCCCTTGGTTAAATCTAGTGTCGTAAAGAAATGCGCAGTGCCCAGTCAGTCCAGGAGTTCGTCGACCCGGGGCATTGGGTACGCATCAAATTGTGACACATCATTCACCCTACTATAGTCAACATTGAGTCATATAGATCAATCCTTCTTGACAACAAGAACAATGGGGCCACACCAGGTACTGTTGGACTCTTATATTACTCCCATCTCCAGCATATCAGCCAATTCCCTCTGAACCACTTTTCTTTTGTGTTCAGGTAACCAGTAGGGTCGCGACCGCACCGTCACGCCCGGAGAAGTCTCAATGTTGTGCACTATGAGGTTCGTGCGTCCTGGCAGGAGGGAGAACACATCAGCAAATTGCTTCTGCAACTGGGCTATGTCTGTTCTCTGGGTCCCAGAGAGAAGGGCGTCATAAGGGAGCGAGGCAGGATTGGTGGATTTTGGAACCTCTGGCCCCAGCTCATCTCTCTCAGATACCGCAGACACCAGAGAAACAGACTCCGCCTCCACGCTTTTAAGAGTTTGAGGTGGTAGATATGCGTAGTTCCGCCCTTGTCCGAATGTACCACCTCATAGTCGACATCCCCTACTCGCCGTGTGACCACAAATGGCCCTTGCTACTTGGCGAGGAGTTTCGAGCTGGAAGAAGGAAGTAATACAAGTACCTTTTCTCCCGGTGTGAATTGCCTCAGTTTGGCCCCTCTGTTCTACAGCCGTTGTTGACGCTCCTGGGCCTGGAGCAAATTCTCGCGTGACAGCCCACCCAGTCTGTGGAGTTTTGCTTGTTTTTCCCGGGGCTCGGACTGCCCTCCTAGTTTTCTTTAACCCTTGTGTTGTCCTTGGGTCAAAATGACCCGCAGCTGTGTTCAACCAAGTTCTATTTTATTTCTATATTTTTATATTTTTTGAGATCATTGGTCATCATTCTTTAAATAAACCCTCACAGCCTCCTTGTCACCAATGATCCCCAAAAATATGAAAATAAAATAGAACTTGGTTGAACACAGCTGTGGGTCATTTTGACCCAGGGACAACACGAGGGTTAAGCAGGTCGAGCACCCCCCGTGGTTTCCTGCCAAACAGCAGTTCAAAGGGAGAAAATCCTGTGGAGGCCTGGGGGACCTCCCGCACTGCAAACAACACAGGATCAAGCCATTTATCCCAATTGCGTTCATCTTCGTGGATAAATTTACGGATCATGAACTTTAAAGTCTTATTCAGACGCTCCACAAGACCGTCGGTCTGTGAGTGATATACACTGGTCCGAATCGATTTAACGCCCACTAATCCGTACAATTCTTTTAGTGTTCTTGACATGAACAAGGTGCCCTGGTCAGTTAGAATCTCTTTCGGGATTCTGACTCAGGAGATGACCTGAAATAGAGCCTGTGCGACACTCTTTGTAGAAATGCTGCGCAATGGCACTGCCTCGGGATATTGTGTTGCTTAATCCACCAGAACTAATACAAAGCGATTTCCGCGTGCACTCCTGTGAAATGGCACGATGAGTTCCATGCCAATTTGTTCAAATGGGACCTCCATTAATGGTAGAGGACGCAAAGTCGACCTCGGAATGGCCGACTGGTTTACCAATTGACAGTCAGGGCAGGATGCACACCACCGGCGCACATCCCTCCGGATACCCGGCCAATGAAATCAGGTAATTATTCGGTCCAGTGTTTTAGCATATCCCATGTGGCCAGCCATTGGGTTATATTGAGCTGCCTGGAAAATAATTTCCCGGCGGTTTTTCAGCACCAACACCCCGGCACACTGCCCCATTAACTTATGAAACCCCGGCCAATCTGTTCCCAAGATTAGGGGGTGCGTAAGGCTGGAGCTAACCACAACTTTTACGCTATGCTTTTTCCCCACATATCTAATTTCCACTGACACTATGGGATACTCATGAACATCCCCATGCACACACCTAATCTTCACCCACAATGCCTCCACCAATTCCCAGGGCCGAACCAGGCTCTGGTAAATCATAGACTGTGTACAGCATTGCCTGATGTACACCCCCCCTGGATCCTTACTGGAACGCGGTATGTCACCCCTGGACGGGGGAAGGGTGTTTGATGGCCAGCAACCCGGATCACCTGGCCTACGTCCATGAGTGGACACTCATTCCGGCAGTGTCCGCCCACACCTCCAACATTCCTGCCCTGATGTCTGAGGGGCCCCCTGTAGGTTGGGAAGGGGGCCTGTAGCTGCAGGGACCTGTTGAGGCAAGATATGAGGGACAGAGTGAGACGGCGGAGGTGGTAGTGGCCGAGCCAAGAGCTGTGGCTGGACCCTCCTCCGAGGGGCGGGAGTCGGCTGAACTGGAACAAGCGGGCGGCCGCCGTCTTCCTGACCGCTGGGGTGGACAGCGAGGTGGTCTTCTGCCAAAATGATGGCAGTCTTCAGCGATGTGGGACGGTGGCAGCGGATCCACGCTGCCGTTTTGACTGGCAGACCCTACAAGAATTGTTCAACTACCACCTTCTCCAGCAAGGCCTGCTCTCCCACCGAGCTCCCCGGTCATAACCACCTGGCCGCAGCGTCCCTTAGCCGCTGGGCATGGGTGAAGGGCCGGTCTAGAGCTGCGAGCCCCTTGAGCGCCTGAATCTGCCTCTCCGCCTAGGCCAGCAGCGCCCCCAGGAACTGCCTGTTGGCCTCAGCGTGGTCCCGCTGCATGGCCGCAATCTCCCCAGCATCTGTCCTAGGGGGATGACCGGCTGCGCCGGCATGCCCATCTGCTGTCTGTCCGTCTCCCTGCTGAGCCCCACGTTGGGCGTCAGTGTGACATGCATCTTGCCGTTACCGTGGGTTCTCCAAGCACGCTAACGACCAGCCAAAGTACAGTTTTGATGAGTTTATTCCCACACAAAATAACTCTGAACCACACCTCCAATCAGTCCCTCCTGTAGCTGAGCCAAACCATGCCCCACTACCACAACTATGTTTACATCCATTACATATTTCTGTTTTCGTGTTTTTGGTGCTACTGACTTCTTTTAATTCCCAACGGAAAAAAGTTATAGCAGATAAATCCATGAAACCATGTGCTACCATTTCAAAACAAGTGACCTGTAAGAGTATGTGAAGCCCAAAGGTGAGTCAGCCTCTCTGAATTCTGCCAGAACTCCTAAACGCCTAGTCCAAGCACAGATTTGGATCTAGAGCCCTTTAGAGGAAACTTGTTTGAGTGTGTTAACAATAGTTGTGTGCAACCAAAAGGAATGAGGGATTTTGGAGACATAAATTTATGGACATCAACAAAAATACTGGCCAACATATGCAAACACATAATGTGATTTATGCGTGATTTGGCTGACTGGGCATGACCTCTTGAAGCCATTTCTATTGAATGAAATGAATCACGAGGTCTTTTATCAGAAGGTGGCCGGTGGTCAGAACAGAAAAACTTATTTAATGGATACACACGCACAGGATCAGGAATTTTAATTTGGGACAGTGCGGGTGGATATCTGCTAATGTCTCTAAGTCTGCTGATGGTATTGTGAATTATCTTTCTGTCCGCTCAGTTGGTTTGTTTAAACGTGTTTAATTTACTGTCAGACTTCCTCTTCTGGCACTAATAATGGAAACTTTACCAGATGAACATGCAATTGCTTGTGTTTTGAAAATGGTCAGGGGTCCAAACACATTTTTCCATTGACATTACCAACTATTCATCAGAATACTGTTGCTATTTTTGATCAAAAGCATAAAAGTCTGATAACTTTTGATGTGAAAAGATCAAAACTAACAATTAATTTATCAGAGTAACACATTTTGTCTGTGTATTCAAATCCTGACATGCTTTATTCCTCTTTCCAAAAACTATTAAAAACCTCAATAGAGCAGATGTAACAGCAGGCATTGTATTAATTAAAAGGTGAAAATAGTCTTTCGCAAATACTGTTTTTACCGCTGCTTATATATATTTTTTTTCAAAAACTACAGTGTCCACCTGAGTCGAAAAAGGAGGTCATGTAACAAGTACAAAGACTGAAAAGTAAATGTGATTTATTTTAAATTGCATAGATAAATTGCTTGCATAACGTAACATATTTAACTTACGTAATGTACATTAAGTACGGCAACTTAAATGACACTTTTTATTTTCATCCAAAGCATAACCTTTTACAACCATAACTAAATAGTTGGGACTGAATTGTGACACTGATACAGTATCCACTAATGGACCATCTGGTGTATTGCACAATTTGGTCTGGTACTGGGTTGTCGTTTGTTTTTTGGTGTTTGTGTTGTTGATAATAACAAAAATATAGAAAAAATCTCAGGTTGTTTTATATCCTTTCATGAGAAGAAACTTATATAATGATTATAATGACCATAATTCTTCAAGTGTAAATTCATTTGGATATAATGTTCGAATCAACATGCAGACTTTTGGAAGAGATACAGAAGATTGCAGTGAAAATACAACTTAAACCTTCTTTAGGAACTTTGCCTGGATTCCAGGGTTTATATAGGAAAAAAAAAATCACTGCTGTTGTTTATCACACTAAACGATCAGTCCAAAAACATGGGAGAGAATCTTCCATGTGTTTAAATTAGAGAGCTGTGTACAAAATATAACATTTATTGATGTCTCCAATGCAACTGTATTATGTTACTTTCTCTTCAACTGTTAAATATATACTGACTGACCGTTTGTCTGTTTTATCTAGCCACAACTCCCACACCACACAACATAAAAAGATCATTATTGATGCTTCCACAAACTCCCCCAGTAGCATTTCTCTGTTTCTCTTCTGTTGTGTCTCTCAGTGAAGTATTTCTCATGCATAAAGAGGAGAATAGCACATGTGGGTAGAGCAGCAGCCCAATACAAGCAGCCAGACTTTAGTCTCAGTGCATCAGGAGTCGGTGCAATCACTTCTCCGACTCTGCCAAATACATTACAGTTCCCTCTTGGCAAACTGTCTCCTGCAGCTGATTAAGTCTTACCCTGTTTGTCCCTCTCAGCTGATGGGTACTCTTCGTAGCGTTTTGAAACACCGACCCCTTCACCCTAACCCTAACTCTAAACCTATCCTAACACAACCTACTTTAAACTGCAGGACAGATTCCACCTCAGAGTCTTAATCTTTGCGCAATTTGGATAACTTTAAAGTTCCGTTGGATTCACAGTTCCCCAGTGGTAATATTATGCCTAATGGTTTTTGTATGAGTTGGAACAAAGCTTTGGAAGGTTGTACTTCACATCTGAGACTGAGATCTGAAAATTAAGATGTATTTGTTTTCAAAAGTCCGTTCAGATGCTAAATGGGGTGTAGTCCTTTTTCTTCAGTAGTGTTGTTGGCAAAACATGTTCTGCTAACATGCTTCCACAGCAAGTTCCGCTACTTGCTGTGGAAGTTCGTTCACATTGGATACATTTCTAGAGACAAACATCAACAATAAATGTCAACTAATTATATTGCCTAAGAATGGTAATAGTGTGGATTTAAATACAAGTTGGTAGTTAAATTCAAGCATTCAGTGATGCCATAGACTGTACATAAATGGAACAATGGATGAGATCTCTGGTTCGGAAAGTGAAGCTAATGCTGAAATGCCTTGACATACAATACCCCTGAGGGCCACTAGGGGCTGGTTCCAAAAAAAACTTTTAGCTCTAATAGACTCACATTCAAAAAGCATGACCTACTCTTATGAAATACAACGTTTTTTGTTTTTTTCTGGCAATAAGTCCATTTGGTGTCATTCACTAAATTCACTCTTTCTGATCAGTGTTGTGGTTGTCCTTCTGAAAATAATTTAATAATTAATTTGATATTAGGCCTCAAAGAGAGGTATGTTTTAGGGCCTGCCTGGTCTGATTTACATGGAGTGTAGTCAGGTTGGTGTTATAGGTGGGCAGGAATAGTGTCTTCAGGTTTTCAGTCAGATTCACCCCTCGCTCCTCATCAGCCCGTCCAAATATGGTCACATCTCACAACACCAACTTTAGTGCTGGCTTCCAGGAAGGCTCCCCAGCTGTTGGCCAATCAGGATAAAGTAGCATTTTCAGGGAGAGAGGCCTTTAAGAGGATGGGTCTTCTCTTTACGAATAATTACAAAGAAAGCATTTACCCAAAATCTGTTATCATCCTTGAGGGAACCAGAGGATCATAATTACCATGCAATAAATCCTCTTTGACTGTGTCAAAAACATATTACTCCCATAGTGTAAACACACAGTCTGACAGATTTGGGACATAATATTGGCAGTAATATATCCACGTATGGAACAACTCTTATTGCCTTGACCCCTGACTTGAACATCGGGGCAAGAACCTCTAGTACTTTCCCTGAGAAAGTGAAAGACAGAAAGAAATCCTCAAAAGTAAATACACGACTTGATGTTTTATTTGATTTATGTGATACTCTCTTTGATCCAGTAGGAGAGCTACGTCAACTTGTGATTGCTGGCTTACACCACGGTCATCTTTACTGCCGTATTTACTCGTAGATTGCCAGTAAAAGTGGTGTATATATGCTGGTCTGCCAAAACAAAAAGGTGAAACATAAAGCTTCAGGAAAGAATGGTAGTTGAAATAAACTGCATATAAATAGCATTTGTAAGTACATGTACAGTGCTGGGTTTGTATTGTGATGTTACAAGAACTTGCAGTCTAAATACTGTAGCCAAATATGAGCAAAATAATTGCTTTAAATTATACAGTACATGCATGAAAAGGGAAATTTAAGATCGAGAGATTTGTCACTCATGTTAGATTAAAGGTGATGCTTGGAAAAAGATACAACAGCAACCCTTTGTTTTCTGTAACGGAGGTCTAGATAAACATGCGTCTGAAAAATTGGAGGGCAAACTGACCTCAAACGTGGCTAACGCAGTTCCGGTATATAATTAGGCTACTTTCTGAGTGAGTTACTTCAGTTACTTTCTCACAACAGGCTTTGGAGTTTTAATTATTGGTATTTTTCGTTTAATAGTTTCATACATTAATATACATTTATGTCTTTAAATTTAAAAAAAAAAAAAAAAGGCAGCAGGCCCTTCACAAAGGGAGCATGACATGAAAGAAGAAAAATAATGTAGCATCAGGCAACGTGTAAGTATAATTTCTTCTCCAGTCTATCAGAGATTTCTAAGGAGGTGATGGATGGGACCACATTGCTTTTGCAATTGATCTCGACAAAGGCTGCTTCCTATTTTCTTGTTTACTTTACTGATAAACATTTGTTCATACTTTTCAGTTGTCCAAGGTTTCATCTGTTTAGCTCCTTTATAAACACATTTTTCTCAGAGGATTTGAGATCAGCTCAATAACTGGCCCTTGGGTCTTTGTAAGTCCACATGTCAGATTGAAGTATTTTTTTCTCAATTTGATCCTTCCCATACACCTCTGCCCCTTGGGGTTTCTCACCACGTTTGGGGGTTAAGCAACTATTAATTCAAATGACTTAATTAGAGCCTCAACCACCATTACCTCAAATCTCAGCCACTCCTGCTTCTCCTCCAATATGATTCCCCCGGTTGGGCACTTTTTTCTCGCCCTTTTTACTCCCAAAAGCTTCTTCTTTCCCCTCCTTCTCCTGCCAGTCCCTTCATCCTACTCCAGCTTACCTTTCTCTTCCTTTTCCTCTCTTTTGAACCCTTTAACCACATAATTAGCCTTAATAAGCCGGGCTAATTGTTTTAAAAACTCCCATGTGTTCTTCTGGCTTCCGAGAGAATTAAAGCAGCCCTTAATGGTAGCTGAAATCCTTTCTATTTGCATTTCAATCACCTTATTAAGTATAACTTTCATACCAGTTGTTTGGCACAGAAGTAAAAAAAAAATAATAATAATAATAAAGTACTCAGATTCAGTATCTAATATTGGATTGTATTCAGTCTGTCTTTGGAATTGCTGAGTGGAGCTTTAATGAGTGACGTTGGTAGAGACCAGACGTCTGTTGCCCCATGACCACACAACAGGCCAGACAAAGTTTGATTTTTACACACAGACCTGTGATGATAAGAAATTACTCACAAATTTAACTGCTGCAGAGCCACCACCATGCCATATCTGTATAATTAACTTGTGAAGTAAAATATGAAGATAAGGACAGTAGAGAGTTTATTATATCCACTTATTTTACAGCAACAAACATTGATACTGTATAACAATGCGAGCGGTGTAGTGAGAAAAAGCTGATGGAACCAGACCAAGAACGGCTTTTAAATATGTCACCCTCAGATCCCCAAGGATCAACCTGAAAAAAATTATTGTCATTTGTGTACTGTATGTAAATGTATGTTTTGTTTGATTGAATGTGTGTTCGAGCACTCAACATGTGAGGGAGCTTTCCAGCTGTGGTTCGATTCTCATGATAATTCCTTGATGCCTGGAGAGGAGTTCACAGCTGGAAGGATAGAGCTAAGAGTATGGTAGTGTGTGTTTGTGTTGTGTGTACTTGTAATACTCATGCTGTGGGAATATTCCAGTTGCATTGTGAAGACCGGCCTCCCTTTTGGAGACACAAGGCACGTTCCCATAATGTAAATCATTAAATATTAGTATGAAGACAATAATTAGCTAACATAATTAATTACAGTGATACACAGCCCGATTTCTCACTCTTAGTACATCTCAGAGTACCCGGTCGAGACAGATGGCCGCCCACCTCTGAGCATGGTTCAGTCGAGGTTTCTTCCTGTTCAAAAAATAGTTTTTCCTTTCCATTGCTGGATGTTTATCTTCCTCATGTGGGAATCGTTGGGTTCCTCTGTATAATGTTGTCAAGTTCAGTTTTAAGGACTTTACGATTTAAGTGTCCTGAAATAGCCTATTGTGTTGTGATTTGGCGGTATATAAATACAATTTAATTGAATGGAATTGTTATATCCTAAGATTAACTTAACTTAAAATCATGTCAGAATTGCATATTTTTATTCTTATAAATTGGTTCTTGGAGGCTCTGTGCATGAATTTTCAAGTGAATAAGGAAACAAGAATGTAAATGCATTACATGTAAAAAAAAAAATTAAGTGGCACTGGGTTGGAAAAAATAGCTTTGTTTAATTATCCCCTCATCTTGCAGAGGGACACATGTCCCCGTTTGTGCTGAGACTGCAGTGTGAACTGGCACATTGTGAACCATTTAAATTGGGTCCACTTGAGCTGTGCACATGCTTGATGGCTGGATGTGTGTGATAATCAAGTTTCAGAGTATATCCAGTCCCCCTGTCTCCACAGTACCCATGTGTGTTCTTAATTTGTCCTTCTCTGTGTCTATTTCTCAACCTTCGGTCATCTCTCTCTCCATTTCTTTGTGAGACACTGGCTTGATCTATCCCACAGTGCACATTACGCACACTCTAATTTAATAAACTGGAGTGAATCTGACCTCTCCCCAGTGGGGCCTGATTGAAGGACCATTGACTCTTGTAAGGGAGGGTCTCCTAATGTGTGCCTGATGACCACTTCAGGTTCTGCATACGGTGAGATGACAACAGTTTGGGGAGTTTATGGGCATTAAAAAAATTCTCCATCACATGCTATGCAAAGTAAATTGCAGAACAGAGGCTAGTAGAGCAGATGCAGGAAGCAATTACAACTCTCAGTAGGAATGTAGGAATTCCTAACCATGAGCAAAAAACTTTTATTCAGTATGTACCAGTACTGGAGGTATTTGACAAATGTTTTCCTCCACAAGTGCACATAATGTTCGGGATTAACTTAACATCCATAATAAAACCATTAACCAATGCAGCATTTTTCTAATGCTGTCAGTGCTAATAATGAGGGTGGGGTGGTCACATGTGTTTGAACACCATAATCCCCATCGGGACAAACAGTGAAATAGTTGTTAAAGCACCAAACAATGTAGAGTGCAGGGACAGCCCTAAAATGAAGAGAGCATGGGACACGCACATCTTGACATCAGACAGCTCCACCACAACTCCAGCTCCTCTGGTCTACGAAAACCCATCAAGTCTCAAAGGTCTCTCATCCTAGATGAAACAAATACTGATCCGGACCGATGGGGAATATACAATATATTCTAATGAAATTCACTTGAGCGTTTCATTCTTTTCTTTACTTTAAAAATAATCATTTGACAGCCACACAGAAATGTTTTTAACCATACTGCACCACAGGATGACTCCTTTGAGCTCCTTTGAGTTGTAGATTGGTGGATGAGATGTGGTTGAAAGCTCCAGAGAAGAATAAAGAGAGATGAACAAAGTTACAAAAGAAAAAATACATAAATAATGTATTTTTTCTTTTGTAACTTTGTTCATCATTTAGTCAGGAAGTATCAACAACGTGTCAAAGGTGATGGAGTTTAGCGCCAGCAGTCTAAAATATAAATTATGCACGTTTTTATTTCACGTTCCACTTTGAATAGTGACAGTGTGTCAATTTATATTTTATTCTGTGTTGAGGAAAATTCATAATAATGTCAGTAAATATTTCACTCCAACATAAAAGCAAATAATCCGATTAAAAACGTAACGAAGTAATTCTTGTCGTGACTTCGCCTCGTCTCGAGGTTATGTGTTTTTGTTCTTTCCTCATTTCTTGTTGACGTCCTATCTTATTTTGTTACTCACCTTATGTCTCGTTTCAGGTGTCTTTACTTCCTGCCCTCGTGTCGTCCCACCTTTGTGATTGTCCTCCTACCCTGATTGTTTACACCTGTGTTCAATTATCTCCCTGCCCTCAGGAGTATAAAGTCTGCGTGCTCTTGTCATCTGTGACTAACTTTGTATACTGACCTGTGTTTGTTTACTTGGACCGAGTTTCTTGCCTTGCCTTCCTGTAATGTCACGTGCTTTTTTTTTTGCCTGCCTTCTTATTTGGACTTCAAACTCTTTTGCTGGTTTTGTCTCTGGATCACCTGCTTTGTTACAGTTCTTGATTTTAAATGATTTTTGGGTGGAATACTCCTTCAAAGTTGTAATTATTAAAACACAAAAGTTTGTATGTCTAATACAACAAGCATAAAAAAATGTAAACAGTAAAACATGCAGAAAATAGAAAAAAGCAGCAGGGAATATTTCAAAATAAAAGACAAGCGACCAGCCGCTGAAGAATTCAGTGTGTGGGCTCACATCATAGACTGTAAAAGAAAAATGGACATAGACTTTGGGTCTGAAAAGTGAAGCCAGCGTGGAAGTGGCATAAAGTGCAACACCATTGAGGGCCACTGGGGGCTGGCTCCAAAGAACCTCTGTTTCTAGGTTCCTATTTAACTTCTTTAATGAAATAAACAGTCACTTCTGGCACCAATAAACCAATATGGCCACACCTTAAATATCAAAGTTGAGGCTTTGAAGGTGGTGATGTCACTGTTGGTTGCCACTTAGCTGGTGCTGAAGGAGTGAGAAGGTCAGGAATTAAATGAAGAGCCAAACCCAGTAGTGCCTCATAAAATATATTACCAACATGTGCATACACTACAGCTGCTGCTGCGTTAAAAATGTTTTAAGCATCTACTTAAGCTACTTGTGTCTTCTGATTACGACAGATCTTGATTTCACTGTAATTATATCTTTCTATTTTTTATGGCATTCCAAACCCATGTTGTATTCATCAGAGAGCTACTTGGCCCAATAAGAGGAAAGTGACCTATTAGCAAGACATTAGAGGTCGCAAACCCACAATATTTTTTTCTCTCCTCAGGTTCACATATAAACACATATCTTTTCACGCCCTCTGCCATATTTTCATGCTTTTCTTTTCAGGTCAGTTGCCTTTTCATTTCTCAGAATTGAATTCATTTTTCGGTCTAGTTTACAGACAGTTTCAATAGTCACTTAAAACAGAAGTCACAAGGATCATCTCAGAGAGGAATGTTTCTACTCTGAACAGAAGCTCACAATTTAGCAGTTACAGATGGAGATGTAGACTTCAAAGCAGGCTGTTTCGAAGGACGTGACTTGACTTAATTGTCCCATTAGCATGAGGCCTCAGGCCTACAATATGTACCCTCAGAAATTTTAAGGCCAAAAGGATTTATCTGGATGGTGGTATTTGTAGAGACTACAACATGTGTAACACATCAGAGAGCTACAAACCTTTTCTCTCAGGGTGCAGCTTTGCTTGTACTGAATTTTTTTTTTTTTTTTTTTTTTTAAACCACTCGTTTCAAGCCTCTACATCAATGCTGCCTGTTTGTATTTCCCAAAATGCTTTCCACCAGGACTGAGATGAAACAGCAAAAAGTGCTTTGATAATAATTTCTCAACTTCTCTCTAGCTTCATTCAATTTCCTCAAAATGAATCCAATTTACTCCTGACAAAACAGCTGTTTCTTTTTTTAAGAAACTGTCACATGATAACATTGCAAGAAAAAGTTTGATATTTTGGGAAACATATTTATTCACCTACTAGCTCAGAGGCAGATGGTAGAATTTGGACAAACTCTAATGGTGTGACAAAGCTACAGTGAGCAGCTGGCTAACTTAGCTCAGCATAATGGCTGGAAAAAAGGGGGAAACAGAAAACAACTGTGAGGCTGATTAACATGATATTTATTGTTGTTCTTGTCAAAAAAACACAAAAAAAAGTGTAAAAAAAAAAAGAAGAAAAAAAGCCACGTCATTGTCATTGAAAATTAGTCCAGCAACTACATAGCCCCAATAAAAAAGTTCAGCAGTTGTTTTTAGACTTTTGTTTTTGCATGAATTCAATAAATTGTGTCAATTTGTGAGCTTCTTATTGCTGTTATGCAGATTTGGTTTCCTTTGTACGGGCCAGGTTCGTGTTTTCTCCCTTTCAATTAGTCTTTGGTGCTAACTTAAGATAGCTATCTGCTGGTAGTAGCGTTATACTTAGCATATAGATGTGAGTGGTGTCGATCTGCTCACTTAATTCTTGGCAAAAAAAAAAGCAAAACCTGACCCTAAATGTCATACTTTTCTTGTAAGTCAATATTTAAGCTGAAGCCTATCATAAATACAACAACTTTTCAAAAACTTGAGGTATGAAGGATTAATTTCAAAATGTCCTTTCAAGCAAAACAGAATGAGATACAACATCATTTATGTGCCTGGTTTGGGAACGGCAACTCAGCCATGGCTGCTCTTGTGTCTTATGGAAGGATTTATTTTGTGTGTGTGCTTTTACTAGGGAAGGACACTGGACTGAGTGTGTCTCCTGATGATGAGTGGCCGTTAAGTTCCATTTGTCCATCAAGAAAAGCTTTGTGAGAATAATGTGCTGATTTAGCCTCTAGTTTTGAAAGGAAGACGCGCTGTAGCATCTGTAAATGTGCCATGGCTGAATCTGTTAAAGTCCTCTCGACATTTCACTCCCTGTCAAACACACACATTTCTTCACCTACAATCTTTAGGAATAAATCAAGCATTCTCTAGTTTATACTAATGTATAAAAGGCTTTAATTGTCATGAGAAATGGAGAGCTTTGCTTTGTCACTGCAATTTTAGTCATCACATACGTTGTACATTATATATTACAAGACGAGACAATGGCTTGGTCTCTAGAAAAAAATATAATGCTTACAAAATGCACATCACAGTATAAAGTAGCCCACATCAAACATGCTCATATTCCAATGCTTACATGCAAATGCTCGCACGCTCAGTGATACATTCCTGATTTTTTTCACAGCGACAGGAATCTTGGTTTCAATTTTCAGAGAAGTCAAGAGGCTTTACATGAGGTCAGATCAAACAATGACTCCCACAGCAAGATTATATCAATGACATTTTAGATCAGTTTCATTTATGGTGAGCGGTTTGATTTCAAACAATGTGTCACAATAACCCTCAGTCCTACATGTCTCTGTGGTGCAGTTCGTGTCATGTTGACTCCCTTTTGGAAAGGATGAAAGGAAATGAGTCAGGGACTTGAGAATGAAGGACCAGAGGTTACTGCCAATTCGGTTAATAGCGTGTCTAGTAAATATTCAGGAAAGAAAATTGCTTTTTTTTAACACACCCTTTTTGCTCACGTCTTTTTTTTAAACAAAAAACAAACAAAAAGTACATACACAGAATAACTATTTGATTTTCTCCCTGAGGGGAGTCAAAAGAGAGAAGAAGAGATAAAACTGGTCTTTGCAGGGAGGTTAAGAGGGGATGGCTGGGGTCAGACTAAAGGGAAATGACCTCAGACTCAATGATTCCATGTTCCCAAGTTCGGACATGGCTCATTTGGCCTGCCACTGCTCACAGGAGACTCAGGGAAACGTATATACTTGTTCCTTAAAAGGTTGTTTGGAAATCATTTAACTGCAAAAATAACAAAAGTTACTTATATTTCATTCCCTGGCTCCTTCAATGAAGTCATATAAGAATGTAATATTCACTATTTAGAAAGAGCAAGACCTCAATTTGTCATTTCCTGTTTGAATAATAAAGAGTTTGAATTTAAAATAGAATTTGTCATTTAAATCTTTGCTTATCCCGCCCCTAAAAGCTGATCCGTAGTGGGATGTATTAATATGTCCTGTAGCATGTTGTATCTTAAGGCAGGCAGTGGGCTGGCTGTTGATTTAGTGTTGCCAGGGGAACCTGGGATTCAGGGATGTGCTCCAGATGTTTCACAAACAACAAGGGGACTTCCTGGTTCCTGAAGGACTCAAAGTGCACAGACAACTTTTGTGTGTGTGTGTGTGTGTGTGTGTGTGTGTGTGTGTGTGTGTGTGTGTGTGTGTGTGTGTGTGTGTGTGTGTGTGTGTGTGTGTGTGTGTGTGTGTGTGTGTGTGTGTGTGTGTTTGTGCTGGCATGCACGCGTTTTGTATTTCTTAAAAGCTTTAAATGCTCGTCAGCTGCAACTCCCCCTGCATATGTGTGACATCAGAATAGACCGTTTTCAAACCCATCTCCTCCCAGTAGGACAGAATGTTTTCTTCTCTCTTCACACAGAAAGAAGAGAAGGAAAGCACACATACAGAGGATGTGCTAAAAATGAAATCAGAAACAGGGAGAAATAATAAGACTCTGAGAGAGAGAAAGGGAAAGAGACCATTGCGTAGTACAGTTAGTGCTTTCATGTCCACACTATAAGGCTACTGAAATGATCAGAACAGGATCCTGCTGAGCGTTAACATCTATCATAAAACACCATGCTCCTCCATCCGAGTCACTGGGTTTAAGGGACTGGCCTGTTAAATAAATATCATCTATCCTACACGGTGTTACTTTTCTGCTTAATCTAATAACAATGAAAAGGACATGAATGACAGCAGTTAAGCAGGAACAGCAGCTGTGAGATAAATTTAAACCTCTGAAATTTGTTTCATGAGGTATGGTATGCACTTTAAAACACCATACAAAGGAGCTCTGAGTTCACATAATTTGATTATATCCAGACTATTGTAGTTCCCAATAAGGCTGCACTTAAACACAATAAACATAGGATTTAAAACAAGATAAGAACTACTTGTAATTTAAGCTGAATGGAAATATTCGTAGCAATGGATGAAATGACTGTTTAAAGTGACAGTGGTTGTTAATAGTGATGAACCTGAGTTTTATGACTGAACTCTGTAATTTTGCTCACCACTGTGGTGCATTTTAGCTCATTGTTTTGGTTTTCTAAAGCAATAAGGTTAAACCAAAGACCGTATTTGTAAAAATGGACGTAGCTTTCATGTCCGAACAAAGATGCCAATGCAAAAGTACCTTGTAATGGAATACCACTGGGGGCCACTGGGGGCAGGCTCTAAAAAGAGACTGGCTTATTAAACTCCCATATAAATTCTCTCACGAAATACAGTCATTAATTTTTTTTCTCACAAGTTGTGCTTTTTATCAGAGTTCTGGCACTCCACCTGAAAATAATTCCATTATTAATTACACATTAGGCCTCAAAAAGGGGTATGTTTGGGATTATGTCTGTTTGATTGATGTTCTTGGGGTACGGTACGGTTTCTGCTGTAGGTGGATGGGCATGGTGTCCTTGGGTTTTTAGTATAGACTGTATATAAAAGTGGACTGAGCTTCCTGGTCTGATAAGTTAAGCCAATGTGCAAGTGCCATAAGGTGTAATACCACCGATGGCCACAAGGAGTTGGCTCCAAAAAGGATCTGGCTCCATAGACTCCCATTCAACTCATGACATACAACGTTCATCCAATTTGTTTTGCCAAATGGAAGACAGACAACATTAGCATCTAGATGTGAATATACCAGAGCATCCCCCAAGCTGCTAATGAATCAATTAATGCATGTTGAAACAAACTGTAATTGCCTGATTTATTTAATTTAGTTAATTTAATCTGTCTGATTTGTTCAAATCAATAAAACAACATGTGACAATGAGTCAGTGGAAACAGTTTGATGCTCGTTAGAAAAAATGTTGGATGCCAGCTTGAGCTCACAATAAACACCAGACTACAGTAGCTTTACCTTTTGAAAAGTGATCTGATCCCTGCTGTGTCTCAGACCATGAAAGCCCCTTCACCCTGAATACATGCTGAATTCTGCTGTTTTTGAGCAGTCGGGCACCAGACAGATGCTGAATGCTGGCACTGATCATAGAGTTTGACAAGCATTTGCTGTTTCTTTCTAGCTGCCATAAATACCCTTAGTAAGCTGTCTGAATTGTGTTTTTAGAGCAAGATTTCAAATTCAGCAGCATTTGAAAAGCACAGCAGGAGGTCATGCAATTTACGACAGACTCAGTCCACGCAATTGGGACACAGTTGAGTATTAGTATGAGGTACAGTAGGTACATTCACAGGAAAATGTCTTCATATACTGTATGTTTCTTTGTGCTTCTATAGATTAGGTTCATACTAAAGTTTAGGACAGAATGTTTTAAGCACATGGAAAGAGAGTTGTTATTAATGTAACAGCAGCTGTTTTAACTTATAAAGACCTGAAAATGTCATGATTCAGTTGATTTACCATCCAAATGATCTTACGGGAATACAATTTTATAATTCTTTCTGTATTCATTTCTCACTTTGACATACAGTAGTTTTCTAAGGTTTCCATGGTGAGCAACCTCCTGAGTTTCTGCTGCATGAGGCTAGCAAAGAAAAAAAAAAAAGGGGACATGCTCAGTAAAGTTCAGGCTCTTTCTGGACTCATTTCAGGATTTGAGAGATAATGTTGCTGCTTCAAAACCACTGGGACAGAGACTGTCAGTAAGATCTGTGTGTCTGTTGTTTCTGATTGCTCCTCAGAGCAGCTGCGTTCACATAGCCTACTACTCTGGAAACTGGCTGGAATATTCAATTTGTGCAAAAAGTCAAGAGGAGGAAGTTAGAAAAATGACCGACCTGAGCTTTGCATTTGAAACAACTTAACTAATCAACAACTTTTTGATTTCAGACCGAATAAATAATTAGCAAAATGTTTCAGTGTTGTAGTGACTAGAAAATATTGTAACTTGGTAGGTTTCCCTTTTAACTTCCTGTGTACCCCAGAAATGGGGTTGTGTTCTATTGTGTAGATTGACAATAGGATTTTATAACAAGGTTTCGAATGTGGGAATTCAAAATATGTTTAATATTTCTTCATTTAAAACAGTGACAGTAGAGACTCGAACGAGAGTGCTGAACATGCAAGTTTTTTGTTCTGACATGTAATAGTAGTAGAAGTTATATTTTTGGTCTCAGACCAACAAAGCAGGTTTCGGGATTGTTTGTAACAATTGGAAATAATGGTAATTAAAAAATATATTTTTAACAATAATCTGCATTTTTGTACTGTTGCTGCTATTGAAAAGTCTCACCATCTAAACATAAAGGTAATGCATAGCTATATGCAGAAAGGTAGTTGAGCTAGATACTAGTCAAAACCCTAACATTGTGCCAGACATTTTCTTTTTAAATTTGATGTGATTGTATCAGTTCATAATGCAATAATATTGTCATTTGACTTGTGAACCAACCAGAATGGAAACTTTTGATGTAACATATCTGGCAACAGCAACTGGATAAAAAGACAAAACTGGAAATGGAACAACCAAAAAAAGGGGGTCGCACCGTATGATAAGAGTGTTGTGTCCCACACAGACTGTTCAAAGGCTTAGAAGAAAAAGGCTGACTAACTTTGTAGAGTCTATATTGTGGTTAGAATCATCTCAAGCTGGTCATGACATTTCTTATTTAACCCAATGTTTTAATTCCCCTTTCCATCTTGAAATGCATTTGTTCCTCTTGCCCAAATTCTTTTCTACTGGCCTGCCTACACATCATGTGACTGTTCACCAAAGCCTGCTGCTGTCTCAGACATACACACAAGGTTTAGGCACCTTTAGGCATCTTTCGGAAAAGATCATGGTTTAGTGTCAACACCTCGCAGCTCGGTCAAATTCTTGCATTTGATCCTGTCTATGCTGACCATGTCTGTCTTTCTACTCCATCACACGAGTTCCTTCTTCAACAACCAAGTCTCAACGTTGCCTTCTCACAAGCCATCATCATGAAACTAGTTTTGCACTGTGGACCAGCGTAACTATTACACATTTGGTGATGTCATTTGAGATCAGACTGGACTGTAAAAACAGATACTGAGATTTTAGTGGGTCCAAGTGGATGAGAGGTTGCCATCTTGGACACGGGATTGTGTTCTTCTCTTAGGACTGTGTGTTCCCTATAAAAACATAAAGGCAGAGACAGATTTCATCACTCCTTTCCTTCGACAGTGTTACTTTAAGTGCCTTATATTTACTTAAACAGACTGCTTACATGTAAAAAGGTTGAATGACTTAAATGTTTATGTTTATGGACATGCAGGGTTATTTCAGAGAGGCTATCAACAGAAAAAGCAAAGAGGCTTTAGAGCCAAACTATCCTCCCTCCCTCCCTCACATGACTTGATCACAGTTGAGTAAGAGAAGCTGTAAAGAACCAAGATCACATTGTCAAACTGCTGCTAATCATATCAAACTGCTCTTTAATCTCTTTACCATCATTTGAAACATCATTTCATCTGATTTGGGCTCTTAACTCCCCTTTGAATTACACCAACTTTTAACATGAAGTGTTGATTCTTTTAATTATTTTCTTTAATATAGTCATTTAAACCCAGTATCTAAAATTAACTTCAGACTGAGAACAAAGACATGCTATCGGGATGATAGGAAGGATAGGGATATAAGTACAACTCAGAAACACATTTTTATCTCACAATCTCAGAAAAAGGCAAACAAGAATATAGTTCTGGAGTAGAAAAGCTTAAAGTGGAGACAAATTAGAGTAACAAAGTATTTTCTTCATTTTTTTTTTTTTTAAATAAATCATTGTTTTCATGTCATTTTATTTCTCAGACTTTGCAGGTGCTTCAACTGCTCAGTTTTTGCTGATACAGTCACAGATGTGCTTATTTAATAAAGATTGAGGTTATAGTTAGTGATGCAGTTATATGTATGATATTGGAAAAAAAAATCCGTTCTCCATGTATATAAACAGGAAGGAAATAATCTAAAGTTTTTCAATTCAAATTGGATCATGGGAAACTAATAGAATATGTGTATTTGAGGGTCAGTTTGATTTTTCTCTTTGTTGTTTTTTAAACACATCCTGTAAAGAGGGTTCCCTTTATTCCCAAGCAAGGCTGCATTAGGTAACTTTCCCAAAAGCTCAGTAACATTTTAAAGCCTTAGTTCTCCATCTGCTGAACAATAGACTGAAGGGGATCAAGGCACTAAATCTGTTTGGGAAAATCACCCCTGCTCTCTCTCATCCTACCTGACTCAAATGGTCTCAGTCTTACCTCCAGGGCTGGGGATTTTTTTTTAAGGACAAAAATACTTTAATTATTACGATGTCACATGTCAGTAGTGCTATTTAGAAGTGGAGCTTGAAACAATTTTTCTCAAAATTGCAATGATCATAGAGTTTATAAAAACCTTTGCAGTTGTTTGAAGTGGTGATCAAAAGAATAGACTTCTGAATATCATGCAGTCTTTTTTTCCATTCTGTACTCAGTCAGAAATATGTCTGTTTGAAAGCATGTGGAAAACTTTTTACAAAGATTGTTTCAAGATTGAAGATTTTCTTTGTTTCTTTCTTTTAATGGTATTTAACACATGAAAAAAGATACATGGTATTACATTGGCATATTTTAGTTTTTTTTACAGTGTACAAGTTCTAAGTGTATTTGTCCGGGGGCAAGGCGGGCCCCTGAGGCAGTGACACACTAAAGCTTTCGGACTGCTGGCCGGCTTTGGTGTTATTCTAGACTAAACACTCAGTAAACCACAGCGGATACAAACATTTTCACAGCCGGCACAACACTGTAGTGTGTGTGTGTGTGTGTGTGTGTGTGTGTGTGTGTGTGTGTGTGTGTGTGTGTGTGTGTGTGTGTGTGTGTGTGTGTGTGTGTGTCTGAGAGAGACGGTCAGAGGAACGGAAAAGGAAACGGAGCAAGTTTGTGTGTTGTGGGTCCGATGGATAAAAGCTTACACTTCTATCAACTCCAGTGATTATTTACTTCCACCATGGAGGTTATGTTTTGTTTGTTTGTTTGTTTTCCAGCAGGGTTACGGAAAAACTCCCCAACAGATTTTCATGAAACTTTTTGGAAAGGTGTAGCATGACTCAAGGAAGAGCCAGTTATATTTTTGAACAGATTAAAATCACGTAGTGGATACACTCATTATTCTTCACTTTCATTGAAATTGCAAAAATTGACATTTGGCTTACTAAAGCAGAATATCTAAAACCTGCAGTAGATGATAGGGAAGTTCAATAGTGACAAAATATAGGTAACTCTAGAATACAATAACTCCATATCATAATCCACATTCACAGGTACCAGTAATCATTTTGGGATACATTTACTTGCTGTCAATCTTTGCTGAATAATTGATTTACCAACCGAAAAGCACACTGCAGCCTTGGAGTTACGTTGTAGTTCATCCTACTCTTCAGTGGATACTTAAATATGCACCACCCATCAATCTACCCATCTATCCACCCATTACCTCTGTCTCCTCCCGCCAATAATATAGACCAGAGATTCTGGGATTGAATTTGTCTTTTTTGGAGAAACTGATGCAAAGGTCAGAGTTTCAAACAGTCATACAGATTCCCACGATGCAATATCATAATTGATTTCACATGTTTTTAAATCATGAACTAATAAGTAATGCTGAATGACATTCACTGCAAAAAGAGGAGTGGTGCTGACTTTTTGAGTGATAGGTCCCATGCAATGGGGCAGCAGAACTATCAAAGCCAGAAAATGTTCCTGTAAAGTACTGCATCTACACTTACTACTGTGTATACTACGCAATACTGCTGCACAGCTAATAAAGACGATTATTTTAGACAATCATGACAAGGATGGCCAAATTCTAGTCTTTAAACAAACCTCCCAGATAGAAATCAAATTTGCCGGGGCATTGGCATGTAGGCTGATGTGACATCACATCCGCCATAGCGTAACGCTTTTGAATTCAGACTCCTCAGTCATTGATTTTAGCAAGGTTAGACAAACCCTTAATGCTGAAGAGGAGTGGTAACTTTTCTAGCAAGAGATGTAAATGTAGTCTTTGATTTGGAAACACCTTATGATGTTAGCCTTTCTGGAGCTGTTGCATTGTTAAATTGAATTGTTTTTATCTGTAGGGGGAAGTGGTACTTGGAAGATTTTGTTCGGTACATAGAGGTAGAAGGTCTGAAAAGTTTGGAAACCTCAGAGTTAGATCATTTGTTGGTAAGCTAAGCTGATTAACAGACATGAGAGTGGAATGAATTTTCTCATCTATCAAATGCATCTCTTAAAATGTCAAAGCATTCCTTTACATTGCATTATTCCATTTCAAACTGAGTGCTTGTTTATAAGTGTGTTTATGTCCATGTGGGCAAAAGTGAAGAATTAAGTTTTGGCTTTATTGTAATGTACAGCAGGCTCATGCAGTTTAATTTGCAAAGTCATAAAAGCAGTTTTCTTTTATACACACTCAGTCCCATATACATTGTTTATAAACACACACTCAGCCAGCAAAATGCATTTGAGCACACACACACACACACACACACACACACACACACACACACACACACACACACACACACACACACACACACACACACACACACACACACACACACACACACACTGGAAACAGAAATACATACACTGAGTCATAGTTTCCCAGCTGCTTGACTTTCATTTGCAGCTATTACCGACAGAAAGCTCTCCAAACATCAGCTGTTGAGGGTCTGCAGTCCCCTTCAACACACTCAGCCACTCTGAAGACCAATTTACTGGGAATCACATGTGTGTGAGAATGTGTGAAACTGTGAGTCCCCATGTGTGTGTGTTTAAGTGAGAAAGGCGGATGAGTGTGTGTGTGTGTGTGTGTGTGTGTGTGTGTGTGTGTGTGTGTGTGTGTGTGTGTGTGTGTGTGTGTGTGTGTGTGTGTGTGTGTGTGTGTGTTTGGGGGGTCTATGGTTATCTAAACAGCTTCTCCATAATCAGCCCTAACACACACACACACACACACACACACACACACACACACACACACACACACACACACACACGTGCACACACACCTACTGCTCAGCTCTATGACATGAACCGGCAAACGAAAAGAAAAACATTGAAAGCTGGAGGTGGAGACACCACATCTAAAGATAACAGTCCAGTTTAAAAACCCAGACCAACATTTACCATGGTGGGGCATTAAAGTAATGAACTCCATGTTCATCCATTTAGGTACTCACTGATTATCAAACTCTGATCTGGACTGGTATAGATATCCAGACTTGGTAGTGGCAGGGTCATCCTCTTGTCACATATGTCCTACATAATTGTCCATAAACCATCTAAGAACAACAAGTCTGTCCCACTGCCCCGAGGCAGGTTCACATCTGGCAAAGCAACGTTGTTCCATGTCATCTCTTCATGATTACTAACACTGTAATAAAGATGTTAAGTTCCCTAAAAGTAGTAATAATGACATGTTCTGATGTTTCCTCCAGGAGTTTGCGTCATGGGCACCAACACATCAAGGACCACTACAGGACATCATTAAAGCTACTGACCAAATTCATGTCAGCCTCAGCTATATTGTAGCATTAATGAGGCCGTGTTCACATTGACGGAGGCCATGAGAAAAAAAAACAACAGCTTCCTCATTCATTTCAATGACACCACTGACCGCTGACTTGACGCTGTGGGTTCGCCACCACAGTTGGCCAAAAACAAAAAAACAAAGTTTGCTTAACTTTCCCCACGATGCAATGCAAAGACATTTGGCTCATTAAATCCCTGGTACATCATTTTGAACAGTGTACTGTATTTCTGATTACTTTGGATGGAGGATATGATATTTTTTACTTTTCAGTTGTAAAAGCCTTCCTCATATTATTATAAAGTGTTTTGGTACCTGATAAATGTTCAGACTCATGGATCTAATACTCACTGATGTGACATGTTGCCACAGATGTTATCTACTGTCACTTTCAATGTAATTCTTTCTGAATATCCATGTAACTATTCTGTGGGATATAATTTCTGCTAAAAACTAGATTTTGTCCTGGAAAGACCTAAAACTGACCCGGTCACGAGTCTGTCGCAGGCTTAGTCTAAGTCACTGGAGGTATAATGTTGAAATAAACCTGCTATTGGCCGACTATTTAGGTCAATACTCCCGAGCTAGCAACCTCCACTGACAATGGCAGGTTTTGACTCAGAGTTGGATTATTCAATAAGGCAGCGCTGATTTGTTATTTTCAGTCTTTAGTGGAGTTTAGCCATTTTAACACCAGAACTCGGATCCCCACATTCAACACTGTTTTGCGAGGACACAGTCATAACATCCTGGGCTTAGTGCCACCCAAGATGATTGTGATCAGTTTAAAGAAATACAAACAAGCCAGAGCATTTGTTTCCTCTACACCAAAATGATATGGGAGCAGCCAGACCATTTGCCAGTGCTGGCACAGTGTGGTGAAGATAAGTCTGGATATGTGAGACTACCTCAGGCCTGACAGCCACACAACCATTCACACTCATCTATAGATGCCACCAACTAACTAGTGCAGAAACAAATGGTCTTGTTTCTAAATTAAGATATTTTTGCTATGTTTTATATTTAAAAATTACATGTAAGAGAGATTATAAGAGAAAGCAGCTTTGTGTAGACACTGTAAAAAGGGTCATCTGAGAAGCTGATAAGCACATAGTGAGGGACATGAAACCACTCTCGGCCTAATTTCTCTCGTCTCTTTGGGTGGGCCTGGGGAAGCACTGAAATTTGAATCATGGCTGTTTGACTGGTGCTATACACAACCACTCTGAAAAGCATCGGCCTCGAGGATGTTTAGATGACCAGCGGCCATCATAACGTATTGTTATCCCCTCTGTATTTTATGGTTTTCTTAACAGCAACTTCTCCTCTAAAAGCAATTAACTCCTCTTTTCTCCTGCCCTTCATTTTATTAGCAGAAATCACACTAATTAAGTGTGTCCAGTGGCTACACCCTCCACTTTTCCAGATGTAGGCTAATATGTTATTCATGCAATGAACAGCATTGAGTAAAATTTCAACACAACAGTAGGAGTGAAATGAAACACCTCCTGGTCGTAGTTCATTGCAATTGTGCTGATGCGGAAATGTCTTGTGTTGCTTCACTGTTTAATGTTGTTAGAAAAGTGAGGATTGAGTTCAAATATCTAACTGAACATTGCTAGCTATGATGTTAGAAACCGGTCTGGTACTAGAGCTACAACAATTTGTCAATTGATTGATTAGTCGATGACAGAAAATTAATCGCCATCTATTTTTAAAAGGTAAAATGCTAAACTTCTCTGATTAAAGCCTCTAAAACGTGAATGTTTTTTCATACTTTTAGTCCTTCCTGATGATAAACTGAAGATTTGTATTTCTTTAATCTCAGGTTCCCTCAGGTTGAGAATCCCTCCTTTAATGTGATACAATATGATTTCATACAAATTTTGAGGTTTTATCTTGTTTTTTGTATCTGTTGTTTCAGGGAAAGTATTTAAATGCACCCTCATGTCTGCATTGCATGCACTTAGTATATTGTGTATGGTTCAAATGAAGCAGACTGTTTCTGGTGAATGAGAAAAACATGCATTGAAGACCAAACACCTCACATTAGAGAAAATAATGACAGATTAAGTTAAAATGAAATAATGAAAATAAGAAATATTTGGAGCCCCAAAGGGGACACATGAAGTACAACCCACATTTTTTGAATGGTTGATTTGATCCTCAGTGATCTATCCTCCCAGTTTTTTTTTCGGTAACTTTGCGAGTATCCAGACACGTGACATCTGAGAAAGCTCGAAAGTCAGATTAAGTCTGCTGTGCTCCACCCGATGCCGTTTCAACGGCACTTCGAAACAGAAATCTTTTAGAAGCAGCGGTGCCTTTTTCTCTTACTTTCCCTCTCACTCACGTACAGTAAACAAACACAGACACATAGATACAGGGTTCAAACATACTCCCTAGGCGATACCTCTAGCTCGGCCTAATGGTGTGTGAGGTCATCCTTCTCGGAAGGGATGGAGAGGTTGGAAAGGGAGGGATGGGGGCGTCTGAGGGGTGAGAGGGACCCTCAGTGTCCCGCAGCTGTGCAGCTTGCATGGGTTGTTGTGCTTGTTGCTGGAAAACCTTAAAGAGCCCAGACTGTTTCAACTCAGACACTCCCAGTGAACACAAAGACAGACCTTGATATTTGATCGCCCTGCTAATGTATTAGTATGCAATTTCTTCTATGGTTTCATTATGATTCTGTGCTCCAAAAGGATCTGTACTAGGGCCAGCTACTGCACTGTTTGATTTGTCATCCTCCATTCCACTCAGTATCACTCTAAGCGCTCACACTTTTTCAAACTACTATCCTAACATAGAAAGGCAGCTTCATTTAGATCCAGCAGAAACCTGATCAGCCCTATTTTGGCCCTTATCTGTGGAGGAAAATGTCAGAACTTGAGTGACAGGGATTAAGAAGCTAGTCTGAAGGAATGCTACGGCGCATGCCATCCATTTGGGATGCAAGTTGTTACTGTATTTACTACAGAAGGGAGAAGGACACAGGAGGGACAAGTGGAGAGGAAAAGACCACAGCTGAGTTCAAAATAAGTACAGTAGTAACTTGTATAAGGTACACCACTCAGGAAAGAATCAGTTTTATGCCCTGGAACCCTTCAGACCAACTACATATTATGGGACTTTGGGTTGTGAATATTTAAAAACATTGTCTTTCAAACTGGATCAGGGCCACATTTTTCCACATGTCCTAAAAAGCCTCATCCTAAACCCAAACATTACAGCAGCCTATACTGAGACTCACTTCTTTAAACATGGCTGTGTTTACATAGTGAGGTGATGCATTCTGGGACTGCTGTGACCTCATGGTCTCTGACAGCTGCTGGTATATAATAAAGGAAAAAAAAACACTGGGGCACACACATTGTAGAGACAGCTTTTAGGGGGGAATCTGAGAGGTCTATTGGAAGAGACATAGTGGACGAAAGATTAACACCAAATTGACTGAGTAGAAAGTAGTAATATGATAAACATTTCATGACTGCAAGTGAACAGCTTGACACAGATATGAAGTAAACAGAGCTGACAAAAACAAATACTTTGTACTGGTGTTTTTAATAGCTTGATTCAAATTGAATTTACGCTGGTACATACTGAATGCAGCAAGTAGCCACATGGTCACATTTAAGGCTCCTACCACCCACTCTTCTTTTAGGAAACCAAACTTACGGTCAGACATAAATGTATGAAGTCATTACAAGTCTTCATTCATGTGAGCAGATGGACACTTTTGCAAGAAAAAAAAATGAGGAATGTAAGAAGTAACAAGAAAGTAATGAACTGTGAAGTTGGCAACAGAGCTCTCTCTGTAACACGTTCTTATTCCGAGTCAGTCAAATACTGACGTTTTATCAAAACTGTTTGCATCACATACTGTATAGGCGCAGAAGGTGGCCCTCAGCATTTCATATGGATGTACATGACACACGGGACAAGGATTTACATATAGCCACCAAAAACAACTTGGTTATGGTTTGGTCAAAAATCATGGCATGGATTAAATGTGTCACAGTCGCCGTTTGACAGGGGTTAGGCACAAAAACGACTAGGTTAGGGTTTGGAAAACATCGCAGTTTGGGCCACTTTGACTTTTGCTTTACCATGGACTCTCCTGGGGGGAAAAGTCCTGGGTTTTTTCCATCCATCCACCCCCGACCTCCTCCCTCCTTGGAATTCACCCATTTTGTCCTTAATCACACAACCTTTTTCGACCCTCTTTGTCACAGTGCATAACACACAAGGTGCCTTGTCAGTTTCTCTTTGACATAGACAGCTGTGACAAAACAGCAGTATTTGATGCCCCGGGAATGATAATGGGCTGCTGAATCATCAGTAAAAAGCTCCACTGCTGCTGATTTGAATCATCGATCAGGATTCAGTTCACTTAAAAAACGCAACGATGAAAGCTCATTTGTTCATGTCCAACATGGACACAACACTCCTGACTTGATGTGGCCTTTGCTGTCAGCTTTCTGAAGCATTTCAATAGCTGATTTCCCAAGTTTGACACAAAAATTGATATGCGCTCTCTACTCATGTAAATGGAGAAATAGATGATGGCCCCGAAACAGTGGCCACAAAGCCATGCGTAACTCAGGTGCTGATGTTGATCAAACGATGAAAGTTGGTGTGCTTACTCACAAAAGTATAGCTTCCCCCTGCTCAACTCTGTTCAAACAGGAACTTCATATTTAGTAGATAGGACAACTGTAAGGGGTAAATACAAAATTTGAAAAAAAAGTTATCTAGATCTAGTATGTAAAGGTAAATGTTGGCTGCCTTTGTAAATTCAGACAAAGACCTTCTTTCTTGGTATCACAGTGATGTAATGTGTTTGTGTGGGTCTTCTCTTTTCTTCCTGTAGTTTTTATTCCCTGAAAAACTATTACAGGATTTTCACTTTCTGACAAAGAGTCCTGTCTTTCAGCAAACTGTTCTTTTTTTTTTCTTCTTTTTTAGATGTGTCTGGGTTGGTTGCCATAGCACCACGTACACACAGTGCAGCTGTGGTTGCAGATTGCCAATGTGTAATAAAATGTGCAGATTGCTCCCTCTGGTGGGGTAAAGTCTGCTACTCTGAAGCTGGATACCTTATCGTTGCATAATATTCATCTCAACTATCTTCAACAGTTGTCTGGGGCACAAACACATACAGTCAAAAGTAGAGAAGAGGAGTGTGGGGAAGACATTTGGGGCTCAAACAGTATTTCTGTTGTGATAGACAACACGGTCACTGTGATATTCCCACAAGCTCCTTCCAAACGACTTATACGACTAACGAAGTCTTTTACCCACGTGGAGGTTGGAGCTCCATTTGCGGGACTACAATAACATTTCCCCCACATTTGTTTCATTTCTGCCATGCCATAACGTTGATAACCATGTCTGATTGGCGGCTACAGTTAACTGACAACTTGAAGCACTGATTGCTAACAGAGAACATTATACACCGATGGGTTTAATCTTGTTTTTAAAGTCCCGCCAGAGCAAAACATGTGCTTTTAGCTATTCCTTGTGATTAGCTCCTGAGTTTAAAGTTACTGGCGGTAACCAAAAACCTTAATAAACATGATTAAGGAGTAATTGTATCCAAAGGATTAAGGAACACAATGTTTTTTTTTTAATTTTTTTTTTTATAGAGGACATTTTGTCATGTGACAGAAAGAGATTCAAACAATTCCTTTCGGGTTCTGCTGTCGTGTTGGATCACCATCACGCTGTCCGGGCTTACTGTGCCTGGCACTGAGCAACGCAAACATGTTGTTCAAAAGCAAGCACGTCTCCACCCATGGAAGTTAGTTTATACAGGCTGTATCCCATGTATTCAACGTATTAGGGATTTATTACAAACATTTTTGGAAATTTATTGCAGAAAGGGAGTGTAACCTGGTTTTAATCATGAGCGCATTTTTACTGTAAATTGATGCCAGAAAGTTAGGTACATGGTCTTCTCTGAGCTAATGAAAACATACAGTATCAGAGCTAGATTTAAATATACTGTACTTATATAAAATGAAGACTGGAAATCAATACCAGTAACATATATGTAGTGACAGTTCTGAAGATCTATTTTTTTATTCACTTTTTGTCTTTTAAAGTAAAACTTTAAACATAAGTGCAAAGAGAAAGGCCCTGAGGCAATGTCCACTAAAGCTAGCCTCTCCTCTTTTAATAGACAACTAATGGAGAAAAATGAATGATGAATCATAATGAAAAATGGGGGGTAGTGAGGAGGGCATTTGTGTTTCAAACCATCCATGTCACATAATTTTGACTGTGATTAATTAAAGAAAATGATTGCAAAAGTAAATTGTGTATTCATTCCAGTGGGTATCATTTATCACCTCCTGACCTGTCAGACTACTTAATCAATTAATGCCCATGCATTAATCCATCTTCTGTCTTTCCGTAAAGCTAACAGTGGGTGTCAAATGGAAGTGGTGATTCATCACAGGCTTACCATTTCAGTAAAAAAAAAAAAAAAAAAAAGAACATATATTGTCTCTGTGTAGACCGCATGATGAACCTGCCATATTCAGCAGTTTGAATTTGATCTCTGTTGTTTTTGTCTATTCATCCACAGAGGGAAGTAGCGAGGTAGCAGCATTTACTCAAGCACAGTACATACCTACAATTTTGATGTGCTTGTACTTTACTTTACTGGAGTATTTATTTCCATTTAATGCTGCTTTAGGGAAAGATTGTACTTTCTATTGCATTACATGTATTTGACAGCTTGAGTTTTAAGATGAAGACCTGACACAACAAAAGCTTTTAAAACACAACACATTGTTAAAGATTAAACCAGTGGTTTCCAACCTATTCTGTCTTCTGACATCTTACAAAAACAAAGAGTTCGTCGGGTCACATTTCAGATGTCCATGAGTTTTTATGGTTTTATTCCAATACATGTTTAAATGATCCGATATGTCTATAGATTAGAGAAAAAGTCAAAAAACTGAAAACAGATTTGTGTGTCTGAATGTTGTTTTTTCTTCTCCCAGAAAAATCCTCTGAAGACCCCTCGGATTTATTTCCCTGAATATGAATATAAAATAGTTCAAAGTAGCTCCACCTGCAGCAGCTACGAAAGTAACATGCTGCTTACAGACTGATGCTTCAGTATTAATAATCTAATGATTTCACATATAATCATTTATCAGTCAGACGGGCCAAATCAGAACTTTTACTTTCATACTTTAACTACATTTTGCTGCTAATAGGCTGGGTCCTTTTTTTGAAGTAGGATTTTTCATGAAGGACTTTTACTTGTAATGGAGTATTTTTGCAGAGATGTGTTGCTGTTTTTACTTAAGTAAATAATCTGACCACCACTGATTTTCATTCACATGTCATTCACAGCTAAACACATATTTTTACCTAAACTATATGGCAACATTCGTAAAGAGAGATCTTTTTTCAGAATTTTATGTAGTTAATATTAGTTTTTTTTCCCTTTTAACTTGAATCAAAAGCAAAATTCACTCATTAGTATGAGACTAATAATGCAAATGCAATATTGTACTGCATGACTGCACATTAACATGTCCTTCCAGAGGGGAAATATTGCTGCTTGCAAATTGTAAACCTACAACTTATTAGACTTTTTTTTTTTTTTTTTATTCAACAGAAAATATGTAATTATTTTTCATATACCACGATATTGAATAACGGCAACGTAATAAATGTTCAGCAGTCACCAATTTCAATCCGCTACCTTCGAGTCGTGGTGGAGATTTGTTTTTCCCACGGAACCAGAATGCGTCACGTGATCAGATCAGCTGATGTTAAAAAAAAAAAAAAAGAAAGAAAAAGAAGCGGCGGACTCCGTGACGCATGGCTCACGCTACGGTACGCCATTTGTGTCTAGCAGCAAAAAGCGCGGACAGTGGAAATAGTCCTACAACAAGAGGTAAGTTTCATGAATATTTGACTGCGCTCACTAGTTTTGACTGGAGTCGCTTCCGCTCGCACCGTACTGAGCCCTCCGGAGAGTTGTTAAGCAACGTTTCGACGGGACACGTTACTGTTTCAGGGGTCGACGTTAGCCTCCTTTTGGGGCCTCTGTGCTGCCGTCGTTTTCCAAGCCTGGGAGCGCGCTAAGTCCCGCCCTCACCGCGCCGTGATTGGCCATCGCGGCTGGCGCAGCGGTTTGATTGGACGCGCTTGCGCGTATATCAAAAATACGGGTTGGGGGAACATGTTGCTAGTTAGCAAGTTAGCAACGGATACACAGCGGCAGAGCCACAACAGTTGAACCTAATTTGTGTCTCGGTGCGAAAAGTATTTCTGCCACGAAAAAGAGTTTTCTCGCAGAATCGTACACGGCAACAGAAACTGTTAGTCGCTTCTTCTTTTTTTTTTTTTTTTTTTTTTTTTTTGAAGTGTCCGCCGGTTGGTGGCCGAACAGCTGGAGACGCGTCCGGACAGTCGGCACCAGAGTCCGCAGCTCAAAGTGTCACAGAGTTGTGTCCGGGATCCGGTTCGTTTAACTTTGCACAAAGAGGGACATGCGGCATCGATGAGGTCTCAACAACAAGCAGCCTCCCGCTCACATAGTCTCCGACCCCGTGATCTCAGTCAGGACGCGTTGTAGTTCACTTCACAGTTACACGTGTGTTCAACGCAACAAAAATAAATAAAAAATGGGGGTGTCAGCGACCTGAAGTCATAAGACACCGTCTCTGGAGGACATGTCGTTGATGGGCTCCTACTGCTGTTAGTCCTGCAGTCGTTTGACCAACAATACACAGTAGACGGAGACAGAGAGCCCAACGAGCTTCTTCTCAAAAGTTAGAAACGTGAAGTCTGCACGGACCTCAACATCTGTCTGAACCTGATCATGTTTATTTCATCTCAATATCCTGACTAGTATAGCCTAAGGTATCGTGGTGTATGTATATGTTGTGTTATTAATGACAGCTTTCTATTTTCTTTGATATTTATTTTTTGATTTGTCCGTATAGTTACTCATCTTTTCTTCTTTTATGTCTTGACCTGCCTCTGAGAAGCTGATTGATCGAGTCCCCTGTGGATTAATGAAGTCTTGTTTTACATGAACATTTGCCAGCACACATAAGATGAAGCTTGCTTCAAATCAATAAAGCAGGTAGTCAAGGTAAAGGACAATATTGATTTCATGTAAAGATCACATTAAGGCATGTTAAGATGGGTGTCCTACCTTACTTAGTAATTTGTGTCTTGATGTATGATTTTTTTTTTTTTTTTACCCACACCAAAAGTCTGAATATCTGTTTTGGTTGGTTCTTAAAATAACAACACTGAAAAATCACAAATCTACCACTACACTATTTAAGGCTTTTAAAAGTTTAATCTCTGGTTACCAGATTTCTTCTACTTCACTTAAAGTCCACAGTCTTTATATGTGCAATGCAGAGTTCAAGTTTCCACATCATAGTTGTGTAAGTTACCAATTTGAATCAGGATGCGCATTCAAACTACTTGTGATGTCACAAATCCTGCTTGCAGGTACATTTCCTTCACCTCGACCTGGATTTTAGGTGAAGGCAGATACATCTTTCAATACCAGCATATAAGCTTTAAAACAATCTCCAAGGATCATGGACCTGAGAGCTTAATGCACTGCTGCTTGAGAAAACAGTCCAAATAGACAAAACGCAAGCAAATTAAGAAAAAAAATCGTCACCAATTGGACAATATAGCCGCAGCATTTAGAAAATATATTCAAATATACAACCAAATACAAAAGCAAGCCCCAAAAAGCACAGAAAAGTGATGGACACGGCTCGGACAAGCTTGTTGCAGTTTTGTGGCTCATGAATAGTCGAGTTCAGTAATTTCATGGGTTATGAAGTGTTGCAACAGATTGTCTCAGCCACGCCCATCACTGGTGGTGTTTCTGTATTTGTTTGTGCTTTCTGTGTTTGCGGCTCATCTCTATATTTGTAACATCCTCTTCAAACTAAATATGAATGCCTGTGTTGTCAAATTGGTGAAGTTTTCTTGATTTACTTGTGTTTTCTTAGGCTTTAGTGTGTGAAGCTCTCAGAGTCACTTATTGAACTGTCAAACTAGCAAACATAAGTTATTTTTTTTACAGTGAACATCAAACAACTAAGAGGAGTAACAATGAGCAAAGCAGTAAAAGTTCAAATGGAAGTGAATTTGACTTGGATAGGCTGCGGCACTGATAGAGGGGGTAGACAGACAGACACTTTATTAATCCCGCAAGGGGACATTTTGTAAAAGGTTAAGGAAGATCTGAGAGGTATGGAGGAACCAGATGGCAATTGAAGATGAGCAGTAGAATCTTGTATTGAACCCATTAATGAACAGGGAGCCAGTGGAGGTGGATGAGGACAGGGACTTATGTGGACGGTGTGTGATCATATTAGCAGCAGAGTTTTAAATGAGTTGGAGCTGATGGAGAAGTTCATTGGGAACACTAGAGAGGATGGCATTGCAACCATCAATGCAAGATGTTACCAGGGCGTGAGTAAGGACTGAAGGGCTGCGCCAAGAGAGAGACTTTAATCTCATATATTATTAAAAACAAACAAGTTAGATGGTCTACATTGAAAATACAGGACCCAAAGCACAGCCACAGTGCAACAGCAGTGAGGACACGCGTAATGTCCAATTGAGGATGAACAAGGTTAGAAAACTACAACAAACACAGCTTCCTCAGTTTAGGCCTGGGCTGTGGCTAATGAAACACAACTCCACATGATGACTAATTACCCGGACAAGTAAGAAAGACTGTGGGATGTTCTGGAGATTAAAGAAGGTGCAAGAACATCAGTGTGCTACTGAACATGGATATACATACAAACAAAATGACACAAAAGTGCAAGATTCAATTTTGCCTGAGAAGATGAAAAGAGGCCTGATGAGTGCCGGTAGCACTTTCTTTGGTCAGATGGGGTCCGACATGTTTGTGAGGTGAGGACCCGACCAGGACTTCCACAGTGACAACACACTGCCAACCATGAAACATGGAAGTGGGGATGTGCTTATTTGGGGCTTCAGTGCAAAATGTGTAGAGGAGAGGGTTCAAGTTCTAATGACTAAATGAAAACATGAATCTCTAAGGATCTAATCTGTCCTTAAAAAAATATGACATCCAAAGTAGTCATGTATAGAGTCTCATTATCATTAGTGAGTCCATACACACTTGTGTTACACTGAGGCTGTACTTGGAGGCCTGTATTTTCATTGAAGTATTGTAAGATATTACAATTTTGAATCATGCAACATTTTAGCGATATTACACAAGGCTGTACTCTGTTTTGCTGTGTACAGCAAAAATACATATGCTGAAACTACTGCAAATGTGTGAAAGATTAAAAACGTGTTTATTCAAATGATGTATACTCCACTACATGACTGATTTAATTGGACTTTTCTTTGGTCGTAATAAGCAGCGGACAGTTTGTACGTTTGATGCTTTAACTTACAGTTTGCGTATAGAAGCACTAGATGGCGACATTTACTTGTGCTTGGTCAGACAGTGTTGCAGAAGGATCTCTTTTCAGAAGCCTGTGGTTATTTAAACAATTTGTTTCTAATGCACCCAGCTTGTTTATTGAATCCTTATTTCAAACACTGAACTTTGTTTTTAGTGAATCAAAGATGACTGATATAAGTTCTGTGTTGTTGTTTTTTTCCCCAGGATTTTGAGCCAGCGTTGATGATAGCTATCAACCTCACTGTTGTGTGTAATCATAGCAGGATATGATATGGATGAAACGGTGATATCAGGAGAGGTGGCTGTCGAGGACAAAGTGCCTGAAAGTGACACTAATAGTGGGAAGGTGCAGCCAGATGATGTGGAAATGGAGGAAGCTGCAGGAGGCTCACCCAGTCGGACCGGTGAGCCTGATGAAGCAGATCAGAAACTCGCCGAGAAGCCGTGGCAAGTCTCCGTACCCGAACATGTGGATAACCTCTGCTCAGTTTGTGGCTTCTCAGCCAAATGCCCAAGATCACTGAAGATTCACTATGCACGAAAGCACGGAAAGACCTCCGATAAAGCAGCAAAGCCTTCGGAGAAAAGTGAAAACACCTCTGACGAAACCCAACAGCAGGCAGACATGGAGGCAGAAAGCGGTGCTGAGGTTAAACAAAACCATGAGCCTGATGTGGATGAAGCGACATCAGCAGCCGGTGACGGTGGCATCAACACAAAGAGTTTAACTAAAAAGCAAAGTGTGCTGGACAAACAGCAGACGGATCAAGAAGAGGTGATCCCTACTCAAGAAAGAAGAGTGAGCAAGCGAATTCCAAAACCGAAGATTATTTATTCCTGCAACTACTGTGGGCAAGAGTTTAGGGACAAGTCTCCTCTAGATGTTCACATCCAGAGATATCACACCAAAGACACTCCATACACATGTAAGTAAATCGTATTTCCTGGTGAAATCCAGTCACACACTAAATCCATGTTATTTTTAAGATATTATAGTTCGGTACACCGTTGAAGTTTCATCAAAATATTTATAGCTTTACAAATGCATATTTTACATATTTAATAGAATGGTAACAGATATTTTAATGTCAAATTCTAAAGTCTTTCTTTCACTATTTCTACATCTGTTGTTTAAAAAAAAAAAAGACCTGGAAAAAGTGTATCTTTGAAATGTCTTTCAGTTGATGCTGATGAGATCGTGGATAAAAAAGAGGAAGCTGAGGATCCAGGCAGCACCGAGAAGGCCGCTTCGGCACGAGTGGCACCCAAACGGACACTCAGCAGGTTCCAGCTGAAATGTGCAAACTGTGATTTTAGGGTCAGCACGGCTGCGCTGCTGGAGAGCCACGTTCGTATCAAACACCCGGACCAGGAGTGGTCCCGCTGCAAATTGTGCAACTTCTTTTCGGCCACATCTGAGTGGATGGAAGCTCACCTGTCCTCAGAAAGCCACATCCAGCAGCAGAATGGACAGAAGAGCTCAGAATCTTCCTCATTTGATATGTATGTTGAGAGTGTTAGCAGAGACAGTGTTGCGGATGGTGGTATTATAGAGGACGTTGTTCACGTGCCTGGTGAAGAAGGGATAGCTACCTCCACAGAAGGAGAGCAGGAAGCTGACGAGGCGGCGGAGGCGGCGGAGGCGGCCACAGCTGTGTCAGTTGAGGAGGAAGATCCAGAGCTTGAACCTCCCAAAAAGAAAAGAGGAAGACCAAAGCAAGGGTCTACGACCACTTGTGGATACTGTGGCCTGGTGGTGTCCAACGCGACCAACCTCAGTGTTCATGTTCGCCGTAAACACAGCAAAGATTACGGCTACAGTTGCACTCTGTGCAACTATAGCTGTGTGACCAAAGGAGACATGGACCGTCACTGTTTGACAAAGAAACACGTTAGCCGTGTGGAAGAGTGTACAAATAATACCCCAGTCACCAAACAAACAAGTGCATCGCTGCAGGAACCTGCAAGTACACAAGCCCAAGACCCCAAAACACCCTCGCAGACCTCCGACAAAGAACAGGAACCTGACAACACAGCTTCCAAAGAACACAGTGGAGAGGAGCAAACTCAGTCAGACACAGGCCAGAAGAAAAGTAGACATGACTCTGTTAATGCTTGCAGCCTCTGTGATTTTGTAGCTCAATCAATCCCTTCCCTCCATCTTCATGTCAAGAGAAAGCACACCAGAAACTATGAGTATGTCTGTTTAGCATGCAGCTACTACGCCGTAACAAGCCGGGAAATGTCTCGCCATGCCAACACAGACAAGCATAAACAGAAAAGCCACAAATATCTGGAACAACAAGGGAGAGAAGGACGGACAGCTTCAAAGCAGAAGGAGATTACTGAGCTTCCTGAGATGAACCCCAACCTGGAATGTGAACCTGTGAGCCCCACCGAAGTGTTTGAATCTTCTTCCAGTGACTGTCAAGCTATGGAAAACCAGAATACATCTACGTCCCCTGTCACCACGGAGCTTGTTAATGCTGACAGTGCAGATGAACAACAAGCAAAGGCTATTACACCTCCAGCTGGCGATGAACCCGATCCGACCAACGAGACAATTGGGCTAACGGCAGAGTCTGAACTCCAGCGGGCTCCGGCAGAACCTGAACCTTCGGTGGATCAGTCTGCACAGCAGGAGAGCGAGGAGGAACGGGGCAGACAAGCAGCAGATGAACATGTAAAGTCAGATGTGAGGACCGGGGACACACAGATGTCCAAAGCCCTCCCCTTCGATGTCTGCATTGTATCCGTGAAGGCTCTTACGGAGCAGGAGCAGGCGCTGCAGGAAGGTCTGGCTCTGGAAGGCGAAGCTGCCGTGATATGTTTGACTGGAGGATTGCCAGTTTCACCTGGTTTGCCGTCTCCCAAGTCCGCATACATCAAGAAGCTCAAACCCAAGGAAGTGAAGATAAAGGACGAAGCCAAAGGAAGCAATTCTCGCATACGCTGCGAGGACTGCGGCTTCATGGCGGACGGCATCAGCGGCCTCAACGTCCACATCTCAATGAAACATCCGTCCAAGGAGAGGCATTTCCACTGTTTGGTGTGCGGCAAGTCCTTCTACACGGAGAGCAACCTTCACCAGCACCTGACCAGCGCCGCCCACCTCCGCAACGAGCAGAACAGCGTAGAGGAGCTGCCCGAAGGGGGCGCGAGCTTCAAGTGCGTAAAATGCACCGACCGCTTCGAATCGGAGCAGGATCTGTTCGTTCACATCAAGGAGAAACACGAGGAGCTCCTGAGGGAGGTCAACAAGTACGTGCTGGAGGACACGGAGCAGATCAACCGCGAGCGCGAGGAGAACCAGGGCAGTGTGTGTAAATACTGCGGCAAGGTGTGCAAGAGCAGCAACTCCATGGCCTTCCTGGCACACATTCGCACACACACCGGTATGTATCCTGCTTTCTGCTACTCACTCACTCTTCCTCTTTCTGCTTCTCTCTGCATCTTACACACACGTATAGAAAGTGTAGATTTGCGACAAAAGATCGAATAGTTTCTGCAGCTTTCATCTTGAAAAGTAGGTTTTCCCACCTGTTAACCGGTGCCTGGTAGTAACGCACAACTACGAAAACAAACAACGGACCTCATCTCAAACATGACTGAAGACATGCGTCTCATTCACTTTGTCAAAGGCGAGGATTTTCAAAGTTTAATGACATTTGTTGAGTTTATCGCGCGAGTTTTTCTCTGTTTGTGTGTGTGTGTGTGTGTGTGTGTGTGTGTGTGTGTGTGTGTGTGTGTGTGTGTGGCGGCGGTGCCGTCTTCTTCAAATAATGGTCAGGTAGTTCCGGCGATTATCAAATAAAATGTCCATCCCTAGTGTACATGCACCAATGCAGTATATGCTCTGGATAAAAGCAGGTCATATAATACATCATTTTCCATGTGATAGTAAATAAAGAATGTGAACGTAAGTAGCCCACCATGAGTTTTTTAATACACTACAGGACAACAGAGTCTTAGGAAGTCATAACGCTGCAGATAGTCGGTGCGTACCTCATCTCCCTACAAATATTTGAATTATTAACTTATAATTTAGATGCTTAGGCTTGCAATTTATGAACTTATTGAGTAGAAATAAAACTTTGGTTAGAAACCCATAAACATATAGATACACACACACACCTCAATAGTTTTACAACTTGTGCTGCATTCATTATTAAACCTCCTGTAATTGATTTAGATTGTTATTGTGCGCCTTATGATGCCTTTTACAGTCTTTTGAGGAACACATTGAGGTTTACCCCAAAATCTAACCCTAACCCTAATCTCTCGGTGAGGCTGCTCAGCTATTAGGCCTTTGTTTTTAGCGACAACACTATCAAGTGGGGAGATACAGCCTCTCCTTTGGCAGCTCAGGCTAATGTTAAGGCTGCTATCTACTTCAGCCAGGTAATAGCTGTTTCAGTAGAGGTGAAGGTAAAGACTGATTGAGCTTCAGACCAGCAGGAGAGACGCTAATGGACCCCAGATTGGGATTCCCTGAGCAACGCTTGGTCAGAGACATGTGCGACTCATAATTGATGTGTCCATTACCAAGACTCAGTTGTAATTATAGTCAATAAGTCTCTGTAAATGTGTTAAAGCTTAGGCTAAAAGCATTGGAGGTCCAAAGAGAGGTGGGCTAATAATTTAAAATAATCAATGCAGACGTATTCAAAGCCTTTAATTTCCCTCGTGTCTGTACGTCCATGTTTGTGTATATGTGTGTTAGCGCGCGTATGCCCGGTGAGTGTGTGTATATGTCAGCCTTCATGGCTAGCTGATTATCCTCAATCCATTAAGATTTATCTTGTCATTTATAATGCAAATAATGCTGCGTCGGTCAGGGCTTCGGCTGGGAAATGTCCGGCAGGTTAAGAACACGGGGCGCTCCATTACTTTTCCCTGACCATGTGTATTAATTGCTTTTAAAATCAACTTAATGCAGGAACGAGATGTGAGGGCGCCATCAATAAATGCCCCTCTCTGCCTTCTATGGTCCATCCCCCCTTTCAGCCCAAACTTTAATGGGACTTTAATTGAAGTCCAGGCTCTGTGTGTACATGATTGTATGCGTCTTTAAGTATAAAGCGTCTGTGGAATGGGTGATAAAATGGGATGGTTTCCACTTTCAGACTCGGTGGCAGTGGATGGTTTGTGTGGGTGTTGTAGTTTTGTTGTAGGTCCTGTTAGAAAACGCTTATTAACGATAACGATTATATTCCCAACATTTCCTCACTAAATACTGTAGTGAAGTGAACTGTTATGTCATCATAAACCCATAAAGGAATTTCAGCAAAGAAGTAAATAACGCTGCAGTAAAATATGCTGGTATGCTTTTAATTTAGTAGAAGTATCGTCAAGGAATTTTACAGTTTATTTACCTTTACAGAAAAGGAATTTGTTCTGGTGTGCAAGCCAGTCACCTTGTGTGCCAAAGTCAGATTTCTTCCTGCTCAAAGGAAATTGCTGAAAGGTGTAAGAATTGGAGGTTAAAATCCTGATGATAAATGTTGAGCCCCCACTCTCTTCTTATTAATGGTTCGTCTATACGTATTCATAATTCTACCCTCTGTCATAATTCTTGAGTTTTGAGGTCACTTACTTAGTGTTACTTAAGAAAATGAAAGCTTTGACACCGAGGTCCCAACAGATGGCAGCAAGTCAAGGGCGCGTGCTGAGGTTTCAAGTGATGAACACTTCATTTTTGAGGTTTACTTCTGTTTTTTCAACAGAGTTATGTCCTTGTTTATGATATTACATTTCCACTCCCCTTTATGCTATCTTGTTTGCAGAAAGCACCTATTCCTCTTCATTTTGACAACATATGTCAGTTGTTATTATTGCTAAGTTCCCTCATTACAGTGAATTATTCCCCTTTTATGTGGTGGTCATTTATTCTGGGAGTTTGTTTGTGGGGCTGTGGAGCAGCACGGTGGGGGTCTGCCAGTTTCTGAGCTGGGAGCACATCCAAATCCTTTTAATTAAGACCTAGTTTTTATTCACTTGATTAATCAGTGAAATCAGGAGACGGTAGTGGGAGGCTGCACACAGATTTGTCAATTTGTCCCTTAAAGGAAACACGCACACGTGCTCGCATTTTGCCAATGAGGGTGCAGCTGGAATTTGCATTTTGAGGTAAATTGGTCACTTTTTCACCGGAGTGAGCTGTCTGACCTCAGACTGAGCCTTAAAGCAATGGACGCGCATGCCATGAATTCATGTTAACACACAGGATTTGATGTGTTCTCCCAGGAGAAGCTAAGAAGCAAAATGATAAATGCTCCACTGGCCTGCCTTGTGTCTGGATACTTTAACATTTTATTTAACTTACAAACATGATCTATTTTATTGGCGACGGTTCAACCAATTTGGACTTCTGAAACACATTTCAAAGTACTTTAAATCCCTTGAAGTTATTAGTGTTTTCCTTTTCCTTTTTTTTTTCTTTTAACAAACACAAAAGCATTTAAAGGCATCTTCGGAGAATATTAGCGCTTTAAATGAATATGAAATGTCTGCCCTCCGAGACATTGATGAAGGATAATGGTTGGCGCTCTACATATATTTTATTTTTAGCCAAGTCCATTTTGCAACCAGATCCAGACCCAAACAAGGTAGACCAAAAATAGGCATAAGACAAAATGCTAATGGTATACCAATGGGGATTTTCAGGCTGAAGGATGAGATGGTGCTTTATTTCTACACTAACCATCACCATCACCGTCACTCACGATCAAACTAATCGGTAAATGAAGTGTAGACAGATGGAGAAAAGCAAGTGTTTGAAAAGGTGACAGCCGAGTCAAAGTGAAAACAGAAAGCAGACTGAGGAAAGACTGAAGTATTTACAGCTCTAGATTTAATTGCTGCTTTTTCCATGCCAGTGCTCCCTGCTGCAGCACAGTGGAAGCACTGGTGCATAAGTGAATACAGAGTGAAGTGTACTGGCTTTCAGAAGTGTTTGGTGCAGGACCATAAGAAGACACTGGTGGACAACTTGTGTCTCAGGAGAATTGTTTGAGACCTGAAAAAGGCCAGAATTGTACAATGATTCACGCGCTTTTTAAAACACTTTCCAGAGTATAGCAGAGAAAGTAAGTCCCTTTGCTGAATGTTCAGACCACAACTGTGACCAGCAGTTTTTAACTTTGTCCATTTTGCTGAGTCCGCATCCTGACAAACACGAACCAGCAGCTTTTCCTAAAGGCGTGCCGATTTTCACCTCAATCTAGGATTAGAAGACAAAAGTTTCAGTATTGCAGAATGCAAATATGGCTGCCAGCATCCAAATGATTATGAAGCAAAGATGTTTATGCTGATTTCTCTGCATACCTGTTCTGGTGCAGACAGTGAATTGAATGGGTCAGATGGCAAACAACAGTTTTTCATAAATCTGATTCTTAAATTAAAAGAGCTTGTGGAGTACGGTTACAAGAACGTTTCAGACCTGGAATGAAAAGAGGTTACAGCCAGAGCTGATGAAAGAATGAAATCTTAAGAAGATACTGCAGGTCTCAGGACAAAAAAAAAGTTGATTTCAGGTCTTCAGATTGAGTCCTTTTTTTTTTTTTTTTTTTTTAACGACCATACAGTATATATATTTGGGCCTGTTTCCAAACGTAGCATTTCTTACTGGATGTTGTAAAATAGAAAGTCCCTTTGATTCAGTACGCTTCACTGCTCATGCCTTACCTGGCCTTTGGAAATGTCTTTAGCCAATCACAAGCCTTCAATTTCTTGGCTCAACCCGACAAACCAGGCAACAGCACACTCGTTTTTTTTTAATCTAATAACTTACTAGCATGTTTATTCATTATGATGAGTACTTCTCAGTTTGTGAAAGCAATCTGTAAAACCTTCTGTTGGTGTGGAGGAAACTTTCCAAAGTTTGGATGAATAACACTGATGATGTCATCAGGATCATCTTGACTTGTGGGCTTGAGACTTTAAACAAGTTTACCATTAGGCAAGGCCAGGAGGTCTAATGGAAGTTGCTACTGAGTTACATTATGGGAACTAATGTTTTTTGGTGTCTAAAATATAACGGACTAAAAGTCAAAATATTTCAGACCCTGTTGCCTCAGTGTTTTGTTTTTTTAAATGCCTCTCTTCTTTGTCTCCAGACTTTATGGAAGTGCAGCACCAAATTGTTCAACTGCCCCTTTGATACCGACACATATTTTAAGTTTTATTTATTTAAGATGGTTCACAGATGCCATCAAACTTTGTGCTTGCAAGCAGTGAGAAGTGCTTTTCTCTCCCTCCAAAATTCTGTTGCTGTATATTTTTCACATTTTAGTGTTGATGGGATCAGGTGACATTTTCCTATAAAGAATCCTGTTTCATATTTCTTTGACTTGTGGCACGATGTTCTAATCCACTCACTGTAATGAAAGAAACATTTATTTGAAGGGTTAGGGTTATTGAAAACAATCGGTCAAATTGTATATACCTGCAAGACACAGAGGAACTGGGTACATTGGAGTGCAATCACAAGACGTTTATTGATATGAAAAATTATGATCTACTATTCTTTTCCTCCTAAGCTAAAAGTTGAAGCCGAGGTTCTGACAGGAGTGTGTGACATGTGCACGACTTGAGACATCACGTTGGTGTGTGTGTGTGTGTGTGTGTGTGTGTGTGTGTGTGTGTGTGTGTGTGTGTGTGTGTGTGTGTGTGTGTGTGTGTGTGTGAAGTGAAACATTGCTTGAGGTTCCTCTCCCCTCTCAGGAAATGAATTAGTCATTCCCTGTCTCATCTGGGATATGAGGGAGCCACATCGCCCCTATGTGGATGGCAGTATTAATTTAACATGACACTGCATTGATGGTCAATTTCAGTTTCACGGAGGCTGTTTAAGTGGAGTGGTGGAGTATTAATGTGATAAGATGTGAGAACTGAGGGACGTTACATCTCTCCCCTTTCTGCCATGTTTCATACTCAGCCAGCCATCTGGACAAATCAGCTCCACACACGCCTCTCTCTCACCTCAACTTTAGGTTGTGTGTGTGTGTGTGTGTGTGTGTGTGTGTGTGTGTGTGTGTGTGTGTGTGTGTGTGTGTGTGTGTGTGTGTGTGTGTGTGTGTGTGTGTGTGTGTGTGTGTGTGTGTGTGTGTGTAGTGAGAAGCAGAGAGGGATGATTGTCTCTGCTTCTGTTTGTCGAAGGGTGATTATGTTTTGTGAATATAATGTGTGTGTCTGTATGCACATGCATAGGTGTGAGGTGGGGCTCTGAATCCCCATGTAGGTGTGATGGGTGGGTGTGGTGTGAGTGTGTACGTCTGTCTTTTTGGTTTTTATGGGTGTTGATGATTTTGTTGTGTGACTTTTTTTTTTTATGTGTGTGAAAGTGTCTCCTCTTGTAGGTGTGAAGAGCGTAGTTATGTATAGCGATATTATGTGCTTTTCTGCCTTTATTTGTTCTTGTGTAAGTGCCTTTGTGACTATGTGTATAGTCTATTGTACTGAAGGGACATGTGAAATGAAGAGGCTGGCTTTGCTGTTGCCCATGTGTGGACCCCCTCCTTCCCCCTCCCCCCTCCCTCGTCCCTTGTGTTTATGGGCCTTGTTAGCACAGGCTTGCCTTTCAATCTTCGTTACCGGCGTAAAATTCAATGTGTCGTACTTCCAGCTCACAGCAAGTGAACCGTGCATGAACGAATTAGTAATCTACACAAAGTGCTTAATCAAATCAGCAGCTGCCCCTGGAATAAATATTGTAGAACGTCTTGGGATATTCACTGGGAGAGGGTGAGGGTTTGCTCAAAGATGCGTACGTGGATATCATACAAGGCTGCCACTTAGATTAGAGTGTTGCACTGTGTCATGCTGGCCTAAATTTGGCTCAGCCCGCTGAACGTAATATTCATTTTACTCTCCCAAATGCATTTGTTTTATTTTTGTGAACTGTAGACTTTAGGAAATGGTTTGACTGAATTAAAAAATTTTACAAATATTTTTACAGGGACAGCTCACTTAAAAGTAATTGCACAGAAGTTAGCTTGTTGCTAATTTGCATCCGTTATCCGCAGGCAGGTAGACACAAAACAACCACAAAAAGGAAAATGCTTCCATAAAACAGCACAATCCAAATTGTAAAAGTCCATGTGAGATGATTAAAATCCAGATGAATAAATACAAGGCTATTATTGGTAGTGACATTCGTCCTGACCAATGTCCGTATATAAACGTGGATGTCACTTTCAGGTTTGAAAAATGAGGCCAATGTGTTCATTCCTGAAACTGCAATACCACTGTGTGCCGCTAGGGGTCGGCTCCAAAAAGGCTCTGGCTCCATAGACTCCCATTCAACTTCTCTCATGGAATACAAAGTTAATACATTTTTATGGTGTTGCAAGCTAAAGTCACTCCTTCTTATCAGTCATCTGAAAATAATCCCGTCATTAATTAGAAAATACATCTCAAAAAGCAGTGTTTTTGGGGGCGTGTCTGTTCAATTGACAGGCCTGTGGCGCAGTCAGGTTTCTGCCGTAGGTGGGTGGGACTTAGTATCGTTAGGTTCCCAATCAGATTGAGTCAGAACCACCACTTGCTACTTCCCAGCTCGTCCAAATATGGTCACTTCCGGCTCTCAACCACTTCGAGCTAGCAGGATGGCGACGGTTTCAAAACGGCAGTTCACAAACCAATGAGTGACGTCATTGTTGGTTCTGCTTGGTGCTGACTTAAACTAAAGATGGAGGCTACTTTTAATCATTGCAAAGCTTATTTGAGTTTCTAAGGTGTACAGTTCCACTTACCCACAGTTTAAAATTTGTTGTGTTGTGATATGTTATAATATATAACTGACTGTGTTGTGTAACTATTTTTAAATTGCCAGATTATTTTTCTTTTATTCTGAAGGACCCAGTTTCCCCCCTTTAAATGATAGAGGTTTGTATCTCACACAGAAAGCACAGGCATCGGCCCTCGCTGCTCTGCTCTTAAATGACGAATAGCTGGGAGAGGTTTTGCCACTCTCTCAAATGCTACCCCGCCCTCTGGACTTATTAATGACAATAATTAGGGAGAAACCTCCCTGCGAAGCCCGCCAGAGTGATTAGCGCTTTAATGATGGAATGGGAGGTAGTGAGCGCACACAGAATTGATTTACGTATTCGCCCTGACCTTTGGAATCCAATTTACGCATCCACAGGCAAAGGAAGAGTAGGTAAGAGATGAAGGAGAATGACAAGGATAGATGGAGAGTGAAAGAAGAGCTGCTTGGCACTTGGAGTGTGACTGTAGTTTTTATAGGGACTGCAGTAAGGGCATCTGTTTCTCTAATTCTGAAGTCATTTTGGGGCTGTGAAGTAGATTGAAGCCCTCGCACAGAACTAATAACAGTCCTCCATGCCTGGCATTGAAAAATGATCTGTGATGTAAAATACGATTTCTGCCCAGAAGTCGTACAGTTGTGTTTTATTAAAATAAAATAAAAATTCCTTCTTTCAAACATCACATTATTGTTGCATCTGATTTCTACAGGATCCAAGCCCTTCATGTGTAAGATCTGCAACTTTGCAACGGCTCAGCTGGGAGACGCCAGGAACCACGTGAAGAGACACCTCGGCATGCGAGAGTATAAATGCGACATATGCGGGTGAGTGACAAGGACAAGCATATTTTAAATTAAAGGCGATAGAAAACACTTTCTTTGAAGGCAAGGCCAGATTTGATTTGGGAGAATCAACAGTGTCAAGGTGTCTTACAAAGGCTTTGCTTACACGCGTTTGGGGACAAAGGGCGGTCAGATCATGAGAGAACTGGCCATTCAACACAAATATCTGGGTTTTTCCATCCTATAAAAACTGAAGGATTCAGAGTCAATTCAGCCTGCTGAGATAAGTCACAGCCAAAAAAAGAAGCATTAAGTGTCTCATATTTATTTGGGAACAAATTTAGGGATAGTTTAGAAGGACTGTTTTATAATTTACAGATGAGCTGCCACAATTTTCAAGTTGAGAGTTGAAACTGAGACGGCTATTGAGTGGTGTGTTCCTCCCGTCAAGTGTCATCTGCTAATTATCTATTGTACAGCCCATTTTAAATTGCATTTGTCTCAGGCTAATTCATAATTCAAGCCAATTTAACCCTGCCTGACCATAATAAGAGGAGCGGAATAGGTTTGCCACCAACGTGATGCAGATTCCTTTTTAAAATTGTCAGATGTCAATCTGTAAAAAAAAAATTCACCAGCCCAAATGAGCTGATAATCCGCTGAATTTCGTTAGTTGAATCATTAAATGATTTCTTTTATAGGAAAATTTTAATAGTTATTGTGCTACTATTTATTGAGGCATTAAAATAGTCAATTTAAAGGCATTTACATTGACAAAAAATGGCAGTGATATAAAAATAACCCAAAGAAGCAGTGTTAGCCTGAATTTAATGTGTGAATAAACCTACTCTGACCTTGAAGTGCCCCCAGGCCTTTCTAAAAAAGACATAATTCATCGCTGCTTGTCAACTTTTTTCAAGACAGAAAGGTAAAATAGTTTATTTAAACCTCTTCATCTTTTCAGCTATACAAATGATCCTAATTGGAAGTTTATGTAGGCAACCAGCAGCCTATAAATACCCAGTAGTGCAAGAGTACAGTTCTTATGGCAGTACCTTGTACCCCCTACATGTAGACCATATGTTGTGTTGAGCTCCTTTCATTCCCGTGGTAGACCTCCTCACTGCCTCGCCATGTTCATATGGACGTGTTAAACTGTTTAACATGCAGTCGGGGAATACGGTAAATTGTGGGATTTCCAGCTTTGTGCCATCGAGCTGTTGCGGCTGCACATTGGCTAAGATGAAGACATATGTGGAGTTATTAGTTTCTCCCTCTGTGATTCTGTGTAAACCGTTCCATTTAGTTCAGTCGCGGGACGATTTTGTTCCTCCCAAAGCCTGAGCACAGCGAATGTGTTTATTTGCTCCCGCTGATGTTCGCAAACATATTACAGCAGGAGCAAACAAGCTTTGGTTTAAACACAGCTTCTCCTTTAATGAGAGGAAAGGCTCATGGTTTACAAGCCCTGCAGCTGAAAACCCCTCTTCTCCCAAGTGTTGCAAAATGTTCTGGGCTTTGACCAAGTGTCTGGCTTTACATACATACACACACGCATATATATACATACGGAACAGTTCTCCAATATGCCTTTAAATGGGACTACTAAATACAACCCCTGGTTTCACAAATCATGCGGATGGAGGAGCCGTATGCTGCCAGTGCCAGCCACTGGTGACAAATCGGCCCTGTGTGCTTTCTGTACTGACTGATCACCGGGCCATCCCTCCTCTTGACTAAAGAGCAGCAAACACAAAGAAACCCCCAGAAACACCCTCATTAAGGCCAGAGCCGTACATACACATAACCCGCTCTGCCTTCCCAAACTTTCCACGTTGGATGACGTGTCCTTAATCTGGATCTAAAGCACGCTGCTAATGGATGGCTGTGTTTCAGGTATAATGTGTAATGTGATTACCCGTTTTGTTTCGGGTGACCTAGAAAAGTGAGATTATATTGCGATTAAGCTTTGCGTTCTGCTGCAGGATACTAATGACGGCAACCACAAAAGGTTTTTGGGGATTTTTATGTGTAATCACAATTTATCATGTCAATTAACACAACACTGTGTTTGGGCTGCTTTTATATATATATATAAAAAAAAAAAAAAAAAGTGGTTTCATTAATTTATTTCATGCTTGCAGAAGCTTTGGCCTCCATGTGGCACAGAGTTTCTGGGTTAAGTTCATTGCCATTTAGTTTAGCACATCGTGTGCTTTTCTTTCCCTTTAAAATAAAAACTAAATCGCTCCTCAGCGCCATCGACTGCTGTGTTTTCCTTGTTAAAGTTTCAGACTGGAAGATCACCTCAGCTCTGACTCGAGTGAAGGAATGGATGCGCTGCTCCTTGGCTGTCCACCTCACTTTAGCTTCAGCTCGCTGCTCTCTTTTCCGGCGCAGGGGGAAGTTGTTGATAGTTAAAGATCATATTGTTGTGGCATTTAATTAACAAATGCAAATGCAGGGCCAGGACAGATGGGAACCCTTGACCATGCTGCCAATCAAACCTGAGTGTGCTGGTCAGGGCCTCCTTCATCATGGCTTCCACTTTATAGGCTTTCTGCCTCACTGTTTCTTCTCTGCATCTGTTTGTCTGCAGCTCTATCCATCTGCCTGTTTTTGTCTCTATTTAAAAAAAAAAAAAAGGAAAAAAAAAGACAGGTCTTAATTTGCCTTTAAAGAACTCTTAAGTTGTAAAAACAGCAGAAAAACACAATTTGGCTTTTAGCATGCAAGATAAGATTTCTCATATTTAATTGGTAAAAAAATAAATAAAAAAAAACCCTCCTCCAGCGTGTGAAGCGGCAGATTCTTGCATCTCCTCCTGGTGTGTTTTGTCCACAGTGGGGCTCGACCACTTAATGAGCCTCCTCCTCCTCTCCTCCATCATCTTGCAGAAAGGCCATGGATTCAGCATTTCCACCCTCCCGCTCTCTTGTCCTCCCCAAAGATGCAACGGACATCCAGTGCTGTTGTAGGTGTTAAATTATGCATAAACAGTCTAAATGCTGTGAGGCATTGGTTTAATATCTCAGCCCGAGCCTTAGAAGTATTAACACTATCATGGATGTGGATTGTCCTCTTGTGGACTGCCGTTTTTATGATTATGGGTCATAAGCTGCCCGTTTCTTCGTGTCTATTCAGAAATTTGAAGAAAGCTAAAAAAAAAAAAAAAAACGTTTCTTTTTCGCAACACAAAAAGTTTGCAGCGTGCTAAAGTTTGTCGTCTGTGTGGAGGAGGCTGCACTGTGTTTCTTCTCCCTCCCTCCCCTCTTGACTTAGCGTTGGAGAGAGTATATATAGTCATGATTTCATGTTGGGTGTTGTGTGTGTGATTTGACTGTTAACAGGATGGGGCTGGCTCGTGTCAGGGTTTTTATGTCCCCCCTGTCTTGTGAGATTGTCTGGTCTGTTCCCAGAATAGCCCATCAGTTCCGCCCTGCGTGGCTCATCCGCTGTAATGTGCCTTAATGCCCGGGCCTGTATGAGTAGTGTGAGGCCTGGCAGTGACAGTGGAGGAGCATCTTAGCTCGCTGCTTATCCAGAGAAAGCCGTCACTTAACTCAGCCCCTCTATTGTCTGTCCACACCCCTCTCCTTCTCCCCTGACGCGATTCTCTATAATCCTCCAACCGATTCTGGTTAGAACTCCCCGAGAACTATTTTTATGTTTTTTTTCTCTTCCTTCCTCCCATTTAAACATTAATGGTTGTTGCAGATGAAGAGAGGGATCCCTACGAGGATGATTATAATGTCACTCTGCTGATCTCCCGCCGCCCTGAAATAATTGTACATCATCGCTTCATAACGTGTCAGAAGGACACGTTGGTGGCGTGCAATTAAAACCGCAGAATATAATACACCAAATTACTGCCTGTCAGGCCTACGAACAACACACTCGGTATTTGAGTTACACTTAATCATCACGTACATTAGCGATTTTGCTAAGATCTCCCCCCCTCCCTTCCCCCGCCGCCCTCCTCCACTACCCGCTCTTACAGCAAGGCGTGAAACACACGGCTCCTTAAAGGCTGCTGAGGGATTGTGTTGCGTGATACAACCGCTCCAGGATAGCCAAGTACTTATGTCAGAGAGACCTTTTGAAAACTCATTATGCCCTAAATGATTTACTTGTTCGTGACCAAGAGCGTGTACTACTGTACCTGTTGGCAGAGATTCATTAACACACAACAATACACCTTTTGGTTTCTCTATATTTTACTGATGTTGCTATCAACCCTCAGATGCTTGTAAATGTGCAGCTGAATGCGTGTTCCTCCAAATTATTTGTGTCATACCTAAAAGTTGGTGAACTGACTTCGACCCAGGGGTTGTGCTCTCCTCTGGATCATGAACATCTGTAAGGATAAGAGGACTGCTTTCTGTTCGTACGCGTGTGTGCTACGTGGAGTTCTTATGGTTTAGAGCCGTCTGATACAATTTCTGCTCATTAGACGCAGCGCCGGCTACTTACTCCCATCGAGAAGACGTATAGATGTTTACTGCTGCGGACACTTTAGAGTCTCAGCCTGGGAACACGGTCCTTGTCAGTCAGCGTAGAGCCCCTTCACCAAAATAAACACATTTTGCTCTGATACATTTAACTAAATTTAGTGCGCCATTATCGGAAATGAAATAAGTAACGCTAAAGGTCATTTGGAAAATAATGCAGAAAGGCTGGTCTGGAAAGGTTAAGTATGTGACGGAGCTGTTCTGACGATAACGAGGGCTGCGTATGGCTCGGAGAGCTCTGCGTTCTGGTTTGACTCGGCACTCTGCGATCGCTCTTTATGACCGAGACAGCTTTACAGCCCGTTACCCCCCATAACACGATAAAGCGCAGCATAATGGATTGGATGTGTTTAGTAGCCTTGGGCTGATGTTTGTAAAATTAATGTTTTTTGCAATAGAAACACACTCATGCACAGGCACACATGCACCAACAGAGGAAGGGAGGGCAGAGAGAGAAATCTGGACGGCATCGATGTATCAATATAAATCCACCAGCGTGCAGTTTTACTTTTTATACTTGTTCCGAAGCTGAATTGTCAGACTCTATTTCCTCAGAAGTAATGTGTCCTCACAGGTATCTCTCAGCTGAAGAGATGACAACAAACATATGGCTTCATTAGTTCAGTTTGTGTTCCAAGGCTTAACACTCAGCAAAAAGGCAATGAATGCTATTAAATTTGTGTTTCAAATTACGCAGCACAAAGTACTTGAGGGAGATAAAGTCGGTTTGCTCGGTCGGTCGCACGATGGCGAGAGGAGGCTTTTCGAGGAGTTTGAATGGGACTCCACTCAGCATCTCTGAGCGCCGGAGACAAAGAGAGAAATCTCTGTCAGCACATCAGTCCTATTAGGTTTTAATAACAATCTCATATTCTTTAGTGGGCCCTCAACAGGGGCCTCGGGGCTTCATAATCAAACCATTTCCCTTTAATCAAAGACAAACCAAAACAAACACTGGGCCCAGACACTAAACGGCAAGATCGTGTTAGGCCAGGGAGCCAACAGAGCACATAGGCTTATGATAGTAAGTAAGTTATACTACTCTCGAGGACTGTCAAAGTTAAGAGGCTATTGTCTGCACCAGGCATGATCTCTGTGGCTTCTTTTCTAAAGCATTAAACTTCTTGTGGCGTCAGCCTGTCTCAGCTTTGGCTTTTGTTAAATCTGAACTTGGAGCACAAAAATGAAGAGAAGGAGAAATATTTGTCTTACGAGACCCTTTTAATTTACCTTCCAAAGATTAATTTCGGCTACCAAAAGCGAATTTGGCAGCAAAACACGAGTAAAAAGACTTTCCGCACCTAACCGAGACAAAAGATGAGCAAACTTTATCCGATGAAGTCGTTGAATTATTTTTAAAACGTTGCTGAACAATCCGTTCTATAGAGCTAATCATGTCATTGGTATATTGTAGGAAGGGGAAAAAAACATAAAGAGAGGGACGTTAATGAGTGATTAACAACAGCAATTAAAAGATGAAGAGGAAGGCAGATGAAAAAAGGGGTGTAATTAAAATATCAGCCCTCTCATTGTCAGAAGTGCGAGTGTCATCCATTGTGCACTTATTAAAAAGCCGGGTGGATGGCGGGGGGGCGAACGGCGCTTAATTCCAGCAGCCCAAAGTGTCTGGTAATCTGCCCATGGATGGAGCTGCGAAAAGGCTGTAACTCATGTTTAAGTGTTGGGGCCGTGTCATTGCAGGTTCACAGTCATGCATTTCTGTGTTGACACCCATCGGGGCAGGGGATATTTGGCAGTCAGGAGTAATTTAACTTAATTAATGGGATGCATATTTGATGGAGGAATAAAATATCCCGGCTCAGCAAAGTGGAAAAGGGGAAAGATTTAGTGGGAGTTAAAGGTGGAGGGGAGAGTAATTTGTGCATTCAGTTACCGGCTGCTTGAGAGACAGAGGGAGAGAGAAAAGGAGAGAGAGGGAGAGAGGGAGAGATAGATAGATAGATAGGAGAGTGCGTCAAGGCTGATAAAGATGGCAACCGGGAGAGAGGAGGAAGCGGAGGGCAGGATGAGAGATGGATGGTTGACACAAAGCTGAGCTGATGTGTAGAGGGGAATGGGCTGTCCCTCCATTGAGAGGGCCATCAGACTGACAACGCTTGATTTAATTGATATCAGGACTGCGCCCCCTTCTCACCGCAAACAGACACATTACGCTGGTTTGCAAACTTGTGGCGGAGCTGCCAGGGGTCTTTTTAATATTCATGAGAGGGGCTTTTAAGGGTGTACGGCGATGGCCTCCTCCCTGCGCCGCCGCCGCCTGCTTCCCAACATGTCTTTACTACCAACACACACACACACACACACTTTACCTTCCTCTCACTCACACAGCAGACACGCAACACGCTGGTTCTCCCAGACAAACCTCCTGGCCTGACGAAAAGCTGTCACGCTGCTCTTAATCTTCCCTGGCACTTTTTAATTGACTTCCTGTAGGTATAGATTATTTTCATGGCGAGTCTGCCACCGAGATGTTTGATACCATCCCGGAGACTGGCATCTGGGATGCTTGTAGCTCACCGGAGATGACGCTACTGTCTCTGTCTCTGTGTCTCTCTCTCTCTCTCTCTCTCTGTCTCGCTCTCCTTCTCCTGTTTCGTCTCTCTCCGCCTGATGGCCAGACTTATTGGGGGAACAGGGGAGTGGTAAAATGCAATCAGTCATTGCCATCATCATAATTGAGCTGATGTACCTGCTGGGACTGCTGGGGAAATGTTAGCTTGGGTGGAAGGGAGGATCTTTGTGTCTGACTGAAACTGTTAGGGGCATTCGACCGATGCACAGGGCAGGTATCGGCCTTCTGCTAAGAGTTGGACGTCAGCCAGCGTCTGTGCTGTCCAGCTGACATGACGGATATGATGTAGTTTCTTTGATTACGTACTGTATTTATTGTAGAATTAATCAACACTGTGCTGCCTGTCTGATGTAAGCCCTTAAGTGTAATGAAACCGCTTGATCAGATTCCAAATCATTACCCATAGATTATGATTATGATTAGTTGTTAGGTCAGGTTAGGTTCATTTGTAGAGCCCACGACTACTTAAAGTGTCTCAATGAGCTTTACAAACCCACAATCAGCAGTTTGAACAGAGCCAAAACTCTCAAAGAAGACCAGGAACCATGTATCAGACGGCTGGGTGTGCGACAAGAGTCAGAGGTAGAGAAAAGATCAGTTCCAGATCAAGTTACAAAACAATGTGAGAAGTCTGGAAACAAATCTGAGACTATAGCAGGTTTCATTTACCAAAGTCTATTGTCCTGATGTTGTGACTGAGCCAGTTTCCACCCTCACTTGGATGAAAATCTCAGAGAAGCACTGAGTTGTTGTAAGTTTTCAAATATTTTGGCCCTGAAAATACTAACATTTAAAGTTCTCCAATACTAACACAAACTGTCAGCTGTCAGTGGCTCCAGTCCAGAAAACATTGTTCAGGATACAGACCTTCATCTTCATCGGTACGCCAAATATCGCTCTCACTTGGTGCATCACATGTGGTGTGGCCCACACACGCTCATACCAGGCACACATGGCCTGCGCCTACACACTGCCATCTATTTACACATTTGTCACACACACACACACACACACACACACACACACACACACACACACACACACACACACACACACACACACACACACACACACACACACACACACACACACACACTTGCCTCTTCTGTTTTGATAAAGGCCTGCCGATACTACATCATTATTTAAACATGAGTGCTATCTTTAATATCTTGTTTGTGGCTCCCAAATGGGCTTCGGGGATCCATTTAAAAAAAAAAAAAAAAGTAGTATTAGTATCGTAGAAAGAGCGTGTGAGTTTCAAAGGCTCCACTCTCAACAGGGACCGTTGTGTGATTATCAAACAAACAGCATGAACATCGGACAAAACTGATCTCGGATGAGGTTTCTTCGCCTTGGACTTCATATTCGCGTTCTATTTTCCGTCACGGGTCTATTGAGGGATTAAATCAAGTGTATAATCTGTCACATGTTATGTTTAACACTCGTTTCTGTGGGCTCACTTGTTAAATTCGGCCCTCCTGCTCTGCAGCCCATCGTTTGGTAGCATCCTTCAGGCTTAATATCACAAGATCCCCATGATTCCCAGATTTATGAAGTGATATTGACCATTGTCTATGCGAAACAGATAATAAGCTATGATGAATGGGTGACATTAGTGATGAAATTACATCAACCTTAACAGGCTATTGTATTAACACACCTAGCCGATCCCACTCCTCCCCACTGCCCGTTTAATTGATTAATTGCTGACGTGGATGGATGAGGCGTTGTGGGTCCTGAATCGGTGGCTGATTGCTAGTCAACCATAAACAGGAGCAGCCACAGTGGGCCCTCAAGGGCAATATTCATGCTCCTCAACCTTATGGTGATTCCTTATCCAGCTCTGACAAGAGGAAAAATATTCGGCCATAAAAATGCTGGTATCACCGGGCTGACATATAAAGCCCTCTGTCACTCGCCCTCCCTCCCTCCCCCCACCCCTCCCCTCCCCTCCTTCGTGCCTGCGTTGCGTCTCCTTTAGCTCTGAGTCGCTCAGCACACCCGTCGGACTCTGAAATCACCCATCCTCCTCTGCATGTGTAGCTCCAGTCCCTCAGGTAACCCCTGCGCCTCCCCAGCTTTAAATATGAGCAAATAATAGCGGAGTGAGTGATGCTGCCTGTGTCCTTGACTGGAATCCTCTGTGTGCTGTAGCCACATCTCACTGTCTGCGAGCCCTTGTGGGACGCATAAAACACCCCCGTAGAAAAACTCCCAAGGCTTGTCGGTGGCAATCCGTTGCTGGATGGATGCGGGGATGCAGAAACGGCAATGAGGTCTTTGTGTGTGTTTATGCAAGTGTGGAGGGAGGTGGATAATGTTTACGCTGCTGTGTGTTTAATGAGAGGGGCACCGTGTCCACTTTAATGTGTTTGCATTTCAGATGCGGTGCGACAAAGTTATTAAAACGTTATACTGCACATCGCATCTCCTTTATGTCTCACTGTTTGTTTGCCTGCGTCTCTCGTGGCCCTGGTAGCTGTTATTGTGCTCGGTGGTGGGAGAGGTTAGGTTCGGGCTCCGTGGCTGCCACTAAGATCTTCTCATCAGCACAGTTGCCACCAAATCATGTTGAACCTTAAGATAGGAGCAGATGGGGGTCATTTTTCTGTGCAGGGTAAAATGTAAGAAGGGGGGGACATGGATGCAGGATGTCGCTTGCCTGCCCGTCCGGCATCCACAAGTGTCAGGCCAGTTGTAAAGAGGAGACGACATGTGGCCAGGAAAGTTGTAGCCCCCATTGTCACCCACAGCATCTTCGCTCTCTCCAACACAACCCCACGTTAACCTCTGCGCCGCTGAGCCCCTCCAGGCCGAAGCGTGAGGTCTGAACCCCAGCAGCCAGCCGTGAAAACGCTGACACGTCGATTACCCCAGAGCAAAGAAAAAATTAAAATAAAAAAAAACGTTGAACGTGATGAGAAGGAACACACCGCGTGAAGAGAGGGCATTTATTCATTTATTCTGTATGTTCAGCAAAACAAAGTGGTCAGGATTATGCTGCAACACCGATAGCTCGTTGTCTATTATAGTTATATTTCAAATTAAGAGGTTCACTCTGCCCAATTTTATGGTCATTTCAAAGTCGGCCTGCTGCCTTCCCAGCCCTCACCAGCCCCCACCTACCCTCCCCACCCTCCCGCCCCCCGGTGAAATAATCACATCCCCTCTACTGCCTTCTGAAGCCTTCAGATAGAGCCAAATAACTTAATTTGTTTCTTTGAATCCAGTTTGGAGCTCGGAAGAAACAGGCGCCGGTGGGACTTGTGGTCTGTTTATTGAACATTAGATGGCGCCATTCAACTTGCTAGAAACCCACAGTCACCGAGCTCATTTGCAATATGTGACTGCCTGGTGTGTGGTACATGAGCGTCTCTTGTATGAATGAAACACAGTTGAGTTTCTGTTTGTTCTGATGACAGATGAGTTCAAATCTGAGTCTTTTAACATTTATCTGATTTGATATTTGTCTTTTTAAAATCAAAGACAACTAGATATGTAATGGGTACAATTGTGGAGGTTAGTTACTAATATCAGAGCTCGTGGAAGTCAGAATTACCACAACTTCTACAATGAATTAAATGTGTGGATGCCAGCAATAGAAAAAGGCACATTTAAATGTACTTCAGTGTCCTGTGTTTGCCAAAGTTGTACTTTTGAAAAGTAAGAATTTGTGAACAGAATATTTCCTCATTTCTTTTTGCGATACGGTAGACGAACACTGAGTGTTGGTGCAGCAGTAAATGAGCCAAGTTGGAGGCTGGGCTTGTGGCAGGGTAGACGTGGCGTTCAGGGGGGTGTCCCTGCCGGTGCTGCTTTAACTAGGACAAGCCTCTCTATACCGGCGGACCTCAGGGGCCGATCAGCAGGTCTCAGGAGAGGCTCCCCGCACCGCCGTCTCACCAGGCTTGTCACGAGGGGGGCTGACGCTGGGCTGCCTTGCTGGCTGGGTGTGGGGCTGCTGTGATGATGGCGGGCGGGTGGGTGGGTGGGGGCTGACATGCCGAGAGGGCAATTACAGCAAGGACAAAGACTACACAGTGATAAGTCCCCACAGCACCCTAATGAAGAGAGCAGGTTAGCCTGTTAAGAGGACTGGGGAAATGAGCATGGCCTCAGTGCGTGTTTGTTTGTGAGCGCGTGTGTTTGTGTGTGTTTAACCTACCCGAGGAGGATACATTTTCTGAGGTCATGTTGCTACCACGCTCGCTAACCTCACTGACTGATGCCTTCCCGAGCTGGTGTTTTCTCCTCATAGAGCAAAAGCAAACAACAACATGAAACTGGAAACCAGTTCATCTTCAGGGAATTGTATTCCTTTGGCTGTATATATATGAGGAAGAAAGTCCCGATGCAAGCTATTAATGAAATGAAACCTTTAAAATATCATGCCTTCGGTGGGTAATTGTTGCACATTAGCGGATCTACAATTTGTTTTTATCACACCACTTAATGCTTTTTTTTTTAATAATATCCCACTTAAAAATTCAGTACGTTATAATCTGTATTTTATACATGAAATAAATTGATGAGTCTGTAGGTCAGCAGAAAATATATTCTGGATATAAAAAGAAAGAAAAGAACAGAAAATGAAGCTGAGAAAAGGGAATCATTCCCAGAGAAGGATTAGCTGCCTTCCTCTTTCGGTCACTTTTTGCATATCCAGGCTGGATGTGATTATAACCAGATCGTGTTATCACACAACAGATCCCAGATGCAGCACCACTCTCTTATTCTCCTCTTCTTCTTCTTGCTTTCTTTCTTTTCTTCTGAGCTTCTTTTCTTTCTTTTTTTTTTTTTTTTTTTTTTATAATTTTGAGGGGGGAGGCAGAGAAAGAGAGAGAGATGGTGTGTACCTGATACTGCTGTGTTGGCACACCCGTCTGGGATCTGATAAGAGAGCCTCTGGAGCGGCGCTTATTCAAATCAGTGCATGTTCACAGTGAATAGGAGCAGGTAAAGGCAATAAGATACAACGCGATAACCTTTCTGGAGAGGGGGAGAGAATAGTTTTACACTCTGTTTCACAGCTCTGCTCCACCACATGAGGGATTTTCAGCACAGTCTAATTGATTTGCTTTATACAGAGTTTAAAAAAAAATAAAAACGACTTAAAAACAAAATCCTTACTTTCACTAGTGCAACTCAGAACAGATGTTGGAGGAGTTTGAACACTTTTGCGATGGATTACATGGATTTTTTTCCATTGGGCTTTCTTCTTCTTTTTTTGCTTTGTAAATTAATCAGCTCTGAACCTCCTCATTGACCGCTTTCGACTGCTGTTTTGGCGCTGCTTGCAAGTGTGTGTCTGGTCTTCGTATGGGCGTGTGTAAATATGCAGTTCCATGTTTATATTAGATACAAATTCAAACGTCACATAATCAATTTAGTTCTTAACGTTCACCCCCAGTAATCTGCTTTAGACCAACTCGGATAGCAGATAAAAGCAGAAAAATGTAGTGCGCAGTGTGGCTGAGTAAAGTCTGTGTGTGTGTGTGTGTGTGTGTGTGTGTGTGTGTGTGTGTGTGTGTGTGTGTGTGTGTGTTTATACGCGCGTGTATGTCACAAACATAGGCATCACATTAAATCAATTACATGTAATAACACTGATCTGCAGTGATCAGTTTTAGAGCCACTGTGCAGAAATTTGAAGTGAGGCTTAAAGCTTAATTGCGGAGTGCAGGGTGGTGTGCCAGGCAGTCTCAGGGGGTGTGGGGGTTGGGGGGGGGTGGAGGGGGTGGTGGGGGTTGTAACATATGTTGCGTGCACTCAGCGCAAGACTCAGCAGTGATAGTTAAACATTGGGGTGAAATGCATCCTCCAAGGGCCTCCGTGTTAATGTGTTTGGCTTGTACTGAACTCTCTACATCCGCGCGTTTACAGCGACGATGCCGGCCTAAAAAACATCGCCCACAACCAATGTATCTGATGATAGAAATTATGAAGAAAACTGACAAATTATTACAGTAATAATAGCAATTACTGTGACTAATAATTGTAATGCTGCTCTGATATATAAATATTTTTCTTGGATGAATTTAAGACTTTATTTTTTAAGTGAAATTTAGGGAATTAGTATAGATTTGTTATGTTACTTATTACTATTTTAACTGGCTATTCAATTGAATAGGAAACCCTATGTAGGATTTCATGTTGGTGTTTGAAATGTGTGTGTCTGTCTGTGTGTGTGTGTGTGTGTGTGTGTGTGAGAGAGAGAGAGAAAGAGAAAGAGAGAACAAGGTAATGCGCAGAAAAAGTGTTTGTAAACTGGATTTTAGGTGATTGTGTTGTAATTTTGTAAATTTGCCGCTGAAAAATATACCACTATATTTCTCCTAGATTTAATACCTGAACACACAGTTGGTTGTAATTGTAATATATACTTAAAGCCTTTGTATATTCTGCAGATATCCACGTTGTAGAATTCTCCAGCGCAGTGTGACGCTGCTATAATTTCCAGTGTAGTAGGCTATTGTGCAGCTCATTAAGGTCAGAGGTCTAATGTGCAGGCTCTCTCGCTAAATTAATCTCTTCTCTATTTTCATATTGACTCTCACAGTATGCAGCCTAACTAGTGGACACCATAATGAAACACCCCTCTTGCCCCTTTCCAACCAAACACCACTAATCTAATATATTAGTCAGCCACGCTTGTGTACGGGTGGGCAATTATTCTAAAAAGTTTCCACACCGTGCCGAGGTGACAAAGGGAATATGGGCGAGCAGAGCAGGACAGTGGACACACTTGACGGCTGCTCGGTGATGCTGATAGGCCAAACGGTGGTGGGAACCCGCCACTTTTAATCATGTGGAGGGTGACGGCTTTCATAAGAGCACGCAGCGATTCTGACAACTCTAATAAGGAGAGGTGACAGAGAAACTTTCTGTGTTAGCGGCAAAACAGAGGGGGAAGGTCTTGTTTCTCTCTCTCTCTCTCTCTTTTTTTTTTTTCAAAACGCATGTGTGTTTTTTTTTTTTTTTTTTAGTGTTATTTGGTTGAGTATAAGAGATGAATTTCACAATCTGAGGCTGGATTTGTGGTGAAAGAATGTCAGCATTAATAAAGGGCTTTGGGGACAAGGTCACACGGGTCCATGTACAGCAGAGCACCTCGAGTCTGTTTGTGGCTCCAGAGATAGGCAAAACATGCTAAGACGTCTCCCAGTGCATAAGGTAACCGACTGGAGTTTTGCCCGTCAATGTCTCGGCGCACAGTCTAATTTATGATTCCTCAGCCTTTTTTATTCAAAGACAATCTTAGCTGTGGAAAAAAAAAGGGAGCGAAAAGGAATGATGCTTTGAGGATATAATTAAAGATATCGTTCAAAGAACAACTTTTTGCATATTTGAATTATTACTGTCGTTAAAAACCACACAAAATATGGAAATATGATTGCCGGAAGCACATAAATCAATGATCAGCAAGGCCTCAGAGCCCAATAAATATGGGGAGTTAAATACTTTAAAATGCAAATCACATCTTAAAATTTGCATATGGGTGAATTTAAAGGAAGTGTGCTTCCTTAAGACCCTCTGAGGTAGAAACTGGTGAAGCTGGAGGGGGTTCGAGGAGGGAGGAGGGGGACACAGACAGGCAGCCGGATCCGCTATTTTTTTCCTTTATTTTTTTTTCTCGTTGTCATTGGTCAAGTTTTTGGATCGTTCTAAATGATAGCAGCTGAAGTGGGCTGACAGACACGACTGCATCTCTTTTGTGGATCCAGAAAGTGCCTTAAGTGATCTGAATAATTAGGAGTTAATTATTCTTCATCCATCTAAATCAGAAAAGGACAGATATGGGAATGGAATTTATAATTTTAGCCCGACGTACTGTCTCGTTCTAATGTGGTAAACTAAAGTGACTGTGAATAATACCTACTGACCTTCGAGTAATTACGCCTCGCTTGGCAATTTGCTTGCTGTTGCTAATTGAGGGTATTGATTCAGTGATATTCATATTAAAAATACATATGTTTTATGGCTGGGATTTTTTTTCTTCTGGTTGTCTTTAATGTATTATTAATCCTTATTATCTTATTTTTTTATTATTTTTTTTAAACAATAATTAGCAGACAGGATGTGCTGCACTGGAGGCTTTGGGTACTTTCTTTGTCCTCCTCACTGTTGCAGGTAGTGTATATTTTGCCAAACTTTCTTCTGAATCTAAATTAGTTTTTGTGGAATATGAAACACCACAGCGAACAGAGGTGGTCTATGTGAAGTTTAACACCCAAACTAGAACAATTAAGACTAATGTTTTTATATTTTGTTTTTCTATCAAATGATAATGATGATGATGATTGCAGTTGCAAACAGTGCTAAATGTGATGTAAATAATTTTCCACGTGAAGGCTATTAGCCCACCAGTTTAGCATAGACCCCCTCCTCCCCCTGTGTCCCCCCCCCCTCAGACTTTTAAAGACGCTGTGGCGGCACCACTGGATCAATGGACATGATGTCTCTTTGTGCATTAACACTCAGGTTAGAGTGTTAGGTTAAAAACCTGCCCAGCACCTCCCCGAAAAAGAAAAAAAAAAGAGACGAGAGAGAGAGAAAATCAATTTCCCTTGTGGAGTCAGAGGGGCGATCTGTTGGTTCTGAAGGCATCCCTTTCCCAATATGTATGTGTCTGTGAGCAGCATGAGGTGTGTGTGTGTGTGTGTGTGTGTGGGGGGGGGGGCGAAGGCCGGGACCGTCGCTCGTGAGTGTTTTGCATGTGCGAATGCCCTTCCTGTGGCGCCTGCAGGTATTGACCAGCACAGAGGACGAGGTGGCTTGCTTCAAACACCACATCTCTCCGCCTCCTCTTTAGCCCGTAATATTTTAAGCCTTTTCGACTAGCGCAGCTCCAGTGGCAGCTCACAGCCTCATAATAACCCAGATAGGGATCGATGGCACTGGATTTAGGCACTTACCCCTGCTAAAACTGGTAAACTCATTTGTCTTTCCTGAGCAGCATTCTCTCCGTTGTTTAAGGAGACACTTAAAAAAAAAAAAATCCCCTGAATTAAGATAATGTGACTGTTGGTGCGTGATCAGGCAGGCTCAGCTGAAAGGACAAGCAGCTTTAGCTCTTTTATTAGCTCTCTGTTTAAGGGGCCATACATGTTTTGACGGAGTCCAACTCTCTTTATTTTATTTCTGTCATGCCGATTAGTGTGCGGGGAACACCCTCTCTCTCTCTCTCTCTCTCTCTCTCTCTCTCTCTCTCTCTCTCTCCCCCCCCTGTGTGTGTGTGTGTGTGTGTGTGTGTGTGTGTGTGTGTGTGTGTGTGTGTGTGTGTGTGTGTGTGTGTGTGTGTGTGTGTGTGAGAAGAGAGAGCGAGAAGAAGAAGAGAGAGAGAAGCATGCCAGCTCTAAATGAGATGGACCAACGTGTGATGGCCCCGCTGCTCCTCGTGTTCAAGCCTACATGAACGGCTCAACACAAATTCTTGGTGAAGGACTCAATGGATGCCATGAAATCGTATTTGTTTTACAGCTAATGGCAAAGGACTGGTTCTGCTGGAATGTTCCTCAGAGCAAGAAAACACATCATTTGGGAATGATGCACACTGACCATTTACACTTTACCACGCACAGACCCCATACTGTATGGATGTTTTACTGTAGTGCATGGAGGCTTAAGAAAGGGGCAATGTTTTCAGGAATTTGGACAAATAATTGTATTTTCTTAAATACACAAGAATATTTTGAAGATTTGATGGGACGCTATAATTCATATTTTCCACTTACCTTTGACTGACTGTGCCAATTCAAGTAAAAGCCATACAAATCTACTAATCAGGTGATACACACTCCGTACACCACCCACACAGCTGCACATGAGCCAGTGCTCGTCACACAGGGAAGAGGTGAGTGTTTAGAGGTGCTGTTAAATGTGCCTCGTCTGGGGAAAGTAGGACAAAGTGTCATTTTCAGCAGAGGGAAGAGGACAAACATTTTTTGGTTAAAAACAGGAAGGAAAGGAAAAGGTGTTTTGATGAGTCAGAAACTCCTATGACAAGGGGGGGGGGAATACAGCCACAACTTCCCAACTTCAAACAGACCTCACATTGTTTTAAGCTATCCGTACACACACACACACACACACACACACACACACACACACACACACACACACACACGCACACGCACACACACACACACCCCTCCACCCCCCTCTCTCCGCTGAATCATATGGCCATCTCTCTTTCTCTCTCTCCTCTCTTCCCTTGTGCGTGTGAAACTACAAAGGACCGTCCGTCCGAAGGAGCCGCTCTGCCGCTAGTGCTGCTGAGTGCCGCTGGGTGCCGCCGCCGCCGCTGCTGCTGCTGCTGCTGGTGGTAATTAGGCGTCACAACACTTAGGCCGGGTGTCTCGCACGGCGCTGAATTCCTCCTGACGTGACAGAGGGATGGAAGAGTTATTCAGTTCTGCAGTTTCTTCTGCTCTGCTGGTCATCTGTCCTCTTCAGGGCCCATCAGCCTAAACAGCCCACCCAACGCGCACACGCACACACACACACACACACACACACACACACACACACACACACACACACACACACACACACACACACACACACACACACACACACACACACACACTCCGTGACCCCCCTACCAGCCCCTCCAAGCACCCGGAGGCAGGAGAGAGGCAGTGTGTGAGAGAGAAAGAGAGAGAGAGAGAGAGAGAGAGAGAGAGAGAGAGAGAGAGAGAGAGAGAGAGAGATCAAAGCCCTGGAGGGGTTAGCGGAGGGCTGTGGGGCAGCAGTCAAAGTGATTGTGTGTGTGTGTGTGTGTGTGTGTGTGTGTGTGTGTGTGTGTGTGTGTGTGTGTGTGTGTGTGTGTGTGTGTTGGGAGGTGGTGGGGTGTTAGTCAATACTCAGACTTCTGCATCACTAACTGTACAGACAATATAGATCAATATTAGGTGAAGCCACATATATTTTGCTAATTACTGCAATAATTAAAATGGTCTGTTGTGATTAAAATAAAATCAGTACACGGCCAATTTTTAGCTAAATGGATCCAGACACAGTGGACTAATCCTGTTTCAGCCTTGTTGCTCCCTTGTCATAAAATCATTTGAGAAAACAACATTAGCGAGGTGAAGTATTTTTTTTTCTCTGTTTCTCTTGATAGGTCAACCACATACTTTAGACCTGTAAAACAAGATGAGGGAATAAAGTTCCCCATCTATTGTTACAGCCACAGCTGACATTGTTCTTCAGTGGATAGACACTTGAGTCTGATCCGATCGAGCATTATTTGGTAAATGTCCTCGGCACAGTTAAAAATAGTACTTCTGTGTTGCAAAGATATTTAATCAGCAATGGTGAGTGTTTGTATAGATAGATATATAGATATATACTTTATTAATCCCTCAGAGGGACATTTTTACGTTCCAGCAGCATGCAGAGGGCAAAAATATTGAATATAATTGAAAAAAAAGCACATTCTACACAATAAAATACAATTTGATAATATTAAATACATTAAACTAATTTGAAATATAGTCGTCGATCTGCTATTAATAACACATACGTTAATACCCTCAACAAAAGATTTGATTGAATAATGAAGAAGGCAGGATGGGAGGGGGTGGCGGAGGGGGGTGCAGGGATGGGAGAAATTTGCTGTGGCAGTAAATTCTGAATTTGTGTGGCGTGCCGAGCACAACGCCGGGCCTACAGGAGAGAGAGGGAGACGTGCTGCTTTCATGTCCTTAAGCCATCTCCACGTCCACTGAAGACTTGTGTTTTTACACAGGTAGGCAGTTTGGGGACTATCTCAGTAAGGAAGAAGGGGAGGTTAAAAAAAAAAAAAGACAAGAAAAAAAGGACGAGTGGAATCAAAGGATGTTCCCCCCTTTTAATAATGTAACAAATATTCTAATTTCTAAAAATAAAACCTCCTCTTCATCCTTCCTGCTAATCTGAGAAGTAATTTATTCCAACCCAAGGCCATATTAGTATGCTAGCCAAGGGCAAAATGGTTACGACAAGACCAAGTTCCCTCAAAAAAACTTAGCCACATATAAAAAGAGAGTGAAAAGATCAGGCTGCAACTTGTAGACACCAGCTGAATTTAGAATCGGGTCCTGACTAATTGGCTACAATGGATTTAAACTACCACACAAAATAAAAGATAAAATTGCTGCCAAATATTTTGCCATTGGTAAAATAACTCCTCTACCACATTACATTTTTTTCTTCTTCTGTACAGGTAGTAATAATTAATGGGCACAACATTAAAGATTTAATGCTTTTTCATATTAAATACAAATGAAAAGGGCAAGGTAACATAGTTTTAGAGCTGAAACAAATGTAACATAATGCCGGAGTTGGCTCTGCACGTGCAAGCATTTTTATTTCTGATTAATTGCATCTGAACTGAGATTTCGTGTCTGCGTGTGTGTGTGTGTGTGTGTGTGTGTGTGTGTGTGTGTGTGTGTGTGTGTGTGTGTGTGTGTGTGTGTGTGTGTGTGTGTGTGTGTGTGTCCGTCCACATGGATATATTGATGCCATTTTATGAAAAGCAATTGAGCAATGGGACTTTGTACTAACCATCAAACAGACACTTCATTATAGGAGCAGTGATAACAAATACATTGTGTAGGATAATGATGGCAGTGGTTCATATTGTTCATTATACGTCTGGGTGTCACACGGCACTTGGAATTTATGTGTGTGTTTCTGCGTGTGTTTCCCTGCGTGTGTGTGTGTGTCTTTGTTTTTGTCATTTCACAACATCATGTTTCAGCAAATTAACGTCTGAACCATTGGGAAGAAAAATATACCATCATTTGCCATCGGTGACAAACAATATATTTTGGATAATGATTGCATCTATTGGCTTCTGCATTTGTAAATGTGAGGTAATGAATTTCCTTTGTGAGCAATGAAAGCAAACAGAGATATTTTGTCACTTTGCTTGAACAGGACTACTGGATACATGATGGTCTGTCATTTGATGATAAACTATCTGTAAAAAAAAAAAAAAAAAAAAGCTTTTATAGTAAGAACATGCTAAGTAACTGCTCTGGACGTAATGCTGCATAAATGCTCCTATACTGTTCAGACAGTGTTCAAGTCCCATGTAGAAGGCAGGAGGTTTGGGATGTGGCGTCTGACTAGTGGAGGCCTCCGGCGTGTTGGCTGCCTTTTGACTTGTGGGCCTGTCAAAGGTTTTGGGGCGTTAGACTGAGTCGATGCCTGCCACACACGTGTCATGCCTTTCCTCCCTGATGAGCCCTGCAGTGCCGCAATCAACAGTATTATTGCTTGAAAATGTATATATTTAATTTGTGAAACAATGACAGTTTCGCTTGATTTATGGTGCAAGGCAAGGTTTAATTAATTGAAAAATGCATATTACCCCGTGACTTAATTATTAGCTAATTAATCACAGGGTACTTGTTCAGTGATCCCCCCCCCCCCTCCTTTTTTACCCTCTTTTCAGGCATATTTCTGTGTGTCTGACACTTGAATTTCCTCCCGGGGTCATTTTTATGTGAGGTCATGCTTTTTCTTTCTGAGTGGCTGTTGAGATGGAGAACATGTGCCGTAAAAAGCCTTCGTTAGAGGCGGACAGCACAGACCTCAAGTAAAAACCACTAAAGTGAGTGAGAGGGTAACTTTTAATGCCTTTGCATCTTATACCAACACCTGAATGTATACAGCGCTCAGGACAGGATTTACGGCATGTTTTTAAGAATTGGATTTGGAGAATTGTAGAGTTGCTCAGTTCCCACAAAACCTGCCAGTTTGTCAAATCACCTCGATAACTTCTTTCCCGGACCTGTGTGGGTAACTCCACATTGTGGTGGATTCTGGTTACTGTGGTTTGAAACCTCAATAGTAGTAGCCTTACCTCTCATTTTCCGCTGTGTTGGATTGCACCATCCATTCATTTTCTACTGCTTATTCGGGATTGGGTCGTGGCGCCAGCAGATTGACCAAGTTACGCCAGAGATCCTTCTCCCCAGTGAAGTTTTCCATGTCCTCCTGGGAGATCAAAAGGCATTTCCAGGCCAGATAAGATATATGATCCCTCCAGCGTGTTCTGGGTCTACCCTGGGGTCTCCTACCAGTTTGACATGCCTGGAAAACCTCTAAAGGAGGACGACTCGGACAAATCCTAACCAGGTGCCAGAACCACCTCAACTGGCTCATTTTGATGCTAAGGAGCAGCGGTCGTACTTGGGGCTCCTTGCCAGATCCAAATCCTACCCACCCGGCAAAAGAACCTCATTTCAGTCACTTGTATCTACAATCTCATTCTTTCTGTCACTACCCAAAACTCATGACTATTGGTGGGGGTCAGAAATGTTAAGCAGATGCTTTGCCTTTTGACTCAGCTCTTTCTTCACTGAAACTGTCTGGTACAACACCTGCTTCACTGCTGACGCCGCACTGATCTGCCTGTCAATGTCTCACTCTAACCTTACCCCTACTCTAAACTCCTTCACTCGGGGTGGGAAGTTTGTCCCAACATGAGGGGAACAATCTGCCATTTACCGCAAAAGAACCATTGCCTCAGATCCATGTGTGGGATTGCTCTAAATTTAAAGATAAGACTGCTGCCCACATGGTATACATACCGCCACAATACTGTCGTGGTGGTGAAACATAAAGCATTTACACACAAGTATTAAAGTAAAAGCATATTATCAATACCTCCTCCAGATGTGGCCTTAACCTCTGAGACTGGGCTACAGCGTCCAAATGTGGTCACCTCTTCCCCACTCATGATCACACACCCATAGATATTAAGGTGTTCATACGCAATACACACTCACCCCAATCACACATGCATTCAAAAATTAGACTCTACACTTCAAACTCTACGAAAAGCACAACTGCCGGCTTGTTGCGCACATAGAAAGTATTCATATCTGCTGTCGTAGCCTTGGGAAGCACAATTTGCCAAAGGTGTAAGCTGATCCTCGCGGTCATGGTCAAAATAACGGTGAATAAACGTCTCACTGTTGAAGCTGTCAGTGCTTTACCTCTCAGTGGTGGAGGGCCTAAATAGTAGTATTTATGTCAGTTGGTTTACCAGTGAAATAGCGGGACTGGTTGAACTAAAGATCAAGGATTTCCCGTCGTGAGAGCTTCGCCAGAAAGCCGCTGTTAGAAAATGATAGGGGATAGACACATCGGATGCAAGCATGCAAGAGAGGGGGGAGGAGTTGTGGCTGCGACTGGAGGCCAGCCTGCCAAAACACCTTACCTCCAGCACCCATTCACCCTGCCTGACCACTGTCTGGTCCCCATGTGTCTGTGCCCGGTAATGGTAAGCGTTTTAAACTATTAGAGCTGCTGTGAAAAAGGCCCGTTTGAGTGCAGAGCTGTCAGTCTGCAATGAGGCAATTGGGGGTGGGGGGCTGTCATGGCTGTCACTCAATGGGAGGATGAGAACTGTTTGGCCCTAATGGATTCCTCCAGGCAGACGGCTTACACGGCGGCTCGAAGTAAAATCGATGCGTTGTCATGAGCGAGTGAGGCATCATCAAACGGCCAGGTGGACGGGGAGGCAAGGAAGGGAAGGCCTGTGCGGGTAGTTACGTCTATATCTCAGCCTGTGTGTGTGTGTGGGTGTGGGTGTATGTGTGTGCGTCTTGTGTGTGGTTTGGAAAGGAGAGAAGAGACAGACAGATGCTCAGCTCAGCTTTACACGCCCAATGGGGCCTCCGCTATGATTGTAAGCATGAAAGGGGGCTCTGACCTCCATCATCTCTGTTGCTTTTATTTTCCGGTTCTCTTGGAATCAGACACAGATACACACAGACATACCCCCACACACATACACAGATAAATGTGAAGCTGTGCAGACAAGGGGTATATTGCCCTGACAAAAGTCAAACATCATCTTGTAGGCAAAATCACTTTTCATCCAACAGATTTCTCTTCAGTGATTCCAAGTTTTGACTAGAACCTGCAGAGAATGAGGCAAATAAAGGCCAAACCATCTAACAGCGGATGACAGGATTTCACGTCTGCACACGATTCTGCAAGCTGCAAAATGTTTAATGTAGCGAAAGGAACAGACTGGAACATCCTGACAGTATAAGATGAACATGGGCAACCTGCAGGAGGAAAGAGGGAAGGGATAGAGGAAGACACCATTTGAGAGATACAAACGATGACAGGACATGTTAGGGTTGCTTAAAGAAGACTACAGCCTTAAATAACCATAGAACAAAGCCAACATATGCATAAAACCACAAAACTATAGCTATTTTTGTAGCTTCGAATGAAGCTCAAAGGTGGCCTGACTGTACTAAATACTTGAATAATTTGTATTATTTTACCCAGTGCCTTGATGTTGAGAGACATAACTCACTTGCTTTCCTTGGAAGACTAAAACATGGATAACCGTTAGCAGTTTCGGCTTATTTTACCTCTCCTTACTATTTACCCTGGTGGAAGCAGACGTCCGGGGACACGGCAGGGCCACCCTTTGGCCCCCGACTGGGCCTGAGTCTATTGATTGGCAGTCAGAGTTGAAGGAGATTGCTGCAAGCTGGCTGTAGGCAGGCTGCTGATGCTGAGCAGGGACGCTGGTGTTCAACTACTCCACTTGGCCTCTGTCTGGGCTCAGTCGGCCTCCACCGGCTCCCGTCAGCCTGTCTACCACTTTTTCTATGAGTCAAAAGGATGTCTGATTATATTTAGTTTTTTCTTATGATCAACAAATGCCATATGAAGACCAAACCCAACAAGGATTTCATCCTACTAACGACCTGTGCCAAACCCTAATATAGCTCGTTCCTCTCTAGACTTGTTTGAACCACTGTTCTATGGTGGAGAGTTTTTTTTATTGCTCACCTAATAGAAGTTCTCCAGCTTGTGTAATTGCTGCTATTCAGCGTAGGATAGCCAACTAGTACTGGTACTAGTATTCCCTAAGTCCTTTAGGAAGCTTAAATATTGTAGATGCAGACCAATGCAATTAAATGTGTACACAAACATCTATAAAATGTTTTTTTTTGCTCTATCTAGACTAATGTTTTGTAAACATATTTGATAAAGTGGGTTTTTCTTCATTCTGTTTGTTCCACCAATCTTCAGTTTAGAACTTGAGTCAAGACACTCTCAATACTTTTCTTGTTAGCCTTTGGAAACAGGAATCCCTTCTCTTTATTGCTGAACACATGAAAGAGTTGGTGTTGATTAAGGAGGCCTTTTAAGCTGTGAAAGCCCTAAATGTGCTGTGTCCTTAGTAAGATGAAAAGGAGTCGAAGTTAGCCCGAGTTCTTTCTTACCTTCTTCCAATGGGAGAACCTCTGGGAGGATGCCTAAGAGAGAGACAAACTAGAAGCCCTTATTCTCTATGCTAATTTCTCTGCATTTTACTTGTAATTATGCCCCAGCATCCTTCTTTCTCTCTTTCTTTTTTCTCTCTTTTCTTCTCTTACTTCACCCTCCCTACTTCTTGCACATTAAACATTTTCTTGCCTGCTCCGTCTTCGTCACTTTCAAACACCAGCCAGGTCTTTTAGACCTTCCTCTTCTCTTCACCAAAGAGTATTTGATTATTTCCATCCTTATAGGAGTCGTTCCTGCTAGATGAAACAAAATACATTTTTGTGTGTTACTTCATAGCTGCAGAGTGAATTGGAACAACATGCCCCTTTATCGATGTGCTATGGACGTCTGTTCAGGGCAAAGAATTTTGTGGTGACGTATGTCCCCTTTCTCCTTCTAACTTGTCACTCCCCCTCCATCTCAACGCTGCCATTGCCCGTATTTATTTTATCTCGCTAATGTGGGTCACCCCTGTATGGCGGCCATCAGCGAGGCACGGTCAAATAGCTGTGTCTAAAGCCTACCTTTGGCATGATTTATGGGCCGGTGTGACGCTCAGCTCTCAGAAGGACCGCCATTGTCCTGCAACAGCTCTCAACTCTCGACGTAGGGGCGCTTTGTCTGTGTTGAGGCAAACCAGACCCCCGTCTTTAAAAAGAATCAAATTATTTCATCATGTTGGAAATGAAAAGGCTGTAATTACTCCTAATTAGACCCTGACTTTTTTCTTTTCTTCTTTCTTTCCCTTCTTTTCCTCCTCTCGCCTCCTCTCTTTTCTCACTCCCCGGTTTCGGAGGTGAATTCTTTTTCCAGAGGGTTTCGAGATTGCTCTAAATCAGAGCCGTTAGGGTGGAGAGTAGGAAACAATTTTCTGTTCAGTTTGAAATTGATTAATATCGGCTTTTGACAGCTCTTCTGGCTTTGATATTCGGTGAGTGGGGAGGTCTGAAGTGGTGTGATGACACTGTAATGTTTGCTTTAAAGCTCTACCTTAATGGGGCTGGCTCCACAATGTCATGATGTTTCACGAGCCAGAGGAAAAATGAGAAGCAAAACACACCATTTGCGGAGTGTTAAAGCATATGTCTATGTTCGTGTGTGTGTGTGTGTGTGTGTGAAGCCTTGCTGGGCCATCTACCTCATCGCGCTGGTTAGAGAGTGTGTCTGTGCGGTCCGTGTAGGGTTTCCCTTCCAATAACACCCCTCCACGCTGGAGAGCACCAGCTTAATGGCCGGCTATCACGGAAAATCATTTTCTGCCCGTCAACTATTTACATGTATCTTTACCACACAAGCCTTGTCATTTTAGGCGGCACAACAATTTGCTAAGCAAATCCACTCGCCATTTATCTATGAAGGGGGAGGTTGTTGGTGTGTGTCTGGAGAAAGTTGGGGGAGGGGGGAGGGGGGGGGAAGGCTTTTCAGAGGAGGTGGGGGAGCAGCGAGGGAGGCAAATATTTTCTCTGGCTTGCGACAGCACAGTGAAAACACACTCCTGATGCTGATGTGTATTAGAAGTGAGCCGGGCAAATATTAGCACTGCCTTACAGTGGCAGAGTGCTGGTGTGGGGATCTTTTTTTTTTTGGGGGGGGGGGGGGGCTTACTGGGCTGCTGTGCAATATAACACTGGCAAATTAGAAAAAAAAAAAAAAAAAAAAGGGCTGCCGCACACACACAAATACACGATGTTCACTTCTAACGTAATTTCTAGGATAATTTTTTTTTTTTTTTGTAGCCAGAAGAGGAAGTTTAAACTAACTCTTCATATGCGAGAGGCCTGAGTAAAATAACTAGTAAAAGATCATGTTTGACTGTAGCACTGTACGGCTGCCACTAACTAACATTTTCCTTATACATTGTTTTAACTGTTTGGTGCAAAAAAATGTAAGGAAATTGTAAAAAATTGGCCATAATTTCCTGTATTACAAGGTGAAGGATAGCAGATGTGCAAAACTTGAAGACATTGAACTATATAATACAGAAAATAAGTAGAAAATGCTCACATTAAAGAAGCTGGAAGTAATAATTGTTTGGCTTTTTTGCTTGACTTTAATATTTATTGATTATCAAAAAAAAATCATACTTTTATTTTTTGCTCACTAACTGATCACTCAACTTGTAATTTTCTCTCTAATTAACGGTGATAAACCCATCATTTCTAACCACAAACAGAAGTTTACCCTCCAGCAGCCCACCCAGTACACCCAAACAAATCACAGCTTTTACTCAGCCGGACATTAACTTGTTCAGGTTGGCATGTGTGCTCAATGGCACAACAACAACAACCAGAGCGGCGGCAGCAGTTAACTCCACCCACATTTTTCAGCATAAGTCAAATACTTGTGAGAGAGGGAGAAAGGAAAAAGACTGCGAAGGGGGCGGTCAAACACAACGGTGATGCGTCTTGTTTGTCAGCAGCAGAGTGCGAGGAAATGTGACAGAGCGCTGGAGGAGGTTTCCAAATCCATTTCCTGCTCTTGTCCGTCCACATCAGCCGCTGACGACGGATCTGCTGGTTCTTATTGTGTTCTATTATGGAGGGTGTGTGTGTGTGTGTGTGTGTGTGTGTGTGTGTGTGTGTGTGTGTGTGTGTGTGTGTGTGTGTGTGTGTGTGTGTGTGTGTGTGTGTGTGTGTGTGTGTGTGTGTGTGTGTGTGTGTGTGTGTGTGGGGTTTGCTGGTGCGCACATGCCCAAAAATGATGCGTCTCCTTTGATCTGTTCCAGTGTGAGCCACATGAACAGCTCTGCCGCCAGGCACACACACACACACACACACACACACACACACACACACACACACACACACACACACACACACACACACACACACACATGGACAGCCCCTGCAGTTTGGCCCTTTGCACTTTTTATAGCCCTGCTCAGTCTGTCTTTCTCTCTGTGTGTGTGTGTGTGTGTGTGTGTGTGTGTGTGTGTGTGTGTGTGTGTGTGTGTGTGTGTGTGTGTGTGTGTGTGTGTGTGTGTGTGTGAGTGGTTTTGACTTTCTCCGGCATCTTGTTTTTTCCCGTCCACATGATTTTTTCCCAGATACATTTGTAGACTCACTATAATAGGAGCCAGTGTTTGAGGTACGGCGCTTATTAGTTTCTTATCACAGCTAATTACCCATTAAATAACCACATGCACACACACATACACACACTCACACACACACACACACACACACTCCTGTTACTGGATAATTAGCAACTGGACAATTATGAATATGCATTTCCCACTGCTTAATACACAGAACTATGAATATATCCATTCTAATTTCCTCAATTGACTTGTCATGCTTTTCATGATACCGAGTTAAAGGCTGTTGTGGGTTTGTCCACCAGAATCCAGGGATCAGAGTCTGCTTGTCACGAGTGAAGTACTGACAGTTACAGCCCGTTCAGTATGTCTGCTGTCGTCCATGCGTTGTCAGCTTGATACTTCATTAGCAGCAATTGATGCTGGTGGCCTGCAGATGACCTCAGGAGTTGGTCCAGCAGCTGCAGCTCTGAGGTCTCTTTCACTCCTCACTGGGGCTCTACTGGTGTAGTGTTCTTATTGACGCTGATATCCATTATTTTTTGCATTTTTCCATATATTGATTTCAAGCTGAGAATATTAAAAAGCCATCTCATAAACTTTTCAGTCTTTGATTCCTGCATTGCTGAGGAAGTGTACAGTCTGTTCTCTTTGTTAGCAGCGCTGCCTGCTTTGTTGTTTTCACTCTACCTATCCTCTCTGGCCTGTTGTGCAGAGAGGACGCTCGGAGCGGTGTGTGTCACATCAGGTGCGTCAGAATGCCCATTGGCTACCGGCCGCCGACCGGAGCCATCCCGGCCAATCAGCTGTCGGCGAGCTGACCTTTTCGCTGGCGCCCTGACCCTGATGGGAGGTGAAGTGTGTGGCTGGTAGCAGTCAGTACTGGCACAGCAGGATGAGGAGGAAGGGGAGGAGGAGGAGGAGGACAAAAACGAGGAGGAGGAGGAGGAGGAAAAAAGGACCAGGCCGGAGGGCGAGAGATTTTCTTGGCCAGTCACTCCTGTTCCCTTCTTCTTTCCTACTCTCAGCTCCTCTTCGGCTGGAGTCATGACAGGCTCTCTTGGCCGGTGTGCACCGTGTTTCACATGCAAAGACTAACTCTCGACTCTTGTTACACAGTCAGAAGTAGAAGAGTGTAACCACATGAGATACTTCCAGGCTTGTCCACTATAGTGTGTGTGTGTTACTTTGTGACTTTTTGTGTGTCATTTGAAATGATGACTCGTCCCATTTCTCACCAGCCTATCCTGTCGTCTCAGAGGTGCTTAGCAACAATCTGTCCTCCAGAACGAGAAAACAAAAATCAGAGGATGCTCGAAAATGCTCTGAAATGCAGTAATGAATATTTTAGGCATAAAGGACCACTCTCCCAGCCTCCATTTGCCTGGCTCAGTCCTCCAAACAGCCCTTTTAAAGTCAAGTGATGGGGGTTAAGTTAATTATGCACATTAGGGCCAGCCTCCCTCGCTTGCTCGCTCAGTCGCTGTGTGTGTGTGTGAGAACACGGGCGGCGGCGGCGGCGGCGGCTCGGATGCCGAAACTCTGCCTTTAATTAAACACAGATGCATGGAGGAGAGACTGTCTGTCACACACACTTTTAACAGCAGCGGCACGCATGCAGACATGCATGGGCACATACACAGAAACATACACAATGAGGGAGATGAAAGAATACAACAAACTCAGTGTGTGTGTGTATGTAAAAGAGAAAACAACCTCTTTATATCTCCACTCAGTAAGAGGATAAATAACTATATAAATCTAAATTAAGCCTGGGAATTATCAGCTTTCAAATGTGCAGAAAAGTTGGATATTAAAATGTTTCTGAATGTTTTCAGAGGAGTTTTGAAGTCACTGCAGGTTTCTGATTTATCAATTTATTATTTTTTGTCATCAATATATTTCCATACTGTTTATCTTCCCACTTATTTTCACACATCATCCAAACTCTGCTTCCTTTGTCCGTAATGCTGGGTAAATGTGTGTTTTATTGTTATGCGTGTTTGATCTTCCCTGACGTGATAAGTGATGTAATCCTTCTGCAAATGACAAGCCTTTGATACAGAAGGTACCACGTCAAGACCAAAATATTCAAAGAGAACTAACAGAGTCCAGTTGCTTAAAACAAATGTGGGTTTTGCATAATTTGAATGGCTTAAAAATGACCTGAACAGTAAAAATACAGGCGTGAAGAAACAGAACCACTGTGCATAAGTTTAAACAATAACATGTACTTACCTGTAGTGAGGTAACTATACTTACATTTTATGCTACATTTTTTTACTCAACTACATTCACTTCAACCAGCTACATTAATAATAGTAATGATAATCTGCTAATATTTCAACTGTTTTTCAAGTGAAAGATACAAGTGTATGATTTTGTACACAATGTACAAAACAGTGTCTAAATCAATCTTACATTTTGTATTTTAGAATGTTTTCAGCCTGAGTCAAAACTACTACATGATTTCTTCTGTTACGCTTTATTTCAAAACAGCTCACTTCTGCCTTCATCACTTCTACCCGTTTTGTATTTAATTTAGCCTAATTAAGGATATGCACCTACCAGTTCCTCCATGTAGGATAGAGGCGTTTGCTATCCTTGAAAAGCCTTAAACTCAGAACCTCCTTCTCTCCTTTTTGTCTCTCGGTCTCTCCTGTGCCGCAGCAAGCGCCTCATTTTTCATTAGAGGATTGCCCCATTATTTCATTTCTTGTGATAAAATGACAAAAGATTACTCACGAGAAATACTAAATACAGAGCCGGACCGATGGGATCTCCCCTCATATGTAACGCTGCCGCGCTATGGCTGAAGGCTTCATATTTCCTATTTCTCTCTCTATTATATATATCTGGCAGAGTTGTAGATACAAGGACTCCTGTGTGTGTGTGTGTGTGTGTGTGTGTGTGTGTGTGTGTGTGTGTGTGTGTGTGTGTGTGTGTACTGTATTATATTCTGGGTGTCCCAATCTGATCAGACACCACTCGCTGGTCAGCAGAGCTTGCTTCTTCTTTTTTTTTTTTCTTATAAGGAAACCTTATTTTAGCAGGAAAAATGGAAAAGAATTAGTTGCACCGCTGACATTTATGTCAGCGAGTTGGAGGAAGAATAACTTATTTCACACGGAGATGGAGGAGGAGGGTAAACACGGCACACAGGCCACAGATGGCTAACTGGGAATTACAAAATAAAAACATATATAATAAATAAATAATAACCACGCCATATCTATATCTAAGATGATTCATATTTTATTTCAAAACAGTGCCTGCATTGGTCACATTTTTCAGTAGTGGATAATAGAAAATGTAAAGATACGGGCGGTGAAATATGGGTCTGTTTGGGGAGGTAAGAATGAGAAAAGATTAGCTTGAGATTAGAATAAAAGAGATGGAGGAGGGCAAAGAGTCGTGTGTATGTGTGTGTGTGTGTGTGCGTGTGCGTGTGTGTGTGTGAGAGGAAGAAGAAGAATGATCGCACACACTTCCACCCGACTTTGTTTTTCTACCTACCTCCATGCCAGTAGTGATTGGACATCCTTGACCGACCGACCTACTCAACTAAACACACACACACACACACACACACACACACACACACACACACACACACACACACACACACACACACACACACACACACACACACACACACACGCTGACAGACACACAGAGCTGTTACTGTTTCTGACCTATCAAAGCTCCACATATACCTTCAATCCACACACATGCTGCCTGATTTCATTCAGAAACAAGAAGAAAAACTGGAGTTTGTACAGTCTGCTAACTTTCATGCTTTGCAAACTAATAAACATATGTTTGTTTTTTGATACTGACACCATTGTTTTTTTGCATATTAATTTGCCTGTTTGTATCAGATAACCCACCTCGAGTTGAGCTCCCGCTGTTGTTTATTCAGCGAAGCTGTTTTTCTTGACTCTTCCTGCTGTAGTCCTTCAGTAGTTCAGAGGCTGGCAGGCCGTTCCCCGAGTGGCCCCGTGTCTTTAATTTAACAAGATACCCACCAAGGAGACCTGTTTTGGCTGCTCCCCTCCACCCTGAGAGTCATTAAGGCCAACCCACGGTGAGGGAGACCCAGCCAGACATTAGCATAAGCAGGCAGAGCAACAGAAGGATCCCTCGGTCAGTGGAAACTTCCAGATCAAATGCTCCCAGTTACCCCCAGAGTCAGGCTCTGTTTAACAGCAGTAAGCCCTGGGGATGTGTTAGCAGACTAAAACCAACACCACCAGCATGCTCACACACTCAGTTTTATAAATATTAGTGGGGTTTTTTTGCCTGTTACTTTTCTTTGTCGTTACTTCTTCTACTTCGTTTTATTGTTTTAGTTCTGCTGCAGGAGTGACTGAGTTAGCAGTAGCAGCTTGGCAAGACATTATATTTATTCATTTCTTTTCCAAGAATGGGTTGCAATCTGTTGTGAAATACTAAAAACCCTGATTAGAAAAGTCAAAGAGGGACAAGTCTCCCCCTTTTTCGACATATTTTATTCTTAAATCGATTCCTTTCAACCTGTGACGACACCTTTCTATCACATTTTTTGCAGTCATTATTCCCACTTTTATTATTATTTTTCTATTTACTATTTACATTGTCACATACAGTACAGAAGACTGCACTAGCTACACAGATTTGCATTGTTGCATGTTTTCAAGAAGTTCAACTTGCTTTTAGAAGTGTTTTTGGAGGGAAGAGCTTCTATATAACTGACTATTTAAGTGAGACAAACACGCAAAAGAAAGTCCATGAGTGTGAGTTACATTCAATAACACAGTGAAGGGTGAGTAAGCTGTGACCTTAGTCAGCTGTCAGTGTAAATCAAACAACCTCCAGCATGAGTACACATTTTATTATACACTCAGAATTTTAGATTTTCTGTTTTTCACGAGAGCTGAAACCATCATTGTGATGCATCTTACTGTAATGAATAACATTTATTTGTGTCCTAACATGTTCGTTACACGCTCCTCTCTAACTTAAAAAGGGTGGGTCATCAGATTACCATTTCATGACATTACATGTGGAAAGGTCGTTTTCATCTTCCAGCAGCTGTCAGTATGTAATCCACCGATTTGGATCGCTCATCTTTAAAAAAATAAAATAATAAAAAAAAGACATGATTTTCTGTTGGTATAAAAAGCTCTTTGTTGTTTTTATCATTGTGCTCTGAAGTGTCCCGTTCACTGCGCCTGCTCTGATGGCATCTGCTTTGCTTTAGAGGAGAGCTGAGCGATTCACAGTGACGGACGTGGTCGACTCATCACGCAGGGCTAATTTACTTTAAGTTGGGCCGCGTTCATGTTACTTCATGTCACGGGATCACATTGGCGTTGCTATAGCATGCTGTTGTTTTGTTTTGGGCACTAAGAAAGCCAAACACCAGGATAAAGCATGATGAATAATGCTCTCTGACAGACATGGCCTGTTGTAGGTGGACATAGCTGGCAGAGGCTGTGACTGCTGTGTGTGTGTGTGTGTGTGTGTGTGTGTGTGTGTGTGTGTGTGTGTGTGTGTGTGTGTGTGTGTGTGTGTGTGTGTGTGTGTGTGTGTGTGTGTGTGTGTGTGTGTGTGTGTGTGTGTGTGTGTGTGTGTGTGTGTGTGCGTGTCACCAGAAGTTGCTTACGTGTAGTAGAACTGGTAGACAGTGTTTCCATGGAATTTCTCTGTCTTTTTGATTGTTTCCCGCCACCCTCATAAAGCGGTTTAGAGGAGACGTACATCTGTTGAAGGCACTCAAAACCTTGTGAGAGCTCTTCAGCAGCTATTTGGATTTACATGGATTTAATTGCTTTGTGTAAATGAGATTACACTCACCTTACATATTTAGTAACCGGGCTGAATGTGTGTGGTCAAAAGGCACTGATGTTTCTTTGGTGTGATTTTCCTACAGTCTTGCATTTTTATTAATAGTCCCTTTATTTTTTTAAGTTTTCAGAGAAATTTCTGTTTCAAAGTTTTAAAACTCTGTTTTAATGGAACAATATAATCTTTCCTAATTACCCCTTTATATCATAAAACCAGCAACATTGTAGTTGTAATTACACCTCAGACTAACTTGAGACAGCTAACTAGCTAGCTCGCATTGGCTACAACAACAGAAGAGAAATATAGTTTTTTTGTTTCAGAGTTGTTTGTCTTTCTCAGAATTACTTTAAAATCAGGGCTCTGAATTAACCAACTAGCTGCTCCAATTAAAACTGACTTTTCACTTTAATATTGAGCGATAAATCCTGGTTAGCTAGTTACTCAAAATACAGTAGCATGTGTAACCTTTTAAGTTCAATATAAGACGAGTTTAGGTAATGCTCTGCATCTTTGCACTGTCCTTATTTACTGCAGCAGCGAGTGCATTTATTCACAATTACAATATGTGGATAACAGAAACCTACAGGCTAAGGTCAGTAGCAACTGTTGAGCCTGAGCTTGGGGAGGAGTGAGCGGCAGATCTGACTCGATCTTACTGAGATCACAAAGACGCTATGCACCGCAGGCCAGTCAATCAAACAAGACATGCCCTGAAACATAAGGCCTAATATTTAACAAACTGTGGATTCATTTTCAGACGGACCACAACACTGATCAGGAGGGAATTTTGTGAATGGTGGGAGAAGTTGAATCCCCCCCAGAGGGTTTTTGGAGGCAGCCCCTAATGCCCTGTGTGGTATTGCACCTTAAGGTACAATGACCTGACAGGAAGAAGGAATCATATGATTGGCTGGAAGGAGAGTGAGCGGTGAGTGGTTACAGGTCCATCATCAAGTGATTTTATGAAATAAATGTGGTGTTAAATAAAAATCTAAATTGGAATTTTTCCAAAAATAAAAATAATTGAGTACAAAATAATTATAATTAAATTAAAATGAATCCATTAAAAACCTTTAGCTATTAAAAATAAATTTGATGAAATAACATTTTGTATTAATGAGTTGAGTGAAATAATTAAATTTCACATTTCACTGGTACATTTATATGGTGGAATATTTTGTGTGATTACTTTTGTTACAATGTCTTATTTAAAATATAACTTTTGGGGCTTGATACTAAATGCTTTAAAAAGTTAATGAAATAAGTCCACATGTAGTAACTTACAACTGAAGACTGATGTTGCTGCAGTACAACCATAATTGTCAAGTTTTCAACAAAAGCCATGAAGGTATATTTTTCTTAGCAGTATTACTTGGGCATGAATTTAACCACTTACCCACAGTTGATCATAGGCTTTATAGACTTGCTCTGGTCTACTCTCCACTCTCAACAACTGCTGTGCTTTCAAATGACCAAAGAAAATTAGAACTCCTTCCAGGCTTTAAAATAACTCTTCTGCATCCGTGTAAAAATCTCTTCAGTTATCATACCGTCCTTGCAGCTAAGCTGAACGGGTTTCAAAGCTGCCGACCAGCTCCGTTCAGAGAGAAAAACTGCTGCTTCCTACAACGACCCTTACAGATGTTGAAGCATTGTTTATCTACTTAACACATGCCAGTCGACGCTCAAAAACCCTTCTGTCTAATTAGAGACGGGAGTCATTGTCAGCTGTCTCGTAATGAGGAATCATGAAGGCTTCTTATTTCTCCCGTGCCATTTGATATTCCACTGTGTCTACAAATGAACAGGGGCCAAGTTTCCATATTTTAAACAGGGTCGCTCGCTCTTTTTTTTTTTTTCTTCTTCTTTTTTTCTAACATGCACTGTCAATTACCCAGTGGCAGTGCAGCTACAGCAGAGAATAGGTGACTGGCTGGGTGGCTGACTTGGTGGCTGACTGGCTTGTCTCTTGGAAACCTCTGAAACATGATTTACATTGAGAGCATGTTGTAGCAAACCCTATCCCACGTTATGCAGATCCCCCCCCATTGTTTGTGACAGTTGGTTGTACCTGCGCCGGGGGGGGACGAGCGCCAAGTAGGCATCCGACTTTGCATTTCAGTGGCTGAGCTCGGGGTCAGGAGCACATCTGGTTGACTGGGAGGTTTGTGTGCGCTGTGGCATTTCTGTGTTTCCGATTCCATAACTTGCACACACACACACATGCACACACTGAGGAGCTCACTTGTTGCTGTGCAGCCGGAGCTCGTGTGCACAAAGCAGCAGCAGCAGCGGCAGCAGCAGCGGCAGCAGCAGTGGCGGCACACAAACAGCAAACCCGGCACACCGGTGCACTCCTACACAAACAAACAAACAAACAAACACACCTGCTGCTCCTGGCAAGTCGCTCTGACAATCAGCCGAAGGAGGGAAGGCAAACAAAACAAACAGTTTAATTTACATGACAGTAGCCTGCTTTACATTAGCATGCCGTGGCAATGATAGAGTGAAGCTCGGCTGGAAACAGCAGGTAATGAAAAGTGATGGTCCTATTTGCGGTATACTGTAAGTACAGGGGAGGGAAGCTCGAGCAGTCAGAACTAATAGCGTGCACTGTGCTGCATATCTCCCAGACAGTCCTTTTCCTGTTTAACAAAAAAATAAAAATCTTTTCCTAGTCCTTTCTAAAATAAATAACACATTTTTCAGCATTGCAGGGTAAATATAAGCAATTTGTTGTGGTGAAGAATTCAAGATGTGTATATGTATTATGTGAAGGGAGGGCTGTGATTTTTTTTTTTTTTTTCTTCCAGATATTGCTTTTCATTTCTCACAAACTTTCCTCCTTTTTTAGACAGAACATGAAATGTTTATGCAGTTTGTGCAAAACAATCCATGTGCAACTTTAACGAGCAATTAACTTCATCAATGAATAAGTAAACAGTTGTTTGGCCGCTTAGTAATTGCGCAGAATGGTATTTGTGTCTTGAGACTGCTGTGTTTTTTTTTTTTTTTTTTACACCGTAAGCTTTATTTGGGCGGACACGCGTGTTAAGTGCACGCACGGTTTGCGGGTAGGTCAGGTTTGTGAGCACTCAAATGTATGTAGGCACTTTTGTTTTTCAGATGATAGCCTATTCTCATCCTGTCATATGTTTGTAGTAATGTGTGTGTGTGTGTGTGTGTGTGTGTGTGTGTGTGTGTGTGTGTGTGTGTGTGTGTGTGTGCGTGCGTGCGTGCGTGCATTTGTGTGTGCGCTGGCTCCGGTGGTCTGCTTCTCATGTAAAGAGATAGCACCTTCCCATAACAGATCAATGAGGGAATATTTCTAGAATCCCTGCTTTTGTGTCTGACTTAACCAAACATGTGTGTGTGTGTGTGTGTGTGTGTGTGTGTGTGTGTGTGTGTGTGTGTGTGTGTGTGTGTGTGTGTGTGTGTGTGTGTGTGTGTGTGTGAGTGAGAAGAATACTCAGACTGACAACCTCACTTGTGTCCTGCTGCTTGGATTGAACTTTGCTGCCATTATTGAATCTATTGGCATATTATCAGACATAAATGGGGTGCAGAGTCATATTTGGTTTCATCTCTGCTCTTCAAGTGAGACTCAGACTACATCGGCTAGTCTTGTGCTTCCTGTTTGTCTGTCACCTGCGCATCACTCTTGCTATCACCTCAATAACAACATTAAACCTTATATGAATACTTATGTATATATATATACCTACAGCTCTCTCCAGACACATGCACAGACAGAATATTGACACGCGTGTGGATACACTTAGTCTTGCGGCCTCCACCACCCCTACTCTTCACCGAGCTCATGTTTACTTGCCATAAATTGTCCTAAAGGGACACAGCGCAAATGATTTATGGTGCCAGATATGATTAGGTCCAATATATTTTTACACAATGGACACATTTTTTTTTTTTTTTTTTTGCATGTGCTTTATGGAAGCCAGCAGTCATTAACGACTGAATAAACAGCGTGTTCCCTACTTATTAATATATAGCTCCGTGTTTCCTCCCCTTGACCGTCGCGATGGCAGTGCCTTGGCAACAGAGGACAAGCGGCTCCGAGTGAATGTGAAAATATTTATCCAAGAATATGTAATATGCCTGCAGAAGGCAAACGTGTCGAAAAAAAATGGAGTGGACTCAGGCATTTTCTGGTAAATTAAAGTCCTGACTGACTGGCTGATGGTCTGACAGGTCAGCTGAGTTTTTCTTGAACTCCAACTATTTAGATTGTCCTTTACAGGGTCAGTGGCAGATTATTGACAGTCCATTAGCAGAAAAAAACCTGACAACATATTTCTGCTTTATTTTTTATAAAAGAACAATATGGGTCTGTGGTGGCATTGAGGGCTGCAGCTATTCTTTTCCTCATTGATTAATCTATTGCCTGTTTTCTTGATTCATGATAACAATAGTTAGAAATGGCCTTTGCAGATTATCAGAGCCCAAAGGAATGACCTGAAATTTCTTATTTTGTCCAACAAACAGTGAACTTTCTTACAACTAGTGATAATAAATGATTTTCAAATATAAAAAACCCCCCAAAAAAACAGGATTAGTATATGCGACTAGCGTTCTTTCTTTTTTCCTGTTTTTATCGGCGCCTGGTTGTAATGTGTCACTCTTGTCAAAAGGTGACAGTAATGCACCTAAAAGCTGTACGACAGGCCCTATTAAACAACATAAGGAGAACAAGAACATGTTGCTAGCAGGCTGTGTGGCGCTGTGAGATTAGACGCAACGGTGCGAACAGGAGAAACATGCAAAGACGACTACAACCGTCAACAACATGTGTGGAACTCTTTCAAACGAAGAATGAAGTGCAATAGTCGAGTAATAATCAAATAGTTCAGAGGGATTTTCAAATACTATCTTTGCTTGAAATGCCTATCCCTACATACAATGCAAAGACAGTTAGCAAATCCTCAGAAACAAGTGTTGCTTTAAACATGGCCCAAACCATTAACCAAAATCGAAATTTTGTATACATGATCTAAATTATGAATTGACTAATTGTTCTCCCCTGATCGTGCGTTGTGTTTGTCACAGAGCCTCTGCTGTTGCAAAGGTATTTAATGGCAGATCCATGATGGAGGTGGGACAGTTTGAACATAGATGATCCAAGGAAATCGTCCAGGGAGGCCTGCACATTGACAGTCAAGGCTGTGTACATGCAGTACATGTAGCATTTTTAATATTTTTGACCTGTTTACTTTTGCCTCATGAGAGCATTCAGACCTGTTGGTATAGTCTGCACACACACTCTTAATGCCTTGCAGAGGTTGAACACAGTTCAAGGTTACTCTCCAGTCCAGCTCACAAATAATAGTCAATAAAATTGATCTTTGTATTTTCTTTTTCGTAGTCCTCATATTTTTCCATCCTCCTCCCCTCCCTTAGACACTCGCCTTCACTCCCTCACTCCACTCTCCTCTGCCTGTGTCCTTCTCTTTTTATCTTAAGCCAGATAAGTCTGCTGTGACTGCCAAGAGCAACGAGTATCACTGCCTCCTTTTTTTTTTTTTTTTTTTTCCCCCTCTCCTCTTATGTTCTTCTCACAGTGCACTGAAGCCATGTCGCAATTTCTCAGGGAGTTTTGATGCCTGGATGTCTCCTGTCCGGGTCCATCTCGTCTGAGCCGCAGTGCCGGCCCTATGCGATCTGAACTGCGCTGCCTCGCTGCAGGTCAGCCTTCACGGCCGATTAGTGTCGAAGCGCCACTTTGGTCACAAGTTGTCGGGAGCGCTTATCGTGAAGATCAACAGCGATCAGTCTCGCTGCTGCGCTCCCTCTCTTTCCCTCTCTCTGTCCGAGTCCTCTGTATCTCCTCCCTCTTTCTCTCTCCTTTCTGTTTTCTGCCCTCTCCCCTTTTGGCATTACCCCCCCCCCCCCCCAACCCTCTCCTTCATGTTATTCCCCTCAAATCACTACATTTCCATCTCTATCTTATCATTGTCATTCTGCCTTTCTCCCACCTTCCTCCGTGTTGTTTCTCTGGCTGGAACCAAACAGTATAACCTCTCCGCTCACACTAAAAACATTATGAAGTCAACTAAGAGGTGAAATCATAAAAGAGAGTGGAAAAACTGTGCTAAGAGAATCTGATTAAATCCAACCAGGGCCGTTTATTCACGTTACATCAGGTGTAACTCACATGGTGCACATTGTTGTTAAATACAACCTTTTCTTCTACAATGCATATTTTAGAGGTTACAAGAGAGATGAATGTTTCTGTGACTGTAGGATGCTTTTTAAGTGTTTCCATGGTAATTTATGGGCTTTATTCTCTCCGTTGCTGTTTCTACCTTGTGTGAGGTGCCTTTGTGATCAATTTCTTTTCGTGGTGTTCACAGTTCTTCGTACTGTTCGTCCACTTCGGCCGACACAGATTCAGATGGTATTTATTAGCTTCCCCCCCCTCCCCCCCTGTAATTCCTCCGTCTCGTGGTGTCTCTGTGTGCCGTCAGGCCTCGTCTGTGGCGCTAGCGGAGACGAGTCATGTTTGGCCTGTCAGTATGGCTGCTAGTGTCAGTATCTGGAGCTGCCGGTTCCTCTGACAGCGCTGGAGGGGCTGCTGGTCCTAGCAGAGTGCAGCCGTCACCCTGTGACACGCTCAGTGTCACCGATCCCCTCCGTCTGGTGACATGGCATCCCCTCCTCCCCCGTCCTCATCTTTGCTCCCTCCCGCCTCCCCCCCAGCCAGTGTCCTTTTCACTGCCACTCTGCAGTCACTCACTCACTCACTCACTCACTCAGTCTGTCTGTCTGTCTGTCTGTCTGTCTGTAACTGCCTCCCTGAGACTCTTTAGTAGGAGCTGACCTACATGGATTTCTGAAAGAGGATACCAAGATCTCTGTGGTTGGAACTGTTTTTAGTGTCATCACCTTCAACTTTTTTCAAGAAGAAATTATAGTTATGAATATTTCCCTAAAATGTACGATGTTCTGCAGACACGGGGACACAAATAGTGAAGATGGAAACCAATGTAGTAAACATAGACAAGGTGGTAATGGATAGCTGGATAGCTGGATGGATGGATGGATAGATAGATAGATAGATGGATAGATGGATAGATGGATAGATGGATAGATAGATGGATGGATAGATGGATAGATAGATAGATAGATAGATAGATAGATAGATAGATAGATAGATAGATAGATAGATAGATAGATAGATAGATAGATAGATAGATAGATAGATAGATAGATAGATAGATAGATAGATAGATAGATAGATAGATAGATAGATAGATAGATAGATAGATAGAGCCTCTGTGCACAGCAGGACTAAATATGTGTGTGATTTAATCTGGCCTTGGCGAGTGTGCAGCAGTGACAAATGGATGCTCACTATGAAACCCCCTCATCCAAGAGACAGTATTAGTTTTTGCTTTAATTACCAGCAGCAGTAATGTTTCCTATCCATAACTGTCGGCCTGCTAGAATGCAGCCTGGCAGAGGGGTGAGGGCCTTGTCTTTTCTCTCAGTGGGTCTCCTGTCTCTCCCCCCCCGCCCACACCCACCCCATCCGTCTATCCCTCCCCCCACCCTCCAGCTCCCCCTCCACACCCTCTCTGCGCCCGCCGCATCTTTCATTTCAATATTTCAATATTTATGCCTCATCTGAGAAAGTTCAAAGTCACAGTAAGGAGGCATAACTTTCTCCCGCCTCCCCGCCAACAGCGCAGGACCCTGCCTGGTGGACAGGAGAGGCGAGGCTGGTGACGGCCGGTTTCCCCTCCCCTCCGCTGGTCACTGGTGACAGGAAAGAGAGAGGAGAGGGCTCGCTCAGAGAGCTGGATACAAATACAGACAGCTTGATGCAAATCAGTATGGGTTTTTAGGCCAGTAGGGACTCTGGAAAACCTTAGAATGACACTTTTTAGTTTACAAATCCCTTTGAAAATGTATATAAAAGTGGAAAAGATTGACATATTGTAATATTTTTTGCATATTTGTTGTAGAATCGAACTGTAATTGTGTGTAAGATTTCCAGAGATATTCTTCAGTAATCAGTTATGTATTAAACTACTTTAAATGGACAATCAGCTCAGGTTGAAGCCAGTATCCGTCTATACTTATACAAAGCAGAACACCTTTAGTAAATATTATCTTGCACATCATGTAGCACCTTAAAGGTCCAGGGGCAGCACTAAGGTCCCATGGCTGCTGGTGTTATCTGTGTCTGAGCCCCGTGTCACTGGGTACATATACAAAAATAAAATAACAAATTCTGCGGGAGTAACTGACCATCTCCTTAGAAAATCCAGAGACAGTTTTTCATAAATAAAGTGTCTGACAAGTCTGTCCTTTGCCATAAAGATCTGCGACAGATGCCGTCTGGTAATAGATTAGCCTAATTACAACGTCCCTGAGTTTAGATCACAACGTCACGTACTCAGCCTGTCGCTCTAATAGCCATTACAGCCGCTACTCTCCACTCCCCTCCTCTTAGTGTAAAGTTGTAAAAAAAGAAAGAATAAAAAAAAAAAAGGAAAAGCCAAAAGGAAAAGGTCGTCCTCATTTGCATGCAAGCCTTCATTAGAATATGCGAATATGCTAAGGACTGGAGCCGGCGCTTTGCATGTGCAGGTGATGAATGGCCAGTGCAACGCAGAATAGGCTGAGACGGAGGCTCCGTCACCCTCATCTGCATAGCATACTTTGTTTACTTATTTATTCATTTACTTTTGAGTGCTCGCTCTCTGTGATACATATCACGTCTGTAGATAGTGACTGAGGGAGGACCTTTGCAACCCCCTCCCATGCCCCCCCCCTCCTGTCCCACAATCAGGCACACACACTTCAATAAGATGAGGCTTTATTAGGAGGAGAAACAAAACAAAAAAGGAGGAATGTTTGCATGGCTCGTACTTTAAAACGGTTGTGTTTGTTTACAGCTTCATACGTTTCAGCATGGACTTAAACCAGAATTAGAAAAGGTAGAAATTGGCTGTTTATTGAGCAGTGATTCAACCTGTGGAGCATCGACGGTGGGAGGGAGGCCAGCGTGCAGCTGGGTGAAACCTCGCAGGGTGTTTTTGTCAAGGAGGGGAGGAGGGAGGGAGGGAGAGAGGGAGAGAGAGGGGGATGGGGATGGGGGGAGGGAGGGGTTGGGAGGTGGAGGGCGAGTTTCCAGAGAGAAACTCTTCTCTTCACTCTTCTCTGTTGCCGGGGCGGCAGATGGTGGGTGTCAAGACAACGGCAGCAATAGCCAAACAAAGACATCCTTTGTGTGTGTGTGTGTGTGTGTGTGTGTGCGTGTGTGTGTGTGCGTGCGTGCGTGCGCATACTTTCTGAGAGGTGTAGAAGTGCGCTAGCTTTGAGTAGGAGGTAACAGCATCCATAATAACACTTGAACGGTGTATTGTGTAAATTCCTAAACTCTACTCTCACTCAATCTCCAGATAGTCCATTGTTTTCTAGCGTTTGAGACAGCTGACACCTCAGAAACTTACTGCTGGGTTGGAGAAAGTACTTCCTCACTTCTGCCAACCAGAGAAGCTGACAGATGTCACGTTTGCAGCTCAACTTTTCTCACCGAGAAAAGTGTGAACTTCCACTTTGAGCAGTCTTCCCGCTCTCCATCAACAGTTAGCGCTCTTTGAGCTTAATGCGTCCTTCTTTGATGGAACAGTTGAATATTAGATTAGTACCACAGCGGTTTATTTTGCTCCTCTGGAGTGTGACCTTAGCTGCCCTTCACAGAAGCGCGAGGATAATGAGAGTGGTAGCTGGCCGACAGACAGGCCTGACACCCCAGCTACGCCCTTCACTCAGCTGGCTGAGGAAAAACGTCAATACGGAGGCCTTATGTTTTATGGATTATATGCTTTAGCAAAACTATAGTGAGAGAAATACAACTCCCGCTTGTCATGTTGCTTCAGTTCTTTTTAATGTGCGAGACCACTCACCGAAACAACAACGGTCGAAATTAGAGGCTGTCTTCTTTGTTTGTTTCTGCTGTCTTCACCGTTCTCTCCTCAGTCTCAGCGTCTTCTGATCGCTCAGGTCTGAACACGGTGACCTGAAGCTTCTTTCATTTACCTACATTTTTTTCCCCCCTTATTTTCAGGATAGATAAGAGTTTGGGGCAGGTGTAAAGAGTTGTGCTAACACAACGTAATGTGTGTGTCATGAATGAAGTTACTATCGGCCTTCTGTTTCTGGAATTTTTTTTTTTGTATTTTACTATCATTTCTCCAAGTTCATTATAATATTTTAATTTTCTTTCTTTTCCTCTTCAACCATTCTTTCATTCTTCATCTTTTTCATACATTTAATTTGTTCTCAGGGAACAGGCAGATAGAGTGTATAGTAAACAGACTGATTAAATAATGTTTGATTTTTGATTTTTTTTTTTTTTTTGGTGTTTGGGGGAGGGGGGCGGTGGGGGGGATATCAGGGGCTACTGTTGGTTTTCATCCCCAGGAGGCACGAGGGAGGCTTGCAGCTGTAAACGGACCCAAGTGCAGCCCTGCTATCCGCAGTTTAATCTGCCCACTGGGGGCCGGAGAGAGGTCGGGGGTGGGTGGGGTTTGATGGGGGTATCATGGCTTCTGGTTCGTGAAGGACCTCAGACGGTGCAGAGGTGAGAGGGGTGGCTTCTTAGTGTCTGCGTCTATATCTTGAAATAACACTTCACATCTTAAGAAGCCTTTCAAATGAAGTATATCAATAAGTCATTCAGCTCCATCCCACGATACTCAAGTGCTGATTCAAAAGTGTTTTCACCCTGCCAAGAATACAACTGTATTTTATAGATATAACTGTAAACCGACTTTTATGATACTTAATATCACCTCAAAATGCTAACTCTCTGGGCGTTTTTATGTAACATATTAGCTGCAATATAAACCTAAGGTTTTAACGTGGTATCAGTCATTTTCTGCTGTCTTAGCAGTTATTATATACTTTATTGAAATAGATTCAGGGTTGTAAAGTCATTTTGCTCTAGTGCTAGATTTAGTGTCAAAACAAGCTTAATAATATTGAAAGTACAAAGTACACAAATAGGTTCTTTTTTTAAAATCTTTTACTCCCCACCCTTCACCTCTTCTCCCAGCGTACACCACACACACCTGAAGAGACCGTATAAACATAAGGAAACCTGCATTACAAATTACTGCACATCATAGAAATTGTGCAGCAAGCTTTTTAAAATACCAGCGCTGCCAGTGAGGCGCTTTGTAATTTATCCCTTCACGGCTGTTAGCTGCGCAGCGCAACAGTGATTTATTTGGTTTAAGAGAAGTTTTGTTTAGAGAGATAATGAGCAGGACTTCTCTTTAATGATTTAACACGGCGCGGTGGAAATGAGAGGGGGGGGGGGGAAAAAAAAGCACATATATTTTTCATATCTTTAACTGCACTGCAGAGAGGGAGGGAGGGAAGAAAGGAGGGAGAGATGCATTTGCAAGAGGAGCTAACAGCCGTTAACAACCGGCATTTTTGATTCATTTTGTTTTGTTGTGTAAAATGAGACTTTTTCACCTCCTTGTAACACGGCATCATTTTAGTTGGTTACGTATTTCATTTTAAATGTTTCTCGGGACATCTTCTGTCTTCATAGCGGATATTTTTTATTTTTTTTTAATCCATAAAAGTGAATCGTATTAGTGCTGATGCCACACAATATGCCACCTTTTCAAAATGTAGTTTGAAAAGTGCCACTTGTCTCCACTTTTTCTCTTTTTTCCCCCCACACCTCTCTTTTCATCTTGACACCGAATACAGTATTATTCTTTCTTGTTCAGCATTTTCAAGTTTCTTCCCTCACTTAGGATTTAAATCCCAAATTAAAGCAGTTAATTAGAAAATATAATGAAGCTGAGTAGCATAATATGCAAACAGTGCGATGACGCTCAGAGCTGGGGGCTTCGTAACGCTGAAACTGCCATCGGCGCATAACGATGATGATATCAATAATAGATTACTTCATCAATCGCTGTTCTCTTGAAGATGGAAATGCGCTGTTGGGAAGGGACTGAATTTTTATTTTTCATTATTCTAATTCTTTTTTTCTTCCCCTTTCTCTCTCTCTCTCTCTCTCTCTCTCTCTCTGTGTCTCTTTTCCTGTAGCTTGAAAATGTCTGTTTCATCTCACATTAGGGTGTGCTCTGCATAAGTGCAGGTGGAACTTGCTCTCCCTCTAAATGATCCTTTAATGGAACAGTGTGCACTGGAGCTGGGAACTCTATGGGGCGCTGCCACCGTCGATGAGAACTTCGCCTCAATCAATCCGTCAAGCCCCATCACCTGCCTCAGCAGATGATCCAAAAAACCCCTTTGGAGAGGCAAAGTGGGCTTTTTATGTACCTCCTCTAAGACTAGAGGACACGCACAAACCTTCTCGTACACACACAAGCAACTGAAAGGTGTCTGTTCCATTGAGAGCCTTGACGTTGATCAGTCATCAGAGAAACACTGTGCCTCTCTTTTATTTTTATCAGGATCATCTTAGAATAGATCAAGTGTTTGCTTTGCTCTGGCACCGGCTTTTTATTTATTTATTTTGCTCCCCAATATCTGCTACATTATGGGATGTTTCCATAAGCGGATCTCTTATAAGCCCAAGAAAATATTGATGCCAAGTCGCCCCTCGCTTCCGTCAAACAAAGCGACGGCACCGCAAACTGCATTTGCCTCTGCTTCTCACCCTAGTTCACATTCACTCCGGCTTATCCAGATGCTCCATCATGATTTTTCATATTCCTTTATTTCCCTTCTTTCTCTCTCCTGTGGCTTTTTCTTTTTTCATCCTGCCATCACCATCTATCTTCTCATCCGCAGATTTTGACATCACATTTAGTTCTCCCCTGTCTACTGCTACAGGCCCGCTTGTAAAACATCCATTCAACTCAGCCTGTAAACTCAGCAGAATTCTTCCCTTCCTCGGTCCTTCCGCTTGATGTCTGCCTGCCTGTCTGTCTCTCTCGTCAGGAAAGCAGTCGCTCTGTCTTGTCAATATATGTCTTATCTTCCGACTTCTTGTTCCTGTCTGTTTATCTGTCTGTCTGACGTGTCGGCAGCTGTCTCAGCGCTCCGGGGTTGCTGTCAGCAAAGTGTTGGTTTCTGTTCTTCTGTCAGTTCACCTGCCTGTCAAAGCTTCTCAGATTAGACATGTCAACTTACCTCCAGGTTTTTCCGCTTCTCCGGCATGGGTTTATAAAAAAATAAACAAGGAAGAAACGCATTATGTTTACTCTGAAGAGGGAATTAGTTGTGACATTGTGAAATGCTCTTTTTTTTTCATACTATGGATCTCCCTCTTCAGTGGTAAATATAGTATGTGGATGCAGTATCCTTCGCCAGTAAAGGTGTGTCAATAGAGCGTTGTCAATTGAATTGTGATGCCTGGATGCTTTTATACACTTGGACTGTTTCTATATCAAACTATTCTAAATGTGGAAATACTACACTGTGGAAGGAGATGAAGAGAATATAGAGAGTCGGGAAAGATGATCAGAAATGGAGGAGAGGAAATGAAGGGAGCTGTGGCCTACATGGCGTTACAGTATCGCAGAGAGATTGATGAGGAGGAGGCTCTATGGAGAGGAGTGGTAGAAGCAGAAGATGGAAGTGAAAGGGGGATGAAGGAAGCTGAGATGGAGGGAGGAGTGTGCGGCGGGAAGCTACCTGCTGCTGATGGCAGTCAGAGTCAGTGAAGGATGGAGGGCGATCCAGCTGTGACATTAAAGCAGCAGGTGGAGGCCATCATTAGGACTGGCACAGGAGGCTGGATGAGCCCGCACACACTCATTTCTTTTGGGCCCAGCGGACCACTGCAGAGAGAGAGAGTGTGTGTGTGTGTGTGTGTGTGTGTGTGTGTGTGTGTGTGTGTGTGTGTGTGTGTGTGTGTGTGTGTGTGTGTGTGTGTGTGTGTGTGTGTGTGTGTGTGTGTGTGTGTGTGCTCCTCAAAAAGAGCTGAAGCATAGTCCCATAACTTCAGAGCACATCCCCACCTCCCCTTTCATCTTCCTTCCTGGAACTCGTCTTCCTCGCTGAGTTTTTTTGGCAGCTTCGCCCGGTAATGGTTGAGTGACTCCAACATCTGGTTGCTTTCTTAATGGTTTTTCAGTCACCTTTTAAACAAGTACAATACAGGGGTGTGTTTGGCTTCAGCTTAATTTTTCAATTCATAGCTTTTCCTCTGTTGTGGTGGTTCACATCAGGCAACAAAACGGGATGTTCAATAAATTAACCGGGCCCTGAATGTTCCTCTTTACCACTAAAGTTTCACATAGTTTTGTCCTCTTCGTGTTCATTGGAGTGCTGGAATGAGACAATCCATTTTATTTGAGTAATGCAATCCATTTCCCCAAAGTGGAGAATTTTATTTTGTCTGACCCAATTTGGGACAGAACAAAAAGGTCCCATTTTTTACACTATTCTGGTATTTTATTTGCAGCCTTGATTTCCATAAGAATATCTTTTTTGTGGTTTTAAGTAACTAAACCATCTTAATCTCATTTTACATTTCTTCTCTTAAACTTCACTCTTGAATACCAAGAACAGACTCTTTTGAGTGGCGCACGGCCAGGCCCACCAAAACTTTTCTTTGCTATTGTAGCTTGCTAGTTCTGCAACGGAATGACATCTTGGTGGTTTCTTCCATATTAAATGTCGGACAGTGTAGCTTGCTGAGGGAAAACGTATGACATGAGTGTGAGCTTGTGACATCACAAAATCAAGAAAGCCCAAACGCTTTTGTCCAATCAGCACAGTTGCTGGGTACGTGCTGTGTACAACTCTCCATGGACTGAGCTTTTTGACACTTTCTCGGTATTTATCTCGAATTTAGACCTGCTTCATAATCAAAAACTGAAAATTAAGTCTGAAGTTTTACAATATGCGACCTTGAAAATCACATTCATACAGATGTGTCATTTTGCCCAACCTAACCATTTGTTAATAAAAGACTTTGACATTAGCATCGATGTAATGTTGAATTTGAAGTTGTTTCCGACTGAACAACTATCGATCACTGCCGGTGTGAACACTGTTCACATTGCTCGGTGACAAAAGTTCACGTTTCCTGGTCGTGCTGTTCTTTTTTGTGACGCCATCTGGTCTATCTACTGTAAGGCAACAGTAGGAGTGCAGAGACAGCAGCATTAAGCTACAATGTTTTGGTCCTCCTCCACCCTTCACCATCAAACCCCAAGAAACCAGCTAAAAGTAACTGAAGAGAAAGTTGGGAAAGTATGTTATGTCCGACCTGCCTCCATCCCAGCATGCCTTGTGCGCAGCTGTTGGGAATGGGTGTACGTGATTTGGGAGCGGTGGTGGGGGGAGTACGGTGTGTCTAAGCCGAGTCTCGCTTTAGGCCTTTTCTTAGATCTCCCATCCCTTCTAGACCTGTAGATGGGCCTATCCAGGAACACCATTAGGCAAATGAAGTTGTTTGTATCAAATATTGACATGTTATCTCTTCATCGTCAGGCGGCGGGAGGGAAGAAAAGGAGAAAGATTGTAACTGTGGGTAATTGAGCCGTGTCTCCCCTGCTTATCGGTAAAGCTCCGGCACGTCACGGACCTAACGAGCTGTGGCGCGCCGATTAGTCTGAAGGGAAAGTCGAACGTGAAACACCAGAGCCTCCGTCTTTCTTTTCTTTTCTTTTTTTTTTTCATATCTGCAATGGATATTATGAGCCTCCCTGGAGGGCAGAGGCGCAGCCTTATTAGTTCAATTCATGGGGGGGAAGAGAATTGATATGGATGAATGGCATGTTAAAGTATCCCTTTGTTACAATAACCATCAAGGCTGATGGTTCGGGCTGATGATGCAGCCCAAGGCAGCAGCACGACAAGCTGAGGCCTTGACCTGGATGGCAGAGGATGCACACACACCAAGGGCAGGGGGCTGATTACACACTGCCTTAAACAAATGGTTTTGCCCCTTTAACATTTAGATATGGGATTGTTCTGTTTGTTGGTGTGTGTGTATGCATGAAAGATCGGGTACTTGTGGATGTCTTTTTGTGAGTAAGGATTGCCATTTGTCTGTATTTGTATCACTGTGTGTGTGTGTGTGTGTGTGTGTGTGTGTGTGTGTGTGTGTGTGTGTGTGTGTGTGTGTGTGTGTGTGTGTGTGTGTGTGTGTGTGTGTGTGTGTGTGTGTGAATGCTTCCTGCATTTTTATCTCAGTATTATCTGTAATGGCAGTGTGTGTGTATTAGATAATCACACGGTGACTAGCTAATTATGAATGTGTTGGCATCACCATTTGTGTGCACAGTTTGTCTTTTTATTTCCATTTGTGCACGGTTATTTTGGGTAGTGCATGTTACTATTGCGCATTTCTGTGAATATTGTCACCCATTCGTGTGTGTGTGTGTGTGTGTGTGTGTGTGTGTGTGTGTGTGTGTGTGTGTGTGTGTGTGTGTGTGTGTGTGTGTGTGTGCAGCCTGTGCCAGGTGCCTCCACAGGGCATTAACCATCTTGCACTCGTGCCACTCTGAGAATAATCCAGTAAAAAAAGGGCGAGATGAGAATCTTACAACATGCCAGTTTGATTTGTACCCCTCGCTATCAAAGAATGCTAATTAAAATCATATTTTGCATACGTCTTGTCTTTCATGTGCATATGCAAATTGCCCCTGTTGCCTTTCAGCACTCTGTAATTAGGTTTATGAAGGACAGCTGTAATACATAATTAACAGAAATGTTTGCAAGCTCTTTTTTTCTCCACGTCTAAACACGACGACTTAAACAAGCACGTGTGAAATCTTCCAAGGCCGTGCTTTTCTCTCAAATGTATTGATTAATGCCCCCCCCCCCCCGCCGCCGCCCCTACATACACACACACACACACACACACACACACACACACACACACACACACACACACCACACACCCTTTCAGAAATATCTAAATACCTTCATTATGCTGTTTGTTTATTTATAGATGATGGCGTCAGTCAGAGCCGCTTCCAATGGGACAGAGACGCTCAGCAGTTTGATCTCGCCATTCTCCCTGATTGGAGTCTACGAGATTTAGTCATCCACTCGCTCCCGGTTTAACTCCGAGGCAACATTGTGGACGGGTGGATGGATTGAGTTAGAGAGGATTGAGAAAGTCTAGAGTGACGATAACGAGGCAAAACAGTGGAACATGTTTGAATATTTATATGGTGGTGTTAGTTAGAGTGGGCCTCGGGGGCCTCGATGACGGACGGGGACTCTGGGGCCATGATGGGATGGAGGACGCATTCCGTGTGTGTGTGTGTGTGTGTGTGTGTGTGTGTGTGTGTGTGTGTGTGTGTGTGTGTGTGTGTGTGTGTGTGTGTGTGTGTGTGTGTGTGTTCAGATGTCGGAGGGGGTGTTGGGTTGTAGAGCAGGGTTAGAGCTGACATAGCGACATAAATGGTGAAATAATTATGCTCATGCTTCATGATAGACTGACTACTGAAGTTAGAAGGGAAGCTTCAGAAAGGCGCAGATGGGCTCGCTGTAGAGAAAATAGAATAATGATCTACTTGGAAGAAGAAGTGAAAACGTCCAGAAGAGACGAAAAGGGAGGAGCAACACAGAGGAAGAGTGTGTGCAGTGACAGCGCCGACCACATGACTGCCGGCTCCACTCCCAGTGCCTCTTTCATGTAGCTCCATCCTCGGCTCTCAGATGTGGTCATTGTCTCTCAGACGCACTATAATGGGAAGTGATGGGTGCTAAATGAAAAGGCCAGGGGATGAAAACACTGGTGAAGCAGCCTGGATGTCAGAGTAGTTAGTCCTGTCATCCGTTCATTATGTTTTCAGATGCTGTTTGGGAGACGCGGTAAACTCAGGGCCCTCGACAAAGTCAGGACATTGTGGTCGTTGTCAAGCCGTGGGACCCTGCTATTTGTGACTGCGTGTGTGTGCTGCTGCATGTTCTGTTGATACATTTGCTTTTGAATCCTTGCACATGGGTACATACTTGTGTGACACATCCTATGCACAGCATGTGGAAAACTTCACCTAGACTCGCACTACTGTCTGACCAAAAAGGTGCCAGTTAAACAAACTTTATATTCTTCTTGTGGTCCAAAATTTCACATTCATGTCTGTTTTGGCCAGTCTGTCATGGATTAACAGAACAATAGTTCCTTAACCCAAAGCCTGTTTATGACAGCTTATATTTGCTCTTCTGAAAACTCAGATGTTTTTTTTTCCCTGGGAAACATCTACAGGAATGCAAGTGAAGGATGGGCCTGATGTTCTCATGCAATTCATTCAATAGTGTCTCAAACAGAGGACAACAGACAGGCCCTCATATTAAAGCAAATCAGTCAAGAAAAAAATGGATGAATGACCAAAGCAAATACAATATATTTTCTGGAAACAATGATGACAAACAGAAAGTGTGTCTATGCTTGAGTCGTACTGTAAGAACGCTTATTTCATTCAGCTCAATACACAGGACTACAGAGGGCTGTTTACCGCTGTCGATCATTCTGTTGTAGTGCTCTGAGAAAGTTTCCTTGAAAAAAGAGCAGAAGGACGATATCATTTATGTGAGCACTTATTGGTTAAAGCTTGTTTTCTATCTTAGGACATCAGTTTGTAGCACAGAGTTTGATCAGCTTACCAAAGTTTGACTAAACACCTTTAGTAAAACCCATGTGCTCTGTGTGTTTTGTAGATGGGCCTTTGTGATGAAGAAACACCTCAGTACACACCTGCTGGGTAAACATGGAGTTGGACAGCGTAAAGAAAGGTAAGTAAAAAATATCCAACAGTAAAACCTGGACAGAAATATCTGCTGCACAATTGTATCGCCTGTCACAGAATTATCGTTTTTGCCATACTTATTGGCCAATATGAAAACTTTTTTGCTTGGGGAAACTGGTTTAATATGATTATACCCAGTGAAGTTCACTGATGTCAGTGTGGACAATAAATTTAAAAATATTCTGCCTCCTTAACATAGTTCATAATACAAGTGTCAAAAGTGTTTGATAACTGCGTTTGAGGGATAATTGCAGAAAATGTGTGTTTACTAAATGTATAGTACATATACACATGTAGAATATCGGCCAGTGTATTGATATCATTTTTTTTTTTACTCCCTAATATTGGTGTCATCATTTTAAAATTTTAAAATATAAGATTTTGTAGGGTTAAAATGTTCAGGGCATACAAACCGTCTCAGCATGGTTCTGACTTTTATTATGAAATGTGTCAGTTAAAACAAGATTATTTCTAGAACCTGACAGTCAAGTGTCTCAGCTTGTTTTTACGAGATGAAGGTAGGAGATATACAGTTCATCCAGAAAGTATTCACAGCGCTTCACTTTTTCCACATTTTGTTATGTTACAGCCTTATTCCAAAATGGATTCAATTAATTGTTTTCCTCAAAATTCTACACACAATACCCCATAATGACAACATGAAAAATGTTTTTTTGAAATTTTTGCAAATCTGTTAAAAATAAAAAATGAAAAAAATCATATGTACATAAGTATTCACAGCCTTTGCCATGACACTCAAAATTGAGCTCAGGTGCATCCTGTTTCCACTGATCATCCTTGAGATGTTTCTACAACTTGATTGGAGTCCACTGTGGTAAATTCAGTTGATTGGACATGATTTGGAAAGACACACACCGTCTACATAAGGTCCCACAGTTGATGGTGCATGTCAGAGCACAAACCAAGACATGAAGTCCAAAGAATTGTCTGTAGACCTCCGAGACAGGATTGTATCGAGGCACAGATCTGGGGAAGGGTACAGAAAACTTTCTACAGCATTGAAGGTCCCAATGAGCACAGTGGCCTCCATCATCTGTAAATGGAAGAAGTTTGGAACCACCAGGACTCTTCCTAGAGTCGGCCGCCCGGCCAAACTGAGCGATCGGGGGAGAAGGGCCTCAGTCAGGGAGGTGACCAAGAACCCGATGGTCACTCTGACAGCTCCAACGTTGCTCTGTGAAGAGAGGAGAACCTTCCAGAAGGACAACCATCTCTGCAGCACTCCACCAAGCAGGCCTGTATGGTAGAGTGACCAGACGGAAGACACTCCTCAGTAAAAGGCACATGACAGCCCACCTGGAGTTTGACAAAAGGCACCTGAAGGACTCTCAGACCATGAGAAACTAAATTCTCTGGTCTGATGAAACAAAGATTGAACTCTTTGGCCTGAATGCCAAGCGTTATGTCTGGAGGAAACCAGGCACCGCTCATCACCTGGCCAATACCATCTCTACAGTGAAGCATGGTGGTGGCAGCATCATACTGTGGGGATGTTTTTCAGCCGCAGGAACTGGGAGACTAGTCAGGGTGGAGGGAAAGATGAATGCAGCAAAGTATAGAGACATCCTTGATGAAAACCTGCTCCAGAGCGCTCTGGACCTCAGACTGGGGCGAAGGTTCATCTTCCAACAGGACAACGACCCGAAGCACACAGCCAAGATAACAAAGGAGTGGCTTCGGGACAACTCTGTGAATGTCCTTGAGTGTCCCAGCCAGAGCCCAGACTTGAACCCCATTGAACATCTCTGGAGAGATCTGAAAATGTCTGTGCACCGACGCTCCCCATCCAACCTGATGGAGCTTGAGAGGTCCTGCAAAGAAGAATGGGAGAAACTGCCCAAAAATAGGTGCTAAGCTTGTAGCATTATACTCAAAAAGACTTGAGGCTGTAATTGCTGCCAAAGGTGCTTCAACAAAGTATTGAGCAAAGGCTGTGAATACTTATGTACGTGTTATATTTTCGTTCTTTATTTTTAATAGATTTGCAAAAATGTTAAACAAACTTTTTTCACTTCATCATTATGGAGTATTGTGTGTAGAATTTTGAGGGACAAAAAAAAATAATTGAATCCATTTTGGAATAAAGCTGTAACATAACAAAATGTGGAAAAAGTGAAGCGCTGTGAATACTTTCTGGATGCACTGTAGGAGGCAATTAATTCTGCAGGACGACTGCTACAACCCCGATGGAGGCCTGGAAGCTTTTAGGCAAAAATTCCCCTCTAGTTAAATTTAATGTTAAATATAACTCCAGATCCTCCCTTTCCCTAATGAGTTAAATGGCTTTCACTCATTCTGTCTGACTCGCTCTCTTGCTTACATCCCTTTTTTCTGTCAAACTTTATCTGCCTCCCTCCCTCATCTTACTTCCTGCTCTCCCTCTTGAATTAAGGATGAATGATGTTTCTTTTACCATTTTCGTCTGTGGATGCGAGTGTGTGTGTCTCGGTGTATGTGTAATGTCTCCCGCTTGGCCCTGTCTATCAGAAACAGAGTCCTGCTGTCAGTGTGTGTGTGTGTGTGTGTGTGTGTGTGTGTGAAAAAGGAAAGATGAGGAGATGAAGTTGTGAAGCCCCCCTCCCCACACTCCACTCCCCTCCCCAACCCTGACAAGCCAAAATGAGACGTTAAACACCTCTCAATCTGTCAAGCGAGCCGCTAAAATAGAAACAGACCCGCTTTTTCATTACTCCGCAACCAAATTGATACTTTTGACAACGTGCCGTATTAGATATGACAAGTGGCTTCAGATATGGAAGTAAGCAGCCCGACCAGATGCCTCTCCATCTCTCAGACATTATCAACTAAATTCCTACTGTCAGCTGTTCATCTGGATTAGATGGAAACAAATCCTGATATCCTCAGCCGCTTCAAGTCTCTGTTTCATCCACTTCTTTTGTTATTGTAACCTTTATTTATCCGTGGATGTCTGACGGAGCTCCACACTGTTCTTTAGTAACATTACACTTGATTACAAACATTCACATCTGTGCCTGTTTCCCAGCACAACTGCAGTCTTCTCATGTTTGCCACGAGGCTGACTGACCAGGGATTTGAACAAACAACCTTTGGAGTCCAACATCTATGCCAGTTTTATCCAGCTGGCACATGTCCACGCGAAGATAAAAAAAAATAAAAAAAGAAGATACGAGAGCAGAACTTCAGCTGGCATGTTTGCTTTTCTAAAAATTGAATTGGCCAAATATAGTTTTTCCTTTTGACAGAGCAGATGCCTCTCCTCTGCAGCGTTTATGTAATTTAGCATCTAACAACAAAAAAATCAGAAGAGATTAAGGTGAACGAGGTCTTTGCATTACTTAATCTAGAAAAAAAAGAGGTAACAGGCTGGCATAGATAATACCAGGCCATCTGCCATAACCTGAGGTACTGGTGTGGACTTGATAGAAAATCCCCAGTAGAAGACTGCAGTAGACGAGGTAGCATCTCACTTTTAAATCCAAACCGTAGCAACACTATAATTTATCAGGCTTTTTGCTTTTCACCCACTTTTGCCAAACACTGTATCCAGGAGATGCTTTAGATTATGTTTCATTTCAAAACTAGCCATCAAACACCATCAAAAAATAGTCTAAATTTGCAAATCCTCCAAACGACACTGTCGAGGCAGTAACAGTAACACAAAGCAAAAGGCAAGAGCCTGTACACCATGAAATCAATCAAACTTTTATTTTTAATTCTGGTGAATCTTGCTTGCTTTATTAGCAGTAACCGAGAAAGCTAAAGAGCGTTGTCAGCCTGCAGTAAACTGCATATTCTTCCTGGCCCTAATTCTACTCTCAAGTCAAGTCTCAACATGTTTCAGTTGTTTTGTGATGATGTTTTTCATCTGATGGCAAGAGATCATGGATTGAAAGTTTGTTGATTTACAATCATATATTTGAATGTAAAGCATGGCAACACAACAGTTTAACCTCTTCACTGGAGGTGTTTACTGACCATAATCAACCCAGACATTTCTGATGAAGTTTCACTCTGCTACCACAATAATAACGGCACAACACATGAATCAGGCAGCAGTAGTCTTTATGTCCACCATACTAGTGGATCCTTGCTAATTTGGTAACATGGCTAATCTGAGTAGCTAAATAGCTAAAACTTGTGAAAGCATCAAGTTAAGCTTCAAAGATTTGGCATTTTTGATAACATCTAGGATGACCCTTCATTTATTTTTTTGACCAGCCAATTAAAAATTTGCATCTCCTTACTGTTTCACACTTTTGCAAACACATTTTTTTTCATGCTCTTTACTTTTGTAAAAGAATGTGCCAAGAAAGCCAAGGTCACAGGGACACACACACACACACACACACACACACACACACACACACACACACACACACACACACACACACACACACACACACACACACACACACACACACACACGCGCACATGCGCACACGCACAGACTTTCATGCACAAAACTACTGGACAAGAATGGAGCTGAAAGGTCGGTGTGTTACCTGATAGTGTTCAGCTCAGTGTGTGTTTTTCGCAAATACAACATCTCCAGTAGAGCCATGAAGTGTCATATCAAACAACAGCATATCATAACACACACATCGCCTGTAGTTATGTTGATGAACATGCACAAATTGTCCACTTCCCTTCCTGCAAGCCGCCATCAAAAGACCTTTCTTTCCTCTCTTGATTTCTCTCATTGTTTTTATTACACTTTCACTCACTTTAAAATATGTGCAGACACAGACATGCGCACACACACACACACACACACACACACACACACACACACACACACACACACACACACACACACACACACACACACACACACACACACACACACACACACACACACACACACACACACACACACACAGTCCCTTGCATGCACACTTAGAGCGAGGACGGCCACAAGGTTTGTTCTATTTAAACCTGTAAAACACAGTGTCATCATTTTTCTGACAGTCCTGCAGACAGAATTTATCTCATCATTAATTAACCATCATATTTCCAACACAGTGCAGCTTAATTAGCACAAGGTCATTGGGGAGGGCTTATTAAGTGGAACAAATTTGGGCAAGTGTAAGAGAGGAGGCAGAGGACGGAAGAGGGAGAAGGAGGAGAGAGGAGAGAGATGGGATGATGAGGAGATAGGCAGAGAGGGGAGATGAAAGGGAGGATAGAAGTGGAGAAAAAGAGGAAGTGTGTGTGTGTGCGTAGTTTGGTCCGACTTGGCAGTGCTGGCTCAGTGATTGATAACTGCACTGGTTTTGAAAGCCCAGAACCTGGAGACTAGGACGGGAGCTGAGGGAGAAAGAGAGACAGGGAGAGGGAAGGGATGGGGAATTGTGTGTCTGTGTGTGTGTGTAGGGGGTGTATCTGAACTGACAACTGGGGACCAGTGGGGGTGTGTGTGAGGGAGGGAGGGGGGGGGAGTTGAGAGGCAATGGGGGTTGTTGGGGGGAGCCAATTGCAAACATATGCTGGCTGGCAGGCGGTGGAGAGATGGATTGCAGTGGGACAGTGTCAGAGAGGCAGTTTCATCTCCATCTCTGCGGCCCTGTTCACCAGGTATTTTTAGAACACTGGGGAGATCTGTTAGTCAAAGGAAGAGAGGAGGAGGAGGACCAGGAGGAGGAAAAGACCTGACGAGCCGTAGGTTGGACCAGGCTCCGCTCAGCCAAATCCGTCTGAGACCTCAAGCACCAACTTATTTTGGGTGGGTTGCCACTGTTACTGATTTTAAAAAGGCTGGCAGTGCTGACGACTGTTGGTTCTGTTTATAAATCAACCTAAACTCTTTGATATTTGCTAGTAGTTAGGGGCAGCTTAAGTCCATCGCAGTGGTCTATTCCTAATTTCATGTAAAGCGTTAAGAAAGTTCATGAAAGTAAAACTAAACTGACAGTATCCTTTAATCCTGTAAAATTTCTGCTAGCCAGTCTACACACATTGTGGTGATTAAAGCCAAATGCAGCACTTCCTCACAAACTGGCACATTTTCTTGTCATATGTCCACTTTCTTACCATGCTTGTGTTTTAGAGTAGAAGGGAACAGAGTAGACAGAACCCACCAAAACACAGGAAGACTGTGTTAAAAACACAAAATGTAATTACATTTTTATATGAGAAAAGAATGTGTTTTGTCTATACCTGTATGTAATCAGGTCACAGTGTCTCATTACACTCACCTCCTGCTAATGAGAGTAGTGGGCAGTTGTGGCCAGCGCTGGTCACACGGCTTTAAATAAAAGACTAATATTATCCCCTTATATTGTTCTAACCCCCAGCGGGGGAAAAGAAGAAGATGAATCGGAGGGGAGGAAGGGTGAGATGACAGACTCCAACTATCTGACAGGTTCTGGGTGAGAGAGAGCGAGCGAGATAGACCTGAACTGTTAGAAAGTGACACAACTAGGTCTTCGTCTCAGTCACACCACCACTCCTCACTGCAGGCACTGAGCGGAGATGAGGGCTTTTTGTCCTTTTATCTGCCTGCATGTGTGTGCTTTCTGGTACAAGTATACTTACGAGGACCTCATGTCCTCGCAAGTTTACAGTAACCTGGCTGTAAGGTGTCTGTAACAGCTTACAGTCACCTCAGAATAATTTTTTTTTACTGTAACATTTAGTATTACAGCTCAAAATCCTATGAGAAGTTGTTTCTTTTGTTATCACACACTTGTAATATCACACAGAGTTGAGTTATCCCTATTCCTCAGTGCATTTTCAACTGAATATATAATCTCCCTTATTCAGTTAATGGATGCAGGTCTGAGCCAGCCTGGTGGGGGGAAAAAAGAAATGCTAAGTCACCAAAATCTGTAAAAGTGCCCACACTAGCTTGACTTTATTGATTTGGATTGGGTATTGCACATCAAAAACGGACTGTTGCTGCTCATTCGCAGCAGAACAATAGAGTTACCCTGATTACAAAAGGAGGATAGAATACAGAGGTTACTATCATCAGGTTCGAATGGGTGCTGTTAAATAAACTGTCCATCTTAGTTTGTGTGTGTGTGTGTGTGTGTGTGTGTGTGTGTGTGTGTGTGTGTGTGTGTGTGTGTGTGTGTGTGTGTGTGTGTGTGTGTCTCAGTCTGCAGGCACCTAAACCAACACTTCAGGGCGTGGCTATGGAGCGTGATTGACAGCAGCGGCCTTGACTCAATTGCTCGTAATTAGTGCTTTAAAAACAGGCCGCCGTTTTCATAAGTAATTGTTAAAACGGCTGCCATTTTCACGCTTGTAATAATAAACTCCTTGAACTAATACACTCATCACTCTTGAAACAGAAGTGCTGACAACCCAGAAGAAAGCTATATTTGTTTAAACGTGTGCTGGTGGTGGTTGGGGGGCGTAAAAGCGTGATACAAGCAGCTGGAGAGAATGTTTTCAGTGTGTTTTCGAGATTTCTAATTACAAGTTGTTTTTTGGGGTTTTTTTGGTTGTTGTTTTTCCCGGCAGCGTTACTGTGTGTCTGAGCCAAGTCAGCGGGTGCTAAAATCCCTCCGAAGAAAACAGAAAACAGAAAACCAGGTGAAAAGGCATGAACGCGGATCCAGAAATAGCTAGCATGATGCATGCAGCGCAGGTGTGATGACTCACAAAATCAAGACAGGGATACTCGGAGCAGCCGTTGTTACATGACTGCAGTGTGGAGAAGGAGTACTGAGTACAGAAACTGCTAATAAGTAGTTTTTGTAAATTATTTGTCCATGTTTTCATTTGTGGTCTGAATTTTCTTAAGACTTTTGTGTTTGGCGTGATTGAAAAAAAAAAAAATCACATAACATAATATCAGAGCTAGACAACAATTACATGATTGTATCTTACGTGTGTAAAAAAAAAAAAAAAAAAAAAAGACGTGCGTAAATCTGTATTCTGGTTTAAATGATGCACCATGTTTATTTCTGTGTGACAGAATTGACATAAACGTTGCTGCAGTCGCTCAGTTGCCGTGCCATGGGCGAAGCTCGGCCGAGCGGGCATCTGGCTTTGCGGTGCCGGGCTCTGGGCTCGCAGCCGCGTCCCAGCATGCCGTGCGGTGCGGCCATATTGCCCCGGCACAGAGGGCCGGGACCGTCCAGGCTGGACGGGGGGAGCGGGGGCGGAAGAGCCCCGCCTGGAGCCAGCATGGCGGCAATATGGACCACACGGAGCAGGCAGGGGTCAAGCCACACACACAAAAACCACGAGCCAGTGTGTGTGCGGGGCACGTGTGTTATGTGTGAGGAAGGAAAAGAGAGAGTTAGCAGTGTGATAGGGAGATAAAGAGTAGATAAAGACAACCCCTAATTCATTAGAATAAATCCTTTCCCTTAATTATTGATAATGAATCTGCTCTTTAATCTTTCTCTTTCTTCCTTCCCTTATCTGCCTGTGTCAGCACTTTGTCTCTCTGGCTTGGTGTTGGGTGGTAAGGCCTAGTTTTCAGCCACCCAAGGGCAGCAGTCAATAACATCCTGTGCTGCTGCTACTGTAAGCAGGGATGTGATGGCAGCACAGAAAAGCATGAAAAACAGAGCAGCAAAATTTGAACTTGAAAGTATCCTTAAATCGTCCCCGAAAAACACATCTGTTTTTCTAGTTTGATGACACAAAACATCATAAAAGAAGCAGAATCACAGTATACGGTGTAGTAATCTTTTGTGTCCTCGCACTCAACAGAGTTCCATTTCCCAGAGGTCTGTGCGGACCCCGTCGTCCCGGCGTGGTACTGGCAAGGCCTCAGCGACCCCCAGCTCACCTTTTGTGTTCGCTGGCTGCTTGTTTGAACAGGAGCCAGCGGACAGCGCCTCCCTGTTTACCCTACTCAATATTTCATGGAGAATGAACACTTGCAGAATGAGGGATCGTGTTAATATTGCTGTTAAAATTAAGCGATAATTAAAATTTGTTAGTTTAAAAGCCATCGCAGTCTATAAAAGTTTGATTACTGGAAAATTAGGTGCATTAAGTTTTTATGGGTTGGCCCATGCTCTCGCTTGGGAACGATTTTTATGCACTTGTCATGGGCATATGGTGCAGAATTGTGAGTGTGTGTGGGGTGGGGGGGGGGGGAAGTGGGGCATATTGCCTCTCTGAAAAGCTGACACACTTTAATGCTAAAATCTCCACCCCTGTGGTCTTACTCATCATCAGTTCTAGCACTGCTCGGAGCCACAACTGTGACAAAATGCCAATTATAAATCTGAGCCTGTGTCTTGGAGAAGAGAGGTCAGAGGTCACGTGCACTTTAGCTGCATTATGGTCATCTCATTTGGCCGGTGATGTAACAGCGGCACTCCTACTGAGGATGTGCGTTGTTGTTGGTCACCCGAACAGCTCCTCTGTTGGAAGGTGCAGCGGGGTCCCGTCGGCCCCCTATTACTAATAATAATGTTAGTTAGCAGTCGACAGCTCGTCCCAGAGTTGGAACCCACTCGTCATGTCAGAACAACGCGACCTTGACTTGCGAAATAAATCCCGCCGCAGTAGTTCATCTCCCCATAACAGCTTCTACCTCATCTGGGTAGTGCAGCTCCGACGGTGCCTCCGGCTTTTCAAGTTTTCCCAAAGAATGATGTCACCCACCGCTGAAGACCAAGTGACATTACTCAAGCCGACAAGAACGGAGAATGTACGCGGTTCACCTTCGTATTCATTTCACATCCTGTGGCACAAAACCAGGCAGTTATACAGAGACACAATTGTGCGGCTAACTGTTGACAGTGGTTGGACATTATGCACAGTGGGACAGTGGAAAAACTGGGCTGCTGCCAGCCTGTTTTTCTTCTCTATTAAAACATCAGACTGTCATAGCAGAAATGGATGTTGCCAGGCATCACTAATGAACCAATTAATCAATGAATTAGCTGAGCAGCGATTAAATTAATGCGAGCTGGACGGGCGAGCGGCAGTCGTGGATATATCCTGGGGAACGTGATTAACACACACACAGCGATCAACAAGGCCACCATTAAGTTGGACAACTTCCTGAACTTTTGTCTTTTCAGCTAAATATGGAACGTCTTAATTCATTTTAGTTTTATGTGGACTGGAGAAATATCCTATTTTTCCAATGGCCGCACTGTGATGTTAATACACTGGTGAACGTTTTGCAGCAGAGACTGTCATGTGTATTGAAATGTACATTTTTCTTCCAATTCTGCCACTTGTTAAGGTATTATTTTCTTAAACAGATATAACAAGATCTGTCGGAGGTTGTTTAATTAACAAATACATATACACTTCAATTAGGCTAAAGTTTTACTGTAATACAGTAAATTCCAAGATATTTCTTGAATCCTTCAACAGCATACTTTTTATTTCATGGATTATTCAATGTATTACTTACCTGTGACCACAGAAGTTATTGAATATTCAAATAAAATATCACAATTAAGTAATTCCAGTACTTCGTTTATGATTAAAAAAGCTTTTCTAAAAGCTTTTTTTTTTTAGTTTACAATATTGTTTATGTTTCATGAAATGACAAAAAGTGACATTTTTCAGATGGAGACATGAAATGAGGGACATTTGTACACAAGGCCAAAGATTTGATTCATAATACCAAAATCAAATTTATAAATCTGATCTTGTCACATACAAGTTTGCTGAGTGGGAAATGGTTGGAGAGAAACTTTTGCATCATACTGGACTCTTTTCTCTAATTTAGATGATCGGGAAAGTTAACACCTCCTCCAACACCCTCACCTGCTCCCTGTCATCGCTTTCCGCCTAAATCAGCAGTTACACGTGATAAACTGCGTGCATTATTTCATCCTCGTGTGGCTGTGCAAGCTGCATGTATATAGTTTCATATGCAGGGTGTCATATATGGATGATCCAGTGAAGTTTAAGACGGTGGTTTTCAAAATGGGGTCTGGGACCCACGCAGTGGGCGGGCTTGTGCAGACTTTTGGGGACCTTTCAGGACCTCAGAGGAGGAGTCTTTAGCCAGATACAGAAGAGCTTCTGTTCCTTGTATAACACTTCAGTGGAAATCATTTAATTTAGAGAAGAAATTGTAAGAAATTGCTAGATTACATCTTCACCTTTATCAAATTGTAGGTGAACAATTTATCACTAAACCAACATGAACTATCCCTTATGGCCCGGTAGGTCTAACTGTTACACACTGTGGGCCCTGAGGCTGAACGTCAGGTGTAGCTGTGCACCGTCCATCAATAAAGAGCTCATCATCGTTATCTTTGTGTGGGTTGTTGGTGCGGCGCTGTACCACATCATGTCCCGACGTTCAAAGTCTCAGCGCCCCCCTCCCCACACTCTGCTTGATCTGAGACATTATAGAAGGCGGGGATGGGCGAGTCACGGTGTTTGGGGAGAGGAGAGAGCGGGGTGGGGGTGGGGGCATCTCCCTTGATTATGTGACATCCTCCGGAAGACCGCTGGAGTTGTTTCCTCCATTACTTAGAGGGGGAAGAAAGGAGGCCTTTTCACTATTGAGACTGTCACTCTCAATTTGGGCTAACGGTAAGCATGCACAAGGCCTCCTGGATACCCCCCCACCCCACCTGCTCTTACCCCCACCCCCCACCCCCACCTTCCTAACATACACCGACAACACCCCAGCCTCCCCTCCCCCTGCAGCAGGTCGCCGTGGTGACAGTTTGATTAGATCATCAATCGTGGCCGTTAACAGCGGTTTTCCTGAGCACCTGGACCGGCAGGTCACAGCTGGCTCTGAGCTACCGCTGTCCCCCTGACCCAGCGCTGTGTGTGTGTGTGTGTGTGTGTGTGTGTGTGTGTGTGTGTGTGCGTGCGTGCGCGCACTCGCACACAAGTATGCTCGTAGATACACAGTTGCACAAGAAGTCCAAATGTGTTTGTGTGTTCAAGCTGAACTTTTTTGTCCTGTACTGTGAGCTGGATGTGTATATTTTTGCTCTATAGTCCCTTTTTTCTGGTCCTATTTGTGCATCTGTCTTCATGTGTCCATTTTGAAGTGTCCCCAGTGTGAGCAGAGCTTTGTCTGGATGTCCACTGCTGTTTCAAAATGAGAAAACACATTTCCTCAGGGGGCCATTAGACCCTTCTTGTTGTTTTCTGAAGTATTTTTGTCTGAGGTTAAAGCTCTAATGAATGTTTTAATTCTTTACGTTGCTTTCCAGAGAGTAAAGGTGATGACAGGTAAAATGTACTCAATGTTTTTACATGCCAAGAGACTGCTCGAAGAATAGAATTAGAGAAACAGAGTAATAAAGCACACTCGGAGGAAACGGAGGACACATCTGTATCTGTGTGCTCTCTGCTAGATACTTCCCGGAGTGTGTTCTCTGCAGATACACAGATACCAGGGTGTAGCAGTTATGGCTATTCATCTGTAGCACCACACACACACCGTCTTTACCGCAGCTACGACACAGTGCACTTCACAAACACACACGTATATAAATTCACCTGCTTTCTCGGCGTTGTCTTCGGCGGCTGTATCGGGTTCCTCGTTGTTGTGGTAAAGCAGTTAAATTTATGGGCTAACATAATGGGACAAAGTGTGTGTCTCATTGTGATTCCTCAGGTATTCCATGATTAAATAAACGTCCCCGGTCTTTTCATAAAGCTTGTTTATGGCAGCATGGCACCATATGCTACTGCTTCCACCCCACCCACCCATCTCCTTCCCTCTCTCTCTGTTTAATTCTCTTTTTCTTTGTCTCTCTCTCTCTGCGCTCCATCCACTGCCCTACACCGCCTCCACCAGATGCAGGCTCGCCATTATTTTGTGGCGCAGTCGTGGTGGAGAAGCTAAAGTTGTGAATTAACATGTAGGAGCCATTACAGAATGATGATATCCATCTGCGCTGCTCGTAGGTGCTACTTAGTAAATTGTCTACGCTGTAATGGCACGACGGTAACGATATGAGTCTGTTTTATCAACTCCAGGGTCTGTTTCCATCTTTTCAGTTCAGCAGGCGCTCAGATGGGAGTCATTTGTCGGATCTTTTCAAGTGTTTGGTTTGTTGCAGATCTGTGACATATCACTATGCACACACACAACACAAAAGTTGGGTCCGGTAATTAATTCTCAAAAGCAGTATACTACTGTGTGTATATGTCTACAAAAACAATTATGCTCTCCAGCCAGGACATGGCAGTAAACACGTGATTGCTCGTGTTGTTGTCTTGTTTGGTTTTGTTGTGGTAGAAGGCCAGACACACAGAGAGACTTTGAATTTGTGTGCTGTCGACTTTTGTTGTGATTATTAATGGCCGTTTCACATTAACCTCGCTGCGCTAATACACTCGACAATGGCCCAAATCACCTGAGCGATGAGGACGATGGAGGCGGCCCTGTCCCCCTTGTCCAGCCAATGCTACAGCAGCACCACTGCCCCCCACCCCTTATACCGAATGACCAAGATTAATGAAACCTCCGCCGTTTTTAATTAGCATGGCCGCAGTCATCAATTATGTCCACCCCACCCCAAATACAAATATTGTTATATTTAGAGGGGGAGGGGGGGGATTCTTGATTTATTTCATTGTGGTGGCCGAAGGAGTGAGATGAATGGCCTCCCATCATGGTCATTTGCAGAGATGAGGAGGAGGAGAAGAGAAAGGGAGAGCAAAGTGTGTGTGTGTATGAGGGGGGAGGGGGGGGGGGACTTATGTCGCGCATACCGTACAGTAGAGGACATGGACATGGCTGGCCAGGGTAAAGTCTGCAGGGAGAGAGCAGTCTGGGTCTCAGTGTCCCTGCACAGGGATCTGACTCACACTGTCCAGGAACTTAATTAGTCTTTAGCTGAACCCAGAGCTGCACGATACCCGGAGTTTCTCTGGTGCCGATATGAGTAACAGGTAGTTGTACGTTATGTAGTTCAAGTAGCAATCATAGTGCTCTGGAAAAACGATGCCACCGGGTATTGGCCTCTTACAGACATTTGCAAAAGAAGGCACATCAATCATATTGACTAGAGTAAATAGTAATCACAAGCTAAAAAAATGGAAGTGTACTTTGTTTCATGATTAACCACTTTTAGCAGCTCATCGAGAATGGTTTACATAAAATAAAATGATGGTACACCAGCTGAAGAAATGAGTTTATTCAGTTAACCATCAGTTCTGTATAGTCCTGATAAGGGAGAGACATTTATCACTTTTGTCCTGTGTTTAGTTTTTGATCAGTTACTTCATTTCTGAGGTGATTTGATACCAACCTATTGATTATCTGCTGATATGGAGTGTTAATAAATGATTATCAGTCTTATTTTTCATTTTCAAAATAAACTATTCCATATCAAGTCATTATTAAGCCCCTTATATGCAGTTTGCTTAAGATAACCATCTCAAAAGTTTAAATCAGATTCCCCTGCATTATGTGTGAACTTCCAAACTGTTCAGCTTGAAGTTCCACTTTGAAGGAGTGTATCCTGTCTGCCTGTGGGCCAGACGTGGTCTGACATCCTAATGACATATAGATGTCATCTGTAAAAGAAGTCCCGTGTGCCCTGCACTGAAGCTGCCAGTACATTTGTCAATAGTTTATATTGGACTGTAGCTTTTATTTGATTTTTTATGATGTCTGATCCGGTGTTTTTTTGACTAGCACCATACTGACTATTTGTATTTGTGTTTGTGAGCCGGAACAGTTCAAGTCTCCAAGGCCCACCTCTTGGTTGTTACATGAAAACAAGGAAGCAGTGAGAACATGTTTGAGGGGGGACATTTTCCTCTGGACGGTTATGATGTGATGTTTTAGAGCTGCACTAGCAGGCAGGTTAATGTTGCTGCCTCAATCATGGACACAACATCCCTCCGTACAGCTTAGCTCTACAGCACCTTATTCAAATAGAAAATAAATAAGAAAGCATTGACAGAATATTGTGCTTCAACTTAATGTGATTTGTCCCTGAACGTACTCCATCCAGGGCAGCTGCAGTGTTAGTTGATGCTCACTGGACTCGTGTAGTTAAATCCTGCTCAGTCCAGCGTGTTCGGCTTCTTCTGGTATGATGCAGCAAAGAGAGAAAGAAATTATACAGACACGGTATTTGGCATTTTTCCACATTTCTTTTTTTTTGTTTATTTCAGGGGTTTCATGTCTCTAATGGCTCCTTTTCAAACCAAGTCTAGACTTGCTTTTCTTATATTGGCATTCTTGTATAAATTGAGTTATGAAAAAAAATAAACTCCTCCAAATCACTTATTCTTGTTTATAAAAGATTAGCCGAGTGCAACTGCTTTCTGCAGTTTCTCACATTTGCTAAAGGCTGAGACGTAATAACTGCGCGACAACACACTGCTTTATGACTTGAAGATGTGCACAGCTCCTTTCTGTGGTTTGGGAGTTTGGGAGTTTGGGTGTCTGCGCTGCGGTGAGCCACCAGACCTTTTACTTCTGCCGGCCACACACACACACACACACACACACACACACACACACACACACACACACACACACACACACACACACACACACACACACACACACACACACACACACACACACACACACACACACACACACACACACACACACACACACACACACACACACACACACACACACAGATTTTATACCCTTACTGCTGTGGCCACCGCCTGCCCACTGACTCAAGAGAGAACGGTGGGAAACATCTTGAATATTTTATGAAGCTCGGGAACCCCACCTCTCGTCTTCCCCACCAAGCAAACCATGGCTTCTATGTCCAGCAGCGTGCGCACGCACGCACGCACGCACGCACGCACGCACGCACGCACACACACACACACACACACACACACACACACACAAAAAAACAGAAATAATGTTTTAAATGCAATCATTGTCAGGCCCAAACAATGTCATTTATCAAGGGAGCATTTGGGACTGTATAATAAGTTTCACATTATTAATACAATTTTTCATCCTCTGTCAAGCCTATCTGATTTATGGCACGCATGTGATCTAAGGTGATCATTGAATTACAATTCCAGTAATAAGAGAGAGAATGGACCTGGTCTTTTACTTCTGCCCACTGGAGCACAAACCCCCCACTCACACATACACACACACACACACACACACACACACACACACACACACACACACACACACACACACACACACACACACACACACACACACACACACACACACACACACACACACACACACCCTTCACTTGCAACATACAGCAATTACAGACAACATACAACAACAGTCACAACGGCCTTATCTGCGTCAAACTTTTACCGGTCAAACCGCGGAGTAGATTGGCTAAATATTTGTGAGTTAAACCAACATGCCCTCTTTCTAATTTCAGTGAAGGAAAGAGGAGGGAGAGAAAAAAAAAAAGAAAAAAAAATGAACCTCGGCCCTGTTAATTAGATAAGGGACAAAGCTCATTATTCTAAAATGATATTGGGGCCCACAGAGTAAATATGAGTGGCCTGTTAGGGGCTCAGTAATGGGACGGGGATGCAAGTCGTTACAGGGCTCAATGATTTACAGCTAAGATGCTCTTTGATGTATAGACTGCACCTTTTTATTAAGTGGCTGTCGTTACGGTCACTGGCTCAGTCATTTCCCTTTGTGTCTAATCAAAATCCATATCCAGACACCCCGCCATCTAGACCCACGGCCGCTCCAGATGGGGAAAAGAAAAATAGAACGGGAATGTCAGCGTTCCTTCCCACGGCTGACTCCTCTCCTCCCTCCCAGCCTGAGCTCAGCGAATGCTTAGCAGAGATATGGCACAGATAATAAAATCTAACAAATAACAACAAGCAAATAAACAAATGGAAACGTGGAATTCTTTTGAGGTAATTAAATAATAAAGACAGACTTCTATCATAACACTTTGGATCCAGTTTGAACAAGCATTTGCACTATTAGAAGTCGCGCTTTGGCTTTATCAGATTAGCTTGCTGTTGAGGGCCCGCTGATCGGCGTCGTACATCATCCTGTTTGATTTCTGTTTAGAGCGAATTTGGGGAAGCTGCTAATTGGATTGTGGGAGTGTAGCCCCGGTTAAAGATGGTAAACAGCGGAGCAGGCTTGTCCCCCCCAACTCTCAGCCCCACAGGCTTCCAAAAAAACAAAACAGTTCTCCTCAGGATCGCCACAATTTACGACACATTTTCTCTGTATTCTTAAAAGATAATTAGGTTTATCACCTATTTTTTTCCCCGACTCTCAGCTCCACCACCCTTCCTTCCCTTTTGTGTACCTGAGAGCGCACAATCACAGCGTAAAAACATAAATATTTCTGCAGCACAGCAGCGCTGGCAGGTGAGCCTAATGAAATTCTAGGAGTGTAATTTGATTTACGAGGTGCTAATGCGGCCTGATATTAGAGAGAAAAAGCTCTGATATGGCTGCCTTGTGCTGTATTTAAGGCCTATCAGAAGCCTGATAAAGAGCATCCTGTCCTCAGCACCGCGGCTGAGTTATTGTTGCAGATATTCATATTGATAGTAATTCTTCCCGACGCAATTTAGTGCCGGCAATATATAAATATGGAGATAATAGTTAATTTTGGTGGCTGCTCAGATTGCGATGCTTTAAATTCAAGACTCACTAAAAAAAACTTTGAGCTGTGAAGCATCTGGACACTTTTTAAAGTGCCGTTTAGAGGATGAGTGGAGGGGCTGCGACGAGGCCTTTGACCGAGCCATGTCACACAAATCAGATTGCCAGTACTTTTCAGCGGCTGCTAATTTCAGCAGGAAGCATTTTGGAGCTCTTGATTTGCAGTTTTTTTTGCGTTGAAACATTTTGATTAATAGTCTGATATCTAGAAAACCTATTAAGCTTTTAAATTAACTGAGTGTGGAAACAAAACGTCGGACCAGTGTGCGTGCAGAGAACGAGATCATTGGGTTGTTTTCTTCAGAATTTTTTTACTCATGCAAAAAAAAAGACTTCTTATAATTTAAGTTAGTGTGTGTGTGTGCGTGTGCGTGTGCATGGGTGGGTGTGGGTGTGCGTGTGGGTTTAGTGTTTCAAAGTGTGTTTGGGACTATTGAGCTATGGCTCATAATAAAAACAGGCAATAACAGGGCCACCACAGAGGGACCTGGCCTTTGTGCCTCCCTGTTGCCCCCTCACTCCCCTCTCGCCTCCGTGCCACCTCCTTCTCCTCGTGGCCTCTCCCCACCCCCTAAGTTATGGGCTGAATAACAGCACAACAATATTAAGATAACATTTCCTGATTGTTTGTCAGGCAGGAGGCTCCTTCACCCCGCTTTCATCACGTCCACCGTGTTCATTAAATTGACAATTTGTATTTGCCCTACAGCGGGATAAACAGGAGCTTATCTGATGGGCCTGGTCTTTTATTATTTATTTCATTATCTTTTTTTTTTTTTTTTTTTTTTTTGCTCTCCTCCTCCTCCTCTTCCTCCCGGGATTGAAGGTAAACATAAATCAGCAGCAGCATCTCTGTTGTGTGCCGTTGTTTATATTGCAGTCATATGCAGCAGCACTCCTCTCGGAGGAGGTTCATCTACAATACTCTGCAGACACACGTGGCCTCTTCATGGAGGTTTTAGTTGTTGTTTTGTGTGACACGCTGCCTCCACGCTCCTGCCAGCCTCGGTGTGAAATAACTCTGCAGTTATTTGCCTTTAAAATGCCCCCTCTGTTTGCACTGAGCAGAGTTTTTACTGCAGGCTGGAGATGGATGCCTTTGTTCATTTGAATGTTAAACTAGCACCATCCAGGAAACTGATTTGAGTAGCCGCAGACCACATTGACTGCAGCGCTCTCTGAAGCGATGTGAGCGATGATGTTGCCCCGTTCAATATCTTAACCCGGGAACGAGCCTGTCGTCAGTCAACGTTGTGCGCGCAAACGAAAAATAACGAAGCCAGCGGCCTTACTTAGGAAACAGTTGTCCCACAAATTTAATCTTTTAGCCATTTTTTAACCAACACCCCCCCTCTAATCAGGTTTCAATTGACTGCCATTGAAGGAAGAGCCTCTCCTCAGACACATATATAGGTCTGAGCCCAGTCAGACACCATTTAAGGCTTACTCGGTCTTCCTCACAATATCTTGGAGAGCTCAGGGCCAAATGATTTAATCTTCATTCAGCTAATTTAGTCTGGATTTAAGCTGCCGGGTTGTCGAAGTGCAGAGTGATGGAGTCTGAAAACAGGATGAGAGAGAAAAAGGGAAGAGGAGGGGGAAAAAAAAAAAAACGGAAGGAAGGAGGGAGGGAAACAGAGAGAGATAAAGTTAGAGCGATGGAGGGAGAAAGAGAGAGACGAGGGAGGAGGAGGAGGAGGAGGAGGGGGTTGAAGATGATGATCCATCCTGACCCTAGTGAATGCTGTCATGTTCCTCCCTCTAGGTAATCTCTCTCACTCACTCGCTATTTTGCATGTGAAAATGCTCTCCTGACAGTTGCATATCAGATACATTTTCTCTCTTTTTTTTTCTACCCCTCCTCCCTCTCCCCTCCTTTTCCCTTCGCCAAATAAACAACAGTCTTCACTTTGAAGTTGTCTGTTTGTGTCAGTTTGGCTTCAGGCAAGAGTCGGCCTCTCTCTCTCATTCTGTCTTTGTGTTATAGTGCAAGTGCGGCATCGGCGGATTATTTCCTCTCACAACGGCCGGCCGACACAAGGTGGAAAAACCAGGGAGATAATTCTTAGTTGTCCAAAAAGAAGCCGAAACAATTAATCCAGTCAATTAAAAAGAAAGTGAAAGGCTCCACAGCATGAAGGAAAACTTAGTCAGGAGGATCAGAGTGTCAGTTCAGCCCTGAGCTATGACATCAGTCGTATTTTATTGTCTGATGCAGTGATTTGTGTGATTAGAGAAATCCTTTTTTTTTTTTTTCATCTTATTTGCTATTACTCAAACCAAAACTGGCCTCTTTATAACTCTGTTGCTTCCGTAGTTCATGATTACAGTGTACACTAAACACACACTCTGCAGGGTCCTCCTCAACAAGCACCACCTCACCACTTGGGGGTGTTAGTGGGCACAGAGTAGGGTGTCAGGTCTTTCTTTCCCAGCCCCTGTTAGAGGTATAGCAACACCTCCTGAGGGATTTCTATCACAATTAAGGCCAGTGTGGTCTGTGATGTTCTGACAGTAGCCCTATATGCCTGAACTGACGACAGGATCACAACCGCTGTATAGATATGGTAATGAGTGACAGTGTAGACACCGTGGCGTGCGACTCTCTGAATATAGAGGCAAGAGACTCACCTGCGTCTGTGAATAAATCTGCATGGGTGTCAATCATGTCGCTTTGCTTGGCGATCAGAGAGGGAAAAGAAGGCGATGGAGAGATGCAGGAGGAAGAAAAGTAGACTGAAAGGAGAACTTGCTCATGATTACGTTTTTTTTTGTTTTTTGTTTCCCAGCCAGGGGCCTTTGCTGATCTGTCCTTGAAAGTAATGTGAAAAAGCCAGAAAGCAGTCACCCCAAAATAAAAGTAAAATTAAGTATGTAAAATTCATCTGTTGACTGTCTGGCCTCTTCAGTATGAAACTGGCCAAAGAGACCAGACAACTGAAGTAGAGTGCTAATTTGAACATCAGAGTGGAAAGGTTTCTAAAATGCTTTAAATCCATATAAAGGAATTACAAGATATCTGTGCACAAGACCATTTACATTATACTTCATGTTAATTAAATTAACATGTTATTTATCTTTTAATAACATGTGAATGTGATCATGTTACTGTTACCGTTCTTTTTTTTCTTGGCAATGAGTGCATAATCAAAACAACACTAATACAACATGATAGAGTGTCGTATTAGATAGAGCATTTTTCCTAGTGAAGATTTGGAGCTATGCAACATGACTACAGTAGTCAATTACAATCTGTACAATGCATTTATTTTCATAATCATATAAGGAATTAACAGTTACTGCAGAGGTGTGTATCTGCTATAAGGTAGGTAGGTAGGTAGGTATTTACTTTATTAATCCCCGAGGGGAAATTTTTTAACTGTGCTTAAGACACCCAAACCCACAAACTCTTCATCATCACAAACTTCTCGTCACTGTCTTGACAAGTCGTTGTGTTTCTGCTCCTGAGTCCCTGGAAATTTTAGAAAAATCTGCAAAAAAAAAAGGGGGCGGGGGGAAAGTGACAAGATTTAAAAGTCCTAAAAATAGAAATCTGAGCATTTTTAAAAGTATGTTTTAATATAAAATCGTCATCATTATCATCGTCATATTAAAAGATTCATATTTAGGTTATTTAAGGGCTGTGACACACTTTTCGTATAAGGGTTGGAAAGCAGAACAGGCCATTTCATCCTCTACATATAAATAGAAACCACAACCACCAACGTACTGTAGAACGTCTTGAATCTAAAACTCTTCGTTAGACTTTCAGAACTTTCTCACAGAGCTGCCACTGAAAGTCGAATCATCAGTCAGACACCCCTGAGTTATTGGGTACCAGAGACACACAGAGGACAGTCAGGGCAAAGCTGCTGCACTTTGCTGAGGTTTTAGGGCAGGACTGGGTGTCACCGTACGGGGACTCTGTACAGGCTTCCGCAAGCATCTCAACGTCAAGGCCATGAGGCTGCTGGGAGTGCGCTGCTTGGGTGGAGGTGGAAACACTGGCTTGTTCATTGAAAAGCAAGGTTCAAACTAAGGGGTGTTTTTTGCCAGTCCCCGCTTCACAAGATTCACAAGAGCGATGGAGGGCGACACATCTACTGTGCGCCACTGAAAGAGGTCCAGGCCAGAATCTATGATTGCCAAATAGTTTCTATGAAACAAAAAAGATCAAATCTTTGTATTGATCTGATAAAACCCTTCTTTCTTAAGCGGTGTAATAGAAGCAGGTCGCTTTAGCAGCATTTTGTGAATTTATTATTTTTGTTGGTTTTAACTTCACGACTTCGAAGCATTATAAAAGTTTTCCCATATTTTAAAAAGGCAAACCTCTCTGTCTCCTCATACTTCTGTCTCTCTGTCTCTCCCTCCCTCCCTCCCTCCCTCCTTCACACACATGCAGACACTAACACAGTCACCCCACCTCTCTCTCCCCTCCATCTCCTACCTTTGGTGTGTTTTGCATGGTGCCTGGCTGTTTAGAGCCAGTATGCATATGTATGGGCGAGACGGTGGATCGTGACGGGATCTGACATGCGGGGACAAGATCAAAGCGCTCCATCTGATCCCATAAAAACAGACGCAAACCCTCCTCTCATCCTTACAAAACCCCCACTGATAGTCAACTCCGCCAGCCCCGACTCCTCCATCTTCTCTTCTCTCCTCTCCTGCCTTCCTTTTTCTCTCTCGTTTTTCCTCCATCCCAGCATGCCACGTGCCCACGTCAAGGCCTGCCTGCCTGCCTGACTTTGCGATTACGCTCCATGATAAACAATGGCCCGTTTAGCTCATAAAGCAGGAGTGTTGTGCATAATGCTTACAATAAAAGATAGCATCTCTTCACTCATCTTATTTACCTCTCACGCGGGTGGCACGGGCGACGCGGTGTTCTATAAATACAGCGGAGACTTAGGGAAGAGGAGGAAGTACATACGCACTGTTGGTCAAATAAAGTCTGTGCCAAGTCAGCTGACGACAACAAGAAGAAAGACAGGATGTTTTAAAGAGGTGTTTGAGCTTTGAGCCAGGTGATAAAGGCGCCATTTTAAAGCTGCTCCATCCTTCCTGGTAAGTGGGCTTAAAATGTCCTCTCAACTTGCGCAGGATGACATCCATATCACATTTAGATTCATCTTTATGGAACATATAGATTGATATGGAAGCCAGGACACATTTTCCTCTCTATCTATCCTTCCCTCCACCTCCCTGTCCCTCCTTTTTTCCCTCCCTCCCTCTCATTCTCCTTTGTCCCCCCCGCCCCCCATCCCCGCACCACCACCCCTACCCCCACCCCCCCTCCTTCCAGTAAGGAAGATGTATGGCTTTGAATTATTGATTCAGACACATGCTACATGCTGCTCGGAGTCATTATTTGTTCAGGTGAGTGTCGTGCTGCTCGCTATGAAACAGATACCACGGGGATTAAGCGACACAATCAGGACTTAAAGACAGCCGCCCTCCCTAAAATAACATGGCCCTCACTGCAAGACGAATGCTCCCCAAAACCCGACTTCATTTGTTTATGACTCGCACATTAGTCATTCTGCGCCTAAATTATAGCACGGGGGGTAAAGATTAATTCAAGCGCCTGCTTTTTTCCATTGTTTTTTTACTCGTGTGTGTTTTCTTGAAGCCTAATAACGCAGCAGATGAAAATAGGTGCAAACATCCCACACAGTGATTAAAAAAACAAAAAACAGCTTCTGTTGGGTCGTAGGCGTCGGCATGAAGAATAGACAGCTGTCCAGAGCAGAGACGGAGTGACACGCACGTTCACTATTTTTTTCCCTGATTCTCAAAAGAGGCATTTGGCATCATACAACAAAATAACTCACACCAAACAATAATTCATGGTTTACATTCATTGGATTGATACCGACAGTCTAAAGCGAGGTGAACGCTCGTGTTGATGATGTTAACAGTAATGAGAACGATGTTTTGTGGAGAAGTTTAGCTCCAGGGAAGCGTTGATACAAGAGCCTTAAGAGAGAAGCAGGAGGTAAAATGTTGCTAACTGTTCATTTAGCCCAGGCTAAGTGGTCAGGGACGCTGGACAGGTGAACTCTATTGTCCCCACTGGCCCTGCGGGCTGTGTGTGTGTGTGTGTGTGTGTGTGTGTGTGTGTGTGTGTGTGTGTGTGTGTGTGTGTGTGTGTGGACTGTAACAGAATTTCTCTAGTCCTCTGGGCCCTGGTGCAAAGCAGAGAATAAATGGTGGAGGTGGCAGGCCAGGACAGAAAAATCAATGCCTGCTTATACAGACATGACACACCAGCAGCCAACTGCATTCTGTGTGTTGTGTGTGTGTGTGTGTGTGTGTGTGTGTTTGTGGGCGTAGATGTATAGCGCGCAATCATACGGCACCGTGCTCCGTGGGTGTGAGTGCGAGTAGCAGCCTCCATTTCCTTCCTCACGGGGTAGATTTTCTTGCATTTTACGTCAGCTTTGGGATCAGTAAATAACTCTTCGTTTTTTTTTTCTTTCTTTCCCTCCCTCCTCCTCCTCTTCCTCCTCCTCCTCCTCCCCCCTCTCCCCTCTCCCTCCCCCTCGTTCTTCTCCACCTCTCCTATTCTCCTGCAGGAAGTTCGAATGCGACTTGTGCGAGCGCTCCTTCAGTGAAAAATGGGCCCTGAACAACCACATGAAACTGCACAGTGGGGAGAAACCATACAAGTGTGCCTGGCCGTCCTGCCACTACGCCTTCCTCAACCTGTCAGCCATGAAGGACCACTACAGGACGCACACTGGTGAGACACAGAGCCCAGCAGACTCCACTACGAGACCATTGCTCCTCCACAAACACACTGACTGACACTCTAAAGTGCAAAATTCATGAGTCTTTTCCTTTTACAGGCAATCAGTGTTTTTATGGGTGTGGGACACAGGTTTATTTATCAAGAAAGTCTATTCTTGGAGCAGACAAAATGTACTTTTTCATCTCTCTATAACTGTAGACTATTCCACAAAAATGAAGTTTATGTGAACTGTGAAAATCTCACATTAATTATGAATCTTCACAGCTTTGGTTGGAATAAATATACACAAGTTTTTGGCTGATAATGGCCCCGACTTGTCCATCTGTACTGATTTTCAACATCCAGAGAAAGTCGAGAACAAGTTCTTGGCGCTCTCGCACACACTCGTTAAGATAGTTTAACACACCTCCTGATCCCGATAGGACTGTCGCTGATATCATATCAGCCAATTAATAGCCAAAAGGAAAAGGAAAATTGCACAGCGCCGTTTTTTGGGGAGGTTATTTTCAAAACAATTTTAGATTCTTTGTTTGTTTTGTTTTCTGCCATCCTCCAGACTCAGAGGGCTGCATGTTGTGGAAATTAAGGTAGTGTGTGTTCTCTAAATCCAACTGGTTGTCATGTTTATTTCGCCAAAAATCCATCTGGTCACCAAGTGTGTCTTCCTCAAATCCAGCTGGTCAGCAAGTGTGTTTTTATCAAATCCATCTGATCCACCAGAGTATTTTTCCTGCACTCAACCAGTCCTGCGTGTGTTCCTCCATGATGCAAGATAGGGGGAAAAATCCACAATTATCTTGGTGTGTGTTCAATCATGTCACCTTTGATCAAAAAGGAGAGCGACGACATAATTTGATTCCCAATTTCTTTTTCTTTTTTTTTTTAATGGAATTTAGCTTTTAGATTTCAAAAGTAGAATTAAAAACTAGAATCTGTTATGGTTAGTATGTTGTGTATAAGGCTAATTTATTGTATTTTGAAAATCCTTTATACACTTTGGAACAAATTAATGTGATGATCACCAACCAGATCTTTCTTGTTTACCACAGCTACTGTGGTTTCACTACAGAGAAGCTCGATCTGGAATTACCAGAACATCATGCTGTGCCTTTTCTTTCCACTTCCATCCTTCACTTTCGTTTCTGCACATACAGTAAAGTACACTGTGGGACTGCTTTGAGTCGTGTTTTCTACTTTCTAAAAACTTTGGATAGACAGATGGTGCGGTGGGCGGTGGGAGGACACTGTCTTGAATAATAGCCCCTCGATAGGAGCCCAAGTCAGCTTCTTTGAAAGTGTCTTTATGCCGCAGCCCAGCAGTTTCCCCTCGGCCTCAGTAATGTCCCACACATGGCTCCTTGATGCCCTTTTAAGTCAATGACAGAAGCAGCAGCAGCCAGTGGCCTGACAGCCTGACTGAGCGCTTGCAGGAGAGCCCTCCATCCGTCACGGGTGCCTGCTGTGTGTGCGGGTTTGTGTGTGTGTGTATGTGTGTGTCAGTGTAAGACTTGCTGAATGTTATTTTAAATGTGTTTTAACAGTGATGTAACGTCAAGGCGCCTCTGACATAATTAGACGTTTTATTTTCATTTGTTTCCTGCTCTCATCATTTCCCATCAGGCGGCTGGCGTCACACTGTCACCTAGCTGTCACCTGGAGAGGTCTGTGTGTGTGTGTGTGTGTGTGTGTGTGTGTGTGTGTGTGTGTGTGTGTGTGTGTGTGTGTGTGTGTGTGTGTGTGTGTGTGTGTGTGTGTGTGTGTGTGTGTGTGTGTGTGTGTGTGTGTGTGTGTGTGTGTGTGTGTGTGTGTGTGTGTGTGTCTCTTTGTGTGAGTTTTGGTAGGAGGAAACAAAGACTTGTAAAGAGTGAAGTGATTGAGAGGGAAAAAAGTGATTGAATAAGAGAACTTGAGAGATCAGGGGTGACCAAATAGGAACATGTGAAAGTAGCAGAATTAAGATTGAACCTGAAACAACCTAATTTTTTAGTGAGCCAGAAGACCTGACTTGATTAGTGACACCCACAAAAAGCTAACACAATTTGCTCTGCTGTGACCTCCGACACTCCTTTGCCAGTTGTAATTGGTGCTCGGTTAGCAACAGCTATACAATCATTGCAATCACATTCCAGCAGCCAACCTGACACACTGAAATATTATCTGTGTGTGTGTGATCTGTTTAAAGGATACAAATCGTCTCCTTCACGGAGCTAAGATGCAATACTAATAAAATAAGTAGGAGACTTAAAAGTTGAACTAATCTGTCCAGGGAACAGAGCAGTCAGTAATGGAGGAGATGTGAGTTTACAGTACGTGTGTGTGGCTGCTGTAGAAGCTCACAGGACGATGAAGTGCAGCGTCTGTACTGGAGCTAATGATACACACATGGAGCTCATTAGTTGGAAAGTATAATGTTCAACATCAGAAAGTGAAGGAAAAAACAAACAAACAACACTATCCCTCCACCAAGAACTTCATCGCGGTCGCAAGTTTTGACTGACTTGGTTTATGTCAAGTGTGTATAATTGTTTTATAATCCCTTATGATGATATTTATAATCCCTTACTACAGCCTTTTATGATCACGCTGTAGCACTGTGACACAGATTGAACATAGGCTGAGCAACGTAATTACACAAATATACATTAAAAAGTTATGTAGTAGTTACTGCATACACAGTTTAGTTAAGTAGTGTGCCATAAATACAAGTGCAACATTAAACACAAGTTGGAATGACAAAATTTGTTGTATTTGATGTTTGCTAAGCTCTGCCCCGGTGCAGCTGCTGTCCAATCAGAGCACAGCACAGCACAGCACAGCACAGCACAGCACAGCACAGCACAGCACAGCACAGCACAGCACAGCACAGCACAGCACAGCACAGCACAGCAGGACTTTCAAGCTATGGAGTTCACAATATAGTAATAAGAATGCAGAGGGTTTTAAAACTCTGAGCAAACCAGATAATACAATATTTAAAGTGTAAGGGATGGATTACACTGTGCGTCTATGTGCTCAAATGTAACTAGTTAAATAGTTTACTATTTACAGTCATAACCAAACCCAGCATTACTTCCATGGTCAGTGATATGTTACATCTACTGTATAATGAAGGTTGTTCTGGATGCACAGGTTGTCACATGTCTGACACATCAGACAGTCCTCATCCTAAAACCTCTCTCTCATATGAAACACATTATTTGAAATAAAAACAGTCAAGCATGCATCTGAGCTTTGTAAAGTAAGTAAGCTAGACATCCGAACATAACTGTTTTATCATAAAATACAAGTATTACTGTACATATTTCCTTACCACACTTGTAATGCTAAGACGAGCTAGTTATAAACTGATGATCCTTTATTTCCACGTCTTCTCAATGGATCATCAGCTGGTGATGTTTCTTACTTTTTAAAATCTCTGTCTTCCCGTTTTTAAAGGAATCAAACGTCAGCCTGCAATGATGTTTTCAATGAAGTCATGGAGCTAGTTGAAATGTGCTTGCAACAGTTGTCACTTTAGCTTGCAAAGTGATGGCTGCAGTTTAGAAATGAGTGTTATATGCAAGTGATTTTTTTAAATCGATTGTTTCAAAGCTTATTTGAACAAAATGGTGGCATATCTGTCCCCATTATCACTGTTAACACTGTATGTGCTGAGTGCAAACAAGGAGCTTGTCAGGTTCTCAGCAGCTATTTTGACTTGTCATAGCGGGAAAAACACAGTTGGAACTGATAACTTGATAACACCCCCCCCCACACACACACACACACACACACACACACACACCTAAATAAAGAAGAGTTCAACACCTCAGCTCTCCTTCTAAGGATTCATCGTTCCTCACTGATTTGTGTGTTTTTTATGTTAATCACTGCCTGCTCACACACCAGTCATGTCTGAGAGAAGGGGGGTGGGAGGGGGGTGGGTGGGGGGGGATTCAGTGGTCGTCAGCCGCCAGGGTCATTTGTAACGGCTGATGAATGAGCAACTCAAATAAATAAATAAGTGCACTACATCTGACCCACCCAGCTTTTCCCAGGCTCTTGGGCGTTGTGGAGTGTGTGTGTGTGTGTGTGTGTGTGTGTGTGTGTGTGTGTGTGTGTGTGTGTGTGTGTGTGTGTGTGTGTGTGTGTGTGTGTGTGTGTGAGAGATGGGGGGGAGGCTTAGAGGAGGGTTGAACGCAGCGACAGGGCCACAATTGATTTCCTCATTGCTTCAGTTTGTCGCTTAATCTGGCGATATGCTGATAAATCTTCGCACTTTGTCAATTAATTTCCCTGAAAAATGAGACCCAAAATGGCGAGCACATCAATACAGCAGCGGATTCCATGTCAAAAATTAAGCGGTAAAATTAATTGCCCTCCCATCCGCTCCTGCTAAAACATAACTAATGAGGGAGGCAATTATAGCTGCATGCAGACTCCTCCGGGGTTATTTAAAACACACACACACACATAGATACATATATATATATTCACATACACATGCAAAGGGAGGTTGTATATTTTGACTTCAAAGTTCTTTTATTGTCTCGCAATAAGGCAGATTTAATTCCAGTAAGGGGTGGAGGGTTGAGGTGTATCATGGGAACAAAAGAAGTGATGGCGATATTCAAATAGCCAAAACGTTTAAGGGCTCTCAGTGCAGACACATTAGCAGGAAATGTTTATTTTGTGGGGGACATTTTTGGGTCTGGCGCTAGACTCAGTGCTCACTGGGTCATCTATGCTTTTAAACAGATATTTTTGACTTGACTTATGTTTGTTTGTAACTTTGTATGTCTGCAAGGCAACGGCTTCGGACTGATGTGTGAGTTCAGAGTTTAAAAGGTAAAAGTTTAAGGAAAGGGTTAGGTGTCATTAGTGTACCGATAAAAGGCAGAGGTTAATGGTGAATCACAAGCGATTGTAGTCAGTGCGAGGTTACATGGTGGATGAGATGTTCATGCTGTTTAAGCCAGCCAGTTCCTCCGGTGTTGACAGCGGCACGTCACTCTTCCTCCACCCCACCCCACCCCACCTCGCCGTCCCCTCCCCAGGTCCTCGGAGCGCTCGGCCCCGCAGAACAGCAGATGAAAAGCACACATGTAATTTATCGCCAACGTTTCCGCCTCAAGAATAATTGTGGCGACCGCGGCTGGGCACAGGGATCGATGGCTATGGATTTTTCTGTGGTGGGGTCTTGTAGCGTTGGGCGTAATGAGAGATGGGAAGGAGGGAGGGGGAGGAGTGGAGGAGTAAGCGGCGCTGTTTTTCTGATAGGGAGAAATGGTCTGACCAGATGCTTAGTAACTCATGTAGAGTTTAGAGACGCAGGAATAAAGGTGTTGCTTTTTTTATTATTCCGTTTTTGTTTTAAATTTAAGAATTTATTTTAATCAGAGGGTCTGAAAACCCATTTCTCCCTGTAATCAGTAGGATACTATTTAAAACAAAACTTTCTGCCAGAGTTGTCAATTAAAACGATCAAACCTCACCCCACAGTCCTGATGAAGGAGCTCAGCTTCAGTTTTGAGTTTCTTTTTGGAAAGTAATGTTGATTGTTGCTTATTTTGTCATGTTGTAGAGGAATACATGTAAAATATATATATATAATTAGGGGCTTTCAAATAGCTGGGTTTTATTTTGGTCTTTTTCTTGGGCTAAGCAAGCAAGTAAGTAAAGTTTAATTGTAAAGCACCTTTCACATAAAATCACAACGTGCTTCTCACTAAATAAATATAACTGCCCACAATAAACATGATTTGTAGCTGTTTAAACTGTGTTCAAATCTCAACAACAGTTAAAATCACAGAGACAACAAAGAGACAAGGACACTAGTGGAGAAATAAGCTAGTAAAAGGTAATAAATAATATGAAGGAAATATACAAACAGGCTAACTAAAACAAAACAAAAATTGTTGAGAAATCACATTGACAAAGGGGAGTATTCACAAATTTAGTGCAACGGTTTTGAAAGCTTGGCCACCTCGGGTTTTAAAGCGGGTTCAAGGGACAGCCAGTGATTTTGAACCAGCGGACCTAAGTCCACAATTGGGCATGTAAGGAAGGAGGAGAGCGACAATGTACTGGGGTGTCCTTCATTATCAATGGCCAGAAATACCAAACAGAATTTTCATGTGACACATTTTTTTTAAATCTGGACTTATCTTTAATGGTATTTGCTTCATCAGATGCAAAGAGGTGATTTTGCCACATTTAAAATAAAAAAGCAGAGTCAACAATTATTTAGTATGTGAAAACATTGTTCTTTTAAAGGCCATCCACACTGGGACTGAAAAGCAAACCTGTATGAATTGGCTAACAAATGCACCTTTTTTAAGGCTGTTTTTCTCCCCTCTAAGTGGCACTGCATTAAAACTCTTCTCACAGTTGAGTGGCTTTAAATGGGTGTAATAGAGGAAACTTGAGGCTGCTTTGTCTCTGCGGACTCACTGAAAGCTGCTATCTGTGCGGAAGAGAAGCGGAGCACCGCTGAGGCCCAGCTGGGAGAGTCACCCAAATGTGTTATCAGTGTGTGGCAAGAGCTGCAGTTCAACATCAGCATTTAGATGCATGTTTAAGTGATGCGGATCTCAGCTACACAAAGTGCACATACATGCACAGTGTATGTTAGAGTGTTTATCACTTCCATACATGCACATACAGCACATCACCTGCAGTTTGATTTGGGTGTGTGTGTACGAATTTGCATGCACATCTGTGTCCATTCTCTAAATGTGTGCATGCGTTTCCCAGTGAGCCTTATCACAAGTGTGTGTGTGTGTGTGTGTGTGTGTGTGTGTGTGTGTGTGTGTGTGTGTGTGTGCGCGTGCGTGCGTGCGTGCGTGCGTGCGTGTGTGTGTGCGCGCACGTGCGTGCGAGACAGACAGACAGAGAGACACCATCATGCTGTTAATGACAGAGCCAGATGCAGAGAAGAGAGGAGGAGCGTAAAAAAAGCTCTCCACGCTCCCCATCTGGAAGGCATCGCCCCCAAATGAAGTTGTACAAAACCATCCCATTGATAATAAAGCTAATTTTTATGGCTCTGACAAGTATGTAATTATGTTCAGCGGTGCTTTTCAGATTTTATCACAGTCAATAAACCACACTGGCAATTTCCCGTCCCCCATTTGACATATTTACACGGATCCATCTGATTGGAGGAATTAGTTAGCTATGAGAGCTCTGATGGATATACACTAGTGATCTGTGACTTCTGCTTGGCTCATCTGTTAGCCGACTAGACCTTCTGCTCATCTGTTCAGTCTGTCTTTTCTTTTTCTCCCTCTCTGCCTTTCTCCTCCTGCACACATTTCTCCCCTATCTCACTGTTTCCTTCCTCTTTGTCTTCACTTGAGTCCTCAGATTTTGCTCGATGGCACCTCGGCCGCTGTTTTGAGTGAAAAGAAAATGAATTGTTCTTTTCTTCGCCAGACTTTAATACTCAGAGGATTCAAATATTTCATAAATCGACTTCACTAATTACCATGCCATGATGTAGGAGATGACATGACACTTGCATTTCTAGTAAAGTACTATACGTTGTATGTACATCCACTCGAAGGTTAATAAAAAAAAAGCACTGAATACGTATTAAAGCCATAAACATAAATATGAGGTTTGATGTCATTTTATAGTTTCAGCACTTAGAAATAATGTGTTTCTGTTGCTTTTCATAGCAGTCTTAATTCAAAGTAATATAAAGGCATAGATTTGTGCAGATATATGGCTTTATATGGTAAGATATGTGGATTATTTGTCCTTGTATTCATTGTTGTATAATACAGCAGCTGTATACACAGTACAAACGTGCGGTACATCTAATTGATACAATTCCTACAGCAAACTTTACCATAGACTTGATTTTACTGCTGCTTTTGTTTTGGGTGCACAGACACGGAGGGCAGGGTTCACACCTGATGCATATTGTACTCGACTGCGCTGGTCTGGACCCTAATCCATATCTTCCAAACAGACCTAAGCATGGATCATTGTAACGTGCATTGTTCACACTTGCGAAATGTACCAAGTATGAAAGCACCTTTAGTTTATTACAACTTTGGTTCCATCTTCCCTACGTAAAGCTCAATTGTAAAGCTGTGCTAACACCTTCAAGTTAAGTTGTCTCATACTCCAGTTAAACTGTCATTTACATACTGTATATCTTAAGCTTAAAATGTTTTATTTCTTCAGTATTAGTGGTTCAAACAAGCTTGGGAAAAATAGGATGTCTTACATTAGGTAAGCAACAGCTGCTATTTCCATGTGTCAGGTTTGCGCTTATTGGCAGATTTTCACAAATAAAAGACAGATTTAAACAAGGGACAAAACAAGTGATTGAAACAATATTTTTAATAATTATACTGTTTACTGTTGTTTTATCCTGCAAATTGCTAAGCTGAGTTTTTTTTTTTTTTTTTTAAACCTCTGATTTGGTGTGGAATTAATGTGTAAACATATATTTTTAGTTTTTTTTATCTACAAATACAAAAGTATAAAATGTAAAAAAAAATGCTGAGGTTTTAGCTGCCTGTGCTTCTTTGTTTTTTTTCATACAGTGTTTCCATTTCTATTCCTAATGCTGCGACTTCACCTCTCCTCTTCACTCGATCTGTTTCTATAGGAGAGAAGTCTTATCTGTGCGACCTGTGTGGTTTTGCGGGAGGCACAAGACACGCCCTCACCAAACACAGACGCCAACACACAGGTAAGAAACAACACGCACATCCTGAAATCATGCCGTAAACTTATCTAAGCACACAGACTAACTGTTGTGTGTGCAGACCTCCCTAGTCTCGGCTGGTGATTGACACTTTGAGATCTGAACAGCCACATAGTTTTGTTTGCCATTTCTCACTCATCCACTCGCACACAGGCGCATCAGTGTGACATGCTGCTGTCAATGATAGGCATGTGTAGCAGTATGGCTGACTGAATCTGAGATTTTTAATTTCAGTTATCATTTCACCATGTCATTCTGTCGCTTAGGGAAATTGCGTTTTTCAGATAGGCTGTCAATAACGAGTGTTTTTTTTTTCCGGAAATTGAGATAGTGAAACAAATGCTGTTCTTAACCGTTGTCTGGCAGCCGTCCAACGATCAAGAATCTTGTTATAAATATTCATTTAGGTTTTCATAATTCATTTTGTTTGCACCTCAGTTTTTCTGCCATTTCTCCCTGAAACTTTCAATTTCTTTCCTCCTCTCCCATGTTGACATGTGCCAATTCCACTGGTTTAGCTGCATATTCAAATCTGCTGTCATGCAGGTGCTCATGAACAGACTGTCCAGTGTTTCCTTCCAATATTTTGACTGATGCAGATTTTTTAAGGCCACTAGTTTTGTGGTTCAAGTTTCTGTTAGGACCAATATTGTGACACTATTTTATGTCCTTAAGTTTCCCAACTTTCATATACAAAATATATCAGTATTGAGGAGCTAATGCTATTCTTTTTCTCAGTATGTAAATGTCAGAATAGAAACTACAAGTGTCAACTGAATGTTATGTTTATAATAAAAGTAGATAAACTGGACACTGAAACGGTTGAGTAAAATACCTTCTCATTGCCACTGCTTTGTCAAATAAAATAATTAAAAACAAACCACCACCTGGAAAGCTCAAATTTCTGTCAGTGACATAAAACTGTTACAACTACACCTGTTGTAGAGTGGTTGCACCTACACACATCAGCAAGTGCTGCCACTTTGATTTTAATTCAAATTATTATCTTCACTTATGAGCATAGTTTTACAATTAAGCATTACAACTCTATACTTCTGTTAGATTAATGGCCATCAAGTATATTAATCATCTACAATGCATATAGAAATTCCCAATCTGGATTGCCACCAAAGTCTTACTCTTCATGTCATAGAGATCCATTCATACATTTTCATATCATGTTGACAGATTAAGGTTATACCACAAAATGTAACAATACTTTAATTCAAACTTTCCGTTTCTTCACATTAATGGTGTAAATTTTGCTCTTTAATTAACATCTAAATCATAGAAGACTTTAATTTTGTATTCTGGTTGCATTGAACAACAGTATTTTTACATACAAATTGACGAATAACTCCTCACAGGGCTTAAACTTAAAGATGTAAATAGTTTCAGCAATTACACTTCAACTGATATCAGTTCTTCATTAGACATGAACCCCTTCAGTGCTTCATTTCACATGTAAAATATAAAGAAATGCCCTTATTTACCATCTTTGCAAATTTCATAGTAAGGCAGCACCTTAATATTCTTCAGAAAATTTTGTTTTAGAAGTTACGGAGTAGATTTAGAACTTTTAAAGCCTTTGCTGTGTCGGGTAATAATAACTTGGCCACGTTTGTTTTTCTCATTATTTGATCTCAAAAACCTCAAAACTGGCTTTACAAATCCTAAATTGAAATGTACTGTGTCTGTGTCACATTGTCAGCCGAATCATGTCAGTTGTAGCCTTCTTCCTGGGTTTATACATCTGTGTTTTTTCGGCTCACAGTATGTCATCTCGATCTCATCACTGTTTGTCTCTTATCTTTTCGACCTCTCCACCCCTGCAGGAGAGAGACCCTTCAAATGTAAGCTCTGCAACTTCGCCTCCACCACGCAGTCCCACCTATCACGGCACAAACGCGTTCACACCGGGGAGAAACCGTACCGCTGCCCCTGGTGCGACTACAGGTACCGGCTCATTGACCCGCCCACGGTTGGTGGCGCTGATGGCCGCCACCATGGCACTGATGATCAGGGGGTTGATAGGTGGGGGTAGGAGGGGATGTGGGGAGTTTATCAGAGTGTGTGTGTGTGTGTGATGGTGGGATAGCAGGTGGCATTGTAGAGTAGTTTGGGGGAATGGGGGGGCAGGCATTAATGCTAGAGGCTTTGTGTGTGTGTGTGTGTGTGTGTGTGTGTGTGTGTGTGTGTGTGTGTGTGTGTGTGTGTGTGTGTGTGTGTGTGTGTGTGTGTGTGTGTGTGTGTGTGTGTGTGTGTGTGTGTGTGTGTGTGTAGGGTGGGTGGGAGAGGTGGAGGGCAGACAAGTCTAATCTCCACAGCACGGCTCCATCTCATCACTCTGCCATCATCAACAGGCCCAGCCAGATCTCCCCAACACACACACACACACACACACACACACACACACACACACACACACACACACACACACACACACACACACACACACACACACACACACACACACACACACACACACAATGTCACTGTCACTGGCAGGTCCCTGTCATTAAAACACCATCATACCACATCAGTAATTACACAGGAAATTGTCGGTGAAATTGAAAAAGTTTTGGCTGGCGTTGCACATCTCCATCTCTCTCTATCTCCCTCTCTCTCCATCTCGCCCTCCGTTGTCTTTCTCTCACCCGTGCTTCCTCGTCAGGTTTGTGGCAGAAGAGTGTGAAAGGGAATGATCTCAAACCCATCATTGGTTTTAGATGTACTCTTCATTTGTTTTTTCCCCTCTGTGACAAAGTCATTTTAGCAGCTTGCTACACCTGCTCCACTGCAGCGACACACTTCACTCATTTCATCTGTGTTTTGTATGCAGTTTAACTTCGGAAAAAATGAAATGATGAGAAGTAAGAATTGTAGTCGGGCTATTATTACGCAATTATCAGATTTTATATCACCTCAAAGTTACAACTTGTATGTATTATGTAAGGACCGACCAGTGTAGGACTTTTATTGTATTCTTTTGGATGACTGTGAAATGCTTTGGAATTTATGCGTTTCATTTCACTGCATGAGAGGGCAGTGCTGTTAGACACTTTGGTCGACACTGAAATATTCCAACAATCACTCACCTGCACCAACTTCATGGTCCCAAGAAGATGAATCCTACTGACCGGTCATCCTCTGTCTTCTCCTTCAGCACCAAGCAAATCAAAGTTTTCACGTATCCAGTGAAATAGCTTGACGTCTTCTTTAATATATGAAACAAAACTTTGTACAGGAATTTGTGGTTCCCAGAGGATGAATTGTATTGACTTTGATGACCACTGGATTTTTGTCAACCATGAGGTAGACATTTGTAGCCTGGTGTTGCAGACCCAAATTCACCGTGAGAATATATGGGTCTGGGTACGCGCTATAGGGAATCGTTTGCAGTCGTTGCATCCTACAGTACATCCTACAGAGTTTAACTTTAGAACTATTGGAGCAGCTTTAACCAATTGGTAAGCACCAAAACTCGGCAGCATCTACAATACAAAAAAACAAAAACAAAAAACGCTCTACTTTAACATCATTGCACTTAAGCCCAGATGCTGGTCACTGATTGGTCTGCCGTACAGGATGGCTGATCAATCATTCATGCGAACAGGGTGTCTATAGACTATAATCACAGTGGGAAAGTGAAGCTGTGACCAATAGTCTAGTGGAACCAGGCTAAGACATGTGTAGTTCCCAGTTAAAATGGATTGCCATTAAATTTGGTACACACAATCGTTTCCCCCTCAAGATGAATTATGACTTTACATTCCCATCAGTCTCAGTTGTACTTTCTGTGAAGTGTTTATCATGAAATGTTCATGTGCTAAAATGCTTAACTGGAATGGTGTAAATTGTAAGCAAGCATGCTGTTAAACATCAGTATGTTAGTATTGTCTTTCAGAGCATGTTGGCATGCTGATTTTAGCCGCTTTCTACAATTACTGCTCTGCCTACTTACAGAGTTGGTAGCTGTTGACTCTTAGTTTTAATATTAATTTTGTGCACTGTGTTAGAACCATAATTACTTTCTTGCTGCTCTCAAAAGATCTTACACAACACTCTAATATTCAGGATTCACAATTGTGTACATATGTGTTCAATCTAATCAAAAATCTGTGTTTCACTGAAGGTGAATTTTGGTCCCATATCAAACCAGTACACTGAACTCACTCCCCCTATCAGGAAGATACTTTACACAGAACGTGCCAAATGTCCCTGGCCCCATTGTTCCCTCACTAATACATAATGATCATTACAGATAGTGGCAAATGAAACAGTAAATTAGAAGCCCAATTAACATTTTGGTGGCCCCAAGGGTTCTTAGGGGTCCAGAGGGGAGAAAGGGAGGAGGAGAAGGAGGGAGAAGGTGGAAACGCCCTGCTGGCTTACTAATGTGAGGATGAGGAATTGAATGTGGGGGCCTTAGACAGCCGTGAGGGGCCCCCTCGCCTTCGCCCTGCTTTTTGCACTCTGAATACATGTTTCAAACCTCCGTCTCTGATGGCCAGACCGCGATAAGGAGCTACCACAGGAGTTAGCACGTTTGACCTTTCAATAGAAGCTGGGCTTATGAAATAAATATGATGCAGTTGTGGAGAAATATTTAGGTCTGAGACGAATGTAGCAGAAGTGTGATTGACAGTTCACCCTGATAAAAATATTTCTATCTGCTTTACGGGTACACATCTGATTTGCAGTATTACAATATCCATGTTGAATGTTATGGATGTCATTCGCACTTGATACAATGATATCCCCATCAAGACTGCATGTAAATGAGCAGGGAGTGAATGATCTATCAACTGCCACTCATCTACTATTCAGAAGGAGATAGATAATAGAGGGGGATAATTATAGTTGGGAAATAGTGGTAAGAATATTCGAATGATATTGCACTGGGAGTTCTGCGCTGTCAATTAACAGTGTCTATTTGACTATTCTGCAGCTATTTATGCAACTGCAAAACGTCTTTACTTTAATGTTTAAGGCATCATTGTTTTAATGTTCGCAATGAGGATTTTTTTTTTTTTTTTGTCTCATTAAAGTCACAGTGGCATCTTAAACGGTCTAATTGATACGTAGCCTCTGACTCCTGCCACGCAACCATGCTTCTGAGGGCTATTATTGTTTATTGAATGCCGCAACATTCATGTTTCAATCTACCTACTCTAAAATAGCGTTTCAATTCAAGGCAATGGCGGCTTTTGAGGATGACACGCTTACCGTCAATGCCAGGGAGGTTTGCGACCTTGTAAAGTGAAGGGAGAAATGAGGGAGGAGGAGGTGGTGATGAGTGGTGGGGGGGAAGCATTAATGATGATAACAGAATAAGATCCAAATAGCAGCCCCCCAACTCTTAACACACACACACAAAGAAACACATTTAAATCTCCTCTAACGAAGCGCCTCTCAATTACACCTCTCCCATTACCATACAGTGTTTGGGAGGAGGAATATGGAAATGGCTAAAATAAAGGGGAGAGAGAGGCAGAGAGACGGAGAGTGCTGGAGAAGGGGTGATGTATCCGTTGAGCGTCAGAATGGCTGATTCCCATGGTGAGTGCATGGGTGGGGGAGGAAGTTGAAACAGTGTTGGACTAATTAATACAGTGTATAGTAGGAGGGCTGGTGTGGGCTTTCACTAACTGTGACACCTGCTGACTCCTAAACGCACGTTGTGTTGTTTTAATATGACAATTATGCCATTACCATATCTGAGAGATAGCATGGCCCCCCTAGGAATCCACCCGCGCTCTCTTTAGAACCTTTTAGCTCCGCTTCAAAATTTTCATCTATTTATGCTCCCGCTTTCGAATAAGAAATCAGCTCACTTTTGGTATTAAATGCATTTTTTTAAGCAGCATCGTTTGCGTTAATTCATGAGCATGTGACAGTTTCAACTTCCTTTTTTTTCCAGGGTGCCGCAGAGGAGTCAACAGATGGCCGTGATTTGTCTGTGAACCTGTTATTGTTTTGCTAGTGATGGCTGATAATGAAGTAATCACAACAATGTGTTGGATGGAAATATAACAATATTAAAGGCAATGTAATGTGTAGTCAGTGGAAATCTGCTTCATTAAGACTAATCCTTGAAATTCTGTTTACCTGACGTTGAGGGGACCCACAGGACCTTAGGCTGTCACAATAATGAAGTTTTAGTTGATGATTAATTGTCATAGAAATAATTGCTATTAATGATTTACTTGTCTTTTTCTGTTCATTGATTGCCACAATCACAGTACAAGCCTTATCACAGTTTATTAACACACACACATTATAAAGAGGAGACATTTACTGGCTGTAGTTTGGCTTTGCAACTAAATTCATGATGTTTATGTTAGTAGATGCTCATCAAAATGTTGTTGGTTGGATATTAGAAGTTAAGCACCTTAAGATAAACTGTTGGTGGTGCTAATTTTCCACTCATGTACCATTAAACCAGAAAAGAAGGGCATCAGTCAAACCTCAAACGGTGAAAAATACGTGGAAATATTGATGGAAATATGACATTTCTCTTAGTTTCTTCCTGCTGTTTTTATTTTGATGTTTTTATACACCATCTGGGTACTTAGGTACACGGCATGTTTCAATACTTTACAGTATGAATGCACTTATGCACCCAAAATAGCAAGCGTTTGTACCTAAGTATGTTGTTTGCGTTACAGCGATTGTTTTCTAATTCAACCTTAGTTTAGGTTCATCTTCAGCAACATTTCTAAATTCTGTGGTGTTTCTGTCCTGTATACAGTCAGTATTTAGGTCTTGTTTTCTTGGTTTCTGCAGGTTCAAAACATCTCTTTTTCTACTTGTTTGCACTGTAAATAGGTTAAACTACATACATGGTGGTATAGCCATCCTCTGCCAAAACAGACATTTCTTTATTTGTTAACGCTGTGGATTACTGCTCTCAAAAGGTGTTTTTTTTCTGCTTTTGTCGAGGCATGCCGACATAGTCTTGGGCTTTGTGAAGAGCCCTCATTGTTCACCGTTGGCTGATGCTTATGTATTTTGTACAACAGAATCCGGTGAGAGGCCGCTCTGTTGTTGTTTTTTTTCTTAGGCCGCAGTGGAGCCGGGCTGGACTATGGCCCCGTGATGGAGAGAGGTGTCTCTGCAAAAGTGAAAACAAATTCTCTCCTTGGCTGGCGTGAGCTATGGCACTGTGAGGCTTTATTGTCCCGGCCAAGGTGATAAGGGAGAGTAATTGCGTATTATACTGTCCGAGAATGTCAGGTCCAAACTGAGCACGAGTGCCCCATCCATCAACACATGATGGTGTGTGAAACTGTGTTCTGCACTGCACATGCTTGCTTGCATGATGCATTATATGTGTGCGCGTGTGTGTGTGTGTGTGTGTGTGTGTGTGTGTGTGTGTGTGTGTGTGTGTGTGTGTGTGTGTGTGTGTGTGTGTGTGTGTGTGTGTGTGTGTGTGTGTGTGTGTGTGTGTGTGTGTGTGTGTGTGTGGATCTGTGTCTGTGATATGTGTAGTGATGTCAGAGATTTATAACTTTTATTTTGGTGGAAACTGAGCTTTCTGTATATCTGTATTCTCTATGTATGTATGTATGTATGTACATGTTTGTCTTGACCATCCAGTGCTTCACCACCACATGTGTGTGTTTGTGTGTGTCTGTGAGCAGGTTTAGATAGAGCCTGGGAGCAGGTCAGGCAGCGTCATTAATCAGCAGAGGGTTGTGTGTGTGACTCTCTGAGCTGACATCGTTACATCCTATACCCTGCAGTAGCTCAGTGCTTGGCCTGCCCTATCTGACCAGCCCAAAGACCAACAAACACACACGCGCACGCACGCACACACACACACACACACACACACACACACACACACACACACACACACACACACACACACACACACACACCCCGCTTATACTATACCTCTCATGCAACCCCAACAGATACATACTGCATAGCGGACATCTTCAGACGTATCTTTAATGCATTCTGTAGGCCTCAAAATGCGCTCACAGTCGTCACACACTGCTCCCAATCTGTAAGGAAAGGAAATATCTGAGAGATATACAAAAGCGTGATGGAATATCAAAGAGTTTGCAAGATGTAAATACTTTCTGTAACAAATGTTGTTTTGTGTTTGTGAAGCAGTCTTTATTAATGTGCTGGTTGTAGGCTTGTTTTATCAAGGCATATTTAGGCAACTAATGCTTGGAGAGCCTGTCCAAACATGGCCTCTCAAGAGGGGTGCCCCTGTGTGTGTGTGTGTGTGTGTGTGTGTGTGTGTGTGTGTGTGTGTGTGTGTGTGTGTGTGTGTGTGTGTGTGTGTGTGTGTGTGTGTGTGTGTGTGTGTGTGTGTGTGTGTGTGTGTGTGTGTGTGTGTGTGTTAACTATAAATTGTTAGTACAGCAAACCTTACTTGGGATTGTTGCAAAGTGTTTATCTTGTGTTTTCTCCCCTCTGATGCTTATCTTTTAATCTTTATCTTTTTTTTCTTAAATTTAAAAAGGAATGAGACCTTTCTTTTTAACTTGGTTTGTTTCCCGTAGATCCAACTGTGCGGAGAACATCCGGAAGCACATCCTTCATACGGGGAAACACGAGGGAGTGAAGATGTACAACTGTCCCAAATGTAGCTATGCCAGCAACTCTCCCATGGAGTTCCGAAACCACCTGAAGGAGAACCACCTTGATATTGAGAACCCGGACCTCGCCTACCTACATGCAGGTAAGTCCTCTCGGATAGGCTCAGTAGAAGCAAAACAAAAACACCCAATCATGAGTAGTAACTACTCAGCCTGTGAAAACATTTGTATGATGTCTTTTCTGTCTCTAGAGGAAGCTTTCTAGTCTAAGAAAATTACCCTGATGGTGTCATGGTGATGTCATTAGGGTTATCTCAACTCTGGCTTTTTGAGACGCATTTTTAATAGAAAACCTGTTGCACAAACTGGAGGAATGTCTAACAAAAAGAAGCTCAAGTGTTTGTAAAGCTTTACTCAGAATTACAGATTCGGTTTTCACTTCCTGTTGCCTCGTTTCTGCCCATTCTTCTTGAGATATACTCCCAACTTTATGGAAGAGCAGTACAATTGAAACAAGTGCCTTGCTTGCTGGCACCTTACTGCCCTTGGTAGTTGGGAACATGTTTTCCACATCAATAATTGTCTGCTATTTCAAGGTTTTGAACCCATCACCTTCTGGTTACTATCTTGTCTCAATGTTCTTTCACATCCCATGTTAATGTTCAGACAAACATCTGAACACATTTAACCCAAACAGAAATCAACATGAAGTCATTCCACTGAATTAAACCACCTGACTGCCCCCAAAGCACCTGCCCAGGCTCTATTATTCCCCAGAGGTCTGATCCTTCAGGCTCCTTGAGTGTGTTTTTGTCAGTGGATCAAGTCTTGTTATTCAATGCTGATGGAGGGCACCCAGCCACAAAGAGGCAGAGCTCAAGGATTGCTGGTCTAGCCATCCCTGCCAATCACTCAGGCCATGGGGACAGATGAAATCTTGTTCCTCCTCTATTGGTTCCTTTGTATCCCAGTGTTCTGCCTTTGTCCTTGAAGGCCACCAAATCCAATCGGCCGAGTGCTTGTCCTTCAGAGGAGCACAGAGGACAGTCTTTATCCTGTTATCCTTCTGACCTTACATAAAGGCAGTAGAGTTGGAGGGGAGCACCATGGGAAAGAGGCCAGGCAGGGATGTTACTGGAAAATGGCTGCTTTCTGGTGACTCTGTGGTTTATTTCCTGCTGAAACCGAATGCATCTGGTCTGTGTCCTTGTACCGACTCTGAGAAGTTTGTTTTTAAATCTCTGAAATGGACTTATTCTTGGTATGATTTTCATTCATCAAATTTAGGGACCATTTTATATCTTTGACCTCCTTTTCTTCCACCTCCCTTCCTCCCTGCTCAACCTTTTTACCTTCAACTACATTGAAAACACCTCCCTCCTCCATATTCTCTGAACCCTCTCACCTTTAACCAAAGCACACCTTTACATCTCTTCTTACCCTTTGACCCCAGATGTCCCCTCACCTCTGTTTGTCCTTATCCATGGCTGACCTTTGGTAAAGAAGCCATCCTCACATTAATTTTGTGTCTCTCCCTGAGCTTGACCTCTTGAGCCATACGAGGACACAGGACTTATGCCAAGTAAAGGACATTTCTCCCCATGCGTCCGGGCCGGTGCTATAGCGGGCTCCATACATTGCAGGTTTTGTATTTCAGTGTCACGTGCGAAGGTCAGGTCTTGTCTGGAATGCGCGTCGTCTTTCAGTCATCTGGAGGAAACACATCCTCCTCTTTCAGTCAAGTTAAGCAGCATATTTTCAAGATGTCATCTTGACGCTCTAATTCATATTCTGCTCACACCACACCGCAGATATGAACCAAAGAATGACAGCACCAGAAATTATCTGAAAATGCAGCTGATGGTGTTTCTTAGCCCAGAAAAAAAATTCCTTACTGAAAAAAATAAATAAAAAAATATCCTGAAAGAAATTACCAATCCCATTTTGCTTTCATGGATGTCTGACAGTTTGAATGATATTTTGCCCTTTGATAGCAACACGTAAATAAAGTATTGCCGGAATAAGGGAAATCAACAATGCTTTACCTGATGAAGACCAAAGGGATCAAACTAGGTGATTTGAAAAGGCATTGAAAGTACACTTGTGATCTCTGCCTCTTTCAAAAGAGGGAAATGGGAGGTGGGGGTGGTAGCAGAAAGAGCAGTTCTTCATCTAAGTAGACAGAACGAGACCAAAAGAAAGAGACAGGGGAAAAAAAGATTAAGAAGGTAGATGTTGAATTAACCTGCTTGTGATTGCTCTCTGTCAGAGTGGCACCAGGGCCAGCAGCGAGAGGCAAATCGTCTGTGATGGCCCTTCCCGCTGTTCCCCCTTTGAAAGACACAGATCAAACGCACCCTAGTCACAGGCCCTTGTAGCCCCTCGCGCCGGATTGATTGACACCCGAACGTCTCTGCTGCTACTCTGTCTTTCCATATCACTCTCTCTCTTCTTCTTCTTCTCTCCTCTCTCTCTCTCTGTCTTCCCTTCTTTATTCAGCGTCGCACTTCGAATTAAAGCCCTTCTCAAGGATGAAAGCAGAGGTCCTTTGCAAAAGAAGTAAGAGAGGGAATTAGACCCAGCAAGTGATGGAGGGGAATGATGATTAGAATTTGAGGGGAAGAAATAAAGGAGGGGGGGGAGGTTAGATATGTGAGGGGAAAATGTTGCTGATAGGACACATTTTAATAAAATGGTAATGACAATTGTCTTCCTTGTGCGATCTGCAGAGAGATATGCCAGAAAGAATTGGCGGCGCCTGTGTGATCTTGGTATAGATAGCACTGCAGCAGAACTAGAGCTACAGGTACTTCAGAGCGCCACGACTTTGCTAAATTAGCCCTCAACTAGAACTTTCTTTCTAGTTAAAATGCTGCGAGTACGCTGTGACTGCTGCAGCTCTGGGAAATGGTATATTTCCTTCTTTCCTGCGCTGTTTCCCTCCGGCGAGGCCAGCTGTGGTTGCCGGGCAATGGTTTTGTTGAAACAGCCTCGCGTCTTGTTCGGTACCAAAAATGTTTTACTCACACACTCACACTCACACTCACACTCACACACACACACACACACACACACACACACACACACACACACACACACACACACACACACACACACACACACACACACACACACACACACACACACACACACACACACAGGTGAGAAGTCGCCATTAGCTTTGTCAGAGCATCTTCATTCCTCTTTTTTTAATTGTGAAATATTCCCCTAATTTTCAACCAAGGTTGTAATTGCACATCTTGGGGGCATAGAGATCAAATGCTTTGTAATTAGCTAACAGCGACTGAGGATCTGCTGCTTAGTGCCTAAAAAGATAAAAACAAATAAATAAATAAACTTCTTCAAGGCATTGTTGCTGCTTTATGCAGATTCTATTTTCCTTAATAATGCATGATGGATGGCTACTGTAGAGGGCTAGAGGAGGCCTGCCCTTGTAAGTGATGATCTTAATACACAGTTATAACCACGGGCAAATTCATCTGTTTGCATATATTTTTCCTTATTAAACAAATCTGTAAACAAATATGGGTTTCGATGGCTTTTACTTAAGTTATGCATCCGTGTGCCTCCCCAGCTCCCCGTCTTCTTCTTTCACCTTCTGTTCATCACGTAATGAAACATTACTCTCATGAGTTTTACCTGCGTGTTGTGTTACAGCGGCGTGTTGGATTATGGACGACAGGTGTGTATGTCATGCAAATATGTCCTGATATCCCGGCGCGTATGACACAGTGTCGACGTTGTAAAAGGAGCCACAGACACCAGCGATAAAATCAACATCTGTTTCTAATAACAATGTGCTATATGTGACACGTTTCTATGTGGGAAAATATGTGGAAAAAAACAATACATCACAGTTCTTTTTTTTGAGAATCACTGATAGGACATCAAGTCGTCAGCGTTGGTGATAAACCTGTGTCTTTGTGTCACCTTCCTTATGTTGCATCCACAGGATAGACATTAATGAAAAAAGTCATTCTGTTCAGTCCTCTGTAAAATCAGAAGTACAAGGACAGAGGTTTGTGCTGATGCTTTCACAGTGAAAAATCAACTGTGAGGGATTTAAAAGTTTAACGGGACCCCAAAAAATGTAAGGTACTCGTACCAGATAAGAAAAGTGATAACTATAATGGAAATATGGTATTTAACAATTAACCTATAGAAAAAAATACATCATATTCTAATGTCTATCTGTCCTGCTGTGACATCTGCTTCAGATCTGATGAATATGATCTAAAGTATGAATGAACACGGTCTTTACTGGTCTTATATTTTACTGTAAGTCAGTTTTTATAAACAGTGTCTGTTAGCAACCTCAGCAGGCCTGCATGTACAAACTTGTAGATCAGCTTAAGTCAGTGTTAGGGTGTTAATTGGCGAATTCCCTCATGGAGGAGCATCTTTGAGCTTCATCTTGTCCTGATTGGCTCTCTTTGAGGACTGAAATGAACTCTCAGCTCTATATTCCCCTTATAGCCCTTCATCTTAGCCTTAAATATCCCTTTTCTGAACTGTTGCTCAGTGTCTAACACCTACTTCTTTACATCCACACGCTCACCATGTCGTCCTGTTTGAGATATTACATCCAAGAAGCAGCTGCTCAGTGCCAGTCTCCCAGGAGACTTGCGGCAACGGCTGCGAGAGTCTGTTTTGGGGGTTAGCTAAGCATTTTAGGGAAAAAACGCACATCAGTCGCTCACATCTCAGAAAACCAATACAGAGCCGGTCTGGGCCGAGCAAGCAGCAATTCCTGCATAATGACCTGCTCCAATGAGCATGAAAACTCCCCCAACCGGCTGCATTTATCACACATAAGCCGCAACAAACGCTCTGTCCCTTTCTTCCCTTCCTCTTGGTGCCAATCTGAGAACCTTTCTCTCAGCCATTCAGCGGCCATTCAGAGCCGTGACTGACAAGCCGCACGCAGCCAGTACGGAGACGTAGACGTAGCGGGTCCCTGGCTGCTTGAAATGTGAAGTGATGCCTACGCTCTGTTTGTGTCACCTTTAGGCCATCACAGGCAGATGTTTTTCACACGATAAATGATGACTGGAAGAGTCGTGTCATTGTCAGACTAGGTCAAACTCTGCCTCTGTCTCCACCTCTGGACAAGTTCTGTCACTATCAGAAAGTGTGAAGCAGATTGATGACACATGATACACAGGCTGCTCCCTGGTGTTGCAGTGGCACTTTTGGGTTAGGTGCATGCTTATGTTGCACTGTTCTAAAGTGCTGCAGATGGCTTATGTAGGGCACAGTTGCACAGTGTGAGCAGGACAGAAAAATGACAATAGTAAGAACCTGCGCAGGTTTTTAGTTGAATGCTACTTTCTGATTTGGAGCGTAGGTCGTTGAATATTCAAAGACACAATAAATCCAACGGGATTAAAGTGTTTTGAAACCACAAAACACATATATAAATAAAAATTAGTAGTATTTTTTTTTTTCCTGAGCAGAGTTTAGTACTTAATGAGAAACTCTCTTCTCAAAGACTCACAACTTTTCCTGGAAAGCTACAACACCAGTTTTGTTTTGATGCACTACACCAATTCCCTGGTGTAAAATTGGAGAATCACGTATAAAAACTACTACTTTTGAGACATCCTAAAGGGATGTACCAGTGCACATGAATTGTTTTAATTCTTTTTTTTTTCTTTTTTTTTCTTTTTTGTCAAAAGATAAAAAGGAAATATATTTGCTGTATGTTTGCAAGAAACCAGTGGAGTATGCTCTTTGTCTGCGTACACTTTACTTGGGCAGAAACACACACAGACATACACAAACACTTTGTGTGAGTGACATGAGGTAGGGATGCTCTCGGGCAGGACTGCTCCTCCTGTATGGGACAGTGAATATGGGACCAGACAGGCCGCCGGCTCCTATAAAGCCTCATCCATAATTCAGTCATCCTTCTCCCTCAATTCAGACACTCTGTACACATTCAGCTAACAGCTAACCTGCCTGAGACAAGAAAAACAGACAGAAAGAAGCAGCTACTGATGAGGAAGAAGAGTTAAAAGGAGAAGTTAAAAGGAAAAAAGAAGACGCAGAAATTGTTAAGGAGAGCAGGTTGAGAAACAAGACCAGACTGCTGATTTTCACTTCCAGCCCAGCGTGCCCCATCTTGACCTTTACGGAGTCGGCACCACTCCATAGTACCAACATGTTTTCCCTGATCTACCCCCTCATTGGATGAAGTGCACTTCTGAGATCTCCACCACGACCTTTGCCCCCTTTCGCAGTGCCAAGGACCCTTGTCCTCCTCCTTCGCCTCTCTCTCCTCCGTGTGTCGTCTGTTTGGTGGCTCTCCAAACGTCTCAGCATCTCTAATTACCAACAGGCTCAACTTTCTCAACTAAACAACCAATTACCAGCGCTTTAGCCCAGCCCAGTCCCATGTTTCCTGATACAGTGGCCTATTAGGGCCCCTTATTTCTCCCCCAGCATAATTGAATCCCCTGGCTTCTCATCAGTGGGCTAATTTAAGCCAATGTGCAGAGTTGGTAATCAGAGGGGCTGCCTATTAGACTATCAGACCCCAATTAAGTGCCCCCTTATTTCCAACATAACAAGCCACTATCACTACTGCTGTTATTGTATTTCCCTTTTTATTGCTCAGTTTTGTTTGGGTAAATCTGTGGTCTGTTTGTAGAAGAAGAAGAGGAAAACAGTGGAATAAAGAAGTTTAGGAGCACTGGTACAGGTGGTGTTTTAGGGGATGGACTCATAGGTGGAGATGGAGGACACTAATTAGAGTACCAGTCCGGAGAGCAAAGATCAGCCTGTTTTTCTATAGTCTGAGTGATGTAGCTTGTTTACTACTTTCCAAAACATCCAGCTGTCTCACCGGGTTTAAAGTCAGAGTTGTTAGAAGTTGTTAGAAGTGATCACAGCAACATGCTTTTTGATCCTTCAATGTCGACTTTTCATGTCTTCATCAAGCATTGGATTTTTCACTTAATGGTTAACAATGGTTGGGTTCAGACCATCGTTAGACAAGTTAGTTTTGATCCAGAATCAGGTTGTCTTCACCATTGAAACTTGTTGTTCTTACAAAACATCTTTTCAAAAGATACAGCATCAAAAACTTTTCACAAATTCAAGATAAAAATGATTTTATGGAAGAAAACAGCAAATAAAACTTCCTTCTTTCCACCTAAATCACAAACTTTGTGATGAAACCAATTAGTGAAGTTCAAGCATCGCATTAACATAGAAGAATGTCTGTCATAATTTGTTGCAAAGGCTTCTTTGGGGTCAATGAGTGCAAATATCTCAAAAATTGTGTTAGAAACTTCATGCGCTGTGAAGTATTTAAGCTTTAAAAAATTCAAACATCTGTCTCCCGCTGCCACTTGAGTCTGGAAAAATCTGATGTGGCTTTATGCAGCTTTAACTTGACAAATAGATTTGAAGTGGAAAAAGTTCTGAGTTGAATTCTTTCACCACCAGCAGCACCTCCTTCCTCTCACAAACATAGAATATCTCTGTTTTTTTTGTTTTTTTTCTTCCTCCCTCCCTTTCTCCCCGTCCTGTCTCGGTGACTGGTGCAGTTGAGGGGAGCCAGAGTGTGAAAGAGGCCCACTGAGGGCCGATGAGGACTGTCTTACCAAAGCGTGTCTCAAGTCTGGGACTGTTTGTTCAGCATTTCATTGTGTGTGTGTGCGCGCGCGTGTGTGTCCATATATATCTCCGTGTACGTGAGCGGTAGCAAGAATTAGTTAGTGTTTGCGTCTCAAAGTATAAGTGTGTGCGTTTAGTGTTGGTGTCGTCTCCCCATAGCCTAATTAAAGGGCGAGAAAAGCCACTCAGAGGCAGATTAAACCTAAAAGGGTAAATTAGTGCTCAAAAGGGGTGTGGCAAATTCACACATACGCACAGGCCATGAAATCTCTTCTGACACCTGTGAAAAAAGGAAATAAGGAGGATGGAGAGAGGGAAAACCTTTGTATTTCTAAAGCAGAGCTATGTGCTATGAATTTTGTTATGATGAGGGGCACTTTCTTTAAAATTAGAGATCGGAGTTTGAGAAGCTGCTGTGTGCTTGGGTTGGCTGATCAGCTGGACGACTTGTCTTGTTTACTTTATTTACTTGAGTAATTCACGTACTTGTTGTAAGTTGAACAAAAGCATCTGGCAAGTCAATGTAATATGTCTCAGGACTGCAGGGTCGTAAATATCCAAGAGTATGAAATGTAATATAAAATCTGAACATGAAACTTGAACCTAACTTATTTTTAGTGTTCGATGTTTAGCAACAAATATTTGGAGTCTGGTTTTATTGACCCATTCATGGACTTTGTGAAGGTTTTTGAAAAGTTCAACAGCATCATCACCTGCCAGACTGCATGTCCCTCTGCTCTGCAGTGACACAACATACAGTATAAACTCTCCTCAGCAGGTCAAGTTACTTATTATGCCCAAACTCTGGCTGTTTGAACAGAAACAGTCTGGCTCACCTTGCATTAGCATTAGCATTAACATTAGCATTACCGCAGATTCCTGTTCTTTCCTCTACAGACCAACAAAATGTTTTAACAGATGATCCACTTAATGTTACTTGTTCACTAAAATCCTGTGTACTGTCAGTAATGTTACCGTCTCTGTGTTGCCTGCCTGTAAAGTAAGAAGTAAACCATTTTAGAGGAGCATACCCAAAACTTTGACAGTAGTATACAATAGAGGGTGTCCATTTTAACTTTTAAATGCAGTGACTTATCATACCTACAAGGTTTGCAGGAGTGTGGTTTACATGTTACCTGCATGTCACATCATCGGTCTCCCCCATTTTATATAAATATCCCACAATTCAACAGTGTGCATTAACACCCCGGGCTACTCTGATATCTCTTTATAACTGTCTGCTCATTTTTTGACCCCTTTTACTCCTCTCTTTCTGCATCAATCTCTTTCTGCCGGTGTCTTGTGGTTCGTGTGTGTCATGATGTTTTACCATTTTGTGTGTGTGTGTGTGTGTGTGTGTGTGTGTGTGTGTGTGTGTGTGTGTGTGTGTGTGTGTGTGTGTGTGTGTGTGTGTGTGTGTGTGTGTGTGTGTGTGTGTGTGTGTGTGTGTGTGTGTGTGTGGAGAGTGAGTGATGTGACTGTGGGCCAGCAGCTGAGCTCTGCCATGATTTCTGTCTCTATCTGTTTGCCCGTCTGTCTGTTGTCTCCACTCTGTTTGACTGCTATCAGACAAGTGTGTTGTTTGAGAGAGTGTGTTTTTTTTTTTTGGTTTTTTGGTGGTTTTTTTTGTGTGTGCACATGTCATCTGTCAGCGTCTTTCTCCAAAATCAGACATCTAACAGAAAAGCTCAGCTTGGCACAAACACACACCATTTTGCAGAGAACTGCATCTCCAATCTTCTAGTTCTTCGCCCCAAGGACTAAGCGTGTATGTTTGTACATATAAGAGATTTCACATGTACGTGTGTTTTCTGTGCACACACTGTTCAATGTCTTTCTGTTTGTGGGTGTAAGAAAATAGATCTTGGTTCTGTCACGGCCGGGCCTGAAGGCATAAGAGGCCTTAACGGATGTCTCTCTCAACGAAACACACACATACACACACATTCTCTCACATGCACAAACACACACACGAACAGGTCTGAGACCCTTCTCCCTCCTGGACTTGCAGTGAGGAATACAGATTCAGGCTCCTCTCTAGATAGTGATCAGCCTTGCCGTGGCTTCAGAAATGCTATCTTTACCAGGCGGCTGAATTGATAATACTCCCCCCTACGCATTTTATTACAAAGGCCCAGTTTGTAAAAAGGTAATCATTTACTGTTGCTACTATCTCCCCTGAGCCATACATCTTCTGTCTTCACAGGACAAAGTTCTCCCGCTGCTACCGCTGCTGTTTTTTTTTTTTTTTTTCTTCGCCAGTGGGTTTGTAGACGGCTACTTTTAGGTTTATCACCGTCTGCTGCCTCCGAGTTTTACACACACAACAACCCACCCGGTAGAATTTGATCTTTTTGTTAAATGTATGTATTTTGTGGACATTTGCGTGCGCACTCTGTGTATGTTGTGTGTGTGTGTGTGTGTGTGTGTGTGTGTGTGTGTGTGTGTGTGTGTGTGTGTGTGTGTGTGTGTGTGTGTGTGTGTGTGTGTGTGTGTGTGTGTGTGTGTGTGTAGGGGACAGAAAGGCTGAAAATGACAGTAAATGAAGGACTAATCCCTTTGGGCACATAGCGGAATCCAATACCAAGTACCAAAATCTCATCATTTCAATTATCATATTTATCATATTTATTCATTTTCTCCCAGCCAGGCTTAATGCTGTCTCTCTCTTCTTCTCCCTCTCCCTCTCTCGCCGCTCCTTTCTCTGCACATTAATCTATTTTTTCCCTCCATTGCTCTTTCCACTGGCGACATGTGAGCCTGCCAGTCACCATGACTGACAGCACTCAAGTGGCCTACGGAATCCAACTCATTTTTTCTTCTTCTTCTTCCATTTTTTTGGTCAGGCGTTGTGCTAGTGATGCCGGGGCGTTATCAGGAAACCCAATTTATTGCCGTTTCTCTGGGTGAGAGGGGTTGCCACTCACGTTGACTGACAGCTCTCAGATTTGCAGGCTGCAGTGAAGGGATTTCCTTTAAGTTATGTTTTTCCTTTTTTTTTTGTGTTGTCAGGGATTATTCCATCGCACATGGGGCGTACATATACAGAGAACGCACAAACACAAAAACATAGCAGATAAATCGGACGCGCTGCCTCTTCTACCAGACCGCTCTGTTTGCCTCTGACCTTGGTGGCAATGTTGACTGACGGATGGCAATCGGCGCTCCTGCCCGCCACACTGCAGGTCAAGTTCAGCCCTGAGAACATCTTTGTTTGGGTAATTGTTTTATTCTTGAGGGAGGAACTAAGAGTAAAGAAAATAAACTGACTTGATTCATGCAGGGATTGGTATTTCTCTTATCTTGTGTTTTGGTGCGCGAGTGCAAAAACATGTTTGTTTTTAGAGCTAAGAACATTACATGAGGGAATGTGAGCACATGTATGAATTGATGTTCTCATCTTAGCTGTGTGTTTTAGCTTTTCCCTCAATGTCTGTGTGTGTATGACCCTGTGTGTGTGTGTGTGTGTGTGTGTGTGTGTGTGTGTGTGTGTGTGTGTGTGTGTGTGTGTGTGTGTGTGTGTGTGTGTGTGTGTGTGTGTGTGTGTGTGTGTGTGTGTGTGTGTGTGTGTGTGTGTGTGTGTGTGTCAGCTCCCATAATGTTTGCGTTTGTGTGTGTCAAGTATGACCTCCGAATCCCGAGGCTTATCGTGGCGGTGTTCCACATTATTGATAGCGAGCAGAGATATCGACAGGCCAAGCGCCGGCAGCTTCCAGCAGCGCCGGCAAGCGGGATGGGACTTTGATATGACATATTGTGCGTCTCAGCACAAGCCATAAATAATTCTGACACGTTTTTGTATGCATGGGAAAGTCCTTGATTCAGCCTCCCATAAAAATAAACTTCTATTATGGAAGGTATTTGTCAAGTGGGTGCGTGATGGATGGCCCGGCGTTTACCCCATGGCAGGACGATGGGTTATGGATACCCGCCGCCCCTTGCTGGGGGAGGAGTCGCACCCAGCAACGCTGACACCAGAGTAATTACTGCCCTCCTCGCCACGGCAACGGAGGGGGGGAAGTGTTGGAGGGATGAGGGCAGAGAGGTGTGTGTGGTGGTGGGGGGGGTTGCTTCATACACACACCTGCACTTCTCTCAAACCCTCCCTCCACACTATCCTGTAACCCCTCTGGCGTAAAATGACGAACATGCTGAAAGCGGGGAGGGCTGTTATGATTGGACAGAGATGGATTGACAGATAGAGGGATGGATAATCCGATTTGTATATTGATGTATTGATTGATTGATTTAAAGAGAGACAGCGTCGTTTATCCCCCTTGATGTTGCTTCTCAGGTTTGTATACATCAATACAGTGCCAAATTAGTTCAAGCCTCTTGGGTTGATTACTGACAGCAGATGATTCTGTGGTCGTGGTCACGACTACTGGTCTCTATCTTCCTATGAGGGCAGTTTGAGTGTCGTTTCATAGTACAGTACCATTCTCCCACTTCAATGAAACCTTATTTTATTGCTTTTCTTTGTCTCACAGCTGAATCAGTCAATGAAATTATGCATTTGTCACGACTGACAACGTTTTTCTATGAGAAAAGATCAACTTTGAGCTCATGCTGGGAGAATCGACAGCTTGTGATCAAAAGGAAGTAGAAGAATGAATATGCAGTATCAATTAGTAATGATAGAGGAAATCAAATATGTTATATTGTGAATTCAGGCTTGTATTATTTTTCCAGATAAATGTTGTGCAGCTTGACCTGAAAAGTGTCTGAGAGAAGTGATGTAGCAGCGGGCAGCAGAAGTGTTGCCCATGCATTCTCCTCTTGGCACACTTATGAATATGTACAGGCATTTGTGTGTGGTAATGAGCACACATGTGCATGTTTGTGTGTCAATCTGTGGGCTCAGCAGCCAGATTGAGCTGAGGCTGCGGTGCCATCTGAGGAAGAGGAGGAAGGTAGGCGTGGGGTGAGGAGCGGGTGAGGGATGGGTGCTCTCCGAACCACCGCTACCCCCGCTATCCCCACGTGGGTGTGCGGGTGGGGCGGGACGGTCAGGGTGGAGGGCACCATGGCAGCCAGTCAGTGGGAGTGACACCTGTTCACCGCTGCCCACCCCTTCATCCTTACAGCTGCTGCACTTCGCCTTGCCTCAACCCTTTTCCCTCCCTTCCATCGCCGTCGCCTCGCTGCTCCTCCTCCTCCTTAGCAGGCAGAGCGGAGAGGGAGATCGTCACAGCAGGCTGGGGAGCAGCGGGTAGGACCGGTCCAGATGTTGTTACACGCCAGGAAGGAGGAGGGTTTTTGTCAGGACGCAAACACAAACTCGCACAATTACTGTAACATCAGCAGATTGCCTCGGTGCCACGAAGGCTGCTGTTAAGTGAGATGATTGCTACAAGATGCTGTGTGTAAGGCGAATGGCATGAGCCACACACACAGTCTTCAAAAACACAGGTGAAGATAGGCCTGGGAGGTGTTTTCATTACAGTTTGTTTAGTTTGGGAAACAACTTTTTTTTTCTTTTTTTTTTGCTTTAATTATGCAAAATTGTATAAGTATTCCAAATTTAACCCAAAAAGCAGAGAAAGTTGTAGTTATGTTATCTGAAACTGCTACATCCACGTTTAGAGTGGAGCTGTTCAGTCATTTTCCAAACCAGTCCATCAAACACCCACAGCCTTCTGCAACCTTTAACAGGAGAAAAATGAATTATTTAACCCATTTGATGGTTGTGATGCAAACATTAAAAGATGAGCAGAAAAATCATATATTATTTTTCTCTTCAAAAAACCCTCCATGTGAATTTCATTATTTTGATCCTTTTAGAGTTTTTTGTGAAGCTAAATAGCGAGTAACCTACTTCACAGGTCAACCCCTCTACTACACCTCTTGCATACAAAAGCAGACAGCATTTAGACATGCTTGTTTGCATGGAAGGGCTCTTGTTTAACCTGGTAACCCCCCTCCCGAGGTCCAGATAAGAGGAGTGTAGCTGCTGTCGGCGGCTACAGATTGGGGGTCAGGGAGAAGAACAGGCCTCGGTCAATAGGCTTAGAAGACCATCAGGGACTATTGATTGTGGCGGACAGTGAGGCCAGCTCTGCACTAATTGTTTCTTTACTAGCCTGTGGCAAAGACAACAGTCACGGGCAGAGACTCATGAATCTTACATCTGTTTTGTTGCGAAAGCACCGGGAGTTAATAGCCTTTGATTACTGAGGTGTGTGTGTGTGTGTGTGTGTGTGTGTGTGTGTGTGTGTGTGTGCGCGCGTGCGTGCGTGCGTGCGTGCGTGCTTGTGTGTGTGTGTGTGTGTGTGTGTGTGTGTGTGTGTGTGTGTGTGTGTGTGTGTGCGTGCGTGCGTGCGTGTGTGCGTGCGCGCGCGCGGCTGTGTGCGTTTGTGTTGTTGTGGATAAAATACATGTTAAAATGTGTGTGTATGAGAAAATCAAGGATGTAGAAAATAATGGATAGGTTTAGTACATATGAAATATGTATGCTTTTTTGAAAGTGATTAACTTCAGAATCACTTGTTAATGCAAAAATTTCATATTAACATTTTGACTATTTGTAAACATAACCAATATCATCAGAAATATTTTGAATTTTATTTTTCACGTGAAAATGAACTTGGGTGAAAATAATTCCTCTTCCAAAAATAAGAGCATGGATATATAAAGTGACAGTCACCATGTGACAGTTCAGGATGTATTAAAGAGAACTAGATTTTGTATTTAATCCATTGATTCCAATGAAAATGGGATCAAACAATCCTAAAGGTCTTCTAGACTTTCAAAATGATCCTGGCCCAAATGCGATAAAAAGAGTCATTGCAGGGCGTTTGTGAACTTCAGAAATCGATCCCTGCATTTACAATAATAGTGTCTGAGGAAAAGGATTTTCTGACTTGTGTGTATCATGTGATGATCCTGACATTTGCAATGACCCAACCAATTCTGAACCCCGTTGTTGGTCTTGTTCTTGGAACAGGTTAAATGTGAGTTTTGCTGGAGAAATAGCACCTTTCTACTTGTTTGTGACACGAAGGAAACAGGATAATGCTGTGTAGCATAAAGGCCGGAGAAGACTGACACTTCAGTCTAATGTGCACCGAACAAAGTTGTTTTTTTATGTTAAAATCTTAAAGTCGTTAGCAGTACCAGGAAGTGCTTTACCTGAAATCCTCTCTCCACTCATCAGCCTGAGTCATTAACATTGAATATAGTTCACTATTCAGTTGCCAAGTCAGATTATTTCAGTGAAGTTCACCTTGGCTCACCATTTACACCAGGATATGAAGGGTTTTTCTGCTCCTCCGTCCCCCTTCCCGTCCAGCCAGTATCAGTTTTTACTGGTGTTGGGGATCTGGTCTGGGTTTTGGAGGGCAGCGTCCTGTACGGGAGTCATGTCTACTATTCTAACCCCGCTGCAGCGTCCGCGCTGAATACAACTGCGCGCCGTTTGTTTATTGCATACAGCAGCAGAGTTTGTTTGTGGCCGGCTGTCAGAGCGGCCGGCCTGTTGTGATGAAAGACACTTGGACCTTCCCATCCATTTCACATTTGCTCCAATCAATTATTCAACAGGACAGCCAATTAAAAATGAGGGAGAGCGGTCAGGGCCTCGCCCCCCAAAGGCCGCCACTAGACAACTCTCTCCGTGAATAATTGGTGCAATTAATTTAGCATTGAGCAATAAAGGAGTTCTCACTCTCCTCTCTCCCGTCCTCTCTCTCCCTCCCTGTATACCGCAGCACCTCTCAACACACCAGTCATTACAGACACACATCACAACAACACACACACTGCAGCAGTAATAATAGTGGAACATTCAGGAACTATTGTAAGGAGGCAGGTGAGGCCAGAGCTTCCAATTGCAATTTGTTCTCCTTTTTTTATTGAAAGTAGTAGTTAATCCCTGTATATAATAGAATAAATCTCCTCAAGATCATTTTAGTGAGTAACTGTATTGAATAAAGAGTCATTTAACAGGAGCCATAAAACAGTAGAAAATAACACATTTTGATTTTAATGGTAGATATTTGTTTTCTAATGATCACCATGTTGGAGGTAATGCTTTATCTGGCTTGTTATTTGCCAGCTACATCACTAGAAATGTACACGAAACAAAAACACAGCTGTGCCCTCTGGGACACACACACACACACACACACACACACACACACACACACACACACACACACACACACACACACACACACACACACACACACACACACACACACACACACACACACACACACAATGTTAGGACTGTGTGTGAGCAGGATAGAATCTAAGCTCAGATTCAGGAACCTTGGTGAGCCTGTAAATTATTGCCATACAAAGGAGTTATTCCATTTCCTTGATTCTATACATTTCTCGCTCTTATTGTCCCTTATCTGCAATTATGGTTAATTTGCTGCTGCCCTTGCAAGATGGTGCCTGTACTAGTAATGACACACACACACACACACACACACACACACACACACACACACACACACACACACACACACACACACACACACACACACACACACAGTAATAAGAACACTCAGGAGGGGGGTAATAGTGACAGCTAAATTCCACAACAGCTTTGATTTATTCAATCACAACAGAAGTATTATGATGGACCAACCCCCCCCCCGCCCCATCCCCATCCCTCCTCTATCATCCTCTCTTTATTGATCAATCTCTAACTCCCAGTATACCCCCACTCCCTTGTCCTCCACCACCACCCCACCTCCACGAACAACCCCTCCCCCCCAACCACCTCTTTTGATAGCCAGATTGACAGTTGAGTAATTTCACTGTCAGCGCTGACTGACGCATAGTAATGGGAAGACGTTTCAGGGCGGCATTACAACACAAAATAATTTCCAATTTACCGCTCATCAAAAGCACTCACCAAAAAAAAAAAAAAAAAAAAAAAAGGGAGCAAGGGAGGGATGAGTAGAGAGAGAGACAGAGAAAAGAGAGGACGGGGAGGAGGTGAGGGGAAACACAACAGTGGATTTATGGCTTCAATTACTGATATTTCACATTTAGTTTAAAGCGACATGTTTTTGTAATGTGACAGGCTTCACTGGATTTGAAAACCTCTTCAGACCTCTCCACTCTCCTCTTCTTGTTTTTTTTTTTTTGTTTTTTTTTACCTCTCCCTTCTTGCTACAGACATAATGAAAGGGCGAATCTAGGGGGTGGAGGTGGTGGAGATGAGGGGGATGCTTGGAGGTTGAGGAAAGGAGTGATAGCTGTTACTCCTGAGCCTCTTTAGAGAGCCAAAGACGAGGCCTGAAGCTTTGATTTAGATGGATTTGACTGCAACTCGCCCCATCATTCACGGAAGGGGGGGGGGGGGGGGGGGGCTTCAAGTCTGCACCCGACCTGCCACTGGCAGGATTTACAACTCATCATTGATGGACTTAAACATTCCCATGATGATCACTAGTGGATTTTAATTGTTCTTACTTCCCTTACTACTCACAGGTTAGTACAATATCCATGTCCTGAGAGTAAGGGCACAAACATGGGTAGTATTTTGTATTGTGATATTCACGTCTATAATTTGATATTCCTCAGGTGAACATGTTTTTCAGAGGGATTTAAGTGTATAAGAGGAAAGTGGACTTAAGGCAGTAATGTACAGCTGGTTGTCAGTCTGTGGACTGTGTAGTGTCTTTACTCAAAGATGAACTAAGGTGCAGAGGACTGACGGTGCTCAAACCTCACTCGTGTGTCACCAAAGTACATTTAAAAAAAACCAACAATGTTTTTGTACGTGCCATCTGACCCAGGGTCCCACTGTCTTTCACACATTTGAATTGACTTTAACCTCTGTTAAGATAACTTTGTAGTGGTTGTAACGTGTTCATCAGAGTAGCCATGGTAACGTGATGGTTGACTGATGCTGGAAAGCCAACTTACTTCAGGTCCATAGAGGGAATCCTGTTTCAATACTGCCTCACTTCCCAGCTCTATGTCCTCTTCCATTCAGCTCAACAGTGTCTCTCACCTGTGCCCACTCGTGCTGCATGCATTGTCTGCATACGTGTCTGGATACGTGTGCACGTATCGCAGCCTGCCCTCCGCCCAGCTGTTAGCTGTATCACAGCAGAGATTGATAAGTTGATGCTAAAAGCTTCTGTGTTTGAGGAGCCTCCCGGAGTGAGAGAAAAACACCACCTGCTTGCAACACGCGAATGGGAACACTCACACACTCACATGCATGCATACTGTACACACATGCTGCTCAGTGCAGAGGTGCAGCCAACAGTTGCAGGAGGAGTTCAAATCCGATTTAAAAGCAGCCTACAATTTTCCTAATATGATATCATACCAAACTTTTGACAGCCAATGATTTGACCTGCCATTGTTTACTGCAGATGATAATAGACATATCACATTTCATATATATTAATCAGACACTGTTTGTTGTTGAACATTGCTTGATAATGTGCGAGAAGTAGTTTAGGGCAATTTAATTTAAATACAGTCAAATGTAAATCAGATGTGACAGATGATTGCTCATTAGTCACATTGTTTATAAGACAATTATCGCCATTTATTTAAAATAAATGCTGTTAATGATTATTACCTGTTCAGCAGGGTTCAAGAGCGGGTATTTAACCAACACTCATTTACATTAATTATACACAACCTCACATACAAGTTATACATACAGATGACGCCGCAGCGACAAAGACAGAGACCACTATCTGTACAGATTAGGTTAAAGAAAAGACAGTTTACTGACATATTTCTGAGTGTGTATGCTCATGTTACTGAAGTTCACTATTTTTAGCTATGTAGGCAACATGCAGGTGCTTTGCCACCTTCCACTACACAAAGCATCTCCCGCTTGTCTCATGATAACTTGTATGCTTGTTATGCTCGTTCTCAAGAAGGGTTTCCTACTTACCTTCAGGGGAAAGTCCAAATTACCAAAGTGGGAATGTGAATAGTTTATATAAATTCACAGAAGTATGGCAGTTAAGCTCAAACAGTGTTGTTCGTGCTTTGCCATCAGTGATATGCAGTGTGTGGTCTAGTGAGACAGCATGTGTTGTCCCCAGTGGAATTGCCTGTTTTTTTTCACAGTGCTCCTGGTCTTTGGAGACCATTTCCACCTCATCCCTCTGTTGCCACTGCCACACAACAACAGACACCCCCCCCCCACACACACACACACACACACTCAGACACGGCCGCTTGTCAGTCTGTTAGTCTTCACATGTGACGTTGCCAGCTGCTGTTACTGTATGTTCAGCTCACTTTATAAATGTGTCTGTGTGTATCAGTGTGTGTGTGTGTGTGTGTGTGTGTGTGTGTGTGTGTGTGTGTGTGTGTGTGTGTGTGTGTGTGTGTGTGTGTGTGTGTGTGTGTGTGCGCATGTGTGCATGTTGATGCCATATGTCTCTTTCCCCAAATACAGCTTCATATCAGCTCCAGAAAGCAAAGGAACAGAGCCAAAAGACTAACAGTCACCCACTGTACACTGCAGTCTGCACACACACCATTTACACAAGCACTGTGACAGAGGAAAACAAGATACCTACCAATGAGGAATATGGTTTAAAAAAAGAAAAGGAAAAAAAAAAATGTAGAAAGGTTGTTATGCATGCATGTGTGATCCCGTGTGGTTTTTCTAGTTCTGGACCGTGACACTTTATCCGTCCTCTATTAGAATCCCTGAATCCAAACTTGTGGTATTCAATCATTTTGATTAAAAGCCGCGGTCTCTAACAGAAGTGTTGGGAGTGGAGCTGCACGGCGGGCTGCCACGTTTGAGAATTCATATATTTTCATAAACTTTTAACAATGTCAATGAGACACGTCTTCAATCTTTGGCCGCGCGACGGCGGGGCATTCAATCTTTCTTTAGCTTTTCGACAGAAAATTTGAATACGAGTGCAGTGTTATTAATGTGACAGTTCATATGGGGGGCTTCATGGGGGGATTTGTGAGGTTTTTTTTTTTATTAGTTTTGGAGACACTTGAAGCAGAGAGAGAAGGAAGGGGAAGAAACACGCTCTGTTAGGTCAAATACAGCTGGAGGGGCCTTTCTGCATTTCCAGCTAGCAGTGACGTTAACATTTTAATTTTGCACGCCCAATTAACAGCACTAACTAACCAGGGACATTAATTTCTGCTGCAGCTTCTGTATTAGAGACCCAAATACATTGTGTGTCCTGTTGTGAATCTCTTATTTATTTATCATTTTGTTTTGCATCCCTCCCCCTCTTCCTCTTCTCAATTTTTTTTTTTTTTTTTTTTATTGAATTGCAGTCAAATCAATATAGCTCTAATGTTGATTTATTCAGAGGCATACCTATCTCTGCTCCGCCTCTGTTTTAAGTGGTTGGTCGAGGGATTTATCAGTATATTGTGCAATCAAAAAAGATGACTTTGCCTCTCGAGTCGGTTAATCTGACCCAAACTAACCTAAATCCTATATTAATGAAACAAAAATCTGATCTTCAGGTTGACTTGAAAGTGACCCTCGTGAGTGATTAAAACAGGATGACTTTGAATGTATCACTTTTGGATTGAAAGGAGGTTCAATTTAGCCCGATGCAGTACAGTGCATCTGATTGCCCTTGATGCCGTAAAGAGCAAAGCCCGGCTAATATGAAATGGTTTGTCAATGCCAGATCAATGTGTGCATCTTAAAAGAACACATGCTGGCTACATAATCCATAATAGTAGGTTGGGTAGAGCAGCATAGCACTGTATTGAGTGTCTGTTGTCTTTGACACATCTTTGGTGTCATGGGTG